>NC_060278.1:28724520-29324520 GCF_021613505.1 Equus quagga | reverse complement strand
TTGGTGAGGAAGATTGGCCCCGAGCTAACATCTGCTGCCAATCTTCCTCTATTTTGTATATGGGTCACCACCACAGCATGGCTGACAAGTAGTGTAGGTCCACACCTGGGATCCAAGTCCACAAACCCAGGCTACCGAGGTAGAGCGCAGGAACCTAACCACTGCAGCACATGGGGCAGCCCCCATACTTGCTATTTTTTAATATGGCCAACTTAGTAACACAGGCTAGAAACTTCTGTGACTTCGCAGGGGTCCTCGACATCCCCATCTCATAATGCCATTAAGTGAGTTGATGACAGAACAGAACATGCATCCTTCATGGCTCCGAAGCGTGAAGAAGATGGCAAAACATCCAAATTGCTTACAGGTTACACTGACTCACGTTGAGAACAGACATCTTATGCAGTTAATAAACTAAGAGGGAAATGTGTGAAAGAGAAAGTTGAAGGAATTAAATAATTGGCTAGGATGATCCAGTGCAGCTGTGTCTATCCATAATATTTTGAATGAAAACAGAAAACGCACATCCCAAGTACTGATGTTTTGTCTACACAACACCAAACATCTCGATACTTAGAATCACAGAATCTCAGCTAAGAAGTTGGCCCGAGGGGGAGTCAGCTACCAAGTGTATCCTGATATGAACCCCCAGATCCATTCGGGGCTTCGCACCACGTGCCTCGGGGCTGTGATCTTGCATGTGGAGCACACTCCACCTCTTATGGACTAAAGATGCTTTCCCTGGATGTTGGTCGTGTAATTTTCCACCTTTCTTCATGCGACCCTTTTCTTGGAATGGGATGAGAGGAAGTTCTGGTCCCTGTAAGTGTCTGATATCCTTTCTCACAAATAGAAGATGCTCAAGCCACAAGGTGCCTCGAGGGGTCCCCTCAGCTCCCCCAGTTGCAGGAGGAGGAGGTGCGAACCCTGCAAGATCATCAATTCCTTTCCACTTGGCTCTCCTCCTTCCTCAGGGAGGCTGTCTTAGGGAGGTTGCCCGGCTGCCTTATGGATTTAACAAAGGCCTTTTCAGACAACACATGTGGATGCCGCCCCTGGGTTAACCACCCTCCTTTGTCTAAGTAGGTTTTACAGTCACCCATCCCTGCTGTAAAAGCTGTGCCCTCTATTTTGGTTGGCCTGTTACCTGCAGGGCCCTTTCTGTAAGCGCGATGATTATCACCTTCTCTCTGGTCTCCGCTTGTTTCCCTTAGCGATTACTGGCAATTTTGCTGTTCCCGCAGGGCACGAGTTTGCTGTTTATTTTAGCAAATTTTCTTAATAGCCTTAATCTGCTGTCAAATCAATAACGTGTTCCTCAACTTTCACGATAAATGAAATCTTCTCCTGACAGAGTCTTGATGAAGTGTTGGTCTCTGAGTACATGAAGAGGCCACACTCTTTTATTTTTTACCCTTTACATCTTGTGTTGTGGTATGACTAGAACGAGCTGGTTGTCAACCACTCAGTTCTGCAAAGCTTTTGCATTACCTGACCTAATTCTTGCACCCTTCTTAAGAAGAGGGGCCTGAACTGCAGAAGGATTGGGCTGTGTCTCAGACGGAGCAGGAGGGAGCAGGGTCCACGGGGGGTCAGCTTTGGGGACGTGCTGAGAATCTCTTTGCAAACATTTGCCAGATGTTCCCATTAGTTAATTCATTCCTTTGAACAAAAACATTAAGCTTTCAGAAAGAATGGCACAAATTGCTTATTAGATAATACCAGCTACCCTGTGATGGACTTATGCTCCCCCCTCCTCCCAAGGGGACCAGAAATGCACTGGGAGGCTGTGGCATGGATGCTGGAGCAGGGCGTTCCTCATCAGCCACTGTGCCACGTGAGAACCTAGGAAAGGCTCTGGAACCTGAAACCACGGAGCCCCAAGCCACGTGGGAGTTAGACATCTAATTGTCCAAAGGCACCATGAGGACAAGTGGGGCTAGATTAGGTGACCAAGAGAAGAGGGATTCCAAGGCAGTTATCAGAGCTGTGGAGAAGTTGGGGACCAAAATTCACAGCACGGGTGATGGCTCAGAAGACCCGCTGCAATTTGCAGCCAAATGCGAGCAGCCTGTCTGGCTTCGGTGCGTGAGCTCGTGATGGTAGGGTGTGGACCCGGGGGTAAGTCATCTGGAGAGTCAAGGCCTGGCTCAGAAGTCACAGAGCCTCAGAGGAGTTTCCAGACATTGCCAGTACACATAAAGGAGTTGGACTAGGGGTTTGGAGGGTGGGTGTCAAGGCCAACCCAGTGGGCTTTGTGACTTCCCTAGGGTCTGTCTTGCTCCCATAGACAGGACACATCTGACCTGCACAGGTGAGTCCAAGAGTGACTGCAAGTGATGAGGGAGTTATGCTGAAGCACTGACGGGGAGGAGGGGGCCGGGAGCCCACAGCCACCAGGGCCTTGGCACAGACAGCTCCACAGCAGAAGGGGTTCCAAGGCTGGCATGCACAGAGCTCCTGGGCTGACTGGCTTTCTGATATTCTCCTCACTAAACTATTACTCTAGTTACCGGTGGTCAATATCCCAACCCAGCTGACTGGCATTCCACGGTCCTCAGCTCTCAGAGACCGTGATCTGCGCAGGCGTTGTGATTTATGGCGTTCATTCGTTAACAAAAGCCACCGCTCCCAAGAAAGCGAGCGTGAAGAGCAACCACACCCCTGAATATCCATTTCCATTTTGTTGTAGACGTTTACCTGATATTGGATAAGGAGATTAAAGGAGAGGTTTTGTGAAAGAGTTGGGAAAATGTAGCCTCTTGATTTAAAAAAAAAAAAATTTTGTAATTCAATTTATTGATCACGTACAGGGCCCCAGTTAGATGGGAAGCACTCTTCTGGGGAGTGGAGAGGTAAGGAAACCATTCTCGCTTCTCTGCAGGAGGGTGCACACTCCCGGGGGAGGTGGATCCATGTGTGTGTCAGGCAGGGCCCTCCTGGGAAGCAGGACCAACGACCAGAGGAGGCTCACGATAGGAATTCCTCACACAGTTATGGAGGCTGAGAGGTCCCCCCGTCTGCCATCTGCCAGCTGGAGACCCAGGGGAGCTGGGGGCACAGTTAGTCCAAACCCACTGGCCTGAGACCCAGGGAGCCAATGGTGCCTGTCCCTGTTGATGTCTGAAATCCCCACAACCAAGATCTCTGATGTTCAAGGATGTCCCAGGGCAGGAGAAGATGGATGTCCCAGCTCAACAGAGAAAGCAAATTTCCCTTTTCTGCTTTTTTTTTTCCTATTCAGACCCTCAACAGATTGGATGATACCGGCCCCCCCCCACCCCCCACCCCCACGTAAGGGAGGGCAGATCATCTCTACTCCGTCTACTGGTCCAAATGCTACTCTCTTCTAGGGACACACTCACAGTCACACCCAGAATAATGTTCACCAGCTCTCTGGACATCCCTTAGCCTCATCAGGTTAACATATAAAATGAACTTTCACAATATGTGAAAATCCTAATCCAAGAGAAATTAGGATAGGCAGTATTCCATACAGAGCAGTGATAGCGTGGCGTCAATAGATGTTAGCTGCATTATTCCTAGTGAATTCATTATTTAACAAGCATAGAAAGGGTCCCTGTGTCTCAAATCACAAATAGAAAAAAAGAAAACATCACATGTTATGAGGATGTGATAGGGATATTCCTACGAGTTTCTATAACTGGCTTAATCTTGATTTGAGCTTTTGAACTTAAAAGAGAGTTTTATTGCTCCTCTGGAAGTCCAGTAAACTCGATAAATAAAGTTCAGAAATCCCAAGACTGTGGCTTGAATGAGAAACAGGAGTCCACGGTCATTTCTGTGCTCCAGCGAGGGTGACCACTCAGAACTGGTGGACCGGCCTTCCTTCTGACTTCAGTTTTTTATGAGCCCTGGATGATGGAACAGACGGGCTTCACTGAAGGAAGGACGTGAGCAATTTCAGAAAGCAGCACGCCTCTGCTCAGAGGTTGTAGCAGACAGACACTGCCACTTATGTGTTGGGGAGAGCACCCCATTTCGCATCCCACATCACTATCCCTCAGATCAACACTGAATTTCAGCCCTTTAGCTGAGGGCTATGTGACGCCTAAAAACGTCATTTTTTCCTGGTCTCAATTCTCAGCGAACTAAAGGTGAAGATTTTTAAAGCGTCACCTCCATGCGTTCACACAGTACCACAAAATTCGAGACAGACCAAAATGTTTCCTTCTGACCATTTGAATCAAAAGTAAGAATGCAGAAATAAATGTTTCTTTTTCCAGCTTTATTGAGGTGTAATTGACAAATGACATTGTATATATTTAGACCGTACAATGTGATGATTAAATATACACATACATTGTGAAATTACCGAGAAAGTCAAATCACTTAACACCTCCATCACCTCACGTAGTTATCATTTTATGTGTGTTGGGGGAGGACCTTTAAGATCTACTCTCTCAGCAACTTTCAAGAACACAGCTGAGCCTTGTTAACTGTGGTCACCAGGCTGGACATTAGGTCCCCGGAACGGACTCATCTGATAACTGAAACTTTGTATCCTTGTCCGGCATCTCCCCCTTTGCCCTTCCCCCAGCCCCCAGGACGCCCCATTCTCCTCTGGTTCTCTGAGTTCCACGTTTTTAGATTCTACTTCAAGGGAGTTCACACAGTATTTGTCTTTCTCAGTCTGGTTTAGTTCACTCGGCGTAATATCCTCCAGCTCAACCCAGGCAGAAATAAATATTTTAGAAAAACACTCTCACATCCACGTTTTTGTTCCGTAGAAAGTTCTGTGGCTGTGTGTTGTTGCGTGCGTCTGTGTTTTGGCAAGTGGAAACGTGTGAGTGGGGTGATCCATCTCCTGTCTGAACGAGGTTCCTAAAAGGTGAGCCCATGGTGCTGCGGCCCTGGCTCATTCCTTGGGGTCTCCGGGGCTTTGCATGGACTTTGTCTCCTGGACAGAGACACTCTTCGCAGAATCCTTGCAGGCTGTAGGGCACGTGGGAGCCTCAGCACAGAAGCGGATGCGGCTCTATGCTCTGTTGTGGGTTTTCTGAAGCAAAACGAATCACAAACTTCTGAACGTCCTGTCAACCAGGTGAGGATGTGCTGATGACAGCTGCCCTGAGAACGCGGGGCTGCTGACATTGACAAGGCAGAGACCCGCCAGAGGAAGGCAGGGCAGACGCTGGCTGTCCTGGGACACGTCTCGCCTGAATCCCAAAGGCCCCCTTTGCAGCCTAGGTTTGCAGGGGCCTGCCTGTCTTGAGCCCTCCCAGATGGCTTGTGAGGCACAGACAGCCTGATGCGTGTCCATCCCGTCTTCTCTGCTTCTAGTGCCTCTCCCCTCCTCACATGGACCGAATATTCCTGAGCAACTCAGGATTTGGCTAGGCTGCCAACAGGCCCCGGTACAGAGTCAGAGGAGGCCTCTGCCTTCTCCCTGGCACGCACGCCGCCATCAGCCGCGAATAATCTTACATGCAGCCTCCTTCAGGTCAGCGTTCCATCAGAAGGGACCTTTTCTCAAATTGTGGGTCATGACCCATTAAGCTCATAAAATCAATTTAGTGGGCCTCTAGAGAGGAAGAAAGGAGGGGGGAGGGAAGGAGAGAGGGAGGGAGGGAGGAAGGAAAGAAACAGAATAGAAAATATTTAAGTACAATGCACATAGTTGCGTGTGCGTGTGTGTGCGCCCTGGATCATGATATAAAACCTAATTAAAAGGGCTCGACAGCCACTGATACAATACAATATATTCCAAGCAGCGTATGCCTAAGGCTCCTACAGCTGATTTTTTTCCCCCTAAAAATAAGAAAAGATTGAATCACATATACTGTAAAAAAAGAATATGCAGCAACACGTGTTGACTTACAGCCTTTATTTGAGTTACCTTTTAAAATATCAAATAGAATTTTTCCATCCATTTCCTTTTCTATCCTTTTTTTGGAGAAGATATTTACCATCTAGTATGAGCTGTGTTTTTTTAATTGCATGGCACAGCTCACATTATTACCCATCCGTGATCGTCTTCCTAGGAAGGGGTCATGCGGGCGTGTGCAGATTTTATTCTATGTGAGATGAAGCGGACGGTGCACTGGAGGGCCGGAGGTCAGGCTCGGAGCGGGGGTCTGGGATTCACCCCCTCCGCACTGTTCCTTGAGTCTGAGCTGCTGCGGTGGGAGTGGGTGAATGAATGACCTTTGCTCTAGACTGTTTTCCTCCCTTGGTGACATGGTATTTTTCAGTGTATTCATTCCAGGGATGTGCTGTGAATCTATTCTTACTTTAAGAAAGAACGCACGTTCACCGTATAGTTGCTTGGCACAGCCTGTGATTAGAGCAGTTTGCAAGGATCTCTTCTCTCTGATTTTTAAAAATTTCCTGTGAGTGAAGCTTCAATCTGGAGAAGAGGGAGGGAGCTGTGACTCAGCTCGTCTTCTGCTGTGGTTTGTGTTCTGTAATCGGCTGGGGCGTCTGCATATTTTCATAGAAACCAGGGAGAGCCCTGGAAAAAGTGACAGGGTGGGTGTGCACCCCGACCTGAGATGCCCCAGCGGCAGCCGGGGTTCAGGGTGGTTGCACCTCAACAGTTGTTTGCAGGAAAAACAGCTTTTTCTTCCCAAAGATTCAGCGTTGAGATGAAGATTGAGACCCAGCTGCAGGAGCAAACATTTTCTCAGACAATTCTTTAATTCAATTTAGTTTCTCATCTTTGCATACAAGAGCCCCGGAGAAAAATACTTTACCAAAAAAGGGCAAAATCAGGTTTGCAGTTGCAATTATAAGGTTCGTAAAGGACGCCGTTTCTTCGTGGATGATAAGGTCACGATGGCGATGACTCGTTTAGTTGATTGAGTGATTTTATGCAGGTTCCCTAAAATAGGAAATCTGGCTCTGTTCATACAAAGGAGGTTATGTTTGGCCTGAAACTTCTCAGAAATCCACATACTTCATAAGGTGAGGTCCAGCCTAACAGATTTGTCTTTCATGACTTATTCATAGGAAAAATAGAATGTCTTGCGACGTACAAGAATCAAGTAATTTAGGATTAACCCAAGCAATATAAATTACAAACACAGAGGCCATTCCCAGAGGTCTAGGTGACATTAGATTTGACAAGCCTGTAAAATTTGCATTTAGTGGTTAGATTTAATTTTCTAAAATGACACAGTGATGCTTAATTATCAGGCAAATGCTTCTTAGAGAAATTTAGTCAGAAAGTGCAATTGAGTTCTTCCTCTCTGTTTGCTATTTTCGGTTTAGAACTTCTTCCAGGAGCAGATCTGTAGCGGGTACACCTACTAGGACTTGCATGGAGATCAACAGCAATTGAGTGATTGGCTGAGCTTTGGAAATTACTAAAGTAACTATTTTTGCATTACCTAGAGACGTTCTCAGCTGCGAAGGCCAGATTATAGGAGTTCACAGGGTAGTGGATCTGAGGCTAGGAACCTTGTGGATATAGCAACCAACTTCATGTCAACTACTTGTATTCTGCATACTGTGATGTATGGTATAAACCCATATTTAAAACACGATATTTGATTCTCGTATTGAGGCAAAAGCTCGAGTTAAACTCTGTGATGGGGATGTCTCATTACCATTTTATCACCTTTGCCTGGAGCCTCATATGCCACCAGATCATAAGCTCATTGGCAAGGCTTCGGGTCTTACTTACATTGTCTGCTCAACACTGGGTAAGGATGGAAATCACAAACGTGGAGTGCTGGGGCAACAGACACAGCGATGACAGTATCAACCAGACTTCATGAAAGTGTCTCCACCTGGGAAGCAACCATCGTAAAGCTTTGCACTGAATCAGCACTTCACAGCGAATGGCAAAATTCACGTGGAGCTGCAAAAGTCACTAAGGATTCTCACCAAAAACCCATGAGAAGGCAGGGTTGCATCCCCATCTTGTAGGTTAGGAAACTGGTGCTCAGAAGTTTTGAGACATTGCCAAAAGCACAGAGATGGGGCTGAGGCTTTTGATGGTAAGTCATAGCTGGTGGACTGCCCACACCTATAGGGTATTTCTGAGTGGTACGAACAATCAAGGTCAGGCAGCATGATGCCCTGGTACAGCTGAGCCACTGAAGGGCAGAGGGGCAGAAGTCTGTTCTCACTGACTCTTCTTGTTCTGGTGCTTGCAATGCTGTATGTAATCAGAGGGAACATGCAAAGAACAGCAAAGCACCATAAACCAGCATTTCCCCACCCAAACTGATTGCACCTCCGTTTTCAAAGCTTTAACGCATCCACAACCACGTTGTGCTTTTGTTCTGTTTCTCTCAACTCATCATGAGTTGACATTCGCCAATCTTCTCTCTCATCCCTCTCTGGGCTTGGCTGTGGTCCCCCACACCGTCAGGGAGCCCCATGGCTTCCTGTGCTCTTGACTCCAACCCTCAAACCACATGGAGACTCTTCAACACGGACCGTTACACAGCCTTGTTTGGAAGGTTTGGAAGCAATTAATCATTTTCCAATCCTGCTGAATCTGAAACAGGAGTGGCTGGCAGGGAGGCAGCATGGATCTCAGTCCGGTTGTGCCGGCTGCAAAATCAATCGAGAAGAGACGCCACCAACTGAAACGGTTTCCTAAAGCTTGGGGATGCCAACCTTTTTCTTCCTTCTTCTGCAGATTTTTACACAAAGCAGTCTCTCAGTCCGGTGGCCATAAGCATCTGCAATTCAAATCCTGCTTCCCAAAGACTGAAGTGTCTGTTTCGACAGCAAAAGAAAATTGGCCATCACATCGGAGTCCACATTCCCCCACGACACACGGCGTGTGTGCCTCCGGGCGCACACAAGTCGCCTCCAACGCCGTCTGGTCTGCTGACTGTTTCTTTTTCTGTCTTTCTCGGGAATTTGACCACATCTTTAATAGAAATAATTTAATCCCTGTTTTCTTCGATTTTAAGTTTTTATAAACCCTGAAATTTTGTTTTTCATAGATATTTATGAAAGCTTATAAAATGTATCAGTTCAAATCCCTAAGTATTAGTCTCTTGAGGGTACAAACTAAATTGATCTTAATGCACCACTAGAATTTAAATCTTGCATTGCTTCTAAATAATGAAAAGTGTTTGTCAATCTGTATCTTCACCTTTATACCTATACTTCTATGCTGTATAGTCAACAGAAAAAAATATGCAAAATAGAAAATAGACTCAAGAATCCCAACTGTAGGTGGAAGGAATATAAGAAAGTAATCCATCACCAGCCCTCCCAGCTCCCTTCCTAGTGCATCGGAAATCTCAGTTTCTATCGCCAGCTTGTGACTCCTCACTCCTTTAATTTGGTGGCATTTGCTTTTAAAAGATAGTCATTGGCAAAGTCAGAAAATTATCTTGATGGAAAATGCACATTTTCCTTTCTCCTTTTAGAGTGCCCAATTCTATTTATGCTAAACTAACTTAGACCCTGCAAGTATGTGGGTATTATTACTGGAATTCAGTCTTTAAATTATCCCTCAAAAATAGTTTTCTGTTGCATTTCTGCTGAAAGTAGGCTGAGCATGGTCATTCTCCATTTGGGAATCTTAGCCCACAGCTTAGGGAAGACTTAACCGGCCAGTACACATGACTGCAGAGAGAGTCTCCCCTCCCACAGACTGTTTCTAAGCCTTTGCTAAACGTGGTGTTGTCTACAACGTCGGAAGTGAAGTAGACAAGCCTTCACTTGCAGGCATCTTGATGCGCGCACGAGCCACGTCAAACATCGATGAAAACATGGTTAAAAATATCTGCCGTGTTTTCTTTTTCAAAAAGTTATTTGAAAGAAAATTATTGATCTCTTTTCTTTTTTGTATCAGCTTATGATTAGAGCTAATATCCTTAACATTTTGGATTTTATACAGAAGACTCGAAAATTCTTATTTGAAGGATTGCTGACATCTTTCCTTATGAATATTCACATATCGTCACACCACAGAGCAGGAATGAATCTTAGAGCACATTTGACACGTCTATCTATCCATCTATTTATCTATCTATCGTCTATATATCTATTTCCTATATATCTATATCCATATATGTATCTCTGTCCCTATCATCTGTCATCGATGTATCTACATATTATGTATCTCTATCTCTTTTATCTATGATCTCTCTATCATCTCTATCTAATCCATCTTTTTCCTATTTATTAATCTACCCACGTACCTATCTCTCCCACTTTTTTTTTGTGCTACAGAAGACTTGGTCTCTTTATCTCTTCATTTACATTGAGGAAGCAGAAGCAGAAAGAGAACTGAGTGATAAGTACTGTTCTTAGGCGGTAAGTTAGCTAGAATTAGACCCAAGGCCCCTGAACTCACTCACGCCACTTTTCATCAAGTTTAATAAAATAATTTGAATACTTCTGCTTTTATGAATAAACAAACAGAAATTTAGTTTTCAGTAAGCTACATGTAGATAACGAAGTCCGTAAATTCTCTCTCTATGTGAAAAGAATGTGATTCCGAATGGGTTGACTCTTGCCTTTTCACATCCAGAAATCTTTTTTTTTTAATGCTAAAGGGACGGCCACCTCTAGCGGTTCAGAGCACACAGTTCATCAGCCGACAGCCGGCCTGCTCATCGCTGGCTACACAGAACCATCTCTCCTGCTTTTTTTTATTATCTGAAGCTACTGCTATCATTTTTTAAAGGGGTCAAAAGTTATGTAGCAATTTTATTCTTTAGGAGCAGTTTTCATTATATTTTATTCTCCCTGACTTTTTTTAAATGATTTTGCAATATTTCATGTTGTCTATGGATTGACAGCAGGAGTCAATAAACATCTGTATCCCCTACACGATGAGATTAGATTAATACTTCATGTAATCCACCAAAGGACACAAAATATTGACAAAAGCCATTGACCTTGCAGACGGGAACAGATCCTGCCTATTTCCAGGCAGCTTCCTGTGGCCTCACAGCCTAGACGGGGACGTACAGCATTGAGCCTTCCTCCGTCCCCTTGAGGTGGACAGGCCAAATCTGAGCTCAGGTCCTGTGGCGAAAATGCCCCTGGATGCACAGGTCTTTCTGAGCCACTCAGGAAAAAAACGCACAACGTGTCTGCTTCTGTTTAACGGATGCTGATAAATGCTACGTTCTTCACTTTCCTAAATTCAACCGGCCCTCGGGCAGGGCCTGGTGGGAGAAGCTGGGTTCACGGCCAGGGCATCGGAACTCTCTGCCTGCAGCGTTCCAGAGCCCAAGAAAACCGTCCTCAAACTCAGCCCTGGCCCCCATCTCCTGTCCTTTCCACAAGTTCTTCTGAGGAGCAAATCCATTCCCTGACACTTGAAATGTCTCACCCCTTCGATAAAACACTCAGTAGAAAGTATTTCCCAACATTTGTAGTTTTAAAGAAAAATCCAGTTTATAATGGGGAAGGGTGGTTTTCTCGAGCTCTTTTCCCCAGAAGAGCTGGCCTCCCAGCTCAGGACAGGCAGGACGCCGGGGCTGAGGGGTCAGGCGCCAGCCGAGCCTCACGGCCACAGGCGCTCTTGGTGAACCGACTTCACCATCAGCACCACGATGAGAGGTCATTTTTTCTGAAATGCTCCCAATGGTCTGATTTTTATTTTTGATCTCATTGGAAGCACTTGCAGCAAATACTATTTTTAGCAAACTTTGACTCTATTTTCAAAACTGAGGTTATTCTATCTGATGTGTGTGTGTGTGTAAGGAACGCCTAACCTTCCCCTTTTCTTCATTTTCTTCTTTATTCACTACATTCTCTGTTTGTAAAGGGGTTTCTATTTCTATTTATCTTCCTGATATTTTTGGGAGAAAGGTGAAAACCTCTTCCACCAAAATCCAGGTGAGAAAAAAGAGATGCAGAGAGGCTTCTGGACATGCCTGTGGACACGGGGACCCCAGGGCTGATGGGGTCCTGTCTCCAGGTCTCTCCCTCCCCTGGGTTTTTAGGCTTCCTGTTACTATGGTTACCCCTGCCTGGTGGGGTGGGGAGATGTGAGAGAACACTTTAGCTTGTGTTTCACCTCATCTTCTGTGTTAATGGAGGATGGGTACCCTTCCTCCATTGTCACCAATGTCAACCCCAGCCTCTCGGGACTGAGCGCTGCCTTCAGAGTTGGAATTCTGTGAAGAGAGTGATAAATCGATGAAAAGCAATAGGACATATTAGAGTGTATGGGGAAGCCATTTGGTTTAAGATTAATTCGGCCCGACTTTGTTTTTTCCAAAATGGCCTGACGTGGCTGTTAAGCACGCACTGTACACCTGCTTTAGGCATCTGCTGTGTCCCAAAGACAAGAACAAATGGCCTTAAGATAAAGGTGCAGCTTCCCCCACACTGGCATTTCCTTAAGGGTAAGCATCTCTCTATAGGCTAGGAATTGATCGCTGCAGCCACCTGTGACCACCCAGCTCACCTGTGACCACCCAGCTCACCTGTGACCACTCAGCTCGAGACAGCAGAACTGCCACCTGCTGTGTCCATCAATCGCTGGGCCGACAGAGCAGTCTCGTGACTATTGTAAAAGGGACATGTCAACCATATGTGATATATCCTCTTGATGGTATGTAACCAGTCTGTACACCCTCCTTCTTTGGTGCCCTTCCTTCCTAGGGGAAGGAAGGTCCCAGGCCGTGGTCCTCACATTTTGGCTCAGACTAAACTCACCCCAATTTTCATTTATAGATTGGTTATGGATTAGTTGCATTGACAAGAGTGACATTTTCAGAGGGGTTTGAAATGTGTCCTTTCAAACTGCATCTCCTGGAGGGGAGACGGGAGGATGGCAGAGACTCTGTCTGCAGCCCAGCATTTGCCAGAATAGGGTTAAAAATAAACGTGTGCAGGGAGACACTGACATTAACCAAACTGTCCAATGACTTTTAGTTTTTCTTTCTCATCTGTTGGTAACGTAACAGTGCGCCTTTGGGCGGGAGCTCGCCTCCCTGGCCCGGCTGGGGCACAGCCTCCCACTTCTGTGGGGGATGAGTGGAAGTCCACGGTGCTTTGATCCTGGTTTACTGTGTGAATTCCTTCCTCGCATGCAGGCTGTTCAAGGAGAATGCAAGTCGCCCCCTGCATGCACGGTCCTCTCACCTACTCTGCATCCCGGTGCACTCCGGAGGAAGGACAGCCCAAATCCTGGGCGAGTGAGGGCAAAGCAGATGCATGTCCAATTGCTTCCAAAGCTTGAGGCTTAGCCCCTTCTGTTCCAGGGTGCTTTTCCTGTCCACACATCCACCCCTTAGTTTGTTTAGTGCTCCAAAGAGAACAAATAAAATCTTTCCTCTTAGAGTTAGAAGGCATTGTTCTGGAGATAGCTGAGTCCAAGCAGCTTATCTTTGTTTTCCTCAAGCTTTTTTTTTGGTGAGGAAGATTTGCCCTGAGCTAACAGCTATGCCCATATTCTTCTATTTTGTATGTGGTACACCTCCACAGCATGGCTGGATGAGCAGTACTAGGTCCGTATCCAGGATCTGAACCCGTGAATCCCAGGCCGCTGAAGCAGAGGGTGCCAACTTAACCATTACACCACTGTGCTGGCCCTAAGCCACTTATTTTACAGGTAGGAATAACCGAGAGCAGAGAGGCCAAGACTTTCTGTGGTTTGCTGAGTGGATCAGTGAGGTGCCAGCTCTGGGTCTGAGCCTGTCCCCTAATCCACGGTCTCCTTCGTGCTGCAGATGCTAAGCAAAGTCCCTGATCAGGGGACCGGTGGCTTCAGGAGGAAGCCAGCTCCGCCAAGGTTATTAGCCCTGTCAAAAGTTACATGTCTTGCGTAGACCATAAATTTGTACTGACGAGACTCTCTTCTCCATGTAATCCATGCCTTAGCCCTCCCTAGCTGTAAAATTAATGCACATCCACCTCCTTTATCATTCAATTAAAATAACCAGCAGCTCCACAGGACTCGGGCTGTGGGGAGGGTGTGGGCACGGGACGGGCAGGCTCAGAGATCGTACACTTTTCCCCAGTTACCGCCGCTCTGGGGAGGGGGTCTGCAGGACCCAGCGTGGCAGGGCACGAGCATCGACACCACACAGCCATAGCAGGCATCGGTGAGAAAGGGCACACGCCGTGCAGAGAAGCAGAACATCAGTCGGAACAGAGTCTCTCCTTTCCCTCCGGCTGGACCTCTCCAGCTCTAGTTGGCTCCTAATTTCTGTGAGCTCTCTACTCCAACTCCACCATTAATGGGGCTTCCCCCTACACCTCTTCACTGAGTCTGCAGTTTTAAACGCCTCGCTGTGGAGGTCCTCCTGGAGGAGGGAACGTGATGCGGAGTTGAGCTCTCTTGCGGTCTGCGGCCCCCTGGGGTCCTATTTTACTGAGCGCTGGCTGGATGGCTGTGTTCTTAGCTGAGACAGAACGAGCCGACTCCATCCCAGCCACACAGCTCCCTCATGACGCGTCTCCAGTGACGTTTTTCCCTGGCCCAGCCTCCTGCACGAGGATGCCGTCTTCAGCAGTGGGACGGAGGAGATCCCAGGGGGTTAAACGGTCACGGCTTCACTCCCCTCTCCAAACCCACACCCAGGTGGCCTCGAGGGTCCTCTCCTCTGTCCTGTGTGTCCTTGGGCCCTGGGGACAGAGACATGATGGAGAACTCAAGTGCTGGCTCTCCGTGCTCAGTGCTTCCCAAGTGTCCCCATTTACCTACCACTCTCAACAATACGTCAAAGCCAGTGGTATAGACGACAGATGAAGCTTTATGCCAACAAAGCCGATCCTGAAACATTGATGGCCACCGCTGGCTGTAGCCATATCTTACCTGACATTAATTAAGAGCTGGTGCCAAGAGAGAATCTTTCTGGGGAGAGGACACTTTACCATCTTCGTGTTTCTCAGGACAAAGTCTTGACTTCCAGCCCGGCCTCTGCCGGACGGCGCTGCCGACAGTGTGCACCCACCTGCCGCGCACACCTCACCCGGAGCTTCCGTTGCCTCCCTTTCTGATGGGAGCTGTGGTCCTGGCATGTGCTCGGGGCTCGTGGCATCATGTCGTTAGCTCCTCCGGCCTCCCTCTGAGGATGCTGCTGGCCACTGCCCAGGGAGGTCCAGCGTTATAACAGGTCACCCAACCGGTCAGGGCTCAGCCTGGGACGGGCGCAGCCAGGCCCCCAGGGCTGGTATCTCTCACGGTCCTTATGAACATTTGAAAACAAGAAAGGCCTGAGGAAGGAACAAATCTCCCCCATCTGCCCACAGCCCACAGCTTCCACGATGCTGGTGGGTTCTCTCCCAGATTGTAACCCCTCGGGGGACAAGTCCGTGTTTAACCCAATCCGGCTCCTACAGCACCCTGTTTCCACTTGCTATTATAGGGGAGGAAGAAATTCTTTTTGCTACTGCCCTCCCGGGTTCTCTGGATCCTGTAAATTAGAATGACAAAAGATGGATCAACAAGCGAAAAACATAAAATTTATTTGAGTTTTAGTGACACAGGAGCCTCCATAAGGAAATGAAGACTTGAAGAAAAGGTTCAATTCGAGCCTCTGGTGGTTTTGATGGAGAGTGGACAGTCGTGGGAAAACGTGACAGGTACAAGAGGCCATGAGCCAAGGGTGGAAATCGGGGGAGCCTTAGCAAGGCCTGCTCACTGGGGCTCCTCCCGGGGTCCCTGTCTTCGGAGTTAAGGACGCCCCTTCCTCGGGTAGAGGGCGGGCGCCTCTCACACAGGGGCTCCTGACCTGCTTCAGGGGAAGGTGGGAGAGCCCCTCCCACCTCCGTGGGTCCTCAAACTCTCCGCCTTGCGACAGTCAATAGACTAGGAGCCGTATCTTGGGGTGGCGGGTCCTGAGCCCCATCAATATTAAGTCATGAGGTTTTCCACAAGTTCTTAACTGAGAGACATCACTGAACCCATTTTTTTTTAAAGGAAACTAAGACTCAAAGGGTTCCCCAGCTGGTCCCGTTGCAGACTGTCCATGAGGCTGGAGCCGGGTCGGGCGCGCTGACTCCTGGGCCTGGGTCCCCCGACACATCTGGGGTCAACAGCCTCACGCGCTTTGGGAGACGGAAGGAGCCGAGCATGCCCATCCTAGGCATTTCCAGAAAGACCTGCGCAGCGGCAGAGTGGGTTTCTGTGCGATTCCTGGGTTAACACCTCCTGGCTCTGCGTGCACGGTCGGACCCGGACCCTCCCCTGAGCTCGTCCCCGCTGAGGGACTTGGGTCTGAAAGTTCTGGGTCCAAACACAGAAAGGACACATTTTTTTCCTTCTGTCAGTAGGAAAGGGAACCCCAATATTGAGAGGGGGTCAGATAATTGAGAAGATGTCTCAATAATTAAACACCCATTATTAATTCACATAACAAAGGCGTTTGAGCAATTCTGTGGCTCTGTCGTGGGCCAGAGCAGCCGTAGCCCATCCCACGGGGTTCACGATGTAGTGAAAAGAAAGACCTTCCAGTAAATGAATAAGGTGCTTTTTTGTTGTTGTGGTAAATATACGTAACTGAAAATCTACTGTCTCAACCGTTTTTAAGTGCGCAGTTCAGTGGCATTGATTGCACCCACGTTGCTGTGCACCTGTCACCACCATCATCTCCAGAACTTTCTCATTCCCCAAACTGAAACTTTCCCCATTAAACAGCAACTCCCCATCCCCCCCCCAGCCCCCTCCTACTTTCTTTCTCTATGAATCTGACGACTCTACAGATCTCAGATGAGCGAAATCCATCAGGATTTGTCAGTAAAATGTTTTTTTTTTTGACAAATGAGAACACTCAAGTCTATAATTTTAATTGTGTTGAAGAAAAAAGCACAAGGTGCTTTTGGCATATGACAGGGCTCTGGTCCTCACTGGGCGAGTCTGAGAAAGATGGAGGAAGTGCCATTTAATTGGGTCCCGGGGTGAGGGGTGGACCACAATGGGGAGCGTTCCAGGCTCGCGAAATAGCACGACTGAGGCCGCAGGGAGTGAGGGTGAAGCAGAGTGCCCTTGACCTCAGGCAGGATGGCCTGGCTTGACTTTAGTAAGGTTTGTTTGTGAAGACTTGTTTCAACGCCAGCTTTCTGTCTTCTTCATGACCCTAAAACTCCCCTAGAGAGGGAGCTTGTGGTGGTCCTCATTTCTCAGAAGTTTCTGCTTTTAATCAGATAAGGGAAGCTCCTAGAAGGCTTCTTTCTGCATCTGTTGATTCTCAATTGCCTCCAGCTCAAAATGACCCATGTGCCAACGTGGCGTGTTTCCAGATGTCGTATTCGAATTCCCTTTGCGTCCCAGCTGTGGGATGGCTCACTCAGAGAAGCCTGGCTATGAGGCCTGGGATGGTGATGAACCAGGTCTGGCCTCTGGGCCAAGCACAACCTCTCCGGATCTCAATTCACTCGACCGTTAAATAAAAAAAGGATGGAATCTAAGAACTACAGACGGCCTTCCTGGCTCGGTGATATGTACTTCCCGTGCATTATTTTATTTAATTTTCACACCCGCTCGATGAGGGGAATACTGTTCTTATCCTGATTTCCCAAAAAGTAAGCCGAGGCCTGGAGAACGTGGGTCCCCTGGCCAAGGCCCCTTCAGAAGCAGAGGTGCTGGGCCCGGAGCCCGAGTTGACCTCCGCATCTCGTGTTCTTGACCTGGGCGTTGATGACATCCGGTCTGGGACCCCAGCTGGGGGCCTTTCTGTGTTTTCTCTCTGTGTGAGAGGCGTTTCTGTATGGTGGAGTGCTTTCCAGGCAGCATGGCTGGTGGGAAAGGGGCCTATTTCTCTTTGTCCCGTGTTGCATCCAGGCCCCGGCCGGGGGCTTCTCCTGAAGATTGGCAGAGTCGACTCCCCGAGAGGCAAACCCAGGAATTCAAAAACGCTTTTTCTTTTTTTAAACAAAGGATAAACCCACAGTGCACATTTAAAAAGGTTAAATCCTGTGCGGCCAGGCCAATATTTGTTTAACTACACTAAATGAAAGACGATTTGGCTGAGGGACCAGGGAGAGACCTTTTATTTGATCTGATTTTACACAAATATTTCTGCACTCGGAAACGGAGACAAGCTTCCAGAATCTTAACGCAACCGTCATGAGACCTCTGCTTGGGGGATTGCTCATCTTTGCTCCAAATGTCGTTTCTAGACGCTGATGTGCGGCCCACGGTGACAACCTGGGCGTATTCCGTATCGGACGCTCACAGCCATGGGCGCTCACCTGGAGACCTGCGGAGGCAGCGATTTCACTGTTCAAACAGAAGTGTGCAAATAGAAAAGACGCTGATCCAAGCCGTCTGCAGGGAGGGGTTATTTAGAGCTGGGTTATAACTACCGAAATGGAGAAGCCGTCTGTCTTGCATCTCCTTCCTCTTGTGTTGGCTGGACGCAAAGCCACGTGAAAAATGGTCAGCTCTGAGTGACTGATCTTCAGCGAGTGGCTGACACCGACACTTCTCGAGGGCTGAGATGAAACGGACATCTGTGCAAACAAGCCGGACTCCACTCATTGGGATGATCGATGAGCTCACGTGATTGCTTGTTTGTCACACCCCATAATTAGAAGCAAAATCTCAAGACAAGTGGGTCCTGTTGTGGGCTGATCTCAGAGACTATGTCGGGTGTGTGTCCCCAGGTTGGCTACTCCTGTAGTAAACTCGCACCTTTATTTAATTTAAAAGTCAGTGGGATTGATGTGAGGTGTGATGGCCCGAGGTGTCACCTAGTCTGCCATCATTTGAGCAATGTTGGATGGGGCTCCTTCTGTTTGTTGAGACAGACTAGAGGGACGAGCTCACAGTTTACAGAGAACTTTGCAAGTAAAAGGGACTCGGCAACAGTGACCTAACCAAGACTCTGTTACTGTCCAGGACACCCCACTCTCATCATCTTAGGAGAAATCAAAGCTCCATACACAAGGCAGAGCTCTGGGGGCCCCTGAGGATGTTCTGGTGGAAGAAGGAGGAGCCGCCTGCCCAAGCTGGGAAGTTATGGGTTCAAACAAGAGAGAGGACACAGCGTGGGCCGAGGGCCACTCCTTAGTCACTCAAAAAAAAAAAAAAAATGGAGGCGGATGAAGAGAAGAGGAGAAGCAGAAATGGCCCCAGAGCGAGTGAGGAGTCTGTGATGTGTGGTCCCAGGCTGCAATGGGACGCCCGCCATCTGCCCTGTCCGCAGGCGGGGCTCTGGCACCTGGAACAAGATGTTCTGGTGCATCTCTTGCAGTTTCCAGCCTGGCGTCCTGTCCACGCCAGAATCCGGTGAGGGCAGTGATGGATTTGGGGTGAGACACGCCTAGTTCAGATCTTCATTGTATCAGCAGCTTGCTGGTAACCTTGCCAAGTTCCCTCGACTGAGCTGACCCCCTCCTGGGGCCACAGGCATGGACGTGAAGCGCTGGATGGCGCGCCCGGCTCATGTACGTGCACAGCAGATGTTAGTATTGGGAGAGAGAGACAGGAAGTCGATTAGAGTAAGGAAAAAAGGGTTTGTCAAAGGCTATCGGTTGCTGTACAGAATGCATTTCCACTTCTCCGTAGTAAAACATCACTAGTTTTGTAGCACGGAGCATTCCCTCTCAGCAAAGATGGCATTTCCCAACCCTCCTCATAGCCAGGTACTGCATGGGACTAAATCCTAACAAACTTGTGGGACTTTTTTATACAGAGAGTGAAAACCTCTGCTTCCCTCTTCTTCCTGGCTGCAGGGTGGAAGCAATGGCTGGCCCCTGTGCAGCCTTTTTTCCACCATGAGGCAGAAGGCTAAAAATGGCAGAGCAGCAAGATGGAAGAGCCTGGGGCCCTGCTGCCCAGGAAGCCATCATCCCAGCCCTGACTGGCCAGCTCTGGACTTGTTAGCAACATGAGGGAAACAAGTTTCTATCTGGTGTCAGCCATGGCTTTTTTCTGTTTATCTGTTACAGTCAGCCTAACCTAATCCTAGCTGATGGTCAAGATCCCTGAACTAGGTCATTTGAGTGACTCCAGGAACTGAGATAGCTGAGTCGTGTGACCGGGTGCAGGTGAGACTCTGGACCAGTAGAGAGACCCAAGCGGACTAGGGTGGGGCTAGGGAGGACCCCAGGAGAGGGGCCTCTCTCTCTGTCCTGGGGAAGGTGGACGCACTCCCCAGGCCTGGGCTCCTGGGTCCCTGCAGACTCCTTTCTCGCCGTTAGACCCCAGGGCAGCTTAGGAGGCGGCTGGTCTATTTGTGAGCATGGAAATCCCTGTTCCAGAGAAGAAGAACAAATGCAGATTTCTGTGATCAGAAACTCAGAACTCAGCTTTGGGGGCATCGGTTTGAGCTTCCACACCCTCTCTGTGCGCCCCCGCCCCTCCCAGCACCTCCCCACTGTCACCAAGCCAGCAGCTCTCCAGCCCGTCCTTCTGGGTTATACGGGGCTTCTTTCCACAGGCGTGATCCATTGAATCATTGGCCAGTGGTGATCGACTCAGCCTCCAGCCCATCCCTGCTCCCTCCCTGGAGGTGGGGTGGGGGTGGGGGTGCTGAAAGGCCCAGCCCTTTGTTCCCAGGGCTGGCTCCCCCATGCTTGGGCGCAGTCCAAAAGTCGCCTCATTAACCTAAACTCTGCTCTGATTGAAAGGTGCTTGTTGTGAACAACCAAGGATGTTCCTTTCATCTCTATCCCTCTTATTGCTTAGGAGATTCCCAGGGTTTTAGCAGGTCTGTGCCAGGAATGGGGACAAAGACCAATAGATTTTATATACATAAAATATATATGACCTAGATGTAGCTATATAAATATACAAATATATAAATATATCATATATAAATAAATATAGATATAAATATATTTATAAATACATAATATACGCATAAAATTATATATAAAGTATTTTATATAAAAATATACTAATATATTTCTTCTTCTGTCACAATGCCACACCCTGACGCAGTTGAGTGGAGAAGACTTTGCGTCGAGGGCTGAGGTCCCCAAGGTCGTGACTGTCTGTGCTGATCACACAGCGCACCCCTTCCTCTCTCCCAGACTCAATTTTTTCCTCATCCCCCACCTGATCCCTGAATTTGAAGACCTTCCTTCACAGCGACAAGAGATTTTCACACACTGAGGTGTATGGGGGAACTATTTGTATATAGGGTCCAAAACGGATTCGGCTTGAGCTAAAGCAGCCTGATTTACGGTCAATCAAACACACATTGTGCATCTGCTTCACCATTAGAGTAGAGAATGCAGTCTCTTAGGATAAGAATGCAGACTCCCCCTCCTACGCCCTATTGGTAATGCCCATATTTTCTTTCTTTCATTGCTGACATCAGGGTCATGTTGACCTTCTAATTTCCAACCCAATACCTCTTTGAAACTTTGATAAGTATGTGTATCCTGGGTGTGTTTAATGTATGTTCTTTGCTCTAAAAAGGTATAAGACTGCACTGAAAACCAGGCTTCTCCGGAACGCTTTCTTCCTTTGCGGAAAAGGCGCTCCCGGTTATAATCCTCACCAGGCTCTAGGAGAGCTCATCTGCTCTCTCTCATCTCTAGGATGGTTGCGCGGCAGCAGAGCTGTGGGGCTGGCTCTGTGCCTGTGTGACCGCCCTTGCGGCAGCCTATCAAGTAATGAAGGAAGTGTCCCAAAGGAAACAGGCAGCTCGGCAGCCCCCTGTCCCCCTGCGGGGTGGGGGGCCCATGCTGGCGGTGGGAAGGTCAGTCCACATGGACAGAGGAGTGCACCAACGCTACCCATCCTGCCTCACTGCCAGTCCCTGCCACACATGGAGCTGAGATGTGCCAAAGGGGAGATTTAGCAGAAAGCAGACCCGCCATTCACTCTGTGGGAAACATCGGATGTGTGGCCGTCAGGACAGCAGAGGACTTGGGAAGGGGCTCACAGTGGTGTTCATCCTGGTCTGCAGTGTTGACCCCGGTCTGCAGTGTGGATCCTGGTCTGCAGTGTTGGCTGGTCTGCAGTGTTGACCCAGGTCTGCAGTGTTGATCCTGGCGACCCTGGTCTGCAGTGTTGATCCCACCTGCAGTGTTGATCCCACCTGCAGTGTTGACCCAGGTCTGCAGTGTTGACCCTGGCCTTCAGTGTTCACCTCGGTTTGCAGTGTGGATCCCTATCTGCAGCATTGATCCTTGTCTGCAGTGATGACCCTGTTCTACAGTGTTGAACCTGGTGTTCAGTGTTCATCCCAGTTTGCAGTGTGGATCCTTGTCTACAGCATTGATCCTGGTCTGCAGTGTTGGCTGGTCTGCAGTGTTGACCGTGGTCTGCAGTGTGGATCCTGGTCTGCAGCGTGGATCCCAGTATGCAGTGTTGACCCTGGTATGCAGTGTTGACCCCAGTCTGCAGTGTTGACCTGGTCTGCAGCGTTGACCCCGGTCTGCAGTGTTGACCTGGTCTGCAGTGTTGATCCTGGTCTGCGGTATTGGCTGGTCTGCAGCGTTGACCCCGGTCTGCAGTGTTGACCCCAATCTGCAGTGTTGACCTGGTCTGCAGTGTTGATCCTGGTCTGCAGTGTTGACCTGGTCTGCAGTGTTGATCCTGGTCTGCGGTATTGGCTAGTCTGCAGCGTTGACCCCAGTCTGCAGTGTTGACCTGGTCTGCAGTGTTGACCCCGGTCTGCAGTGTTGACCTGGTCTGCAGTGTTGACCTGGTCTGCAGTGTTGACCCCGGTCTGCAGTGTTGACCTGGTCTGCAGTGTTGACCTGGTCTGCAGTGTTGACCTGGTCTGCAGTGTTGATCCTGGTCTGCGGTATTGGCTGGTCTGCAGTTTGGCTCCAGTTCCTCAGTGTTGATCCTATCTGCAGTGTTGACCCTGGTCTGCAGTATGGATCCCAATCTACAGTGTGTGGATCTTGGTCTACACTGTGGATCCTGGTCTGCAGTGTTGACCCTGGTTTGCAGTGTTGACCCTGGTCTGCAGTGTAGATCCCTTTCTGCATTGATATGTGGCAGTGACACGGTGGACCAAGCCCTGTGGTTAACTGTCTGTGAGTGACGTGTAGGTTCACATGCATTGCTGCTGGCTTTGTTGTTCTGGATACGTCCATAGTGTACTCGGGAAAGATAAGAGCTTCCCCAGATACCTCCAGAACCCATTTCAGCAGCCCTGGGGACATCTCTGGCTCTTGGTGGACAGATAATTGTGTCTGTGAGTCCTGACGGGATGGATGGGCCGTTAGTCCTGCAATATTATGGACCCGGCACATAAGAGAGAGGGGACCATGGCTGACAGGCCAGCATCCTAGGAAGTGAACATGGAGAAGCTCTCGGCTCCCAGAGCACGGACGGCGGGCTCAGCGTCCATGCCTTGGTTCCAGCATGATCTGGCGGTCGAGGGCACTGTGGACTCGCGTCTGCAAACATCTCACGTTGACTGAATCCACTAACTCCCAACCTGCCGGAGGTCTTGTTCCTGCTTGTTTTCCACGTTGATCCTACACAACACGCAGACCCTCGGGTCCCCGGCCCATGTATTCTGCTGCCTTTCAGGGCAGAGTGTGGCTTTTGCTTCCTCTCTGCTGCTTGTCCATCTTATTTTTTCTTTTCCTTTCCTGTCTTGCAACTAGTGGCTGCTACACACAACCCAGAAGTGACTCACGGGGATGGTGGGACCACCTCCTTCTGACCTGCTCGTTTAATTGCCTCCTCTGGCAGCCTATACTTCCAAGAACACACACCGGGCCTCCACCTGGGCCCTTCACCCGGTGTTGTTCTGGGGGGCACGGAACAGTAACAGGGCATAGAGCCTTCTCGGGGACTCAGCTCTTCTTCCTCTGCAACGCTTTTCCCAATAGAACCAACCCATAAAACCAGTTCTCCATGAAAAGGTGAGTCAGTTCTCTAGACAGAGCAAAATGGGAATTGATCCACGTTCACGCCACGCAGCACGTGCTTTCAGGCTGCATTTATCTTGGCAGCTGTTCCTCGACACAGAGAGGGAGATTCTGTTACCTGCCGGCTCCGGGCCTGGCGTGTGAGGGGTGACCACCTTCCCAGTGTCGTCAGCATCTGCCTGCGGTCACAGGTTCAGTGATGTCCTGGAAGAGTCGGGCAGCCTGAGGGCCACCTGGGGATTCCACAGGCTGAGCGACCTGCGGGGTAACATCTGGAAGAAGAGATGCAAATCCCTCTTGTCGGTGAGTCTCTCTCCTTCTGGCATCGGAGGGAAGAGAGGTTCTAAGATTGGTTTCAGGACTCAGCGTCGGCTTGGCCGTATCTCGGAGGGGAGTAAGAGACCGGGGACACAGTTCAAAGCTGGCCGCCCTCTCCTTGTTAGCCTGAGAGAGCCCGAAAGGCCTTTTTAATAGAAGTTCTCCTTTGGACGAAGGGTTACTTATTTCTAGAATATGTCATTTTTAAAGTTTTAAAAATTGTAATAGAACACTTACTATAGACAAAAAAAATAAAACTTTGTAGAATTCAAAGTGAAAAGTAATAGATTTTATTTTCTCAACTTGTTGGGTTTTTTTTTCCCTTTTGCTCAGTATAACCATGGTAAACATTCATACACTCACTCAACAGTAGTTACTGAATTCCTACAATGTGCCAAGAAATGTTGGAGTTGCTGGAGATGCAGTGGACATATGAGGCTTCGTTCTCATGGGGCCCTCACCCCGGGGATGGAGGCTGTGGCCACTGAAGATAACCAGCCAGCCGATGAGTAGACCGGGGCGGTGGAGTTAGGCGTGCTGGGGTGGGAAGTAAGTGATGGGGGTTGGTGGTGGTGCAGACAAGGTAGACCAGACGGCCTCGCTGATGGGTTGACGCTGGACAGTGTGTCCCCACAGAAACGCTACTTGCATTCTGCGTGTATATCTGAAAACCGACTTTTCCTCAAGAGCAGGAACTGGGCTAGAAGGCGTCTACATCTTGTAGGTCTGCGTCCATGTTTGGTCTTCACAGACTTGACTTGAGGGTGTGTAGGAGATGGCACCTGCCAACTTGGGGAGCATTCCAAGGAAAAGGGGTGGAATTCCCTACTGCTGGAGAACATTTCTTTTTTATGGTCATTTGAGAAGCGAAAATACAAAGACATGAACTAAGCATATGTGAGAATAGCCCTCACAGAACCTTCTAAAACCAAATTTGAACCAAGCCTGGCTTTCCCTGGTGAGCTCTTCCCTTCTGCCCTAGGTTAAGTAGCACCCCCCAAATTCTGAACAGGAAAATACATACGTGGAAAGTCGGGTGGGAAGCACTCCTGCTGTGCGCTGGGGTCGGTGCCCCCGCTTCTGTGCTCAGCTCAGTTTTAGAAGGGGATCCCTGAGCCACGTGCCCGCCTCCCTGAGCATCCCAAACTTCATTGACTTCTGACTCAGCCTCCTTAGTGTGCTTCGTCACAGGGCCACAGGATGACGGACAAATGTCCTGACCTGTAAAAACGTCCTATGTTCAAGATATTTGTCCAAGACCTTGAGGAACCTCTCCTTTATCAGTCTGATTTCCACTTTCACTCCTTCTCCTTGCACACATGAGCCACAATTCTGGGCAGAGGGCTGTGGTAGGCACGACTGGTGCTGTACACCACATGCAATGCTCTGTCCCTCTCAGCCTCCCTATTGTCAGTGGTGGACACTGGGCTGTGGGGCTGGAAGTCCTGTGTGTCACCTAAGGACCAACACTGTTTTCTGCTTTTACGGACCCAGTGACCAAGAACGTCTGTGGCAAATGCGTGCTCTTCTCTGGACTGGATGTTGAATGAGGCACCCTGGGCCATCAGAGATGCTGTGAAGGGCATGTTGCAAAGCTGCCTGCTCTAGATGAAATGTTTGTGCCCTGCCAGTTCATATGTTGAATTCAAACCCCCCCCCCCCAGTGTGATGGCATTAGGAGGTGGGGCCTTTGGGAGGTGATGAGGTCACGAGGGTGGAGCCTCCATGAATGGATTAGTGTCCTTATAAAAGAGACCCCAGGGAGCCCCCTCATCCCTTCCACCATGTGAGGACGCAGCGAGAAGATGCCGTCTGTGAACCAGGAAGCGGGTCCTCACCAGACATCAAATCTGCCAGAGCCTTGCTCTTGGACTTCCAGCCTCCAGACTGTGAGGAATAAATGTGTGCTCTCTAAGCCCCCGCCCTTGGTATTCTGTTACAGTAGCTGGAACGGACTAAGACAGCGTATCAATAGTTCCTGAATCACGCAGCTGACACCCACCTGACAGGCCTGGGAACCAGGGAAGGAGGTCGCAAGTATAAATTATGCAACATTTCAGAATTGGGAAGACGCATCCTGTGAGTACCAAAGAGTTAACAACAACTTGCAGAAAATAGAGATTCGGTCACTCTGGGTTCAGGCATGAGGTGGCTCAGAATAAGGATGAGAATGAAGGAAATCCTAAGAATTCCAAGTGAGAGAAAAAGATTTTCTTGGCTTGCCTGGTGAGCACAGTCTTTTATTTATGCAACGTCTCTCTCTTTGCTTCTGTGAAGTGTTTTTTATTTAGATAATACTTCGTACTTGCCTGTCACCTGTCTGACCCTGAGAGAGTACAAATTGTCTGAGGAGAGGGCACAGATTTCGTGTTCTGGAAAAGCAGAAATATTCTTGTTGTACTAAAGTACACTTCCACGGCAACCGGGGATGGTGGGGTCATGTATTTCAGGTCTGAATTACTGAGCTGCGTGGTCTTTCTCAGGACAGTTGGGTATTCCTGAATTACCGATGGATTCACATCGGCTCTTCATCCCTGCCCTGCTGGGCTAAATTTGGTCTGTTCCTGATGAGAGCACAGGGCTTCACATGAGGTGGGGACATGACCACCCACGTCAATTATTTGTCCCCCTATAGGCAGCAAGTGAGAGAGGGAGGCACAGGGCACAAGAATGGTGGTAAATAATTAGCAATTCAATTCAGTCTACACTGACCTAATGTTAGAGCCCTGGGACGTTGAGAGACGTTTTGAAGTGGAATGTGTCAAAATTCATATCTTGCCTCTCATTCCAGTGCCTGCTGCTTAGAAGGCAGCCAACATATGTTTGTTGAATGAATGAACGAATCTGGTCTGAATTTCTAAAGCACTTAAAATATGTACATGCTTTGATATTAGAATATACACAAGCATTCTACTTCCTTAATGCATGGAAGCTTCTAGAGAAATGCAGAGGCGTCCCAGGAAAAATGAGAAAAATGACCGGAAATGTGAGCTAATCCATATGCCCATGGGTGGTCTGTCACTGCTACATCTCTTGTCAGTTGAACCTGGCCATGTCACTAAGTGGTCTGGGTTGTCCCTGGTCTGCCCAATTCAATGGGTACTCCATGTGTGCCTGCTTGGGATTGCTGCTCCCTGAAACTAGGACTCCATTCAATCTGGGAATCCTTGAGCACATCACTTTTGCTGTGAAATCATTTATTCCCCAAGGAGACCACAGTTCCGACTTAACCATTCTGGTGACAGCAATCTGGCGTCACTACCAACCTATCTGGAGAGCTCATGAGAAATTCAGACTCAAACACAGAGATATCGACTGGCTTTGTGGGGTCAAATAGCCCATCAGTTGTCAGGCTGGACTAACAGACTCAGTTCAACTTCTAGATCAAACTCTGCTCATGAAGATTTTTTTCCTGTAGATTTGGGTCATGCCATTGAGAATCTGACCTGTTGTGGGACTGCTGGTCATCCAAGATAGTTTTTAAAAAAATTGAACCAACTGGGAAAGTCAGTGGCTTTAAATAGATGTTATCTTCAGAAGAAAGGGTGGCATCTTAGCAAAGTAGACCCAAGTACTGGTGGAGAGCATTAAGATGTACAGAAAAACCTGAGAAAAGGTCTTGGCAGCTTGCTCTCCAGTTGAGCAGCCATATTTAAACACAAACGACCTCACAGTTGTAGGTTTGGGGTCAGCCTCTTGGAATGGGGCCTGGTTTGTAACTCCCAGCTTAATGAACACGCAGTCGTCTTCATCCACAGAGGAATGGGGCTGCCAGGCTCAGCCCCGAATGGAAACACTATAGAGACGGAGACGGGCCGACGGGTCAGGAGCCTTCCACTGCCGCAGTTAGACAAAATGATTTGCATTTCAACTGCAAGAAATGGATTATTGCCATCATCATAGAATAATTTTTATTTATTTGGTATTTCAGAGACCCATTCACGAGGAGATTCCGGGAACACTTTCAGCAGTGACAAATTGTGTAGGTTACTGAAATAGCACGGGGAAACTACACTGTTTTATTTGCCTATTCGCCAGTTACAAAAACAGTTTTACTGATTTAAAATGGACCTCATTCTCAGAACCTCCGCCTTTTCTGTTTGAAGCAGTTAATACTGAACCTGGGTTCAAAATGAGGATGATTATTCACAACCTCGTGACGTGGTAAAATGCTCTCAGGCTGAGGTTGACTTGTTCAAGGGAGAGTATAATTTGAGGCAACGGTCACTTTCCAGCTGAATAGACGCCTTCTCATTTCTTAACGAGAACACTGGAAAGTGTAAACAGCTTTCATCCAAAGGCAGTTTCCTCCCTACATTTTAAGTCGCTGGGATTTCACTGTTGAGGTGCAACCTGCAGTGTGACAGAGGATTTGTTTCAGATCCATTTCTTGTTTGGTAACTCGGGGTAGCCTGATTAAGAAATGTAAACATTGCTTACTGAGGAAACCTCTGGAGGGGCACATCTCATTTTAATGAGGCCTCGGGAGGCCAGGGAGCCTGCGGTCTCACTGCGGATTTTATGCTATGCTTTGTGCTAAATATAACGCGCAGGGCACTAGCTACTATTACCTTCGGATGCAACGGCAGCGATCACGCTGTGACGTTCTTTAAAAACGGCAAAGCTTCCTTAGTCAAAGCAAAAGCCTCGTTTCTTCTTAAATACTCACCTTCTGTGATTACATGAGCCGTGGCCTCCCTTCCGGCTGGGGAAACATCAGCGTTCCCTAATTCCTGCTTCCACTGTGGCTGCTTCTGCTCCTTTCGCCTCCCCTTCTTGCCTTTCAGTTTATTAAGCACAATCCAGGAAAGAAGGAATGTGGCCGGTCTTCACTAGCTTGGAGCCAGCAAGCTGGTCGTCGGAGAAACGTGGCTAATTAAATCGAGAGCAGGGGGAAAAGTGCAGGGTCTTTCATTTGCATAAAAGCAGAGGTTTGGCGTTCATTGCGTAATGCGACCAGCCTCAGGAGTACAATTCCGGTCTACGTGGGTTTAAATGTTCAAAGCCCTCGGGGGTCACCGTGAATAACGATGGAGGTGTTGGTGACTCATAAGCAAACTGAGTTGTAAACCCATCAGAATTTCGTCTGGCCATGTAATGCTCCCCTTTCTGGCTTGAGTGATTCTGTAATCTATTTGAAGAACGAAGGAATGAGAAGCACCAAGCCAACCCCCAAGGTGCTTGAATGGGTCAAGTGGAGCATCACATTAATTAAGTGGAGTGAATTTTTTTCCTCTGGTAATTCTTTCATGGATAAGTGACATGATTTTGCAGCTTGTGGAAAAATACAGAGATGAGCCAATCAACAGAGCCTTTCCCGGCACATGAATTATACTGTAAATCAGGTGATTTCTTGTGACAGCCATTTGTAGTTACATCCTCCACAGGTTGCTCTAATGACCAAAAGATTCCACGGAGAGAGAGAACTGAACTGTTGCTGCCCTTATTCACGGAGAGGACCTGTGGATCGAGGTGGGGCCAAGCGCTGCGCCCGGATGCCTCCACTGTTTTAATACTGTAATAGGACAATGATGTTTGCCCAATTTCTATTCTCTTCACACTAACATCTTAAGTATTAGACAATAGGACGAGAAGGAATGAAAGTGGGGTCTGTTGAATTATTAAATGATGCTCTTAGCTTAATGTGTAGGCGATATCTGAAGAATAGTCACAAGTTGAATATTTGCTTGTAATAAATTCCCACTTGAAAGAATTATTGTTAAAAATAGGCATGAGAGCCATAACTCACTTAAATAATATTATTTTGAAAATTGTTGTAAAATAAAACAATTCCTGAAGTCTCACTGATCCTCCGTCTTCCTTCCCTTCCTCTCTCTCACACGCATGAAAAATCCCGGTGTCGGAGAAGAATCTAATCATTATTGCAAGTTAAATTGAAGCTATATAAAGCTGATAAAAGCTTTTCTTTGATATAAACCTCCTGTAAAGTCCTTGGCTTCAAGTTGGCCCTGGGGGGTGATCACAGTGCGATAGGATTCCTTGGGCTTCGCTGACTTAAATCTCCTTTGTTAGGGTCCTTCCTTGAAACTGTCTCCCTCACATTGTCCTCCTTTCAGAGCTCCCGTGTCTGGACCTTATCTCCCTCCATCCTTGGACATCCGAGGACTGCTCCGTTTTCAATAAAGAAGACACAACTCTGCCACAGATCAGTACACAAAGGAATACACTCTTTTGCATCTTCCATGTTCTCATTTTTAAGTATTTATTTGCTCAATTCTCTTTGGAATCACTTTTATTAAATACATTTAGGAAAATAATTTTGCATTAACTCTTCAGTAAAAACATTTGGCTTTATAGCCAGCCTTTTATTTCCAATGAATACAGAAGACAAAGTTGCACAGAGCGAGTACATTTTATGGGTGAACCAACGATTGCTACAAAATCTGTAACATTATTTCACTTGTTCTATGAGTCTCTAAACACAGAACTATCCCAGGGATAAAAGTAATGTGTATAATATCCTCCTTGTGTGGAGCCTCGTCTTTACCAATGCTCTTTTTATTGCTCTGATTTCATTTTGCTTTTACAACAGCCAGCGAACATAGTTTAGGGCGTTGTTAATCCTAATCCACAGATGGGGAAATTGAGATCCAAAAAGAAGCTGCCCGAGGTCACAGCATGATCCACCGCAGGGCCAGGTCGGGAGGGCGCTGCGAGGGCAGCCTCACATTTGTCCTTCTTGAAAGATGAGCAGAGAAGGAGATGATGGATGATGGAGTCAGGTGTCTCCAGAAACAGGACCAGCAGGAGATGTATTATATATACACGTTATATATATGTGGAGATTATAATATATGCTTTTCTATATATTACATATAAAGGAGATTTATTATGAGGAACTGGCCCACGATCTGCAGTCTGCGAGCCGGAGACCCAGGAAGGCTGGTGGTGTCATTTGCCCTCATTCCAAAGGCCTGAGGAACGGATGGTGTGAGTTTCAGTCCAAGGGTAAGAGAAGATGAGATAAGATGTCCCAGCTCAGCAGTGAGGCAGAAAAACAGGCGAGACATCTTCTCTCCACCTTCTGTTCTATTTGTGCCCTCGAGGGATTGGAGGGTGCCCACCCACTTAGGGAAAGATCATTTCCTTTACTGAGTTCACCCATTCAAGTGCTGATCCGCCCGCTCTAAGGACGCAGGTCCTCTCCATCTGGCTGGCAGAGAGAACCCTGGGTTGCTGTCGGTGGCGGTGTCTAATGCGCCAGGCCTGGAAGTAGTGGGGATGCTTTCCGGTACATTTCATGAGCCAGAACCCAGTCACAAGGTGTGGAAGCACACTGAGCTGGCTGACTTCATGTGCCAACCTGATGGAGCCACGGGATGCCAAGACAGCTGGTCCAACGTTAGTTACTCTGGTGTGTCAGTGAAGGTGTTTCCGGGAGAGATCAGCATTTGACTCAGTAGCCTGAGTAAAATAAACTGCCTTCCCCAGGGCAGGGGGCATCATCCCATCCGTTGAGGGCCTGAATAGAATGAAAAGGCGGAGAAAGAGGGACTCTGCTCTCCCTGCCTGACAGCTTGAGCCGGGACATCAGTCTTCTCCTCTCAGAGTGGGACTTACGCCCTGGGCTCTCCTGGGTGTCCAGCCAGCACATCCCAATCATGGGACCTCTTAGCCTCCATAATTGCATGAGTCAATTCCTTATGATATATCTCATCCTAGATCTGTCTATCATTTGTCTGTCTGTCTATCATCATCATCTGCCTATGTATATGTTATCCATCTATGTATGTATGTATGTACATGTATGCGTATGGATCTGTCTATCTCCTATTGGTCCTGTTTCTCTGGAGAACCCTCACTGATGTGCCTGGTGAAGAGGTTTGGTGGACAACTGGACGATGTCTGCCACAGGAGAACGAAGACAGTAGCTGGAGGGGAAAGTGGCATACATAGAGTGATTTTTTTAATAAATATTGGAAGATTACAACATGTTTTTTGGGGCTGGTGGGAGGGACACAATAGAGAGGGAGATCATAATCATTCAGGAGAGAGAGGACAGCTGATGGAGAAACCGTCTTGAACTACTGAGAGGGGATGGGATCCAGCACCGAAATCCGGGATGGCCTCGGTGCAGTTGGTTCATCTCCAGTTGATGGAGAGAAGGTGGAAGCAGGTGGTTGGCGGGGTCCTGGTGGACCCTGAAGAGCCTCTCCTGTTCAGGTCTATGTTATCCTTGACACAGATGAGGGGTTTAGTGAGGGAGCCAGGGTCCTGGTGCCACCAGGAGAAAGGGACAGTGATGAAATGGCACCAGGAAGGAAGAATGACTGCCCTCAGAGCCCGACTCCTCCATCCGTCCATCCTCGACCTTCTCATGCCGGGATCTGTTCCTCCACCCACCATGGCCATCCTGTCCGGGGTCATCACCAGCAGCAGGCTTGGCTTCCATTCCCGCTCCATCATTGCCACTTCTCATCTCTGCTGCTCACTGCCTTGCATAGGTCCATTCCCAAAACCAGTTGGTTTACTGGGACCTGGAACCCAGGTTTTCACCATTGCTTGCCCATTCCTGGCCTTGCTCTCTTACTTGCTCCTCACCATAATCCCACTCTGGTACGTGTCTTCTGCTCCATCATATCCGTCAAGGCTTCTTCCTGCCTCTGAGATGCTGACCATGGCAGAGGGATGGACGCCTGCACACCTGGGTGAATGCACGCTGACGACCCCTTCAGGTGAAGATTATTTCAGTCTGAGGGCAGCGGGCAGAGCGGGATTGGCCCAGAACCCTTGCTCTTCACCACTCCTCTATCCTGCTCTCAGAAGACCAGGGAGGACATCCTCCTGACCTTTGCCCCGGGACACGTTCCCATCTGCTCTCATGTGTGCTCAGTCTGAGGACTGCCAGAGACTGGCCCAAGACCTCGTCCTTCTTGCTTCCTCAAACACTTTGATCTCTCCCCTTTCCTTCCAACAAAACAAACTATTTGTCTGTGTTCAACATCTCTGGTTCCTCTCTTTCCACTTTTCCTGAACTCCTTGCAATCAGGTGGCCATTCCAGAACTTCATGGAACTACTTGTCAAAGTCCCAGGGGCTCCCTGTGGCTGAATCTCAACATTCCCCGCCCCAGTCCTCTGCCCTCCTGACCTGGCACCGGCCTTGGAGACAGCAGGCCACTCACTGCACCTTCCAGAAACTGTCTTTGCTGCGTTTCTCCATCCACACCGGATGCTCCTTTCTAGTTCTCTTTGCTGTGTCTTGCTCCCCTCCCAAACCACTGACTGTTGGCTTGCACACGGCTTCGTTCTTCAATTCCTCACTTTTTTTTTTCCCCAATTTTCTGCCCCGGAAAGGCCTTATTTAAACCCATGGCTTTAATTACTAGCTGTATGCTGAAAAATCCCAATGTACATCCCTAGTTCAGACCCCTCCTTGATGTGGAGACGCATTTATACAACTGCTTCCTCCAGAAGCCCTTGATTTTAAAGGGCGTCTCAAACAAAGCAGTCATCTTGCTATTTGCTGCCCTACCTCGTCTTAATTCCAGCCCTCCCCATTTCTGTAAATAGTATTATCTACCTTTTATGTAAGACACAAACTTAAAAATCTTTGCTGAGTTCTCTGGCTCTGAGACCCAACATCCCCTCACTGAGGCTCGAGCAGTCCTTAGGGTCCATGTACCCCACAGGGGAAGCCCCCACCCCCTCGTCCCCCAGCCCAGCCCCTTCATCTCTTTTTTGATGGCTGCCACCAGGCCTTACTGTCCTCCTGGCTTCTTCCCTTGCCTTCCTGGAGCAAAGAAAGTGATCTTTTTTTTTTTTTTTTTTGAGGAAGATTAGCTCTGAGCTAACATCTGCTGCCAATCTTCCTCTTTTTGCTGAGGAAGACTGGCCCTGAGCTAACATCCGTGCCCATCTTTCTCTACTTTATATGCGAGACGCCTACCACAGCATGGCTTGCCAAGTGGTACATAGGTCCTCACCTGGGATCCGGACCAGCAAAACCTGGGCCGCCAAAGTGGAACGTGTAAACTTAACCGCTGTGCCACCAGGCCAGCCCCTGATCTTTCTTTTTTTATTTTAAAAAAGACCTAAGTCACGTAATGCCACTCCCTTCCTCAAAATCCTCCACTCTCTTTCCCTCCAACTAGGAGCTCACTCCCAATCCTTCACGAGAGCCACGGCCGCGTTGTCTCCTCCTGTCCTTCTCCCGTGGCTCAGTTGGCCAATGCTTTTGTAGTCAGACCACTGTCCCAACTCTCTTACCCATTCTAGTGTTTAGAAAGGTTTTCTAGGTGCACAGGCGTATAATCTGAAGAGGCAGGGGTTTCGTTCTTTCCTCCCTTTCCTGTGCTCATTGGTCTTACCTCACTCTGCTGTTGGCACCTCCACACGACTCTGAGAAGAGCGTCGGGAGCAGTCATTCTTGTCCAGTTCCCCATCTGCAGGGGCAGGTTTCAACCTAGAACAGTAAGTACAGGGCCAGCCCGGTGGCTGAGTGGTTAGGTTTGTGTGCTCTGCTTCGGCAGCCCAGGGTTCGTTGGTTGGGATCCTGGGTGTGGACCTACACACCGCTCATCAAGCCACGCTGTGGTGGCATCCCACATAGAAGAACTAGAATGACTTACAACTATGTACTGGGGGTTTGGGGAGAAAAAAAAGAGAGGAAGATTGGCAACAGATGTTAACTCAGAGCCAATCTTCCTCACCAAAAAAAAAAAAAAAAACCCATAAAATAATGAGTATAATTTTGCTCTAGGTTTTCCATTTTGCCTTTGTCTGTATCTGTCCTTTATCAGATTGATGACACCCCCTTCGCTGCAGGTGCATGCGCTGATGCTGTGTTTCAGGGTGGGGTTTACTGTCGATCCACTCTCCTGCTGAGATGAGGCCCTTTCCCACCCCAGCGCTGTGAGGGAGTGACCTCCTGGTGTAGCCTTGCTTTTGCGTGTCTCCGAACCATAAGAGCCCATGACATTTCTGTTCGTTTCTGCTTGGTTTAGCTGGTGCCCACAGGACAAAAGCTGTGGTGTGCGTCACTGAACCCTCTGGGTTCCAGGCGTGCAGTCCGTCCTGATAATGACTTATCATCCCGTCAGCCGGTCAATAACCGTAAAATGAGCTGCTTGAGGGCTGAGTCATCATTTTGCTGCTTTAAAGGGAAGATCGTCTGAACAACCTCGTGGGCCTTATTTCTGGAAACGGAAATCTCTCTGTTTTGCTTCCAAAGTGTAGCTGCTGTTCTTTCCTCTACCCTCTTTTTAAAAAAATTATTGTGAGTCTATATCTTTCAAAAAATCTTTTTCCATATTTTACAGTGGTAGCGCAAAAAAGGGCCAAAATAAACGTGTGTGTTGTCCACTCTCTGTATATAAGTCTGGCCCTGTTTTTTCACTGTGACACGATGTTTCTCTCCTGGCCAAGGAAAATATATGAAGCTCCAAAAATAATACAGGGGAGGGATCTCAAGTTGAACTGAAACCTGGAAAAAAAGCATTTTTCCAAAAGAAAAATTAGTCAGGTAAATTTTCCTAAGTATGTTTAAGGAAATCTTACCATTTTTCAAGCAAAAGAAAATAAAGTGATGTTTATGAAATTTAAAGGAGCTCACCCAAACTTGTACAACAAAAAGTGATATACTACCCTAAGAAATGGCCACAAACGAGGGGGCTTAACTCCTTTAAGACACTCCCTTTGAAAGAATGCCTTCTTGCAAAATGAGGCAGCCCCATGTCACAAAATATATTTTTGGATTTTCTGTCTCTATCTTTCATTCCTTCTTTTCTTCTTTCCTTCCTTCCCTCCTTCCTTCTTTCTTTCCTTCTTTCCTTCTTTCCTTCCTTCTTTCTTTCTTTCTTTCTTTTCTTTCTTTCTTCCTTCCTTTCTTCCTTCCTTCCTTCCTTCCTTCCTTCCTTCCTTTCTTTCTTTCCTTTCTTTCTCTCTCTCTCTTTCCTTCTTTCTTTCCTTCCTTCCTTTCTTTCTCTCTTTTTTCCATACCTCTCTTTTTCTTTTAATTAAAGCCCAATCTTTAAATTTTGAACCCTAGCAGTGTGTCATATGAAAGTGGAGGGTTGATTTTTTGAAAGCAGTCAAAAGTCAGATTCGGTCAGTTATGGTGAATAAGGATGGCCAACTAGCATGTTGCCATTTTTGACCACTGTGTGCACAAATATGAGTACATATATGGGCACGTGTGTGTGCATGCACGTGTGCAATTTTAAAGAAATGCGATTATTGGCAGCTTCTTACATGAGCAAGGGCAGTTCCAAGATGGGGTTTGGAGAGAGGTTAAGAGGACATTTGGGAAACTAGTGGAAACAGTGGCTCTGTCCTCGGAGGTGACTAATGCTAACCGTGCGTGTCTCGATCACGCTCCCTTAGGAAGAAAGCTGCTGTGTTTGCATAGACATTTTCTCTCCTGGCTGTTCTGAGTACTCTTAACCATGGTCTAGCTACTCCCCGTATGTCATCCTAACTTCCCATATTTTTGAAGAACCTCTTTTGTTCTTATCTCTTTGTTCTAGGAGTGGTTACCTGATTGATAACAAAACCACGCCAGAGGAATTTATAGACATCTGCTCTGGTGAACGCAGGAGCTTCCTCAGTTTGCATCAGATCAACTCGTGAGCAGTGTGCAAAATTTCCGGGGTCATGTCTATTTCTAAAGCTGTGCTGGTCAAAGCCATTAAATAAATGTTAGAAATAATCAAAGGCTCCATGCAGGTATTTATTTCTTAGGCATTCACTTTCCACTAACCCTTGTATTTGTTGTCATAGGAGATATGCATCTCTCAAAATTGAGGGAAAAATTGAGGAAAAAATGAAAAAAATGATTTCTTTTAAGAGTAAAAGGGGTATAAGTAAACAAAATCAAGGAGAAATTATCTACAGACAAACTACAAAGGAGCCACAACCTCGTGTCTTATACAAAAATTCACTAAAAGTGGATCATAGATTTAAACGTAAAACATAAAACTATACAATTCTTAGAAAATAACCTGGAACAAATCTTCGGGACCTAAGGTTTGGTGGAGAGTTCTTAGATATAATGTCAATAGCACAATCTATAAAAGAAAAAAATCAATAAATTGGACTTTATCAAATTAAAAATTTTTCTCTGTGAAGATCTCTGTTAAGAGCCTTCAGACCGTGTTAAGACGAGGACAGACTGGAGAAAATATTTGCAACCATATATCTGACAAACGGCTGATATTTAGAATATATACAGAACTCCTAAACTCAACATTGAAACAAACAATCCAGGTAGAAAATGGGCAAAGACATGAAGAGACACGTCACTGAAGGTGATCTAAGAATGGCCAACCAGCACGTGGAAAGAGGTTCGGCATCACTAGCCCTTAGGGAAACACAACTTTAAAAGCCACCTGAGTTATTATGCACCTGTTAGATCAGTTAAGGTAAAAGATAATGTCAACAGCCAATGCTGGTGAGGACGTGAAGAATGCAGATCTCTCGTACGTTGCTGGTGGGAACACAGAATGGGATGGTCAACTCTGGAAAACACTGTGGCAGTTTCTTAAGAAACCCAATACACATTCACTGTATAACCCAGCAATTGCTGTCCTGGTCATTTATTACTGAAAAATGAAAACTTATGCTTGCACAAATGAGGGTAGGTAATGGGTCAAAGCAGCTTGATTGGTAATAGCCAAAAATGGAAAAAACTGAAACATCCCTCAGTAGAGGAATGCTTACACAGATGGTGATACATCCACACCAGGGAATATTACTCAGCTAAGAAAAGTAACAAGTGCAACTTGAATATCTCTCGAGGACATCACACTGAGTCAAAATATGCCAATCTTAAAAACTCCTTACTGTATGATTCCATTTCTATAATTCCAGATTAGTAGTTGCCAGGAGTTAGGGATGGGGAACAGGGGAGACAGATGTGACTAGAAAGAGGTATGCATTATTTTTCTAGGGCTACAATAATAAATGACCACAAACTACGGGCCTTAAAACAATAGCAATTTATTCTTCAGCAGTTCTGGAGGCTGGGGCTCTAGAATCATGGTGTCCGCAGGGACGTGTTCCCTCTGAAGGCTGTAGGGGAGAAATGGGATTTTTCCTTGCCTCTTCCAGCTCCTGGTGGTTGCTGGCAATCCTGGGCATTCCTTGGCTTGTGGCTGTATCACTCCAGTTTTGGTCTCCATCTTCTTATAGTCTTCTCCCCTGTGTGAGTGTCTGTGTCTCCTCTCTTCTTCTTATAAGGACACCAGCCCTTGGATTGAAGGCTCACTCTAATTCAGCGTGACCTCATCTCATCTTGATTACATCTGCAAAGACCCTGTTGTCCAATAACATCACATTCACAGATACAGGGGTGTCGAATTGGACACATCTTTTTGGAGAACACAGATCAACAATCAACAGGATAGCACCAGGGAGATCTTCGTGGCGATGAGATATCCTGCGTATCCATTACAGCTGTGGTTACACAAATCTTCACAAACGATAAAGTACACACATTGTCTCCATGTCAGTTTCCTAGTTTTGATACTGTACTGTGATTCTGTAGACGCAACCACTGGGGGACACTAGGTGAAGGGTACGCGGGACATTTCTGCTTTATCTTTGCAACTTCTGTGAATCTACAACTATTTCAAAGTAAGAAGTTAAAAAAGTGAACCAGTCCACACAAAAATCTGCACACTGTGGTTTATAGCAGCTTTATTCGTAATTGCCAAAAACTTACAATCCAGCAAGATGTCCTTCCGTAGGTGAATGAATAAATAGAATGTAGTCCACGAGACAGTGGGATATTGTTCGGCACTAAAAATAAATGAGCTATTAAGCCTGAAAAGACGGGAAGGAGCCCTAAATGCATATTATTAAGTGAAAGAAACCAGACTTGGTGGGCTCCATACTGTATGATTCCAAATATACGACATTCTGGAAAGGGCACAACTATGGAGACAGTAAAAATATCAGTGGTTTCCAGGAGTTAGGGAGAGTGGGATAAATAGGTGGAGCCCAGAGGATTTTAGAGCTGGATTAGAGCAGTGAAAATACCCTTTATGATACTATAATGATAAAAACATGTCATCGTACATTTGTCCAAACCCACAGAATGTACAACACTAAGAGTGAACCCTAATGTGAACTACAAACTCTGGGCGATGATGACATGTCAATAGGGGTTCATCACCTGTAACAAAGGCACCGCTCTAGTGAGTAAGGATGATAATGGGGGAGACTGTGCATGTGTGGGGTCAAGGTATATATGAGAAGTCTCAGTGCATTCCTTTCAATTTTGCTTTGAACCTAAAACTGCTCTAAAAAGAGGTCTTTAATTAAAGTAAACAAAAATATCTCATTTCTACCTTTTCCATCCTCCTGCACCCATAGATTGAATTAGGTTATATAACCTTTGCTGTGTGGGAGATACACACACCCCCCACACACAAACCAGTGCATGCCATGTCTATTGTCTGTGAGGGTTGACTTGGGTCTGGGGTATGTGGGTATCTCTAGAAGAAAACATAGCTCTTCTAGTCAGAGGATCCACAGGAAATGGGGAACGCCAATTGGAGAGCAATTCCAAAGTCCTTCACACAATTGGAGCAGGTTTCCTGGCTTTTCACTTCCCCATCGTATACTTTCTTTCTTTCAACACTTGGTCAGTGGGTCAGTTCTGACCCATCAAGGACTGGTCACCGAGTTGTGTGCTTGGTTGAGAACCATTCGGATTCTCTTGACTGTGTCAGGAGAGAAAATGGAAGGTTCTTGGCCTTATGGGTGATCCCACAAGTCAGAGTCTTTCAACAAATTCTGGTTTTCCTTCAGAGCCACCCACAGTTTTCTGTTAGTAAATCTGAAGAAAAGGCTGGATGGTTTCCCATCAATGTACTCACAACGGTTTCTGGTGTCGGCTGGTTTCTGACATTTATGTTCTTTTGGAGCGGACTGGAGCTTCTGGTTCATTTTGGAAATAAAATAGCAACCAGTAAATTTATATTCCAATCTTTTTTCCTCATGAGATGGGGGTGGTCACTTTTAATGTGGACCTAATGAAGAGTCTTTTTAAGCCTCAACATGTGGAAATCGAAGATCTGATTTTAGCGATAAATACGTAACAGCTTCATTGAGAAATATCTTTGAAATTCCTGGTTGCCTCATCCTTTGCTTTTGTGTGACAGGTAAGGTGCCATGTTGGAATGGAAATAAGTCAATGTATTTACTTCCTGTCTCATTACTGATAAATATGCTATATGGCCAATACCTTACTCTCTGTTAGTATTATACAAACAGGCGTAAAGGATTGAGGCCATAAGGGGTAGTTTTCCTGAGCCTTGATGCTCTGTGCAGCCAGACTCACAATGTGGAAAATGGAACATTTTATAAAGTTCATACATTTTCAAAATTGCTCCCACAATGACGGTTTCATTTTGTGTTAGGACTGGAATGATGGCTTCTATCTATTCCAGAAAGCCTCAACATTGCCTCAAGTGAAAAGGAAAAGCTCATATTTCAAGGCCACTGACTGGAGCCCATTCCCATTTCACAAGGGAACATATGCCAGTTCCTTTTATGGTAAAAAAAAAAAAAGCAGTGATGTATTAGAAGCTCTCTACCCATGTCTCTCCATCAGTCTCCTTGGTTTGTAGGTCAGCCAGCCTGGCTTCTGTAGCAGGATTAAAATGTAGTCTCCCAGGGAGCTGGTGAGTATCAACACTCTTTCACTTTCTTTATGTAAACTCCCTTTTTAGCGAATAAAGCTATTTAGTCGACAAAAGTATTGACATTTTTATGAGATTGTTTTTGGAAAAGACTAACATGTAATTCTAAATTCAACATATGGTAGTGGTCAAATTGCGTTCCTACTGTGTAAAATGCTTGAATAATAACCTACTGCGCTCTCTTGGCCGGGACACAGAGAGACACTTGATTAATTTCAGCAGTATCCCTTAATCTCCTTCCTTGGCTCTCATCCCATTCTGCAAGGGCTGATAAATCTTACATCCCCTGAAGATTATTACAGCTCCTAATAGTCTTATGACATTAGAAAGAAGCTAGGCTCAACGGCACAAAATGCGTCCAACAAATGAAATCACATAAATAATTCAGGTTTCACAATTTAATTTTTATGGGGCGTTTTTTGTTGCTGTTTCCGTTGTTTATGGGGCATAATAAGGACTGTTGGCTCAGCCTGCGGTAAATAAAGGGGGAACATTTTGACACCAAAAATTTCAACATTATTGCCGTCTTTCACCATTGGCAATAGTCAACTACCCAATTCCATCCTAAGGTCAAGCTTATGGTCATAAATAAAACCATCAGAGAGGCAAGTACAAATACAACAAAATCTGCCTTCTACTTTTTAATAAGATTAGTTAATCTGCTCCTTTTTCTTGCTAAAAATATTTTTCTTTCTTGAACCTGGAGCGAATCTTGCATCTCTTTGTCTGTTTTGAAATAATCTGTGCTAACTTGTGATCATCAGTAAATATTTCTTAAGAATCCTCTGGCTCTTAACACATTTACTGAGCTCCTTTCTTGTGCCAAGGACTCTGCTAGGTACTATGATGGGTGTCGAGAAAGCGTGATGCATGCCCTTGTTCTCCAGGAATCAGGCCTTCACAAACATGTGAGCGTTTAAGTGGAGAAATATAAAAGCTCCTGAATGATGCAAGACAGTACATAATTGACCAAGGGATATAGAAAAGTCTGGCACTACAGATGTAGAGGTTGGTCCAGGGTTTTGCTTTAGAATAGCTTTCAATTAGTCCAAATAAAAATATTTGTGGCTAGCAAGATATAAAATTGCATTTAATATAGATATAATTGCATTATATTATACATTGCACTTACAGTGTAATTAGTGGACAGGTAATACGTAAATGTAGGTTTATATAAGTCTGTTGTGTCGCATAATTTCTCACACTTAAACTGATTGAAGACCAGTCTGAAAGTTTAAATGTATCTTAAGGCTTAATCGTTTTATAGAGAACTGAGTCTCTTTTATTCAAACGTCTTCCTATGATGCCATGTGCGGTGCTAAGAGCAGGAATAGAACGGGGGCTGGGAACACTAGCTGCATTTCCTGCTCCCCTGGGGAGGGTGGTGTAGTCTGTCTTAAGAATGGGAGGGATGGGGTCGTAAATGACACTTCCCTGGACATCTGCTCTTAGCCACCAGGCAAAACGTTTACCGACATGTATTATGCAGACACACAAATCCCCAAATGGAAGGACTTGATGCAAGAGTCTCATCCTCGCTCATGTGTGGCTGGAATGCTGTCTTTCTGTTGGTCTGGTGGGTGTCCCTCACGAGACTGTGCTCAGCTGGCGGCTGGTCTGGGCTGCAAGGTCTGAGAACGTCTTTTCATGTCAGGGTGCCCTCAGTTCCGTTCCACGTGGCCTCTTTCTCTGGTAGACCAGATGGCTTCCTTCCATGGTGCTCAGGCCTCCAAGAGAGTAAATCTGGACCTCTTATGAGCTTGTTCCCAAATGTCACAGGGTGACTTCTACTCCATCCTGGTGGTCAAGTCACATGGTGAGCCGGATTCAAGGGGAGGGAAATCGATTTCATCCCGGTGGGAGGAGAACAGACCTCACCTGGGGGAGGAGAGCAGCACAGGTGCAGGGAGGCGGGAGTGTTAGAGACCATCTCTGTGGACAGCCTCACATCCACCTCCGTTTACCGTCCCTTATTGTCTTCACAGCAATCTTCCAAAGGAAAGGATTTCACTATTTTTGGGGGGGCTTTTTTTAGATGAGAAAGCTGAAGCTCATAGAGATATGAAGAAAATCCTTAAGTTCTTGGAGTTCTCTCAACATTCTTGAGAGTATTTGTTAAGAATAAAGGGCTTAAAATGGACACGCTGGTGATTAAATGGTTCTTCTGTAATTTCCTGTCTGTGAAAACTGAGGGCAACTTAGTTATCATTTCTGTAAAATAGGAGTACTAATATCCATCTCATTTGATTATTTTCAGAGTTGAAATAGGTGGTACTTAGCGTAATTGCTTAGCATGGCGCCTAGTGGGTCACCAGTGCTCAGGGTCCATTACCAAGCATATTATTCATGGATTTAAGGAAGGAATGTGACTCCTGTGGTCCAAGAGGAGGAAAAAAATGTTACATTAAGAATTGTCAGCAGGGCTGGCCCGGTGGCACAGCGGTTAAGTTCACATGTTCCACTTTGGCAGCCAGGTGTTCACCGGTTTGGATCCCGGGTGCAGACATGACACCGCTTGACAAGCCATGCTGTGGTAGGCATCCCACGTATAAAGCAGAAGAAGATGGGCATGGATGTTAGCTCAGGGCCAGTCTTCCTCAGCAAAAAGAGGAGGATTGGTAGCAGATGTTAGCTCAAGGCTAATCTTCCTCAAAAAAACAAAAAAAAAGAATTGTGAGCAGAATTTTTTAGGGAGAGAAATAATTATTGATCAGGAAAATTTCAAACATGCTGCCCATTGTGATTGTGGGAAGTTGCCTTTAGGCCATCTTCAGGACGGTCCAAATGAGCGAGGAGAGAGCCACTCCTTCGCGTGGCGGTTGGTGAAGGAGTGGGCAGAGCTGAAGGGGAGTGGAAGGAGGTGGAGGAGAGAGTGAGGGGCCCAGGTGGCTAGGCAGGATGGAGCTGGGAGCCAAGAGGAGGGGCCGTGAGGGGTTTCCCCAGTTCCCAGGGAACTGGGAGAGTGGGGAGGACCCTCAGAAACTAATATTTAATATTAAGCTTTTGTTATTTCCAATCTAACCCCCAATATTATCAGTGAGCTTTCTTGGGAATTCTACCACAACTGAGCAACTCAAATGAGTCCAGTACACATTCATTTCCTCCAATGCTCTTTCTCCTATTTCTCAAAGTGCTAGGTTTTTTGGTGCCGTGAAGCAGGGGCGAGAGCAGCTTCTCTTCGTTAATCCGCCCGCATGTCTGGCAGAGCTCCTGACCCCTTGTGCGTTCTCCGTAAAGATCTGTGGAGCACTCAGAAGGAGATCATGGCCCCATTTTGCTTGTTCTTCCAATTTTTATGGAAGGGCTTAGGATGCACAAGTCACTACGCCGTGTGAGAGATTTTAAATGGAAACAACCAGAAGTCTGTGTATTCAATATTTTGGTTAATGCAGAGCAGAAGAAGGGAACAGCTGGAAGACAGAAGAATTCAACAGAAGCCAGAAATTAGTTCCTAAAAAACAGCCTCAGCTACTATTGCTGGTGGTTGGGTGGGTTTCGATTGTACGTTAATCTGTTCTTTGAGCCATATTTGGGACGAGGGCATCGAATCATTTTAATTTCAATATCAGGCAGCTGGAACACTCTCACAGCCAAGAAACTTGGCCATCCTGGCTGCCATCCGGGTGACGTCGAATGATTACAATTTCATACAATGCGTGAAAGTCTTCCACCTCACACGAAAGCCCAGCCATGTAACTTAGTAAAAAGAACATTGATTTGTAGCCAAGAGCTCTGGGTTCTAGGCTGAGTTTGTCACTACTCGGCTCTCAGATTTTGAAGAAATTATGTGACGTCTCTAAAATAAAATGTCTTCATTTACAAAATGAAGCGATTGCACCTCCTGTAAGTTTTCTTCCTTGGACCCATGTCCTTCCTGGTTTTATTGCAAATTTGTAGACAGTAAGGCAATTAAAATGTAGACAGTAATGGCAATAAAAATCAGAGTGGGGAAGAGGATAAAAATTAGTATAGAAAGAGCTATTGCCAATTCAAAAGAAAAAAAAGAACATTTTAATAGATATTGAGGAAAATTGTCAACAATTACCGTAACAGGACATTGATGAAGGAACTGTGAATGGTCAACCAACCAACCAGTGGAAGTATGTTTACGCTCAATAATGATGGAAGATTTTCAAACAGAAAGGAAGATGAGGTATCAGTGTTCACTTATCACTTTGGTAAATATTTTCGAGGTGCCTCACGTTAAACGTGAAGTGTTCTATTACGTTGTTGGTTGTTTAGTATGGAAATCTTTTGGGGGGGTCAGTTGGCAGTGTCCATCAGGAGTATTAAGCATTTATCTTTGACCCAAGAATCTCACCCTTCACAAACCAGAGATGTCTGCATCAGTGACGTACCCATTCATTGCAGGACAATTCATAGTAATTTCAACCCTGCAAGCTCTTAGATGTCCACTGGGAAGGAACCTTGCCTTATGACACGTCTGACAGCCACCCATCCAGACATGTCCATCGGTGCTGCCAAGGCTGTGTTATTCTCTGGGAACATGCTCACCATGTGACGGGAAACCCAAAGAAGGAACACGTCCACACTGTAAATTCAGTGTTGTCGTCACTGTGGAAAGACACAAACAGGTGCCCATAGGAAAATACGGAGCAAAACAGATACCCCAATCTCGAGAACGCTGGTCTCAAAAGTGACTTGGTCGATGACAGATTTCATTTCATTCTTCATATTGTCCTGACTTTTCAAAACTTTAGCGAACCTACAAACATTGTGATTAAAAAAAAAAAAAAAGAACAGACAGTGCAAGAACAAATACATTTTCCTCTTCAGATATTCTTCAAATGCCTTGAGCAAGACCCCTCCAGCGGGCGTCCTCTGAGGCCCTCGATGAGGCTCTGGCCACGGTGGGTTCTCGGTTGGTCCCGGGTCACACTCAGGAATCCAAGGGGCCACCACTCGCCTCCTCGGGGACCAGCAGGTCAATAAAACCACGTATAACCGGGCTTTCTTGGAGGTACAACCGAGGCGTCTTTAACTCTTCTTGTGTTCCCAAATGGAATCTATTTCTCATGTAGCATTTTTAAAAAATTTTATTTAAAAGATTTTCTTTTTTAGAGCAGTTTCAGGTTTATGAAAAATTGAGCAGAAAATACAGAGTTCCAATATACCTTCGCTCCTCCCACAGGTTCCTTTGATTTAGCATTTTCCAGCTGCAATTTAGTGCAATGCACAGCAAATAAACTGGAAATGCTTGTTTTACTTTAACTGCTCCCATGCGGGGCCTAAAAGAGGACACGGGAGAGCTGATCCTGGTTGTAAACGCTGCACGCAGGCTTCCCACCCTATCCCGCCAGCGGCGAGCGACAGTGCACCCAGGTAGCGGTCCCTCGACCGACCTGTCACAGCAGCTGCCACTGCCAGGTCAGACCCAGAAGGCAGCCGGGACCTGCCTTCACTTCCCTGAGTGCTGTCACATGGCCAAAGGGGCCTTGGTCGGGGGAGCCAAATGTCACCATAAATATTCATAAGGAATCTCGTGTTGCTGTGCTGGAGGGCAGTTTATTATCAGAAAAGTCACAAATAGAATTGAAAACACAGTGGCAAATATGCTCCAGCCACGCGTATGTGTACATGTTTATGTGTGTGCACATACTTGTTACATCCGTGGGTGTGATACAGGCGTGTGCCTCTGTACCTGCTCCTTCCTTCCTCTTTCCCTTCTCTCCTCCTGTCTTCCTTCCTTCCCTCCTTCTTTCCCTCCTTCCTTCTCTCCTTCCTTCTTCCTTCCTTCCCTCCTTCCTTCCTTTCTTCTTTCTTCCTTCCTTCCCTCCTTCCTTTCTTCTTTCTTCCTTCCTTCTTCCTTCCTTCCTTCCTTCTTCCCTCCTTCCTCCTCCCTTCCTTCTTCCTTCCTTCTTCCCTCCTTTCTTCCTCCCCCCCTCCTTCCTCCCCTCCCTCCTTTCTTTTTAGCTCTCCACACACATTTATCTGTTTTTGAAATCCCACTCTCCTGGCGCTGTGCCGCCTGTGTCCCTTGTGACAGGTCACGGGAATCCCAGTGCCCGTTTTCCTCCTCGTGGCCCCGCAGACCGTTTCGCAGTGTGCAGACAAAACAAAATCGTTCTGCGTGTAGTGCCATCGCTCAGCCCCACGTCTGCCCCGGGTGAGAAGTGCAGATTCTCCACACGCCCTCCTCCTCCAGGGGGCAGGGGCTCGCAGACACATAACGTCTGCGGGGCGTCTGTGCCCCAACAGCTGTTCTCAACTTGCGGGGCTGACCCCCTGTCATAACTCGGCCAGGGGTGCAGAAAGGTGTAACTGCTAGTGACGAAAATGCTGAAGTTTGCTGTTTGGTAACTTGAAAGAAATAGTCAAGTGGGTTCCCGCTCTCTCTAAAAGGATGTCTCTCTGCCCTGCACCCCGTGTGGTTCTGAGTGGTGGACGGGAGGAGGGTTTCCATCTGGACTTGCTGGTGTGAGCATGAGGCGGCTGTGACAGGGACCCCCTCCCCATTCCTCCTCCACCGTCCAAGGCCCGCTCGCTCCTCATGGACATGATCCTTTCCGAGATCACCACTTTCCGCCGGGGCCAAAGCCAGTGGACATCCTCTCCTCCCTGCCATCACTGCCACTTGACAAAGTCCCCGCTCCTTCCTAAGCATCCCCCCTCCCTCGGTGTGGGGACAACGTGCCCCTGATTTTCCCCGGCTGCTCCCTACCAACACTCCTACGGGACTGTCCAAGCTTCCTGCTCTTAGACTTGGCTCGTCCACGGTCTGCAGTTTAGGTGACTTGAAATCTTCTCCACAGTTTATTTCTGCGTGTCACTGCCCGCTCCCCTTCTCCCCTGAGCAGCACACTGCAGCTCAGCCGCCTACTTGATGGCTTCACTTGTGTGTCGCAGACTCAGCGAGTCCAAACCCCAATTCCCTCCAAGACAGCCCGCCTCTCGGTCTCCCCCAGTGAGCATCCGGCCTCCCATTCTTCCAGCTGCTCGGGCTAGAACTCCGGGAACAGAGGGAAAATGAGGAGCCCCTGGTTTGGGGCTGAATTGCGTACTCTCAAAATCTGTATGCTGAAGCCCCAACCCCCACGACCTCCGAATGCAACTGTGTTTGCAGATAGGATCTTTAACGAGGTCATTGGGGTCATTGGGGTGGCCCCTAATCCAGTCTGATTAGAGTCCTAAGAAGAAGAGATCAGGACACAGACACACACAGAGGGATGACCACGTGAGGACACAGGGGAGACGGCCGTCTACACACCCAGGAGAGAGGCCTCAGGAGGAGCCAGCCCTGTGGACACCTCCATCTGAATGTCCAGCCTCCAGGAGAGGGAGGTCAGCTGGTGGAGAAGCCCTGAGGGCACTGCTCCTGCTGTGTGCTCTCCATCAGCCTGGGAGGGGCTGGGCTCTCTGGAGGGGAATCTGAGTCTTCCTTCGATGGATGAAGGTGTGCTTTGCACACCTTTGCACGTGTCCCCATCATGTCAGCTGCTGCTTGTTATGACTGAGTGAGGCTCTGCCCTGCTCTTCTAAATTGCCTGACAGAGACTTGGAGCCTGGAATCTTCCTTCCTGAGGCCCCTGGCCACCAGGCTCATTCCAGGCAGACGAAAGGGGGAAGCAATTATGTTCCAGGGGCTGCTGCTGGCAGGTGCGTGGGCTCCAGCAGGTGGGCCTTGTGGGGTTTTGCTCAAGGCCGTTGGGCTTTTCCCCCCGAGAGTGAACTAGCTTCCCTGTGGCCTCTGCATTTCCAGATCCCTGAAAGGGCCTTCCTGGTCTTCCCGGGCTGGGTTCCAACAGCTGTGCAAGACCTCATCTCCTGTTTTCCTGCTCCGAAGGCCAGATTTCCTGATTAACCACCGCCTGATACAGTCATGTAGCTGAAATCCTATCTGAACAGGCAACAGGGCAGCTTGCATCCACCCAGGGCCGGCACCTGAAGTCCTGATTCTCAGTCCAGCCCTTAGGATAAAATGGCTCGTGGTTGTCCATTTCAATGGGCCATTGAAACAGTCAACAAACCAAAGCGTGAGAAACCATTAACTTTTTTTTTGTTTTTGGGGAGGAAGCCTGGCCCTGAGCTGACATCTGTTGCCAATCTCTCTTTTTCTTTTCTCCCCAAAGCCTCAGGACATAGTTGCACATCCTAGCTGTAAGTCCTTCTACTTCCTCCATGTGGGATGCCAACACAGCATGGCTCCAGGAGTGATGTGTAGGTCCCTGCCCAGGATCCGAACTGGCAAACCCCAGGCCACCGAAGCTGAGTGCACAAACTCAGCTACTACACCACTGGGCCGCCCAGAAACCATAGCTCTTAATCCTAGGGCTGTGTTAGTGGATCAGTGAGGACAAATGACTTCATTTTTTTTTTAACAGTTTTTTATTTCCTTTTCTAAAATAGAATAAGATTATCTGTTTTCCCTTTGAAGAAGTGTCATGAGGAATGAATTACTCCAGGTTATTACATGGCAATTTGGAAATTTCCATACCTAACAATACAATCTTATCTGACTTTGCTTGATAACAGAGAAAAAAATGGGTATGCGCAGCATCTGGGCGAGAATGCAGATTCCAGAAGTTGACGGCCCATGTTCATGTCCTGGCTTTGTCACTACTGATTGAGCAACCATAAATATGTTAATTAAGTTTCCTGTGCCTCAGTTTCCCCAGCCGTAAAGCGGGAAGAACAGGACCTGTCTCATGAGGATGTTGGCAGGATAAGTGAGTCAGTCTGTGTAATGCTTCGAATAGTGACTGGCAAAGAGAAAGTTCTCATAAGTTGTTACTATTATTGCCAATCAGTATATTATTATTGCTTAGACAACTAATAGCAAAGTATAAGTTGTCATTATTATGGCGAAGTGAAGGGAAATGTGGTGTACATTTTTATCTCACATTAAAGTGGTAAAGAAACCACTGCTCTCCAGATAGGGAATAAAAACAACCAGATCGATTCCTTTAACGTAAATTATTTTCACGCCCTTGTACATGAAGCGTCAACTGTGCAAGATACTCCTGCTTCATTCAAAGCAAAATATCTCCAAACCTTACAATATTTGAATATAATTTATGTTATTAAAGAAATTTTAAAGCCAGGATCTTGTTGAATCTGCAAGAGAACCGCCTCAGCTGGGTGGTGCAGATCTTCTAAAGCCCCAGTTTACGGCGGAGGAAACCGAGAGTCCAGGAGGATGTTTTGAACAAAGATGAACAGAGCTGTTCCCCAGGCCGGTGTTTCTCCACTGTTCCGTTCCGAGAAGCTTCCCAGATCAATGCAGTTTTTGGATTGAGAAAACCCACGGAGAAAACTTGAGCATCTCAAGGTACAAATGCCTCGTAAAACTGAGGAGGACGCTGTTTCTGTTTGTTCAAGGCTCTCTGTCGTCTTTGAGGTTGGGATATGTGTGTGCTGGGGGGGAGCCGTGGGGGGGGGGGTAGATTATTTTTAAGTAACGTTGCTATAGATGAATGATTTTTATAAGCGTCTGTGGTACATGATAGGTTGTTTCCGCGCAATTAACTGTCCGCGGTGAGCAAGGTGTGAGCCACAGCAACATAAATGACAGTTACTGCTTTTCTGTTCTGTGATCGGGGGAAAGAATTTCTCAGCGCACTTTCCTTGACACACGTCCGCCTCTTATTTACATTGAAGGGGTGTGAGTGGGGGGAGCCCAAAGCATTTTCACATTTAAGGAGTTGAGGGGCAGAGGGTTTGAGATGTCCTAACTGGAGAGGAGACATTTGAAAATGGTTGTTCTGTTGCAAAATGCTGCCTGGGGAGCAAGCTCTGTTCCTGTCAGACTTCGCTTTCTTTTTTTTTTCCAGCTTAGAAACCTATTTCCGGATCAAGCAAGCCGCCTGGATGGAAGCAGTGAGAAAATTAATCAGCAAAATCTTCTGAAATTAGGTGTGTTCTACTTAAAAATTCCCTCCCTTTACTCCTGGATGCTGGCAGAGAATAATTATTATTTCCAGTAAACAGCTGGCTCAGGCATCTATTCTGCATGCTGGGGAAAAGAGTATTTAAGAAGAAATAGCCTTGGTGTGTTCTCAAAAGCTTTCTTGGTTAATGACCTCTGTGCTATGTATTTTAAAAAGGAAGACACTGCAGAAGAATCTCACTTAGAGTCTTGATCTATCAAGTGCGTTCTACAAGCGGTTTAGACTTTGGAAGAGAGTGAGAATAAATATATTTACGTTCCGGTTTGCTGTGAATGCTAGTTGCAGATGTGAAGCAGCACACGCGGCTAAGTTGGCAGAGCACCGAGAACTGGGACTTCAGAGGCTGGAAGAGGCTCAAGTCATCATCCCCCCTCTCCCCGTGAGGGGAAGACTAATCTGTAGTCGTCAGTGGAAAGGAATGCTGCCAGGCAGGAGGCTGGGGCGTGGAGCCACTGTGCTGTAATCGGGCCACGCTGGGCTGGGCTCCAGGTAGATGCTGCTGACCCCAACAGGTGCGCATGCGGGGCTGGCGTGTCTGCCTCTGGAGCCCCCGTGTGCAGGGGACGTGCGAGAAAGCTGCATCACCTGTCACCTGGGCCTCCCCAAGTCCGGCATTTCAGTGTGCTCACGGGAGGGCTCTTGGGGATAGCCCAGCAGCCAGGAGCGCAGATGCGGACGAGTGACATTCCACTGCATCCACGTCCCCAGAGCAAAGGTGGAGGACATTAGAGATTGCAGTTTGATGCCATTTTTCTCTGCTTATTTTTCCTTGGGGACGTTGCAAATGAGAATAAGCAAAAAAAAGTCAGGGAAAAAAGATATTTTCCAGGGTAACGTTTGTCTTGCTGCTTTGATCGTAGAGGACAGAATGCGAGATGCATGCCTGAAGAATGGAAAGCAGAGGTGAAGGAGCGAAACTCGACATCTGATCACAAAAGGAAACCCCGACGGCTTTCCAGTAACGTGTGTTTTTACATATTGTCCTTTAAATCCTCACCAGCTAATCCTTCTGAGTCCCTAACGGGTTCAGAGTTGTTGGCCCAGTCCACTGGGGCAGCTGGAGCACAGCACTGCGGGCTGGGTGGCCTATACACAACAGACACTGGTTTCTCAGAGTCTGGAGGCTGGGAGTCAAACGTCAAGGTGTCTGCAGATTCAGTGTCTGGGGAGGACCTGTTTCCTGGTTCACAGACGGGGTCTTCTCCCTGTGTCCTCACATGATGGAGAAGAGCGAACTCTGGTTCTTGTAAGGGCACTAATCTCATCACAGGGCCCCACCCTCATGACCTTGTCTAAGTCTAACCACCTCCCAAAGGCCCCCACTTCCTAACGCCATCACCTTGGGGACTGGGGTTCAATCAACATGAATTTTGGGGGAGACAAGCGTTCAGTGTATAGGAGTTAATGACAAAGCCAAGTTTTCTGCCCCCAAAAATGGCCAAAAAGGAAAAAGCAGCCACAAACCAGGCGAACATGTTGTGTTAAAGCAAAGAGCTTGTAGGTCTTTGAAAACACAGAACAGTGTCCCCCTTTGTTTCCGGGGTGCTGTGGTCATCAGGGAATAGAGTGGCTCTCTACACAGATGTTCTAGAAACCAGTATCTGCAGTCTGACTTTTTTTATGGTCCAACAAGAGGGACACGTTCATTGTAGTCTTTATGTAAAAGAACATGTGAATGGAGAGGACTTAGATGAAAGAACAATTTGCAAGGGACACGTCATTCCCAAGCTGTTGGGAGGGTCTCATGATAAAATCTAGGAAGCTAATGGTGATGTCAAGAGGACCAGACTCAACATGAGTGTCCTTCCGACCTTTTCAGGTGAAAGAGTAGATCCTGTGCTTTAAGAGACAACCAAGGCCAATGAAATCAGGGTTAGGGCAGCCGCAGAACATACATTAAGAAAATGGAAAGATTCATTGAGCTCTTTGCATTTCATTTGTTCAGTTCACGAAATATCAGAGTGAGTAAAGGCAGCCAGGTCCTTTGTTAGGGATGGCGATGGCTAGTGGAAACCAGGGAGCTGCTCTCTCCAGAGCCTGCGTGAATGAAGATGGAAATTGAAGCGTTTCCTGAAACAGCTTGAAGGAGCGTTGCTTTGCCCTTAAGTAAAGATGAGACACTCAACATCCTCAGAAATGCACCCTGACACTCTTAAAAACCTGGGTGTTGGCCTCTTTTCTAGAATGCAGCATCCATCTTCAAATGCCTAGACAACAAAAAGAGATGCGCGGGCCCCCTGTCCCACTTGCAACATGCTCATCTGAGAGAGAAGTGCCCCCTCAGTCACACTGGAGCTGGCCGTCAGGACACGGCTGCTAGGAGAATGGGGTTTAAATCACGCCCTGGTACCGTGAATGAGAAATAGGTCAGTACTTGCATGATATTGGCAGCTGCACGAATGTCTCTTCTTTCTATGTTGAGTCTCTCCCCAAAGAATGTGGAAGAACCATCCGTGAGAGGTGCACAGAGAAAGAATTGCTTTTTCATCCTAAGGCACTCCGTGGGCATTGATTGTGACAACTCCCCTGTGGGGCATGTAATCATGTATCCGGTTGAGAAAATTAGGAAGCAAGAGAGGAAGTAAATTTCCCCAAGTCCCTGTATTCTGTAAAATCAGAAAGAGAAGCCAGAGGTTGGGGTGCCCTTGAGATCCAAGTACCATTTGAGATGGTGTCCGTGATGGGGTCATTGATGTCCAGCGGGGAATGCTGGCCAAGCGAAGCAGGAACATGACCTCTAAGGGCCCAAGGTCATGCCTCTTCCATGCAAGCTGCCCTGAGAAGTGTGCATGTGGAGGGGGTGCGTTCTGACCCTGACTCCCTCTGTGAAGAGGCTCCCCAACGTCCCTCTTCCCGGGTCCTAATCCCCCTCCACGGCCCAGACACAGCCCACACTCTCCAAGCACAGAACCATGGGAGCCCTCAACATTCTCATTCTTTGTTTAAAATCAGCTTTATGAAAATATGATTGAAATAACATGCATGCACTCATTTAAAGTGTATAATTCAGTGGCTGTTGGTATATTCACAGATGTGTGCTACCATCGCCACCGTCAACTTTAGAACGTTTCTCTACTTCAGAAGGAACCCAGGACCCTTGACTGTCATTGCCTCTTCTCTGGTCTCCCTCCATACCCCTGCCCTCAGCAGCCACGATAGATTTCTCAACTCCAGGCTTTCCTGTGAACAGAATCGTGTTGCAGGTGGCGTTTTGTGACTGGCTTTTTTCACTTGGCATGTTTTCCAGGGTTCATCCGTGTTGTGGCATGTGTCAGTGTTTCATTCCTTTTGATGGATGAACAATATTCCACTGTATGGACAGACTACCTTTGTCTAGCCATTCATCCATTGATGAGCATTTGGCTTGTTTTCAACTTCTGTCTATTAGGAATAATGCTGCTATGAGCATCCGTGTGCAAGTTCTGTGTGGATGTATGCCTTCACTTCTCCTGGTTGTATACCTAGGAGTGGAATTACTGGGTCTTATGGTAACTTTGTGTTTAATCATTTGAGGAGCTGCTAGACTGTTTTTCAAAGAGCTGTACCATTTTCATCCCTCTAAGTGTGTTCATCCTCCACATCCTGACAGAAGGGTGCACAGTTTCAGCCACACAGAAGGAGTTCTGGGGAGTCAATGCACAGCATGGAGACCATAGTTAGCAATACTGTATTGGGTACTTGACATTTGCTAAGATGGTGGATCTCAATTGTTCTCACCGTACACTCGAAAGAGATCACTATGTGAGGTGATGGATGGATGGATGGATGCATGTGTTAATTAGCTTGATTATGGTAGTTATTTCACGTAATGCGTATGTAAACCAAACCATCAAGTTGTACATTATCTATAGATAGATAGATAGACATAATTCTTATTTGTCAATTATACCTCAATAAACCTTAAAAAATGTCGGATACCAACATTCTTCAATCTCACCTTCCTCCAGTGCACTGAGAGCAGCTCTGAGCAGAGCGCTCCCAGACCCTCAGTTCCGGACTCTGATGCACACCCTTGCCCTGTGCTGACGGGAGGCGAATCCTCACTGGGTCTTTAGAGCAAAGATGGCTCCATCAGGGGCTGTGTGGCATGTTGCCCCCGGCTGGTGCTTCTCAAACTTGAACACACATGCGCATCACCTGGGATCCCGCTAAAAGGCAGATTCTGGGTCTGCAGGCTGGAGTTGGCCGAGAGTCTGCATTGCTCACAAACGTCCAGGAAATGCTGAAGCTGCTGAGTCAGGGAGCGTGATGGAAGGGAAGGAGTGAAGAGTGGGTGGATTGACCACACAGGAACCGCAGAGGAAAGTTCCAGAATAGCAGGTGACTGGGCACTCATAGGGTCCTGGCTGAGAAGAGCAGGATGAGGGGGCCTTCAGAGGAGGTCTCCAGGACTCAAAGAAGGATAAGCTTTAGGAGGGGTGAGAGGTTAAGACAGAGACATTAGAAAGAGTTGAGGATGGGTTTATAAAGTAACGTAAGTGAACAAAACGAGGCAATTATTAGCCTCGGGAAAAATAACACAGAACACAGGAAAGAAACTGTAACCCCAGCACACGCCCTGACCTTGGGAAGGAAAATGTTTTCACAGTTACAATAACGTACGGCTCTCTCCTGGGTCTGTCTTCGATGGATGCTGACATGGGGACCGAGTGAGAGAGCTGTGGGGGGGGACTCAAGGGGCTGCGGCCTCATCCAGAGAAATGAGAATCACCCTGAGGGGAAGTGATGCATCCCAAACTCATCACCCAAGACCCAGTGACACAGGCTGGCGGTGAGAATTAGGGGGATAAGTTCCAGCAGAAACAGCGAGAGAGTGAAGGAGACATTGGCTCCGGAACAGAGTCTGGAAGAGAGCAGAGGAAAGGTGCTGCTTTTGAATTGTAAGCTTTTTAAATAACATTTGAGTTTTAAATGATGTGCATTTCTTAATTATGGCAGGAGGGAGGGAACAAGGGAGAACAAGAACCCGCTGGGATGGGAGGCACTTATTCAGCACGGCGGAGGTCAGGATGGGGCCACGGTGGATTCAGGTAACTTTCCTGTCCAAGGTGAGATGTGGAGAGGTAGGAAGCCAGCAAGACAGGGAGGTAGGAACAAAGTAAGCTCCGGGGAACCACCGCCCCAGAGCCTCACGTGCTCTGTGCGCACACGAACGCCCTTTGTCTCATGCCAACTTGCTGAGTTAGTAGGTAATCTCCACTCTCCAGGTTAGAAGACTGAAGACTGGGGGGTTAACTGAGCTATTAGAGGTATTAAAAGTCACACCTGCATTTGACCCAGACCCAGAAGGTTCCGAGGGGTGTGGTGGGCCGGGGCTGCTCCCGGCGCTCAGCCTCACTGGCTTGCTGCCAAAGCTGACATTTGCATCAAGAGGGTAAGTTTTGTATATTTTCTCCAGGAAGCCACCATTCAAGTACAGCTGCCTTTCCTGGTGCATCACTAAACCATCGTTTAAAAAAACAAGCAGGACCCGAGGCTGGGAAGCGGCTTTGAAAACTGATTGAACCTTATTAGCTATTCCCCCTTGTTTGAGTATTTGAGTTCAGTATTTAGGATCTGTTATTTAGGTCTCCCTATTTGGAAAGAAGAGGCCCAAGTTTTGTCTCTAAGCCGGTGGAGTGGGCTGCGCACTGGGCAAGCCTGGAACCCCAAGCCTCACACTGTCGAGCTGAGTCCTCCGGAAGTCCGGAGCTGCTCTGGATGTCACACCCTCCGTGCGGCCCCAAGTAGAAGGCTTGGGGCAGTTAGAGAATTATATTGTCATCATCATCATCACTCAGTCACAACGGAGATTGTCGTGATGATGATAAATATTGCAAAAAAAGGCTTTCCGTCTTTGTTTCCCTTTCGTGATTGGGGAAGAATCGGGAAGAATTTTCGTTTTGCAAAAGCGAACCGAGAAGGTTGCATTTTCGAGCAGAACCAGACTCTACAATAAGCTAACAACACAGTAGCAATCATTAAAAGTTACCAGACTAATTAAAATGCCAACTGTCTCACAATAAACAGTAACTACACAACCTCTAGGTGAAGACCCTGGCAGAGGGACGGGTGGAGAAAGAGGTCATGTGGGAGGCCCGGGTGCGGTGGGCCCCTTCTGACCAGGTGTTGCCAAGAGGGGCTGGACTGGAAAGGGCAGCTCAGGTGCCGTTCCAGCGGCGATGCTCAGAGGGAAGGAGGAGGAAATCACACTGCTGGAAGCAGGAACGATCCAGGAAGGAGATCGTCTGTAGGCATCTCGTCCCTGTTTTTAGAAATCTCCTTTCCTTCACTTTCACCAAGACTGGGATCGTATCCCTGACTCTCTCTATTTTGCATTATTTTACGAGATGATTGGTCAGGTGGGGCCACAGGAGGAGGCGGAGGAGGGGCTCAGGAAAAACAAAGTTTATTAGACTCACGGGTCCTAGAGGCGGGAGGCCCAGCATGCCACAGAGGGCCATGTGGGGAAGCACCAGGGGTTCAGGGGGCAGAAGACAGAGCCTAGGTCATGGCCTTGCTGGAGTTTCCACTGGAAGAGAAGGTGGGGCGGGGTGAACGGTTTTGGGCTGGCTGGTGTGAATAATGTTGGTGGGCTTTGGGCCATAGAGTGGCCCCTGGTTGCCTGGTACCTGGCCCTGGATGATGGCGGTGGAGGAACATTGCCTCCTGGGATGCACATGCCCGTAGAGGAGGTCTGATTAAGATTGGGTAATTTGCATGTCACATGCTCCAGGCTGGGCCCTTTATGTCTCCAAGTCTCTGCCAGCTCTGGGCTGGCAGTCTTTCCCCAGCCAGAAAGGTTCTCCAAGATGTCAAAATACCGTAACATATAGAACATTAAAAATATATTCCACACACCCCCAACCAAGGGAAATGCCATTCCTCCAGATGGCAGAACTGAGGACAGGAAATAAGACTGTTTAGAAATGCGATAGACAATTTATATTCAGCCTCGCTCTAAAGAAGATTTGGGGTGGATTATAGTGCTGTAACACAGCAGATGAAAGAGATCAGACATCAGTATAAAAAGGATTGTTGTGTTTCCAGGGCTCTGAGCAAGTATAGCTTCTCGTCTAGCCAGGAGCCAGGGACGCTCTGACGGGTGCAGGGGAATAAGATGGGCAACACGCAAAGGCATTTGGGAAATTCTAGGAGGAGTTGGCCAAGTGGGTTGATATTTCCATCTGACTGGCAGAAAGGCAGTGAGAGGCCCTGTCCTTCCTCCCTCTGCTCTGCCCCACAGGCTTCCACTTCCCCGTCTCGGGGGTTTTTAGGGGCTTCCTGCTTCTGGTGTCGGCTCATGAGCCACACATGAGATGCTGTCAACACAATCGCTTTAACCTGGAACAAGGGACCGGAAAATGCCCCCTCTGCTGACCAACAGCTTCGTGCTGGGGATTGTTGGCTGTGTGCAGCCAGCCTGGTGTACAGATGAGGCCAAGACTCAGACGACGGCGCGACTCAGGCAAGACGCCAGCTTTGTAAGTAGCAAGGAGGGGCTCTGACCTGGGGTCAGCCTGTGGCAGGAACAGGTTGCCCTTTCCCACACCACGCTCTTCCATATAATTCAAAGTGATAATCAGAGCCAGCAGGCGTGTGGCAGTTACCATCTGCCAGGGACTGTTGTGAGCACATTACTCAGTTCTTACGACACACCCTTGGGGTCAGTGTATCACTATCTCCATTTCACAGATAAGAAAACTGAAGCTCAGGGAGCTCACAGATCCTGCTCCAGGCTGCGCAGGTAGTAGGAGACGTGGGGGTCGTGTTTGCGTGGCAGTCTGTCACGGAGCCCTGAGCAGGTCCGTGGGTCTCAGCGTTCCGCCTACCTCTTTCCTTCCCTCCCTCTGAGCATCTCCCGCCTGTCCCGCGTTGCTCCTGCTTGCAACGTGATTCCTCGCCCTGGGAGTTCTGCCATCGTCAGGCGGGTCTCTTTCGGCTGCACGCAAGAGCGGGAATGCTCTGTTCAAAGACCACCAGAAGTGCTGTTACAGCAAGACTAGCGTCATTTCGCTTCAATGCCATTAAATTAATAAAACTCTAGAGCCTGGCCAGTGACGCACAAAAACGCAGTTCCGTTTTGTAGCGAAGTGAGTTGGTGTTCAGATAGATGAGTTTTGGGTGCACATCAGCCGGTTGATCACTTGTCTGCCATATCATGGAAACTGGGATTAAACATTTCCCCACAGAGAATCCAAAACACATGCCAGCTCCATGTCAGGGTCTCTTGTGGGCAAAGGTCAGCTCCCTCTGCTGAAACATTATTGATTAAGTTATGATTGCCACCTGCTGGGTTGCAGTCTGGCCAGGCTGGAATTGGAGCGTCTACTTGCCCTGGAGACAGCTAGCCAGGCTAACAGAGATGCTGCAAGAACTTGCTGCAAACCATTTCCCTCCTTGGGCTGCAATCTGGCAATATTTCATACAATTGAGGGGGACACCCCAGGAACCAAAAGCTGAGCTTCTGTGGATGCTCTTTAGAGAAACTCTCACACATGCACAATGAGACACGGACGAGAATACTTGCTGTAGCTTTACTTGTCCTGGAGAGAAACCGGAAATAACTGAAGTGTCCATGGGCAGGGGATTAAAGACTTACTTTTTGGTACATTCATACAATGGAATTTTTTCAGTTGTTAAAATGAGTGAGTTAGAGTTTAATGTATCAAAATGGCCAAATCATGGAAAATATCAAATGAAAAAACGCAAGATGTAAATTGCATTTACAGTATCACGACATATATAAAAAATTTAATGTACTATTCATGAATGCATATCCTCGCATATAGTCAAAACATCAAAGCATAATTGGGGCTAATTAAACACAAAAATCATGATGATGGTTATCTTTCAGAAGGGATAAAATAGTGAGAATTGTAGAAGCATATATGGCAGATTTAAACTGTGACTATACTGATTTATTTCTTTAAAATAATAAGAATGGAATAATGATACAAAATATTATTCTTAGTGATGCTAGGTGATGAGTGTTCGTTATATTGTTCTCTATTTTTTTGCGATGCTTGAAATAGTTTGTGGTATAGAAAGAACTTCCTGTGAACTGAGCGTGAGGGCATTCAGTGCAGGAACATGAACACCTGCAAGGAAGGAATGGGAAGAAAAGAAAGAGGCACCCCGTAAAACATCCTTGTAGCTGTCCTGGCATCAGCCCAGACAGGACAATGACTTCGCGTGAATCCTGTCTTTGATGTGAGCGGACTTGATATGACAACCTTTCTCTTGAGCAAAATTTACTCCAAAAATAACTCACTTTCCTGAGTTTCTCTTTATAAATGTGGCATTCATATGGACTAGCATTTCAAAGTAAGTCGGATGGAATTGGAAAGAAATACCAAATGAGAGGGGACTTGGAGAGACATCCTCGCTGGGGGTGCCTGGTTGCAAACCTTTTAATTTTATTACTAATTTAGGATTAATCTGGCTGGTTATGTTATAAGAAAGAAAAAAGCACAGGTGGCTCTGAGTACCTGCCAGGCTTTTGATGGATGGAACTCTTGGCCTGAGTATGTCACCATCCACAGCGGGTGACCACGGCAGGTTCAGCTGATGACACCTGTTGTATAGTTTACTGCTCAGATTTTCTTCCCTAGCTATTTAAAAATTGCTTGAAACTCCACTTTTTCAATTTTCTTCACATTTAGATGAATTTGGCAAAAGTCAGAGAAACAGTCAGTAGCCAAACAAATGGGGATAATTCAAGCCACAGATGATAAGCTCCCAGTGGGTAAGAAGTGAATATTCATCTGTTCTCCAAAATGTTCCGCATGGCTCAGGAAACATTCTTTGATGCTCATTAGCATGACTCCAAGGATGCATTTAGCCCCTGCAGTGACGGAATTGTTCCTGATAAAGGGAATCAGTCAAACTCACTTTCTTGATGTTCCCTGGTCCTGTCTAGAATGTTTTGATATCTGTCCTATAAGCATTCTCCTTACAGTGGGCAACGTATGTTGTTACTGATTATTAGACACCTAGTATCCAAAACAAATGGAGGCCAGGACCTTGTGAAGAGGGTAATTGTACACACAGGCCTAAACGGATATTAGCAGGGTTTCTTTATTAATAATTTTTAATGAGGTTGGTAGCCTACACCCCTGACTCCCCATGTGACATCTCAGCCTACGTACGATGTTGACTCAGCTGTGGTACGCCATTCACCTGAGCTCAGGCACCGTGACAGCTTCCTCCTCAGCTCACGTCTTTCCTTTTCGCTTCAGCATCTTCTCCAGCTCGGAGGAGCTGGTTGGTCTCGAACTAGAGCAGACTGGAGGCCAGAGGGATTCGCTTCCTAGGTGAGCTTTCCACCACCGGTGGACAGATGCTCAGACCTCCTGAGGGTCAGGGAAAGGATTCTGGGGGCCGTTCTGCCCGCAGGTGTGGTTTCCTTTTGATTTAATCTGGTTGGATTTTGTAGGACTCTGACACTATGGTTTGATGTTCTTTGTGAGTTTTGGAAATTTTTCAGAAAATTTTCTCTCTTCTTTCTTACTGGGACCCAATACACACTCTTGTCTCTTTGTGCTTCACTCTGAATATTTTTTCTTGACCTATCTTCTGGATCGTTAACTCCCTCCTCAGCTGCTGTTAAACTCACATTGATTTATTAATTTTGATTACTGTGCCTTTTTGCTGTAGAATTTCCCTTTGTTTCTTTCTTCACAGTTTCCATTTCTTTAACTCTTCTTTTAGCTCCTTAAACATATTAATCCCTACCTGATAGCACCTTCCTCTGAATCTCTAGTTTCTATTGTCCATTGTTTCACATTATTTTTCTGCTTATGTGCTCTATTATTTTTGATTGAGTGCTAGACATCGCATATGAAAGAAAATTAAATCCAATTTGATGCCTAGGATGATATTTCCTTTATCTAAAGAGATGCGCATTGCTTTTGAGAAATGGCTAGGGGCAGTGGAAACCCCGGAACAATCTGAACCATTTGTGGAATTAATAAAACTGCACTTTAGTTCCTGTGAATGCCGGCCTCTTTCTCGTCTCCCTTATTACACAGGTGTAGCTGTTCAGTCTCTTACTTGAAATGCAAAGGAACAATGATCTCCCTAATTCATTTAATTCCATTTTAAAGAAATAACTTTTGTATGTAAAAGCTGAAAGTATTGTTAGAAGAGAAAATTATTGCTATTTCTGTGTATATAACCTGTCAGATTTTCTGTGTTCATACACATTCCATCTATGTAAAAACATATTTTAATTAAATTTTTGGCAAAATTGACAAATTTGCGTGGAGAAAATGAATTCCATTAAGCAGTCTAATTCATTTCTAAACTTTGTGTAGCATTTAAATAAAACATTTATTTTTCATGAAGTTATTCTTTTTGCTATTATCTTTTTTCCCTTTAAATATTTGCTAAAGGTTGATTCATTGGTCAACTTTTTGCCCATACCAAATTTGACTGATTATAGCTTCTGCATTGTCAATGTTCTGTGTTAGCATGATTTCTGAAGAGATAATCCTATTTCCTTTAAGTAACCTATGAAGCTTTCACATTTTCTTTCTTTGGAATTTGATCCTTTTGTTTGTTTTTAGCCAACAAAATTTTACTATGTGTAATTTTCTCAGTTTTCTGTTTCTTTATTTCTTCTAACAACTAATAAAAGGCTCAGAGCAAATAAATGAAAGACAGAGCTTTTATTAATTTCTTAAATGATCCAGGAGAAAGTATTGAACAATTTTGTGAGACAGAAGTACCGAGAAAGAAGGAGAGAGGCAGGGGCCGATGGAGAAAAGAGATGGAGGGAGACGGAGGAAGAGCAGGAAAAGGCGAGGAGCTCAACGTCTTGAGTTAAAACTGCTAGATAAAACGTCATCCTTCAACTGAACCAGTTCTGAATACGTCTTTCTCGATATGTATCTCAGGGAAAGTTGAATCACGTGTTGAAATGTTTTTGTGGTCTTTATAAGGACAGCCTCCACCAGCACTGTCACCTGGCTTTATGGTCCCACGAATCTTGCTGCAGTAGCAGCAGATTCAGATGACATGGGCTCTGATGGTTTTGTACCAGGAAAATCTGATAGACATCGTCCTCGCTTCTTCAACGGTGAGTTAGCCACTTTGAAGGGCGGGGAAATCGTGGTATTTCCCTATTTTCCAAGGTCCCATCAGTCTCTGTATCCAAACTCACTGGCTCCTGGATCCACATTCTCCCACAGAAACTTGATGCCCTCCGAAGTGAGCCCCAGGCATTTCTGGACTGCTAGACATGTGCCCATCAGCAGTTCTGGCCAGCTGTCTGCTCAGCTGCTCCGTGGCATCTGTTATTTCTTTGCTCTTTTTGGCTGGCTCTCTCTTTCAGTTGGCACCGCCCTGCCTGCCAGCGTATCTGCCTCACTCCGGGAGTCCATCCACGGAGAGACCCATGGCCCAGCGGGCACCTGCGTGTCCTGGGGTGGCTGCGTCTCTCCAGCCATCAGGAGACCCAGGATGCTCGAGAGTCCCTGACAAAGAGGGAGGAGCCTCTTTCCTGTTGCTGTAAGTGATACTTTGTGGGTGGATATCAAAGCGGCAAAATAGCTAACATTGGTCGGGTTTAATAGACACATGTTTTATAGGTATCGTCACATTTAATCCTCATTTTAAAAAATCCCATGAAGTAGAAGCTATTGTTGATATTGTTAATTTGAAGACGAGGAAACTGAGGGTCCGGGCGATTATTCAGCTCACCCAAGGTGACACAGAAAGTAGCAGAGCTGTCTACTCCAAACCAGTGTTCTTTGTGTCTGCACTGTCGAACTTTCACCCCCAACGTGTTACAGAGTACAGGACAACACCTCTCTTGCATTCACCTTATGCTCACTGTGAAGTTGCAGGCGTTCGTGAGCTTGGCTGGTGAGTTGATGTTAGGGGCAGCTCTCACATGCCTGTTGGTGCAAGCTGATTTGCCTGGAGTGACGGATTTTCCCAGGGCATTCTGTTTGGGAGTCCAGGGAGCTATGAGGATGGAGATGTCCACTGGGTGCCATTTTCTACCTCATCTTATGGACTCCTGTCTGAGCCCTGTGGAGGGAGACCACAGGAGGTTGGATTAGCTGCCCAATGCCCATGGGGAAGGAATGGGGATGAAGGGCATGCTTTCCTTTTTTTTTTTTTGCTGAGGAAGATTCGTGCTGAGTTAACATCCGTTGCCAATCCTCCTCTTTTTTTTTCTTGAGGAAGATTAGCCCTGAGCTAATATCTGTGTCAACCCTACTCTACTTTGTATGTGAGATGTCTCCACAGCATGGCTGATGAGTGGTGTAGGTCTATGCCTGGGATTCAGACCCACAAACTGGGCTGTCTAAGCGGGGCATGCAGAACTTTAACCACTCGGGCACAGGGCAGGCCCCATAGTTTCCTGTTTTGAAGAGAACGTTACGTGGCCTTGAGAATAGAGCACCCTAAGGGTTGGCAGTGTTGGGGCATCTTGGGAGAACATGTTGGCATAGACAACAATGGTACCACTGACACCTCAGGACCAGGAACACAGGCAGGACAGGGCACTGTCCTCTCATGGCTTTTACAGCAGCAGCCACCATGGAGAGGTCTGGAGGGGAAGATGCTAGGAAGGCTGGAGAGTTCAGGTGAAGCACCTCAGGGTCTCCTAGAAGTAACCTGAAGCCACTGGAAGCTGAGGGCAAGCCAGCAAAACTCGAGTTATTACTGTTATGTCACCCACATTCATACCTGAAGGCTGGAGAGCTCTGGATAAACTTGAGTGTTAAGACTTTTTATTGAAAGAACTTTTTAAATTTCTACTTACAGCCTCTACCCTCAAATAGGGGCACAGGACAAGAATGGAAGCTCAGCTGATGTTCACTGGGTCCCTCCTTACTAACAACTGAAGTTTTGGGACCTGGCACAGCTGCCTGTGTTGGTGCCCTTGTCTGTGGGGTGACTTCTCTCTGAAAGGTCTCCGGGGTCCTTCACACAACGGGGCTTCGCGTTGACCTGTCCAACCAACGTGCTAACAAGTTCCCCAGACACTGCATTCTAGCGACCAAGGTAACTTCAACTCAAGCTATGCAACCCTCTCAAGTGATAACGGGAAGACTAAGAGAAAGTCAGCAACTTGCTTTATAGTGAGCCCTTCTTCTTGGAATACGGAAAGTTCACGGATGGATAGGTGGAGGGATAGGTGGCTCCTTATTATAGAACCACAAAGGTAGCCTGGATTTGCTAATACGAATGTCCAAACACTGTTCTTACATCAGTGACACCTCTTCATTTATGGTGACAAGACCCGAGTGCTATTTGGTTCCATGGCACCTCTTCCTTTATGAGAGTTGCATCTCATTTTTTTTTAATAAAAATAATTTGTGTGATTACTATAACTTTTTAAATTGATTTATTTTTTTACTGAGGAAGACTGGCCCTGGGCTAGCATCTGTTGCCAATCTTCCTCTTTTTGCTTGAGGAAGATTTGCCCTGAGCTAACATCTGTGCCAATCTTCCTCTGTTTTGTATCCAGGTCACCACCACAGCATGGCCACTGATGAGTGGTGTAGGTCCACACCTGGGAACTCAACCTGGGCCGCTGAAGTAGAGCTCACCGAACTTAACCACAAGGCTATGGAGCCAGCCCCATGATTACTATAACTTTTGTGCCCCCTGAGAAGTTTCAGATACCATGGTCCATTGCACAACTTAGGGATAAAGACTGAAATTTCATTCCAAGTGTGAACAACAAAAAAGAAAATCTGAGGTGTCAAAAAATAACTTGTGATCATCATGGCTTATTTAGACATGGTTAAATCCCTAAATCCATATATTCTAAGCTTTATACTGGTTGCCCAGTCGTGATAAATTTGGCGTCATCGCTAATGAATTTTTCTTATTGACATGGATTCTTATTTTAAGGAAAGGAAAATCACCACAGAATACGTTGGTTTTATTCTGAGTGGCTGGCAGAAAGAAAGACTACACAGAGAGTTTGGAGGATCTGCCATGACATACCTCTGTCTTGTGGTGCAATCTTCAACAGCAAATGTTGACACTTCTTGTTTGTCATGTTTTACGTTAAGGACAAATAAAAAATATCGGATTTGGTTTGAATGGCTTGGAAAACACAAGGACCAATGGCGATAGATGTCCATGGGGTGCACCTCTCTACCCCTTTGAGGAGTTTGGTGTATGACCAGGGGCTCTCAAGGTCTCCATCCTTTTTCAGGAGGTAGGACAACTATCCCAAGAGCCTGCTTTCTTGGAAATTCCTCATTTTAGAGTCCCTGCTGTCACCTCCATCGTCTCTATCCATCCCCTGGCATCGTGAGGTAGATAATACTTTAGGAGTGTATTTGTTATTATATTTAAGCACACGGTTTTTATATTAGCTTCCAGCACGCTTCTCTCCCCCAGTAAACTGTCCTTGTGAGCAGGGGCTGTTTTTATTCATTCTATTTTTCTAGCATCTAAACAGAGACCGACAGGTAACATAGAGCCAGCCTTTGCTGAGTGAGTGGATAAATACACGCATGCCTGAATGAATATGTCAACCTCACTTTTCCAAGGCGAAATATTTGAAATGGTTCATGAGAGGTACCCTATTCTTGATACTTGAACCTCTTCAAAGATGCGTGTGCCTTCATTCAGCAAATGTTTACGGAACACTTGCTCACAGGAGCCCAGTGCTGGAAGTTGGAGGCAGAGTGATGGTGGAGCGACCTGAAGTCTTTGGCGTTGGCTTAGGTGAGAGTTATTCACACAACGTGGTCAGGGCAGTGGGTGGCTGGCTGCAAAGTGTGGAGACATGAGTGGATGACGAGAAAATGGAGGAGCAAGTGCACTGGGTGCTCTGAATCTGCTTGGACGTGGGCTGGAGACGTGGAGGGGGGCAGTGGCTGCGGAGGGCACAGGGCTGGGAGGGCCGTGTGTTCACTGATTGTCAAGTGGGAGCAGTAGAGCATATTTAAGTACTGATGGGAAGGAGGCAATGAAGAAGAAGTTGAATGTACAGGAAGAAGACAAGAGACGGGAAAAGAGGCAAAGGTGCGCGTGGCGGTGTACTGGGATTTCATGTTCGGCGGTTGCTGACTTTTCACCTGTCCGTTTTCATTTTCCATACGTAACAGGAAGAGGGGTAAATGGCAGAGAGCTAGGGTGGAGCGAGCACAGACTTAGATGTTTTGTAATGGTTTCTGTGATGTATAGGAGAATGGAATAGAGTAATTCTGGGTACAAGGACTGGCTTATGGTGAGGGGGACAGAAGTTAAGGGAAAGTCATATAATAGCTTATATTTTCTCAGTGACGTAGAAGAGGTGATGGGAATGAGTGAAGAGAGCTCCCCTGAGGCTGGCAACCACATGCTGATGGTGCTGCCGATCTGTCTGGGTTGGCTGATTTCTCCAGCGGTTCCAAGCAGCCTGTGTGCCTAGGCAGAACAAAGCGGCTAGGTGGTTTGTTCAAGAGTGGGTATTTCAAGTGGATGTGTTGAAAGGACAATGGGCCATGAGAATTTAGGATGTTACCAAGAGTGTGTTCTCGTGGCAATGCCACATTCCTGCTTATATAGGAGGGAAGAAAAGATAAAGGGGACTAAGGCAAGGGATGGAGTGGAAGGTGTACTGACACCCCCAAGAAGGATGAAAAATAGCTCTGTAGTCATCGCAGAAGCTGGAAGGACAGGTAGTGGGTCCAGAGCACAGCATTTCCGCAGGTGTATCTGAGTCCATCACATAGTGTGGGAGAGGATGAATGCAGTCACCCGCAGGAGCAGGTGAAGAGATTAAGAAAGGAAGTTAAACTTTTAGATGAGTTATCACATGGAAATCCAGGTCACTCATGACTGCAGCTGAACTTGGAGTGGGAACATGACTACGAAACAGAAGCCTATGCCTTCTACGAATGAGGAGGAGGCGTGGGCAGTGGTGATGGAGAAGTGGGTTGAGCTGTGAGCCACATCGCCAGATGGGCAGAGGAGTGACTTCTAGAAGCGAAAACACGAAATGAAATGGACCCAACTTCATGTTTCTTCCTAAAGGAACTAGATGAGTGCTATAGACTGAATTGTATTTCTCTCAAAATGGAAATGTGGAAGCCCTGGCTCCCATTGTGATGGTGTTTGGAGTGTGGCTTTTGGGAGGTGATTAGAGTTAATGAGGTCAGGAGGGTGGGATCCTCAGGAGGGGATTAGTGCCCTTATCAGAAGAAAAGAAACCACAGCGCTTGCTCTCTTTCCCTCCCCGACGTGAACACACAGGGAGAAGGCTGCTGTCTGAAAGCCAAGAAGAAAGCCTTCGTCAGAAACCAGCCCTGACAACACTTTGATCTTGGACTCCCCGTCTCCAGAACGGAGAAAAGTCTGTTGTTTAAGGCACCCAGTCTGTGTCATTTGTTATGTCGGCCCTGGCTGACTAACACAGTGACCAAACAAGCAGTGGCTTCTCCAAGATCATCATTTGCAGAGTTTTAACGAACAACCCAGAGTTTCATAATACTATAGGGACTCCGAGAAGGAGGAGGGAACCCGTGATGCTTAGGTTGTACTTCTGGTGAGCACGCCATGTCCCCTGGAGTTGCTCATAGAAGTACATGCTCATTCGTTGCACCATCTCTGCTGTATTCATACAGAGCAAGGCAGGAAGAGGGAGGGGAGAGAGCGATCAGGAGAGAAATGTGGAAAACGAGCTAGGAGTCAGAATAACTCGTGCTATTCTCATCTGCACCGTGATTTGCCTTTTCCATCTCTGATGAATAATGATGCTCGCCACCCACCTACTTTGCAGGTTGTTGTGAAAGTGTATTAGATATAATGACTTTGATCCTCTCTGATAAATGGGTCGTGTTTGCACAAAACACCGTATTAGCTCAATCATGGTAAAATTGGCGTTTGCTTTCAGCAAGGCCAGAGCTGTTAACGGTAGAAAAGTCTGCAGGGAATGGATTATGCAATTACGCACCTCTTACCATGCCTGAAAAGAACCCAATTTATGCCTCCAGAAAGGAAGAGGCAGACTCTGGGAACGAATCTCTGAGATGGGGCTGTTCTACTTTTGCACAATGAACAGAGGCACTGAATGGAGTCCCTGCAACTCGGCTTCCTGGAGACGGGGCACTGGGAGGCTGCTTTTACCGTCTGAGGAGGGAGCAGAGAAAGGGCACCAAGCCTTTCTGAACAAGCACTCTGCTCCTTCTCTAGGCTTTCCTCCTGGAACACAGCTCATGCTGATTGCAGGGGAAACTTAAAGCAGCTTAACTGGCGTCTCCACCAGCTGCTCAGGTTAAGCCCTATGCAGACACAAAGCTTACAATTATCAGCGTGAAGCTGTCTGAAGAAGCTGCCGCAGAAATGGCCCCTTCCACCTGCCATGATCTCGTGGTGCTCATCCTTCATCAGACCTTTGCACGAAGCCTTCCCTCCTGATGGTGGTTGTGAATTGCTAGTCGATACCTGGGAAGACAGCACTTCGGCTCACGAGTGCTTACGGCTTCAATCCCCAGCTCACTGGGGTCCTGAGGAGCCTTAGTAAGAGATTCCGATTCATACAGAAGACCTAGCCCTTGTCTTCAAGGAACATGCAATGTATTTGAGAAAACAAATCACACGCAGTGATTGCAAGCTCCTCCCATTTAGATTTTGATTATCTTTGGGTCAAGAAGCATCTTAGTCAGTTCCGGCTACTCTAACAGTACATCACAGACTGGGCGGCTTATAAACCAGACATTTATCTCTTACAGTTCTGGAGGCTGGGGGTCCAAGATCAAGGTGTCGGCAGATTCCGTGTCTGGTGGACCTGCTTCCTGGTTCGTAGATGCCATCTTCTCTCTGTGTCCTCATGCGCAGCGATGGGTGAGGGAGCTCTGCGGGGTGAACCTTTTATAAGAACACTAATGCCATTCATGAGGCTCCGCCCTCATGACCTGATCACCTCCCAAGGCCCCCCTCCTAGTACCATCATGTTGGGGGTAGGTTTCAACATATGAATTTGCAGGGACACAAACACTCAGTCCATAGCAAGGACCAAGTCACAAAGCTTTTAGTATCTCTGGAGGCTAGAGAGTGCATTAGTCAAGGTTTAACCAGAAAAGCAGAACTAGTCAGGATTTGTTCCAGGGAAATGGTTTCCCCAGGGTGGGGCTGCGTCTGTGCCTCTGATGCTGGGGCTTGAAGTCTGCCGTGCAGGTCGTCAGGAGAGAGGATCAGCAGCAGGCTGGGGCCCATCTAGTCTTTTCTTCCCCACCACTTAGCACCTTTTACTTTATGAGATGCTTCTTTTTGTCATATTTATTATTTATTGACTGTCTCCTCCATTAGCATGTAAGCTCCAGGAAATAAGGGATTTTTCTCTCTTCTGTTCGCTGGTGTGTTTACACATTTAGAACAGTGCCTGAAACATTGTGGATGCCCAATAAATATTTGTTGAATGAAGGAATGAACAAACGAATGCATCTGTATCTGTGTTTAATGAGACAACTTTGTTCATAAGCAATGACGTAAAAATAACTGTTGCCTAAATAAAAGATAAAAATAAATCCAATTAAAAGGTGTGAAATATTATTCCAAGGCTACTAGTGGCAGAGATTTAAATATTGTTGAATATATATTCATACATATGTTGTAGATTTTAATCCTCACAGTACCTCTGTGGGATGGTTTCTGAGCTCTGTTTTATGGATTAGGAAACACAGACTCAAATTATTGATGTATTTACCCCAAACACAAAGTTATAAAGTGGTGGGGCTTAAAGTTGACCCTTCTCTTTGTATTTTCAAAGAGTGAGGTTTTTGTCTAAAGCGGTTAAGCAGGACTTTTTCCTAATGTGAGCGTCTAATTTGTTGAGTTTAAATGTAAAAAAAAAATGGAGCAGGTTTTGATAGCTAATGAAAATCCACTGTCTACAATGAGTTTTTAATTCTCTAATTGCTGGGATTATGCCTTTTAAATTTCAGATTCAAAAGTCCTTTTGAATTTCATTTTTATCAGAGAATCTTTAAATGATGAAAATATTCAAACTGTTCTCAGAACAGTGTTATGTTTTCTCTCTTACAAACAAAGAAAACATGAAGCCCCATCTTAAGAAGTCAAGTCAAAAGAAATATTCAAATCGTATTGAGAATCCATAAATAATTCATTAACTTTAATCTTTTTTAAATCATTCTGGCTTTATGGAAATTAAGTAACTACTGAATGTCAAATTGATTCCTATATAATTTACTATAGATTCATTTTTAGTAATTTTTTCATCTTCTGAAAAGTCCATGCCAAAAAATGTGGAAAACACATTTTCCAATAAGTTATATAGAAATAAAATTTGTTTGGATAATTTTTACATTTCGCATTTTCCAGAACAATTTATGCCTGAACTTAGACTCTTGTAAATTGTTAAGAATTGTCTAGGTTATTTACCAAGTGTTAGTGCTTATGGAAAATACTCTTTAACACACTGACTATCTCTTCGGCAGAACAGAGGCAGAGCGCCAGGCACACCCACAAAGACTGCTCATTTAAAGCAAATGTGCTCTGCTAAAAGGTAATCTGAATTATTTTCCTCAGAAATGTTCCAGTAGGCAAACCAAAGAGGTTTGCAAAGCTTGGAAATTGATTGGTCCAAGCATAACAATAGGTAGTCAGAAAACTTAGAGAAAGGACTATTTTGAAGAGAACATTCTGGAAAGTAATGAAAGTAGAAGAAAATATTGGCCTCTGAACAAGGAGATGCAAAAATAAGAAAATTAGTGTTCCCCTGGGGAGACCAGGTGGAATAGTACCATGATGCTCCAGTGTGTTTTTGCTCTGGACCCTCTCCTCACGTGAGCTCTCACTCGGGATCCCAAGAAGTAAAGCACAGATAAGACAGAAAGCTGGTTTTTCCTCTGTCCCTCCCTCCTTCCCTCCCTCCCTCCTTCCTTCTGCTTTCCCCCCGTCCTTCCTTCCTTTTTCCCTTCTTTCTAGAATAAGCCATTTTATATGCTCAAGCTTCTGATATTTGCTTAGAGTTCCTCAGGTACTGAGTCTCTTGTACAGTGGTCATGCTCATCTTAAGTTAACACACGCGCACGCACATAGACACACACCAGAGAGAAGCCGTAAACTTCCTAACCAACGTCCGACTTAAAGAGTTCAAAACCAGAAATAGAAGCAGAAAGAAAAGACTTACTCTAGTCTGTGGTTCAACCAAAGATAGGTTAATATGGCAGCATGGCAGCGTAAACCCGCTGGGTATCCTCCGATGTGCAAACTTTGGTGTGTAACACGTTCTAGTTTGTAACTCAAGTGTGCGTGTGTTTCAGCTTAGTATGAAAAAGTCAAAATATGTTTTTTAAACATATAAATGACTGAATAAATAAATAAATGGAGAAAAGAGACAAATATTCAAATATTCTTACAGAAGAATTAATTCCGAAGAGCAAATGTGGAAGGAACGAGAGCACAACAGTCACCGTTACACACTGCAGTCATAACTGCTTCAAGGAGGATATGCTAATGATGCCAAAATCCCAGGGCAAAACTTCAAGGAGAAAGAGAGGAGGGTACCTGTGTGGCCTCAGGCGTCTCCCACAGATATCTATCCAATACTGTGGTGGTTTTGACCTACGTCCCCAAATTCTTGGTGTTCCTCCTGCGGGAGGTGGAACCCCATCACTCCCTGAGTGCGTGGTCCTTCGAGTGAATAGAGCATGGAGGGGACGGTAACTCCGCAGCTGAGAGACTGGTCCACACTACCTTCAGCACAGGTGGAGTCGGCACCACCAGCCGCGAGCTGAGTGGAGATCCTGGACCCGAAAACTACAGCGTGAAAGGAGGGCTCTGCACCTCTGTGGGGTTCTTCCCCAAACCATCACCTCAGTCTAGTGAGGAAACAGCAGACAAACCCGAACGGAGGGACAGTATACAGAACCCCTGACCAGTACTCCCCCAAACTGTCAAGGTCATCCCAGACTAGGGAGGTCTGACGAGAAATGTCACAGATGGAAGGAGACACGAGGACTGAGTGCCATGTGGTACCTGGGCAGGTCTCTGGAACATCAAAAGGACGTGACTGGAAAACAACGAAGTCCTAAAGTCTGTAGTTTAGGGGATTGTATAAGTGTCAATTTCTTACTTTTGGTAAATGGACCATAGTTGTATGAAATGTTAACATTATGAGGAAATGTATATATATCTACACACCACATATGTGTATATACATATATACACACACACCATGGAATATTTATTATTCAGCCTTGAAAAGGAATGAAATTCTGACCCATTCTACAACATGAGCAAATATTGAAACGTTACACCTAGTGCAATAAGTCTGTCACAAAAAGACAAATACAGCATGATCCCACTCACATGAGGCCCCTAAAGAAGTCCAAATTCATGGAAACAGAAAGCAGAACGGTGGTTACCAGGGCCTGGGGGACGAGAGATGGGGAGTTAGTGTTTAACGGGTTCAGAGTTTAGGTTTTGCGAGATGAAAAAGTTCTGTGCGTTTGGTTGACACTACTGCACGGTACTCTTAAAATGGTTGAAATGATAAATTTTATGTGTTTTTACCACACATACAAAAGATTTTTTAAAAGTAGTCTCTCTTCCCAAGGAAATGAATCAACTTAAAAGCAATAACCTAAATCCTTTTGCTTCCCCCCATGCCCCCCGCACCCGCCAAGCTGTATATTGTATAAGATACAGAAATAAAAATCCTAGAGAAAAATTATCCCACGTTGCCAGTAGGAAGAATTGCACATCCTCTGCCCGGAGCTCCTGTCGAGTTTTTTATATTCCAGAATAATGAGAATAGCAGAAAACCCTTTGTCTGTCTCCAGTCCTGCAGCTGCGTATCGTGTTCGGGGCTTTGGGGATTTGTCATTCTCCTCAACAAAGCTGACTGTGCCGTCTCGTCAACAGACGGCACACCTGCGTCACCTATGGTCCTGATGCCTCCCCCAGATTCTTCCTGTTTTCCGTCTGTGCTCCATTGTTCTTATTCCACTGTGGTCCATGCAGCTTTCCGTCTTTGATCCTATTATTCAAGGAGTCCTAAATTCGGTTGTGTTTTTCTTTTTTCATGGGACAGTGTACACTCTGGGATGCCAGCAGCTTCCATCTCTTCTCCTTATGAAACGATGGGAAGGCAGCAACAGCATATAAATAGCCACACATCGCCGAGGGACCCGACCGCCTGTAGTTGGCCTATCTCAATACAAAGCAGAAAATAGCCCACCTTCCTGTTTTCGCCCAGACATTTGAGTTTTCCAAGCGCTCCTTTGGCCTCTCCTGGGGGTCGGCACTGACATTCCCCAGCTGCTCAGACCAGAACGTGGGGTGATCCTGGGGCTGTCAAGTCTCTTCCCTCCACAGCGGGTCGCTCACCGACTCTCCCAGCCTGACCTCCCTGGTGTCCTTGCTCATGCCGTGTCGCCGTCTCACTCTTTCCCCTAGCGTCTTGTCATCACTGGGATAAAGACAACAGCCTCCAACCACCCCCAGTCTCGTGTCCTCACCAGCCCATCCAAACCAATCGTTCTCCTCAAGGAGCCAACCATCTTCCTAAACTGAAAATTAGATCTTGTCCATTCATTTCTGACAACATTCCAGTGAGTTCCCATTATCAACAGGACTGGCACGAGACCTACGAACGCCCCACGTGAGCTGGTGATCTGGCAACCCTCAAACCTATTTTCTTTAAAACTGATCCGACGTTTATTTAATGAGGGAGAGAGAAACTGCTGTGTTTTTTAACAAAGATTATCGCTTGTTCTGTATAAAGTAAGAGATTTACCACATGTACTGAAGATTAACTAAATAATCATTTTGTATAGAACTAGCTTTCATTTTGCAGTGTTCTGATATTCAACAAATCATGTGTCACTATTTCCTAGAGCCTTCTTTTTGTCGGGGGGTGGCATGTCCTGCACTGAAAAACCAGAACAAGGCGTCACAAACATCTTGTTCTGCATGAGCTGAGAACAGGTCAGTCGACATTCATTAAACCATTTTTCCATCAAGGTTGGTGGCTGCTTCATGAGCAGCAGGGTCAACTCGTGTCCCAGTTTTATAAGGTGGGAGATGGAGGAAAGTGGAATTCACAGACAGTCTATCTCCAGTTGATTCCAAAGATGGTTTCCTGGATCCCCGGCTCCCCCTGTCCGCCCCGTAATCTGCCCCTAGCTTTTCGGATGACCCCCCACTTCTCAGTAGGGCACACAGGGTCCTCACCTGTATCTTGCTGTATCCATGTCTTCACGGCTCTTCCCATACCCCGTTTTGTTCTGTGTCCCAGTCATACCGTGGAGAGCCGTCGCTGTCCCTGAGCTCTCCCCACCCCACTGCCCGCATGCCCGTGGCTCTGATCTGTCGTGATGAGTCCTGCTCATGTCTTATCCATCCATGGATAAAGGGACCCCACTAAAATTGCATAATTAAGGGATGTTTATTGGGGGGGGCACTGCAGAGCTGGGGGCTCAGGGCTGAGGGAGCCCAGGTATTTGAAGACCGGGGTCGGGGGGCTGGAAAAAGCTACACCACAGAGTGGACATTTGCTAGAGTCTTAAAGGGAAGGCATTCTTTTCTGTAAAAAACAGAGTTTGAGGGGCCGCCCCATGGCTGAGTGGTTAAGTTCAAGTACTCCGCTTCAGTGGCCCAGGTTTTTGCCGGTTCGGATCCTGGGTGTGGACATGGCACAGCTCATCAGGCCATGCTGAGGCGATGTCCCACATGCCACAACCAGAAGGACCCACAACTGGAATATACAACTATGTACTGGGGGGCTTTGCAGGGAAAGAAGAAGGGGGGAAAAAGATTGGCAACAGTTGTTAGCTCAGGTGCCAATCTTAAAAAAAAAAAAAAAAAAAAAACCCAGAGTGTGAAACAAGCTTTAAGAGCCCTTGTAGAAAAGTACCATAAATAATTTGTACGTAGAATCTTTTTTTTGTTTTTGCTGAAAATTCCTTTAGAGGTCATGTGTGCTGTATTTACATACCTCCTCTTACTACTTAAAATCCATCTAGGAGACTCCCCCTTCTCATTCTGTGCCCGTGGTCCCAACAAGTGTTTCCCTGTGCTTCCTCCCATTCGGTCAACACTGGTTCACTCCCTCGCTCCTTTTGGGAGCATCCACATCGTTTCGTATGAAGAAATTCATTAAGATTGATTAAATTTGTTCATAAAAAGAGCTTGATATCCCCTGGGGCAAGTTCATTCAAAGGATCTCTTTGGTTCAATTATGAGTCATTTTCCCCTGTATCCAAAGGCAGCTCCTAAGACGCTCCACCGGCACGGAGGCCTCCTGGGCAGATTTGGAAATCCAGCAGCCAACCTTCAGGGCCTGCACAGCAATTTCTGAATAAAAATAGCACCGTGGGAGAGAGCGCCATATGGCTGTCTGGTGGTGCTCCACTCTCGGCGTCAACTGAGTTTCCAAGGACCGACCGGCACAGAAGGTAATTATGTCCTTGCACGTGGCACTGGGACATGTCACGTGGAGCATCTGCGTGAGCTGGGGAGGCAGCGCCCTGTAGATCAGAGCGGATCTGTTCTGTTACCATCCAGTGAAGGATTGTAAACACATCTCCTGAAAGCTGTGGTTTGGGGGATAATAATTCAGATCTGAGTCATTTCTCCTGTACCCCCACCCCTTCCAAAATTAAAGGGAATTCTCCCCTATGAGTTGGTGTTTTAATTCCTGTTTCCATGTCTTGGTCTCTTTCTGCAGAGTAGCTGGGGTGGGACCATTTCCTGGCTACTTCTCAGCTGAGTTAAACAGTAATATCAATAATTATATATTTTTAAGAGCCCCATGCGGACACAATAAGAAGAAAGAGCTGGTTTTCAGAAGATGCTTCACAAGACATTCTCTGCTGTCGTTTGCATGTCACTTCTGCAACTTGTCTCCACTCGAAAAATATTTGTAGCCCTGACAATATTTTCACACATAGCGAAAAACGTGCCAGTTGCCCCTTGCCAAGTGTGTCATGGTGCTGAATCGGGTCATTTGTTCATCTGATCGAGCGGCCCGTGGCTGCCAGCACCGTGGGAGGATGCTGCCAGGGCTGTCACCTGCGGGAGCGGGAGGGAGGTGCTGGTTGAGGGTGACAGCTGAGAATGCAGAGCTGGAGGCCCCAGGACAGGGCGCCAGGGCCCCTCCCCAGGAAGCGAGCAAAGGAGGGGCAGGAAGTGACAGCCGGCCAGCTGAAGGGAAGACGCATCCCCTCCAGGGCTGCTGTCCCCCAGGAAAGGCTCCGCTCACCTCCCTGCTCACGTCCCAGCTCCATCTTGGGGCTCTGGGACTCTGCCCACACCTGGTTCTCCACGTCCGGTGGACCCTCCCATCCTCTGTCCTGTGCCCCCTTCTCTGGCCCAGAGATGCCCAGGTGGAGCATCGGCCTGGCTTCTCCTTAGACAAGCGCACCCTCCGGGAGGGGCTCAGAGAACTTTGCTTAATAAGTGGTCCAAGCTGCAGCAGCCTTTGAGTACAGACAAAGTTGAAATCAGAATAAACGACCAAAACGTTTTCTCAAAAGGGTCGCTTAACACACGCTAGTCAATAGTCTCCGACGTCAAGGAACCGCGCCGTGAAACGGTCTCAGGGGGCTGAGGTGGTGACGTTTTGGGTTGGTTTCACAGCATACGCCCCACTACTCCTAAAAATAAAAGTTACCTGTATGTGTTTTTAAATGAATAAATTTAAATGATTTGTTCCTTAATATTCTTTTTTTGGTTTTAACAGCTTTATTGAGATATCATTGACATATAAAAATCGCATGTACTTAGGGTATAAAACGTGATATTTTGATACGCATATATATTGAGACATGCTTATGATAATGAGGATAATTAACACATCCATCACATAGGTCCCATTTGTGAGTGCGTGTGTGTCTGTGTGGTGAGAAGATTTAATGCCAGATCTAAAGTATACCATACAGCATTAACTACGGTCACCATACGGTTCACGGGGTTCCCAGGACTTAGTCCTCCTCTGACTGGAAGCTTGTCCCCTGTGACCGACATCTGCCCGTTTCCCCACCCCCAGCCCCTGGCAACCACTGTTCGACTCTCCGTTTCCACGAGCTTGACTAGTTCAGGCTCCGCATGTGAGGGAGACCATGCTGTCTTTGTCTTTCTGTGTCTGGCTCGTCTCACTTAGCACGACGTCCTCCGGGGTTAATCCACATTGTCACCAGCATCAGGACCTCCTTCTCCTTAACTTTTGAGAAACTTTGAGACTGTGAAATGAGGGGGTTAAGGGTGGGAGAGGAATAATTATCCTTGGTCTGATTAACTTTTATAGATATGGCCGGTATTATTCATTTGGCTGTTCCCATGTCCTGCTTTGTGATGCAATTAATTTTTGCACTCTGTATTTAGAAATAATTATAGAGTAAGAGGAAGTTGTAAAAATAATTTTGTAGAGTCTCAGGTACCCTTGACCCACCTTCCCCCTATGATGTCATCTTACATGAGGGCAGTTCAAGTTCAAAACCGGGTCACTGACGTGACACATTGTTGGCAACCAGAACTCACAGACCTTATGCAGAGCTTGCCATTTTCCCATGTGTGTGTGCGTGTGGTTCCATGCAGTCTCATCCTGTGGATAGATTTCTGTACTCACTGCCCATAATCCAAATGCAGAGCTGTTCATGGCCACAGAGGAGCTCCCTTGAGCTGCTCTTTTCTACCCCCACCCCCGTCCCCCATCCCTGTCCCCTGACAACTGCTAACCTGTTCTCCACCTCTAGGGCATTTTGAGGATGTTTCAAAAATGGAATCTCACACAGTGGTACTTTTTTATCTTTTTTCTACTTTAGTTTTTGCTGAGGAAGATTGGCCGTGAACTAATATCTGTGCCAATCTTCTTCCATTTTGTATGTGGGTCCCTGCCACAGCATGGCTGACCAGTGGTGTAGGTCCATGCCTGGGAACTGAACCCAGGACACCAAAGTGGAGCGTGAGCCCCTCAGGGTCCATCCAGGTTGCTGCATGTATCACGACTTTGTTCCTTTTTATTGCTAAATAGCGTCAGTCCTAAGGATGAACCACAGTTTGTGGGACCTTTCACCCACTGAAGGAAATTTGGGTTGTTTCCAGTATTTTTGCTTTTATGAAGACGGCCGCTATGAGCATTTATGTGCATGTGAGTTTTGATTTCTCTGGGATACTTTGCTGGGTTGTGGGGGAAGCGTGTGCTTACTGTCATAAGAAGCTGTCAGCTGTTTCCCAGAGCAGCCGGACCACATTCCTTCATTCCCACCAGCAAGGAATGAGAGATGCGGTTTCTCTGCGTCCTCACCCGCTTTGGTGCTATGACCACTTTTTATTTTAAGGGTCCTGCTAGGTATATAGTGACATCTTATTATACCTTTTAATTTGCACATCCCTAACGGCCACTAGTGTCAAGCATCTGTTCATGTGTCTATTTGCCCTCCCGCCCCATGTCTCCTCTTTGGTGAATGTTTGTGTCTCTGCTCATTTCTTAAATGGGTTGATTTTTTTTACTGTCGAGATTTGAGGGTTCTTCCTATACTCCAGATACAAGTCCTCTGTCAGATAGGTGGTTTACAAATAGTATCTCTTAGTCTTTTCATCTTCTCAACAGGGATTTTCACAGCACAAAGGTTTTATTTTTTATTTTTATTTTTATTTTTTTTGGTGAGGAAGATTGGCCCTGAGCTAACATCTGTACCCGTCTTCCTCTATTTTTTATGTGGGACGCCACCACAGCGTGGCTTGGTGAGCGATGCATAGGTCAAAACACTAGCAGATTACTTTGAGCTCTTACTCCCAGGACCCAGAGACAGCAACTACAAACATTTGCAGGTATCGTCGCCCCGGCTTCTATCTCTACGCCAGGATTTAATTATTTAACTGGCTTGTTTTCTCTTTTATTGCTGATTTTTTCCCCCCAGAAACATGACCTTATTTTTTCACTTAACTACATTTTGTGAATATTTTTCTTTGTCATAAAATAACGTTGTCCGTGAACCCTGGGAGACAATAATAGCTGTAAATATGTGGACCGATGGGCAAGAAACAATGAATAGATCCTCTCCCCGTGTCTGAGAATAAAATAAGAGGATGTTGGGTTAAAATGGGAAAGACCATCACAAGATTTCGGCAAAGAATTCTCGGAGGCTGTGTTTACATTTAAGACATGAGAAACATCCGGATTACAATTTTTCAAAGTGAGGGTGGAATAAAGAGTTTGCATGGAACTAGGGGGAGCCATAAGAATGTTGGTTGGGAAGCGATTCCTCTGGTGGATGATTCATCTTGATGGATCAGGATGGAACCAGTCTGTTTGGTCCTTTCTAATATAATTCAGCCTGGGGCCAGAGAGGGAAGTGGACAGCTTTTCATGGTCCCTCCCAACCTGTGATTCTGTGATTAGCCTGAATAATTGATGCTCTAAATTGTAATTATTTTTCCCCTTCAGGGTAGACGGCGTGCATAAAGGCAGTTGTGGAGAAATATGTGCTGCAGACGCTCTGGTGGGTCGCTGAGATGCTGAGATTGCCCCACTCAGATCTGCTGTGAGGCAGTGTGTGTGTTTAAGCTACTTCGCTTCGGGTCACATCGTCTGTGACACCCACGCCAGCCTGCCGCTAACTATCAATAGTGCTGCTCCTGTACCTTTTTTTTCTTTTTTCTGTTTTCTCAAGAAACAATGGATCATTGAGAAAGACATTTATTTCCATTCTCAGTTGGAGTCTCCCTGGTAATTTACATATAACAATATTAAAATTTTGCAGAGTCTTTTGTGATTATTGTCTTAATCTAGCAAAAACAATATCTGGAGAGAGTTGTTTTCCCTTGACACAGCTAAGGACTTTCGCATACTCAAGGAATATGAGCAAGGCTATGAGTTTGATGAAGATCCAGATGAAGCTGACCTGGAACTCTCCAGTAGGGCCATGAGCAGCCGCAGAAGACCCCCAGTGCTCAGTACCCAAACTCCCTCTGCCCAAGACAGCCCGTCGCACGCATTCTGTGTTTCTACTCATTTTCTTCCATCTTCACTCTATTTATAGCTGAGAACCTTCCATGCCCCTGGTTGAAATACATTAGTTGCTATGGAAACGTGATGTCCGTGTGTGGATGGAGTCTAAAGACATCTACAACTGCAGGGCATGGGGGTGGGAAACCGAGGGTCGTGACTGGAGAAATCCCTGAAGGGCCTGAATGAAAATAAAGATGTGCTGCCCAGCACAACTGCTACGAAGGGGCCACAGTGCTGCCAGGTCAGAAGGTCCAGAAAACAACAGAAGCCCACCCACAGGGGGACACAGGTCCCATCAGCGGTCTCACCTGAAGAGATTTCTAGTGGCTCTCTTCTTGAGAAAATGAACACGGGGCCTGTAGATGATACTTGCTGGTATAATCATTTTATTTCAATTGCGTTTTGCTTTTTTCTGGCGTATTTGTTTTATGACTGTATGGGATCTGATGTCGCTCTTCCTGGGGCATGTGTGTTTAGAGTGTTTCCTAATGTAAGAGAGAGTTTTGCAGGGGAATTGAACTTGTCCCTGCTCCGTCTTCCTAGGGAAAACATGCTGAGTCAGGAAACTAAATGATTGATGTGGGGTGGACCGAGGAAGTCAATAGAAAGCCAGTAGGTCTCTAACTCAGAGCCTGGGTAACAGACCTCTGCAGTCCTTCAGCATCCTCTCTCTGGTCTCCGGAGCACGGGCTCTTGCTGGAGGTGGAGGTGACCCCCTTGCCAGCACCACCTAGCGCCTCCATCCCTCGGCGTTATCCACAGATCTCAGCTCCCCCAGCCATAACCGGGTCCCCACAATCCCAATGAAGCTGGAGAGCAGATGCTGGGCTACAGTTCCCAAGGGGACGACGTGAAATCCTACCTCGGAGCCTCCTGCCCACGGATCTCCTCTCCCTTGAGACACCGCTTCACGATCTGTTGTATGTGATCCTTCACGAACTATGGATTTCTCTAAATTTAGCAATGCACAATAAACTACCTTATTCATCATTTTCCTCTTTTCACTTGATGTTGGTTTTATGGACGATTCTGTGTACTATTTCATGTACTTTTTGTTCCTCAATATTTAGCAACATGTAATAAAACCATCCGGCTCATGATTACTCTTCTGCCCCCTTTCGGAACTTGAGTTTATAATTTCCTACAGGATGGGAGGCAAAGACATTTCCTTCTAATTCTTTAATTTTAATTCTTCCTTTTAATTTAATTCTTAAGGATCTAAGCTCAAAAGAGGCGCTCGTTTTTTATTGATTAATGGAAAAGAACTTCTCCTGCAACACCAAGAACTCAGCGTGGACTCTCTGTGCTGCTCACCGTGGAGGGAAGCAGGGCAGGACATGCAGCTGGTGGATATTTATTTAGCTCTTGCTCTGTGTCAGGAATTATACAAAGTGCTTTACATGAAAAATCCCATTTAATGTCTCCCTCTGCATCGTAAGGAAGGCACGATTGTTATCCCTAGTTTTTAAGTGGGGAAACTGAGTCCCGAGGGTATAAATAGCCAGCAAGTTAAGGACGAGCGCCCAGGTCTGTCTGATTCCCACATCCATCTCTCAGGCCCTCCTTACATGCAGCCTTTTCCCCAAAGCTGCAGGAATCCAATGGCTTCGTCCGCTTCCACAGAGAGGCGGGCGGCCCCAGAGCAATACCCTCCCGGTGGTCTTTCCTCTTTCCCCTGTCCTTAGTCTGTTTTATTTTTGACCTCTGTTCATTTCCTGGAATCTGGAGGTTCACCTGCTCGTCGCTGGTGAGCAATCTCAGGTCAAAAGCAGCTTCCGGTAGCATCAGTTCACTCTCTCTCCCAACTTCTTGCTTTCTAGAGTTCTTGTCAGGGTACCACAGAGATATTTCAACAAACATGAGGAAGGATGTTGTCTAAATCTAGGAAGTGAATAATATTTAGCTATCGAAGCTTTATGTTCACAACTCTGCTTTCCTGATGTATTCGGCTACACGGTTACGGTTTTAGGTGGTACCTATGATGGGAACAGGTCCGTTGTCAGCTGACGGTCTCGGCAATAAAAGTAAAAGATATAAACCCTTCTTTGGTCTGCAGGGGAAATGCAGAGGCTACACCTGTCAGTCTAGAGGAGGTCTGTGGTTCAGATCTGTGGTTCCATCACTGGAATTGGCGCACTGCATGCTGGGAACTAAAACGGGCTCTGGCGCCGGGCAGGGTAGGATGTGGAACCAGGACTAAGAGCAAGATGCTACTATGTAGATTCACGACAGAAGCAAGAAAGGAGACAGTGAATTGTTCTCTGGATAAAGGATCGACTTGGACCCTGATCACAAATGTTCCTGGCTTACCGAATGGCTTATTTGCACACAGAGGCGTGTGGAGGAGATGCCACCCCTGTACAAATAACATGTCACAGATAAATTAGCCGGTTAAATGGGCCTCATAAATAAACCCAAATAGGGTTCACGACTTTTTCTTCTCTAAAAGGCCACTTAAAAAAAATCAAATTAATCATCTCTTACTTTATTTGGCCATCTGAACAGGGAGATTTTTGCTGACGGAGCTGTTCACAAGGCCATGAAACATCTTTGCTGATGAGAGATTTGGGAACCCTCGCCAGGTTCCAGATTTGCCTCCGATGTAGGTGTTATGGCCCAGAGGGAGCAAGGACCCTCCCACCCCCAGCAATTCTCTTCGCCAGCGACGAAGATGCTGGAAGGCGGTGGGGAACAGGGCTGCTGATCTTCAGAAAAAGATAAGAATTCTAAAGTTTGCCACCACTATTTGATTAGGAAAGGCAATACCGTTCATGAGCAATCAAAGGGAATGCTTATCTGGAATCAGTCCAGCTTAGATAATGAAAAGCTTTACAGATGTAACAAAGCTTCATGTATTTCAACAAGAGCAGGAGAAGAAGAAGGAACCAGGCAGCTCTCGGCTTGAAGAAGGATAAAGATTCCGGAATCGTACAGGATGGACCATCTTCTACGCACGGACTGTCTTCTAGGAAATTGGATGCCAATGGAATGTATGCCCTTTGGCCTCCCACCTCCTTCCCCTGCAGACGTGGTCTCCGGGAGCTCCTCATCCTCCCTTCAGAGGGCCGTGGTGTCAGTCTTTGACTCATTGACAAGAGATTTCAAGGTAAGTTCCTGTATTAAAAACAAAAGTGATAGGACAAGGAATTGAGGCTAGGACGTTATTTTTTATCAGCTTTTCTCGACAGCATGGCAGGGGATGAAGAGCACAGAGTCTGGACACAGAAGGAGCTGGACTCAAGTCCCCCACTATCACTGAAGAGCTATAAGCTGCTGACGGTGGACCCTTCATTCGACTGCCTCAGATCAGTCTCTGCTCTGATGTGAGACGCGTGTGTGTGAGGGGAGACGGTGAACAATATTCACTGTTCAGGGATCCTGTAGGGATTAAACACAGTAAGTGACAAGGCAGCCTAGAAACTGGCTTGCAAGAGCTCAGGAAACGAGACCTGTCATTGCAGTTCTAATTCCCACAGCCTAGTAATGCAGACAAATAACATGGAATTACATGGGCAAAGATGTGGAGCTGACGTAGGAAAATCACTGAGCCAGAGGGTCTGAGAGTGTTGTATTTACAAGAACCCTGGAGATAAAATAGTCCAGAGCTTCTCAAACTTTTCCACGGTGGACCGCCCAAGGCAGGGAGCAGAGCCGGCTTCCGAGAGCGACCCGGGCGTCTCTCACACTGCGGCTTGGTGGGGTGCTCTGCTCTCTTCGTGTGGAGATGCTTAACACTTCTTGAGCAACGGGACTCCATTTTCACTTTGCACTGGGCCCTGCGAGTTACACGGGCTGTACCGACAGAGCCGAGCCACTGTTTACAGGGGTGACAGTGTGGATCCTAGGACTCCCTGGCCTGGAATCTGAGTTTGGGAGCGTGACTCTCTCTGAGGGTTGTAGAGTTAGCAAATGAAAATACAAATATTGCATGGGCTATGCTCATACTAAAAAATGATTAATTGTTGATCTGAAATTCAAATGCAACTGGGCGTTGTGTATTGTATCCGGTGGCCTCCTCTAGGCCATCTCGTCCTTTTACCGTCCCAGGAAACCAGCACAGTAACTGCTGTTTACCGAGTATGAGCATGGACAGTGTGCCAGATGCTGCTGTAAGTGTCTGTATCTACCACCTCATTCAAAGCTGTGAGCACACTTATCAGGTGGGTGTGATCGTCATGCTTTTTCAGATGGAGAAACTGAGGCATGAACAGGGGGATAACTCAGTGATGGTCTCATGACAAGTAAGAGAAGGTGCATTCACCTTTCTGGGCTCCAAGCCTGACTCTTCCTTCTCTGCGGCTGATGAGGAACTTTGCAAAGAGCACGGAGTTGGAATAGGAGCTGACCCAGGACCAGCCAACACATGCTCGTTCCCGGCCTCCGCTGGGTCTGATGATGATCCAGAATCAGCAAAGAGACAAATCCCATCTATCGTTATCTCTGATGCTTTGAGAAGAGGCCCAATGTTTTGGAAGAAAACAGGTCCACATAGAGGGCGAGTCGTTCTCGCAATGGTTCTCTCAAGCGTGGCTTAGGCAGGGATCACCGAGGGTCACAGAAAGTGGAGCGAAATTCCTTCAAATCTTTTAGGTTCGGAAAAATCCAAAACATTTTGTGCCAACGCCTTTTTTACTTTTAGGCTGAAAGTCGTTCGTTTAAACAGAAACTCAATCCACTTATTCTGAGTCACTCATACTTCACGCACCGATATGTTCGTTTGTCACTTGTTGTTCCTGTAAATGTTCAGAGCTTTTTTTGCTGCAAAACACGCTGAATATTCTTCTTATATAGTTTATGGTGCAAAATATTTATTTTAATCTCCTAAAGAAACAACTGCATCATTTTTCTTTGTACCTTTTTGCTGAAGCTCAGAGAAGTGTAAGCAGCAGGACCAGGTTACCAGGCGTGATGTGACTGCCCCACATCTGCCAGGCACTGCCTTGAAGAGAGGCAGCCTCGTGGGTGGGTGGACGTGTGTGTGGCCCCAACCCTGTGGACAGAGCATCCTAACTGTGCCTCTGGTTTTTCCTTTTGTCTTTGCTCACTCCACTTTCCTGGTATACTCTCTAACTCCACTCAGCATCAGCACAAACGCACCTCCTACTTGAAGTTTAGTTTGAATATTAATACTTTTGAGACCAACTGACTATGCGTTTCCAATAATGACTCCTGGAATTCATTTAATATTTTGCATATTTTTTTCTGTGTTTTAAGGTGGCTAAGTCATGTTTTTTAACTTTTTATTGAAATTACGATAATTTACAACCTTGTGAAATTTCATTTGTACATTATTGTTTGTCAGTCGTGTTGTAGGTGCACCACTTCACCCTTTGTGCCCACCCCAACCCCCCCTTTTCCCTGGTAGCCACTACATGTCTACATGTTTAACTCCACATATAAGTGGAGTCATACAGAGATTGTCTTTATCTGGCTTATTTCACTTAACATAATACCCTCAAGGTCTATCCGTGTTGTTGTGAATGGGATGATTTTATTCTTTTTTATGACTGAGTAGTATTCCATTGTGTGTGTGTATATATATATATATATATATGTACCATATCTTCTTTATCCAGTCATCAGTTGATGGGCACTTAGGTTGGTTCCACATCTTGGCTATTGTAAATAATGCTGCGATGGACATAGGGGTGCGTGGGACTTTTGGAATTGCTGACTTCAAGCTCTTTGGGTAGATGGAATGGAATGGTTGAGTCATAGGGTATTTCTATTTTTAACTTTTTGAGAAATCTCCATACTGTTTTCCATAGTGGCTGCACCAGTTTGCATTATATATTATGGAGATTAACCCTTTGTTGGATATATGACTCGTAAATATTTTTTCCCAATTAGTGGGTTGTTTTTTGTTTCAATCCTGTTTTCCCTTGTCTTGAAGAAGCTCTTTAGTCTTAAGATGGTTAAGGCATTTAAAATAACTTTATGGGATAGACTGATGTTTTTAGGGAGCTGACTTGGATAAGTTTGTACTGGTTGTTTCAATATCTGTAAAGATGTGCAAATGCTGAGAGGGATATTGATGGTTTAATATTTAAAGAATATCATTTAAAAGGTTATAAGGTTAATGAAACGAACATTATAAAGTTCATCCCTGGCAGGGTCTGCCTCACTGGTTGCAGCTTAATCCTTTCAGCTAAAAAATATGTCAAATACATATAAAATTCTCGTGAATTTGTCAAAAGATGCAATGTGACAGGTAGTTGAGTCTGAATTAGACAGAGCCAAAGAGGAAAATGTTATTATGACAGGTTTCTGAAATGGTTTACTGTAGAAAGTCGGAATTTTGAGGAAGATTTATAAATATTCTACAAAAAGTAGTTTAGAAGTCCAGTTAGTTTGGGAAAGGCCGGGAGCTCCACCTTTTCTTGGGGACACAGAAAGCGGTTCGTCATGTTTAAGACTCTGAGGAGTCCTGTATCAACATTGTCCCGTAGAAATACAATGAAAATCACAAATGCTGTTTAGGATTTTCCTGCAATCATTTTGAAAAAAGTAAAATAAACAACAAGAGAAACACGTAAAATGAATTTTAACGTTATATTTAACCCGATATATCTAATCAATGCAAAAATATTAATGAGATATTTTACATTTCTTTTTTTCCTATTAATACTAAGAAACCGGTGTCCATCTTTGCACTTAGGCACAACTCAGTTCAGACTGGCCACAGCTCACATGCTCCATAACCACCTGTGGCAGACTCTGTTGAACACAGCAGCCTCTTATCAAAGAGACCTGTTGACACCTTTTAGCCTCCACCATCTCACAGAGATGTTTGACTTCAGCCATCTCAGCCATTCCTAACCCAAACATCCGCCTAGATGTGGAAATCTACTGACATCTCAGCAGACCCTCCTGTACACGGAGCTCATGTTAGGAGGGCAACCCAACAAGGGGCACATGGATGAAATCAAGAATTTACCTTCTAGTCCACTTGATGCCTTCGTCTAGTCCCCTTACTCTTTAAGCATCAACTTTTTTGCTAAGACCTTGGTGATCTCAAGCTGCCTTCAGTCCTCTTGTGGTACCCAGGGGGCGATCTTTTTTCATCAACTTCCTTGCTCCTGGTGGGTCTCTGCTGAGTGACCATGAGCTGCAATGGGAGGACACACTTCTGCTCGCGTGCTGTTTTGTATTTTATTTTCCCTGACAGCAGTGACTGAGCCCTGAAGAGGGTACACCCAGGATGAAGGGCAGACACCCTTGGGGACCGGGTGAGAAAGGTGTTCCGTGTGGATGGCCGTGAGGTGCTGCTGCTTTTCCAGCTGTCAGGCTGAGCAGCTCCCCCCCTCGAAAGTCAGGCCGTGTTGCGGAGGAAGGCGGGGAGAGGTGTGTCCTCGATTCTCTCCCAGCGGTTTGTATGCTATTCGTTACGACGTCCCACAAAGCATTGGTCTCCTTTCTAAATGGAATTATCCAATGTAATAAAAAAAAAATTAGGGAGAGAACCACTTCACAGATCCAGAGATCTGAGAGCTAACTAAGAACTGAGAGAAGAAATTTCATGTGGAAGAACTCTCTAGAAATTACTTGAAGATTCTTTTTAGAAATGCTCCTTGACCTAGAAGAAATACAAGGCAGCCGCTAACCCAGGGGAAAAGGGAACAGCCAAGGAGATTGATTTCAGAGCTAGATGCACAGTTCCTAAGAGGCAGGGGTGAGAGAGGGTGTCGAACGCTCAGATTCCTCAGTGCTGCTAATGATCCTGATTCAGGCCTTTTCTGCTTAAAAAGGCACTTCGACCTTTTCTGAACCCAAATATATGCTTCTTGATGGAAAGTTGCTCCCATGCATAAGCTACTGGAGAATAGATTTATTAGAGAAGCTCTGTGGACGCCAAAACCCTGCAGGAGAGGTGATGCTGCTATTACTAATTGAGTAAATGATCTATTTTATGTGCCACTGTGCATACATGCATATAATACATAAATTACACAAAACAGTTCCGGGATGGTTAATGAACTTGCCCTAAGGCTAATAAAAAAGTGCTTAGCTAGGTCTTTTTATTTATTTTTTTCTTTATGCATAACAGCATTTTACTTAATAGCATTAATCAAGCTCAGGGATGATCTGTATTAAAACTCAAAGAACTCTTTTAGGCCGTGTGTGGGCATAAAATGAAGTGCCTGTGGCATCAGCCAGGGTTGGGAAGGCCCTGGGATGAGGAACCCCCTGTGATGTGCACTTCTTTTCTAGGGTTCTCTCCTACCTAAGGCGAATACTCAAAGAGTATTCACACGATTGGGGGTTTTGCTTGGTCAAGATGGTCAGTCCGGGTGAGGTTTGTCAACACAGAGAATGCAACTTCTTCACTCAGATCGACTACCTGGACGTCAGACACCCAGAGTTTGATTTCCAGTTGGGTGGGCACTAGTTACGCTATCTCAAAGAAGTCTCTTAGCCTGTCTCAGCTTCACCTATAAAATGGGATACTGGCATTTACCACTGCCTGTTTGGATAAGAGTCACCAAAACCGTCTGAGATAACAGATGCAAACCTCCAGGCACCAGGCTGACAACGGGTCAACAATGTAAGTACGTGCTAGGAACAAACCACTCAGAGCAATAACATAGCAACGGAATTGTCTGATCAAGAAGTTCAAATACCTCCCGATGCGGCTGACCAAGGACCACAAAGGCCTCATCAATAAGATGAAGTATAGCAAACGGCCAATAAGTACATGAAATGAGCTTTAACATCACTTAATGTGGATTTTCAGGGAAATGCAAATCAAAACCACAGTGAGATACCACCTCGCACTCATTAGGATGCCTACTACCAAAAAAGCAGGAAATACAGTGTTGGGGAGGGTGTGGAGAGGTTGGAACCCTGTGCACACTTGGGGGGAATGTAAAACGGTCCAGCTGCTGTGCAACACAGTATGGAGGGTCCTCACGAAGTTAAACACAGAATCATCATAGGATCCAGCAATTCCACTTTTGGGTGTTTAGCCAAGCGAATTGAAAACAAGGACTTAGATATTTGTACACTTGTCTTCATAGCAGCATTTTTTGCAATAGCCAAAAGGTGGAAGCAACCCAGGTGTCCAGTGGTTGCCAGGGCCTTGGGGGTGCGGAGAATAAGGAGTTAGTGTTTAATGGGGACAGAGACTCAGTTTGGGAAGATGAAAAAGTTCTGGAGATGGATGGTGGCGATGGTTGCAAGACAATGTGAATATACTTAATGCCGTTGAACTGCATGCTTAAAAATGGTAACTTTTACGTTACGTGTATGTTACCACAATTAAAAAGTACAGAATATAATAAAGTCTTTTCATGTTTCAAAATAATAAGGTAGTGATAAGTGGCTTTTGCTGTTTTCTTGTTTTCTTGGTGACAACCCATTTCTTCATTCACGTGTTTGTTCATTCACCATCGCCAGCCATAAAAGTTGTTCTGAGCTCCTACAGTATGTCAGACACTGTGGAAGGCAAAGGGTAAAGAAATAAATGCAGCCTGGAGTCTGATCTCCCCAGTCCTTAAGTCCAGAAAGAAGGATGATGTCAGGAATAGACAAGCACAGGATCCTGTGACAAGCTCAATTCACAGAAGCATTAGTAAGGTATTGAAATAGTCAAAGATGGAGAAAAACAAAGATGAGAACTAGAAAAGTGACAGAGAAAAAGAGAAAGACTTCTTACATAAAATCAATAGATGATTATAGACATCTCATTTTTTTCCTCTATTTTATAAAAAATGACTGGATTTATGTTATCATTTTTGCCATTTGGTTTAAAACTTTCTATTAAGAAAGGATCATTGAATTGCTAACAACGCTAAGGTAAGTTACCCTACTCCCTAAAGTATTTTGCACATGAAAAAACTGAGGCCTATGGAGTTATAATGTAGAGTAAAACTTCCTGCGGTTAAATTGGTGACAAATACATGTCTAGGGTCTGGATTTTCAGAAGCTCCTATCTCCTCACCTCATACTATCTCCCAAGGCGGCCTGATGTCTATTTGTTACCAGTGATTCAATACTCACTGATATTACGGGATCTCACATTTATACAGCTCTACCGTAAACTTGTGAAATTGTGGTCGAAGGCAGTGAGGTATGTGTTTTTGCTCAGAGAGGGCAAATGACTTCATTCTGGTTAGAAAAGATAGTCATGGTCTGGGCTGCTGACATGAACGTCAGGACCACTGACTTGAATGTCAATTTGTTCATTCATTTATTAGTGGTTCAGTTAACAGACAGTCAACACACACTCGGCGTAGATGCTGTTAAATGCAGTGGAGGCACAGTGACAAAAGGACAGGCGTAATTTTGCCCCATGAACCTTACCGTCTGGTGAGAGTAAATCCTGTCTTTCTAACTGGTTCTTGAAGTGAGCTCAGGATCCGGAGGAGATGGCAAACCAGGAGCCATTGGGAAAAAAACCAGAACAGACTTGGCAACAGGGAGCAAGCCCATTTTTATTTTGAAAAAAGGACTTTTCGTAAGGGCTGCCCTGAAGCTTAGCAACAGAAGCACCATTTGGAAGTGGCTTTTAGGGGAAACTTTAAGAAAAATTATATTTAAAAGAAATTTTGCATGATACTATGAATGAAACACCTTGAAAAAATTGAAAAACGTATGTTGACTTTTTTTACTTTAAAACATTTATGGAGAGCACTCTAGATATTTTACTTTATCTGGTCTTTTTCATATAAAAAGTCATCTTTTGATTTCCTGTTTTAAGGGATAATACGGTAGAATGTATTGTTGACCCAGTGACAATATCCAGAAGGTAATTGTTCTGTTTAATTAGTAATTTCTAAGTCTTGTGGGGCATCGACATTACCTGGAGGAATTCTTTGTTTTGTTTTGAGTTTTTCATATATGCATTCCTGCTTCTCATGCCCCAAATCTTCTGAATTAGATCTTGAGGGAGGTACACACAGTGGGGTGACCTGGGATCTGTGTTTCTTAAGAGAAAGAAATGAAATGAAAGAAAAGGAAACTCCTTAAGCAATTCTGATGAAAGTCCAGTCTCAGAATCTATCCTTTTAGATCATAAGAAGATTATCAAATACTACTACCTACCCACATTTCAGGCACAGATCAAGTAGGAAGAAAAATGCCCTTTTAAATGCTGAATTTGCAGACCTAAGCAGACGGGGGCCATGTCTGAGAAGAATAGAGAAGTCACATCATCGTTGTAATTAATGTCTTAGTAAACTGCGACTCCTCCATCTTCACAGGAGGAAGGATAATACAAACAGTGAGGAGAGGTCAGGATGGTTTCTCAGGGTTTTAAACAGAACCATCTTGAAAGAAAAGAGCTGCTTTGGGCAATTTTTTTCTGCCAAATCTTCACGTATGAAGAACATCACCATCTCGTGTTACTATATTCTTGAAATTTAAACACTGGCTGTCTCATTATTTCTGTTTGAAGTCTTAAGAAAATAAAGTTAAGAACAAATAAAGCTGTAGATACTGACAAAGACTCTCTCCTTGACCAAACCTGAGTCAGGGTCCCCTGAGACCTCTGCTGGACCAGGCCCTGAACTTGGCTCTGATCTTGGGCTGCTGAGTTCAGTTTTGGCAAGAATCTTGCTGACTCACTTTAGTGACAACCCTCGCCCTTGATATCTGATCAAATTCCTAGTCCTTCATTGTTGATATCTTATCACCTCATCCACCTTCAGCAAGAATCCTGTTGAGTTGGTCTGACAAGAATCCCCTTAGCCTTGATGTTACCTCTTAGTAATTTCCATCCACTGACCCCCCCACCTTGTGCCTTGCCTGTAAATCCCCTCTTGTCCTGTTGTGCTCAGAGCTGAGCCCAATCTGTCTACTGACTATGAAACCCCATTGCACTGTCCCCTTCTTTAATAAAGTTTTTCTTACCATATTTAGCAAGAATCAGAATAACATTTTTTGACAATACTTGAGTAGAATTTCACACTCAGTGAAGGGTGTAAGTGTTCCTAATATATTATCTACCAACTTTCAACTCCTCTATAGGTTTTATATTTCCTACTTAGAGCTTGAAAGACTAAAAATGTATCTGAGATGGGAGTTGAGGGAGTAGAGAAGATGTGATGGGGGAAAAGATGATGTGTTTAGATTGGGACAAACTGAATTGGATTTCCGGCAACATGGCACCTGGGAATATTCAACAGGCATGTGAAAATTTGAATCCAATCCAATGGAGAGGTCAATGGCAGAAATGGAGATTTGAGAGTGTCTGCTCAGAGACAAGAGTTGACACAGTGCTGTGACTTAATGTGCCAGGTGCGGGGAGGGCGTCTATGCCGTGCAGTGGAGACCACCAGGACACGTCTGTGGGCAAACGAGCTGTAGCAAGGGAAAATGTATCCTGGGCCACCAGGGCATCTCAGCAAGAGGGGTCTTAGAAAGTCTTGTAGGATTGGGCTAACGTTAGGTGGTTTGGGGAAAGCTGGAGGAAGTGGGGGTCCACTCTGAACTGGGAGCTGTCCAGCAGTGGGGATAATTCTATGACTGGGTGTCTTCATAAACCTTATCTAGGAGAGCAGACTACAGCAGGACTAAAGCTACAATCAGTAAGGAAGTAGTAGTCACTCATACTCACCATGAATATGGACTATTTGGTCATTTTCGTGACTTGTACAATGTTCCTATTTTGTGTTCAGAAACAATTACACTGAGGTCTCGTTTTTGTCTTGATCCATCCTGGTCTCAGAGCAGCCTTGACTGATGTTGACATTGGGTGCAATTGTTTATACTCATGTGGAGAATACTGAGGCCTAGCTGAGAGTCCCAGATTAGGTCCAGGCTGGTGTTCTTTCTCAGGATGAAGGAGAGAGAGGTTCAAGACAGCATCCTGAGACCCCCCAACTTGCCAGCTTGTCATGTGGAGAGTGGCAAAGAAAGTGAAAGCAGAATGGGGAAACCCCGGAGAATGTAACGTCAACTTTTCCTGCTTCACATTTTAAACCATACATACTCCTGTGTGGGGAAACAACAAATAAAACACTGTACCAGGGTGGTGTTATTTGGAATGGCTGCCTGGTCAAATCGATGTCATCTACCTCTTGTAGTTCATGCAGAAGACTGTTGAATCCATTTAATGAATTGGAGTAGGTTTGTAGTCGGGAAGTGCCTACCTAGGGAATCCTGTAGTTTGTGAGCGGTTTGATCTATTATCAAGACTCTTGCGCCGTTTTTAAGAAGTTGGAGCGATGTGATAAAATCCTGCCTGTCTTAACGTAAATTTTCCATTTTTCTGTAGGCGACTGATTGCTCCTGATCCACCCTGACCCGGTTGGTTCTTGCTAAAATTGGATTTTCATGTGCTTGCCTCTCTCTCAGACTCACAGGGGTTCTGCTGACTTGTCGGGATAAATGGACCACCGCGCTTGGAAGAACGCTTTCCAGACTTAGTTTTCTCAGACCGGATTTTTAAAGTTCCTACCAATGCCATGGTTACTGCTTCTTTTCTCGGAAGCTGATTCTATGCATTTGCATTGGGTGGGAATCTGGCTCCTGAGACCAAATTGCACAGTGTTTCCTCATTTGAATGCAGGCTTCTTTTGGTCTTGACCCACACCCTTCCACTGTACGGTCCCTCGCATCCTACACCCTCCATCTCTGCACCACGGGCATTTGAATGTGTGTCTCCTCTGAGCCCCCTGAAGCCACAATGCCCAGGGACAGACAGTCCCCTGTCACAGCGCTCACTGGGATTTGTGAGAAACTCGGACACTCCTCGGCCTCCCTCTGTCTCCTTCGGAATCCCCACGACTCTCCAGGATGAACCCAGCGAGATGAAAGTTCAGAGAGGGCAACTTGGCCCAGAGCAGGCTGCAGCCTTCTTGGCTGTGTCCCATCTGCCTTTCCGGGCCATTTTTCCCCTGGGAAAAGCCCTGGTGGGGAATGTGCGATGTGTGGGTGGGTGTTTTCAAATCAGGACTTTCAACCGATTTCTTTGATGGCTCCATTAGTTATGCTCATTTTGATCTAGGATCTGAAGTGTGAAGACAGTAAGCGCATGACGACCATAATGGAGCTATTGTTGGCACATTTCTTTAGACCAAGAAAGAGGCCTGTGGACCGCTGGTAGAATGCCAGCAAGAGCCCATGCAAAGCTCCTCCCTATCGGGGTGTCTCAGAGACACGAAAGTGTAGCATTAGGAGGGAAGGGCTCCGAGCCATCCTCAACCCAGTAGCAAGATTTCTTCACAGACGAGGAATCAAATCTGGGCAGTCTTGGAGCCTAATATGCACATGAGGCCATTGTCATTTAAATAAGGTCCTTTCATGCAGTTCTTCTTGATCTGAGCCCTGAACGGCTGTGTGCTCTCTTCCTCCACGGACATGGATGTGGTCAACGCAGCATACGCCACACTTCCTGCTAGGCCAGAATTGCACGTAATTTGTCAACAGCTGACACTGTTTATAAAGGATTTACACCTATCACGTGAAATGTTTACATACTCCTTAAACGCATGTCAATTGGTTCAATTTAATGTTGTGGCAATATATTTTGGAACTTTCGTTTGAGCTCTTCCGGGGTAAATTGGCCCCTAAATGAAAACATATGGATGGGAGCGGTCCCAGGTGCTTTAAATCAGCAGAGAGTTGGCCAGTCCCACAGATTTTCGTATAGTTCACATACACAGAGTTCGTGAAATCTGGAGCCGACCTCGCACCCGATGTTAGAAGATTAATTAATCTTAAGAATTCCCTGAGACTACAGCTAAATGTGTATTCGTAATCCTCAGATGTGTCTGCAACCCTCCCCTTCGCCCGGGCTGTTTTACTCTTACTCTTTCCTAAAATGCTGTGAATATCTTGGGCTTCCAAGGTCACTGTCTTCAAGTCTCTCAGATGGGAGGTCCACATGTGAATCTGGTGAATGGAGAGAAATGTCCATTTTATATTTGGGGAATCTATTTATGCTCCTGAGTCCATATTAACAACGACACATAATCCATTCTAGTAGGATCGGATGCTTACGTTATGACGTAATATGTTCCTGGAGACGTATAGAGTGCAGCTCTGTCATCCACGTTCAGCAGCGCTAAGTGGAAACCCTACAGATACTAGGTAACTGGTGCTGTCAGACAGACGAAGCTGTGAGATAAAGAGCAGAGACTCGCAGCTTCTTTCTCACTAACTCAACATTCTTTCCCGATTCCCTTAGGTGTCCGGGATTTCCTTTTCACATAGTATAGTCACAATTAAATTTTATTCCTATAAGACCACTGTTTAAAAGCATCTCAAAGGATAACAAATCTAAAGGAGATCACTTGACATTTAAAGTCGGGGACCACAGGGTGGAAATCTACTCTTGGTAGCTGAACTCTATGAAATATACAGGTAATCCACATTACAATTTCAGATGCAGAAATGTCTCTTAAATTAGAAACATATTCTGTAAATGTAGTACTCTACTCTTCCTTTCATTTTGTCAGTAGGTTCTGCATTTGTAATATAAATTTTAAAGTAGAGTTTAGGTAAAGAATCCCAATGGATCCGATTATGCACTGTCTATTGCAGTTTTTTCTTAAGCAATAGACAAGGATTGCTTCCTCAAGACAGTGCCAGGCAAGAAAATTATTGCAGCAAATACAAGCAAGAATTAATCTAAGTGAAAAAATATAGAAATGTAGTTTTTATAGATATGGCAAAAGAATCACACTACTACTTTATGGAAATTCTTTAGAGAGAGTTTTATGGAAGCATTATTTTTAAAATTATGAAAATAACCATAGTAGATTATCCAAACAATAATAAAGTTTTATATCAACCCGTACAAGGATTCTGGCTTAACATTTTTTCAATCAGAAAGAAAATGTTACAATTATTTTTAAAATATTGATGTTATGCTATCAGACACAGCCATTTTAAAGCTTATGTCTTGTAACTTTATTTCCCTTCAGGGCTGAATCTTGGAATTTTCATGGTAAGTAAATTGTTTGGAAGAAAAGAGAAAGCATTGTTCCTTGAATCCTATGTCTCATGTTCTTTTATTATCTCAAATAATTTCAGAAAAAAATCAAAATCTTCCTTTCTCTTAACCAGGACTGACCCTAAATCTCTTTTTGTTCCAAATTCTTACACTGATCCCTTCCCCTCAGTGATATTTTTGGAAAGGCAAAGAAGAAGAAGAGAGAAAGAAGGAGGTAAGTGGCTGGTAGGGACTTTATTCCAACACCTTCGTATATTCCAGCACCTTCAATGTACCCCAAAAGAAACTGTGGTTGCAAAAGTGACCTTTGGAAGGCCAGGAGACAGATGTGAAGCAGAGGACAGTTCCGACCGGCTGGAGCCGCCCACACCTGTGGACCTCATGCGGATCTAGCTGTGTAAGTTGGGCACATTGCTTCGTCTGCCTACTCAGTTCCTCACCTGTGCGATGAGCATCACGTGACCCACTCCTAAGTTCTTTGTGAGAGACATGTGAGACGAGATGGTATACGGTGTCCACTGGTGGCTGCGAAGATCTCTAAGGAGAGGAAAACTTGAAGACGAGAACGCTCTTCTTTCTTAGGTCGTGTGAGCTTGGGAAAGGGAGAATGAAGATAAAACCATGAACAACTGAGAAAATCCTCCTGGTATGTCTGAGCCTTCAAACATCCCCCACAGTGTACCTCAAATACTGAACTGAGGAGTGCACCGAGGGTCTGAGAGGCAGAGGTCTTGCCCTCTGATGCAGCGTGCTTCCATCCCTGAGCAGCCTTCAAGCCACCGTTTTCCCCATTCACCCAGAGCCCAGGAAGGAGGCTTCAAAACGAGAGGGATCTAGATGGGGCCATTGATTTTTCTGGGGCCAGGTTGAAAGTCCAGTAAATAGAGTAAGCAGAATTATTGCCTGAGTTTCTCCTTTCAGAGATTCAACCCCTCAGCTCAGGGCTTCGATATCTGTTAAGAGGAGATGCATCTGCCTGTCTTTCCAAACGCTGAATCAGGTTTTTGTCTCACCTATGCGAGTTCTGTGCATCTTTCCAACAGGATCCCACTCCTCCCATCCTCCTCTACTCAGCACATCTCAGAGACTGGAGCTTTTGGTCTCCCCATTCCCCCTTCGAATAATCTTCTAAACCCTACTTACTATCAAGGATCAACCCACACCCCAGGCAAACATATCTTCTCAAAATCTTCAACAACTCCAGTCCAGACCATTTCTCTCATCTCTTTCATACTTTTGTTATTTATGTTATGCACAAGTTAGCATCCTTTATGGAAATAGTAGGCGATTGATGACTCCAAAGAAAAACATGAGACCAGCTCATTCACTCCTCCAGCTTCAGCTCTATAAACTGCAAAAGTCACACACTGAAGTTGAAAAAATAATTAGTTTTTTTTTGTTTCTTGAGCATACAAAATATTGTAGACCCTTAATAAATATTTAATTAGAAAAGAAAAAAATGAATGGATGGGTAAATTAATGAATGCAAGGCTTGTGCCTAGGTATTCTGATTAATTAATTAAATTCAGTCCTTGTCTCATGGAATTTGCAATTTGAAAGGGAAGATAAACTCTTTGCAATTTTCGTTAATACCAAACAGAATGGCCGCAATATCATAAATAATCTGGGAGTTGACAGGCAAGAAAGACTAATTATGACTGCCTCAGAAAAGCCTTCATAAAGAAGACAGGATATAAGTCCATTTTGAAAGGAGTTAAAGATGGAGAGAGTCTGAAAGAACGTTCCAGAAGAACATTCTCGGAGGATACAAATATTGGATTGGAGCAAAGACATGGAAGGCTGGGATCCCCTTGTCTTTATGTCTTCACCCTCACCCCTGTGTCGGGAATGCAGGACCCGCTGCATAAGTATTTAGCTCATGTAGAGGGATGTGTTCTGAAAAGGCAGGGGATTTGGCTGTTAGAGCATTTGGGAGAGATGGAAAATAAGTCTCCAAAAGTAGGCTGAGGGCAGAAGATCTGGGATGCTCGTCTCAGGGATTCAAGGCATAATACGGCAGAAAGGGCACTATCTCCATCAGTCCAGGCTGCCATAACAGAATGCCACCCACTGGGAGGCTTATAAACAGCAGAAATTTATTCCTCACAGTCTGGAGGCTGGAAGTCCAAGCTTAAGGTGCCGACAGATCCGATGTTTGGTGAGAACCCACCTCCTGGTTCATAGATGGTTGTCTTCTCGCTGTGTCCTCACATGGTGGAGGGGTAAGGGAGCTCTCTGGGATCTCTTTTATAAGGGCACTAACCCCACCCATGGGAATCATAGAATCCACCCTCACGACCTATCTCCTCCCAAAGGCCCCACCTCTTAATCCTGTCACACTGGGGGTTAGGTGTCAACATATGAATTCTGGGGATCACCAATCTTCAGACCATAGCAGGCCCTGATGTGGAGACTCTAGTCCTTGTTTTTCTACTAACTAGTCGTGTGAACTTGAAGTTTAACAGCTCCAAGTTTAAGGTTTCTTACCTGTGCAAAATAAACGGAAGTGGACTTAGGGCTTCCTGTGGCTCTGTGAGGTTTCAGCTGATCTGCTGCTGGTCTCTCCTTGTGGTTCGAAACCACCATCTATTCTGTCAATAGGTAAGAGGAGGAGGAGGGGACTGTTTCTTCTGTTGCATCCATTTTCACCCAACAAGTGTTCAGGACCGCCTCCTTCCTTAGGCACCAGTACCCAGGGCCAGGATACTTTTAGGAGCCCATGGAAATGTTTTAATGCTAATTTCTTTTAAAAGAAGAAGAAAAAAATGAATCTCCTAATAACGAATTTGTCTTGGATTATATTCATCTTTATACCAACTCGGTCATAAAATATACTTTTTAGTACCGTGGAGGGAGGGGCCCACAAAGGAAAAAGTGCCTAGTGTCATGGAAGTCATGAGGCTGCCCTGATTTCTTGAGCACCTCTTATAAGCTATGTGCTGGCCCTACAGGGTGGAGAAAACAAGCTTGAGGCACCTGCTTTCGTGGAACTTATATTCGAACATATGAAGCTATGTTAGGTGATTTAATGAGTAAATGCCCAAAGCACCAGATAAATGCATAATTTCTGTAATGAGTAGGGTGCAATTCTAGACTTTCAAAGAATCTCATGTCATTCATTGCAGGGAGATGGGGTTGCACCTGAAAAGCAAAAATAGCTTGACATTCAGGTAACCCTGTTGACCCTCAATCTCGTTGGGAGGGGGCAGCCCCCACGAACTTGGGCAAACTCTCTAAAGTCACGTGCCTGTAGGTACGTGATGTGGCACCAAACTGACAGAGTTTGCTCCTTAAAATGTATTTTGAAAAATAAATGCTTGATGCCCATGTGGTTAGAGGCCCAGGAGGGGTGGTGGGAACCGAGTGGTACAAGCCAGACTGTAGGAAATCTAACCCAAGTGTGTCTATTTCATTTCTATTGTGTCCCTCACTTTGGTTATACAAAACTGAGATACTCTTTATCAAGTGACCCCTCTTAAGAGGGCACAAGAAGAAAACGTTGCTTTTTGAGTACAAGTGCCAGTGCTTCCGACTTATGAAAGACGTTGCTAAGAGCGGAGGTTCTATTTTTATTCTTCTCAATCTAATCATCACGGTGCCAGGCCTCTGCTGAAGAAACAAGGAGATGCGCACCAAGTCTGGTTAAATAATATCACCAGCCAGAGAATCCAGCTGTTGTCCCAGGGTGCATTTTCTCTATTGCTGTCTATCAGGTTATCCTTCCCAGAAAAGGAGATTCCGAGGGCACATTTTTATTGCGGGAAAATATACGTAAGATAACATTTACCGTTGTTAAGTGTACGATTCAGTGGCGTATATTCACAAGGTTGTGTAATCATCACTGCCATCCATCTCCAAAACTTCGTCATCATCCCAGCTGAAAGTCCATACTCAGTAAACGCTGACTCCCGTTCCCCGGGCTCCAGTCCCTGGCACTCAGCATCCTACCTTCTGTCTCTATGGATTTGACTACACTAGGGACCTCATATAAGTGGAATCTTACAGCGTTTGTCCCTTGGTGTCTGACTGACTTCACTTAGCACAGTGTCCTCAAGGTTCATCCACGTTGTAGCGGGTGTCAGAATTTCCTTCCCTTTTAAGCCTGAGTAATATTCCATTGTGTGTATATACCATACTTTGTTTATCCATTCATCCACTCAGGCACACTTGGGTTGTTTCCATCTTTTGGCTCTTGTGAATCATACTGCTATGAACATGGGTGTATGACCATCTCTTCGAGCCCCTGCTTTCAATTCTTTGGGGTAAATACCCAGAAGTGAAATTGCTGGATCATATGGTAATTCTATGTTTAACTTTTTAAAAAATTAATTAATTAATTTTTTTGGTGAGGAAGGTTGGCCCTGAGCTAACGTCTGTTGCCAATCTTCATCTTTTTGTTTGAGGAAGATTGTCACTGAGCTAACATCTGGGCCAATCTTCCTCTATTTTACATGTGGGATGCCACCGCGGCATGGCTTGATGAGCAGTGTGTAGGTCTGTGCCCAGGATCCAAACCCGCAAATCCTGGGCCGCCAAAGCAGAGTGTGTGAACTTAACCATTATGTCACTGGGACACCCCCTATGTTTAGCTTTTTGATGAACCACCATACTGTTTTCCACAGCAGCTGCACGATTTTACATTCCCACCAACAGCATACAAGGGTTCCAATTTCTCCACGTCCTCACCCACGCTTGTTATTTTCTGTGTTTTTGATAGTGGCCATCCTTATGGGTGCGAGGTGGAGTCTTGTAGTTCTGATTTGCATTTCCCCAATGATTAGTGACGTTGAGAACTTTTCACGCATCAGAGGGCTTTAACTGCATTCTCTTTGGTTTGAAATCGGCCTTTTGCTCAGCAGCCTAACAGCGGGCTGACATCCTGATGTGGAGCGGACACACATGCCTGGCTGGAGGACCCCCGTCCCAGCCATGGTGCACTGCTCATTCCCCCAGTTTCAGACCTCTTACAGCTGTGGGCACACTGTTGACAGGTGTCCCCTCTCTCTGACTCGCTCAGCCCATGTGTGAAGTGGGTCAAAACCACACTCCTCCAAGGATTCTGATCAGGATCCCTCTGCTGTGGCAGAAAGTGCCGTGATAACTATGACATTCACAGCAGGAGCTGGGGGAACTTGCGAGGTCACCTAGACTGCCATTTTCAACCCCTTGAGTTTTCTGTACAAGCCTCTTTCTAAATGAGGCTGTAGTGGGACTGTGCATGTGCTGCAGTGATGGGGGCTATTCTTCTGGGGGCGAGCGTAGAGGCTGGTTGCACCCTGCCCACTGGCTGCCTGGACCCCAGGATGAGCTCCAGGCCTCTGCCAGGGAATCCTGCTCGGAAACCATGGAACTGGACCAACCCCTGATTTTACAGATGGGTGCAATGCTAGTCTAAGGTGACACAGTCTTGTAGTGACAGAGGGCGAAGTAGAACTTCATCTCTGAAACTCTCTTTCTAACCCATCTGCCACCCTGCCTCTGGTGACATCGCCACCCAGGAGTGATGAGAGCTGGGGTAGAAACAGAGAGTGCTACATCGTCCATAGTTTTGAAAACAGGATCCACACACTTGATGATGCTACCATGGTCTCCAGATATCATTTGTATGAATTAGGTAAATGTTTATTTAGAAACAACTAAGCATTAGGTATTTTGGAGAATATGAATGTTAACTAAGTGCTGATCTAGCAGGATAGATACTTAGAGTAGTGGCGAGAAAATCACGTGTGAGTTTGCAAACGTTTGGGAGCGTGGAGCAGGGAGAGCTGCCTTCTACCGGGTGAGGAGCGGGCTCAGGGGGCCCCTGTGTGAGTGATGATGGGGGCGACAGAAGGCCTGCTGGGAGGGCAATATCAAAATATTTGAACAAACTCAGCTGACTTTTGACAGAGGGCCAAGGCTCCCCCAGCGACAGCGTGGTCAGAACGAGAATCCAGGGGAAATCTTGAGGTTAGAGGACCAGTTAAGACCAGGTGTGGGTATAGATTAAGGAATGGGCAAGAGGGAAGTGGTCCCATCTGTGGGAAGCAAGGTAAAAGTTCAAGATGAGAGGATTGCCTACTCTTCAGAAATTTCTCTAGCAATATTTGCCAAGGACACAAAGGGTATGGAGCGGCAAGTGCTTGAAACATAAGGGAATTCTAGAGCTCATGAAGGATATGCAGTCTCCCATTGACTATCTCCAAAGAATGAGCATCCTAAAATGAACAATGCCAATGTAGATGCCAGAAAGGATGGAAAGCGTGTGCCCACACATCCGTGAAGAGCAAGGATTCGCAGACTTTCTAGAATCCAATAGTGGGAGCACAGACCATGGCGATTCTTTATGAAAAACTAGAATTGTGGCCAAATGTCTTACCTACCAGATCAGGCAACAGATTACATTTACGCAGTGTTGAACTGAGCTACTTAGTTGTCTCCAGGTCTGTGTTTGGAAAACCCAAACGTTAGGACAAGCCCATATTCAAACAGCAGCAGTTTCTCAACAAAGTTGCTTTATTAACCTAGGGGATAGAGCTTTCTTCCTTCATCCACATCCTTCTTTCCTCCTCCCTCCCTCCTTTCTTCCTGCTTTCCTTCCTTCCTTCCCTGCCTCCCTCTTTCCTTCTTTCCTTCTCTCCACCCTCTTCCCAGGTGGAAATCTTTAGGAGGGTGGAATTCTGAAGATTGCAAAGTTTTCAGAGATGTCTAAGGTTGGTGTTTATGATACCTGGTGTTGTTCTTCCAACATGGAGTCAAGATGCTGTGGAAGATTAGAGATGGAGAGATACATTATAAGGGACTGTGGGGTGAGGGAAGAGAGACCCCCAGATGTCCATGTGAAGTGAGTGGGTGATCAATGGGGAAAACTGAAGAATGACTTTGCATCATGCTTTGGATGCTGTGTGTCCACATGATGCTCCAATAATAAGATTTTCTTGCCTGTAATGGATACGCTTACACATCTTCCCAGATGCTTATGGATGTTTTGAATAAGTTCTAAGGTACAATGAAGTGATTTGGGGCATTCCTGACCAACGTACGAAGGAGAAAGAGTAATAGTCTAGGAAATGACATAATTCTCTTACACTTAGTCATGACTACCATGGATAAATGTAATGTTTGAGTGGGAAGAGAGATTAAAAATTCTTTACTCCTACCCACACCTCTGAGAAATGGAAAATCCCCACTATTTTGAAAGATGAAAAGAGGGTTAAACTCCTTGCTCAGGATCAAACAGTTACCTGTAGGCCGGGCTCCTGTTAAAAGCCAGGCCTTCTGAGTTTTGGCCAAAGTCTTTCCAATACGCAACTACTCAATGACCCCTGGTGGAGCTCATCTCTTCCCACAGTCGGTGAGCTCACATCACATGTCCCTGACATGTGGCATGTCGGAACTAGGCTCTACTCATCCTGCTCTGGATGACCTTGAGCGATGAATGAAGCACCACCAGCATCTAGCCATCATTTCCAAGAAACTCACCACTCAGATTTTGGGGTTCTCTAGGTGACCATGAATGTAATTTATCGCAGATTATACGGCTGCTAATTTTCTTCTTGCATATGCAATGATTCCTCCCAGATCCGAGTTACAATCTGGTGCATATTAAATTGTTATGACAGCATGGCTTCTTCCACTTCATTTTATTTTGCTACCCTGGTTATGGGCTCAATGTTGTCATTACATTTCATTTCACTGACGCTCAGGGTCTATTCTGCTCACGCGTTGGCTTCCACTAGCTTTGAGAATGGGCTTCTTTAACTGGGGCAGAGTTGAAACTGGATGGTGAACAGCCTTCAGGTCAAATTCAAAAAGAGTTTGCTTTCTGCCATTTTAATGGCGCCCTGACGCCCAGACCTATTAATGGTGCAAAGGTCATGTTCATACCATTATCTTTCCTCGCTCCTTTTCTGCATTCCCTAACAGCTGTATGTCAATGCCATCGTGAGAACCTTATGTCCAGCGTCTGTACACTTCTCGCCTTAACATCTTCCCTACATGCACATACCGGACACTCCTTGTTCAGGACAACCCAATAACTTCCCGAGTCTCTGTGCCTTGGCCTTCTGCCTCCTCATTGCCTCCGCTCCCCAGGAGGAGCCCTACTCCTTGGGCACGCTTTCAAATACAAGTTAACAGTTCAGAAACCACCCCCACTCCGTCCTCTACGGGGCTCTATATCCAGGTCCACTGTCCCCCTTCCCTGATCCCCCCAGGGCCAGGTACCAGACAACTAGTGGCAGCCCCCACACCCCAGAGTCTGCAGAAATTATTCAAACCATCCAAACCTAAGCCTGCTTACCCTGCCTCGCCTGTCCTTCCCGCAGAAATAAGAGCTCTTGCCCACGTTTCCGTTCCCTCCCTCTGCCTCACGATGCACCTGGGGACTTCCCTGTGTCCACCTGCGTGGCAGGGCATGCCCCCTCCTCTTGAGATTGTGAGGAACAAACCGTCTTTTCATTGGCAGTCGACTCCTGATCTGTTGGCCTCATCATGACCCAAATTTTCTATTAATTCATTTTATTTTAAAACATCTATGTCTCATTTTTTCCCAACAAACTTTCTAAATGGACTGCTCTCTTAGCAATGTTGTATTCTTAATTCATCTCTTGAAATAGTTCCACCTACTTCACTCATAGCCATCCTCCAGATCCCAATATTTGATTTTGTAGAAATTGCTTAGCTAATTCAGGCATAAAGTATCTTTTTTTTTGTCTGAATCTTATGTTAATCACATGATTACAGCTAAAATTTTTTTATCATTTACTTACTGATATTTGCTGGTCATTCTCTTTAGGTTCCCCCTTTCTTTCCAACCAATCTATAAAACTCGGTTCTGTTTGGGTCTCCTATTTCCTTGTCACTCATTGAAAATGTTTGTTGAGTTAAAAAATTTTGTTTTGCCTCAATTAAATCTTCATGCTGGGGCACACACTTCCTTCTCCATGTACTATTATCTCCTTATTTCATTAATGTTTTGACCCCAGGTCTCTAGCTGGTTACAAGCACCTCGAATGAATGAGCCTGTCGCTCAGCATGTCCCCTGCTCAGTCTTGCTCCAGGTTCTCCGGGGACGCGGAAGACGCACCAGCAGTGGGTGAAACGTCATGGATCTCGTATCTGAGTTAGGAAGACAAAAGTAACACATACGAAATTACAGAAATGATACCATAGACTGAAATGCTGGGTCACATGTGAGTTTTATCTGAATGCTGCTGATTTCAGAGGTGAAGGAGGTGAGATGAAGCATTATTTGGGGCAATGACCAGGACTTCAGAAAAACGACAGAATCCAGATGGAGGCACCTTGCTGGAGATGGATTGAATGTGAGTGTTTTTCTCAGCAGGTGATTATCTGCCCAACTAGGGGGAAGACGGTGGAGGGAAGAAAGAGGACGAGAGGGGATAGAGACAGGATCAGCAGAGCTCGTTGGTCCAGGATTTCGAGGATCTAATTGAGAAATTCCCTGGTCAGCCTTTAAACAGGGGACACTAATGGCAAGGATAGGAGTTAACGACAAACACACGCTCTTTAAGGAGTTTAATCTTGAGTTAGCCTCCCTGACGTGTTGGGGTGGCGAAGGCTGGATTTGGGGCGGTTAACTGGGAGGAGCGGGAGATGCAGGCTGTTTGGGTGAGGGTCTCGCCTAGAAAACTGTAGCGCTGATATCAGTGGGTTTTTCCCCAAAGCTTTCCAAACTTCAGACTTCGATCGCAGTCCTGCCCCTAAGCACTTGCTTCTTGTGTGGACTTGTCTGGGTTTCCATCATTGTCATACTTTCTCTTTCTTGCCTGATACCCTATCCAGAAAGCTCTTACACACCGTATTTTTCTTAACTCAGAGGCAGTTCATTTTTGGGGGAGGGTGTTAATATATGGACCTTCCCAAGCTCACGATCCCGCTTTCTACTTGAAAGTGATGAATATGAATTAGTACAAAGGTGGCTAGTTAAATTAGATTCTTTCCTTTCCTCTTCCAGAATACTTTCAAAAGGCTTCATACTGAAAAGTGAGTAGAAATTAAAAAGCCTCAGCACGGAGTGTGCTAGTTACACAGAAATGCTCATGTGTGTATCCACCACAGATCTGTTGTGAGGGGGTATGCTGGATTGAGTGTTGAAAACTCTGCGTTGCAATGAGACATCCAAAGTACATTCACAGAAAGGAGCAATGTGTGCGGGGCGTGCACCGATGGACGTCTTGTTCCAGGAGGCTGACACGCCCTTGCTCTGCAAAACTCGGGTCAGCCAAATGGAAAACTAAAGTCGAGGGTATCACTCTCTCCAAAATGGGTCTTATTTAAAACAAGCCTTTTCAGAAGCTTGCAGAAGGAATATTTACAATCAGAGCATGGCAAATAAGGCATTTAATGGGGAGCGATGCACTGAATCTCTCAGTAGAGAGATTCATTCCACAAGGAAGAAAATATTTTACCAGCAAATGAACTCAGTGTGATCAAGGGACAGCCTCCCTCCTTTCATTTACTCTGTAAATGCATTTTTTTTGGAGAGGCTGACCACGGTCATCACAGTATCCTTCCATGTTGGTGCAGATGCTGAGACTGGTTCCTCCCCCTGTTGTCATGAAGCTCGACGCAAAACATCCCCGGACATCACATGTTATGACATAGCTGGTCACGCAGGAGCAATGTGACTTCAACATCTCTCCTCCAACTCTCCCACCTTTCTTCCCTTTCACTGGCAAACCTCCATTTTCTCCACCTCCTCGGCACCACCCGAGAGGTAACAAGTGCTGTTTGGGTTTACCCGACCACCTTTCACGTGGATCCACCCCCTGGTGGAGACCTTGAGGTCCCGCCCCACTGTAAACCAACCCTGTGAAAGTGTTAATGGATTTTGAAGAGGCAGCATGTCTATATTGGTTAGAGATTTAAGAAAATTTTTGGTTGAGAAGTAGACTAAAATAAATGGGGAAAAACTGATGTTTTGTAATGAACACTGTCTTATGAGGAACAACAATAAGAAAGAATATTGTGAAATCAGTGAAGTAAATGAGGATGGAAGGGACCTACCCCAAACTAAAAATCCCTCCACTCCTCCATATTGTCCACCCCTCTCTCCAATGCCAGGATAACCCTGACTCCTCAATCCTGGAACCAGCTTGTTCTTTCTGACTTGGTTCTCATCCCTCCCGCCTGCCCAAGGGCTTTTTTTATCGTCTTTTATTTTATTGCAGTAACGTTGGTTTATAACATTATATAAATTTCAGGTGTACATCATTATATTTCAATTTCTATATAGATTACGTCATGTTCATTATCCAAAGACTAATTACAATCCATGACCACCCACATAAGCCTAACCAGCCCTTTTGTTCTCTGCCCTCCCACCTTCCCCTGTGGTAACCAGCAATCCAATCTCTGTCTCTCTGTGTTTGTTTGTCATTTTTATCTTCTACTCATGAGTGAGATCATATAGTATTTGACTTACTCCCTCAGACTTATTTCACTCAGCATAATCCCCTCAAAGTCCATCCATGTTTTCACAAATGGAAATATTTCATCATTTTTTATGGCTGAGTAGTATTCCATTGTGTATATATACTATATATGCCACATCTTCATTATCCATTCGTCCCTTGATGGGCACCTAGGTTGCTTCCAAGTCTTGGCTATTGTGTATAATGCTGCAATGAACATAGGGGTGCATGTATCTTTATGCGTTTTTGTTTTCATGTTCTTTAGATAAATATCCAGCAGTGGAATAGGTGGATCATATGAGATCTATTCTTAATTTTTTGAGGAATCTCCATACTGCTTTCCATAGTGGCTGCACAAGTTTGCACTCTCACCAGCAGTGTACGAGAGTTCCCTTCTCTCCACATCCTCTCTGACACTTATTGTTTCCTGTCTTGTTAATTATAGTCATTCTGACCAGAGTGAGGTGATACCTCATTGTAGTTTTGATTTGCATTTCCCTGAGAGCTAATGATGTTGAGCATCTTTTCATATGCCTGTTGGCCATCCGTATATCTTCTTTGGAGAAATCTCTGTTCAGATCTTTTGCCCATTTTTTAATTAGGTGTTAGTTTTTTTGTTGTTGATATGTATGAGTTCTTTATATATTTTGGATATTAACCCATTATGAGATATATGGTTTGCAAATATCTTCTCCTGATTGTTAGGTTGTCTTTTCATTTTGTTGATGGTTTCCTTTGCTGTGCAGAAGCTTTTTAGTTGGATGTAGTCCTATTGGTTCACTTTTTCTTTTGTTTCCCTTGCCCAGTCAAACTTGGGACTTGAAAATATGCTGCTAAGACCGGTGTCAAAGAGCATACTGCCTATGTTTCTTCTAGAAGTTTCATGGTTTCAGGTCTTATATTCAAGTCTCTAATCCATTTTGAGCTAAGTTTTGTGTATGGTGTAAGATGACAGTCTACTTTCATTCTTTTTTTTTTTTTTTAAAGATTGGCACCTGAGCTAACATCTGTCGCCAATCTTTTCTTTTTCTTCTTCTTCTTCCCAAAGCCCCCCAGTGCATAGCTGTATATCCTAGTTGCAGGTCCATACAGTTGTGCTGTGTGGGACGCCGCCTCAGCAGGGCCTGAGGAGTGGTGCTAAGTCTGCACCCAGGATCCGAACTGGCAAAACCCTGGGCCACTGAAGTGGAGCGGGAGAACTTACCCACTTGGCCATGGGGCTGGTCCCTACTTTCATCCTTCTGCATGAGGCTGTCCAGTTTTCCCAACACCATTTATTGAAGAGACTCTCCTTTCTCCATTGTATGTTCTTGGCTCCCTTGTCAAAGATTACTTGTCCTTAGGTGTGCGGATTTATTCTTGGGCTCTCGATTCTGTTCTGTTGATCTGTGTGTCTGTTTTTCTGCCAGTACCATGCTGTTTTGGTTACTATAGCTTTGTAATATATTTTTGAAATCAGGGAGTGTGATGCCTCCAGCTTTGTTCTATTTTCTCAGGATTCCCTTGGCAATTCAGGGTCTTTTGTTGTTCCATATAAATTTTAGGATTCTTTGTTCTATTTCTGTGAACAAGGTTGTTGGAACTTTGATAGGGATTGCATTGAATCTGTAGATTGCTTTAGGAAGTATGGGCATTTTAACTGTGTCAGTTCTTCCAATCTAAGAGCATGGAATATCTTTCCATTTCTTTGAGTCTTCTTCAATTTCTTTCAACAATGTTTTATAGTTTTCAGTGTACAGAACTTTCACCTCTTTGGTTAAGTTTATTCCTAGGCATTTTATACTTTTTGTTGCAATAGTAAATGGGATTGTATTCTTAATTTCTCTTTCTGCTACCTTGTTGTTGGTGTATAGAAACAGAGCTGATTTTTGTATGTTGATTTTGTATCCTGCAACTTTATCATATTCAATTATTATTTCTAAAAGGTTTTTGGTGGATTCTTTAGGGTTTTCTATATATCAAGTCATGTCATCTAGGGGCTGGCCCAGTGGTGCAGCAGTTAAATTTACACGCTCTGCTCGCGGCCCTGGGTTTGCCGTTTCGGATCCTGGGTGCGGACATGGCACCACTTGGCACGCCATGCTGTGGTAGGCGTCCCACCTATAAAGTAGAGGAAGATGGGCACAGATGTTAGCTCAGAGCCAGCCTTCCTCAGCAAAACGAGGAGGACTGGCAGTAGTTAGCTCAGGGTTAATCTTCCTCAAAAAAGAAAAAAAAATCACGTCATCTACAAATAGCAACAGTTTCACTTCTTCCTTTCCAATTTGGATCCTTTTTGCTTCTTTTTCTTGCCTAATCTGGCTAGGATTTCCAATACTATGTTAAATAAGAGTGATAAGAGTAGGCATCCTTGTCTGGTTCCTGTTCTTAGAGCGTTAGCTTTCAGTTTTTCTCCGTTGAGAATATTAGCTGTGGGTTTGTCATATATGGCCTTTACTGTGTTGAGGTACTTTCCTTCTATACCCACTTTATTCAGAGTTTTTATCATAAATGGATCCTGTATCTCTCAAATGCTTTCTCTGCGTCTATTGAGATGATCATGTGATTTTTATTCTTCCTTTTGTTATTGTGGTGTATCACGTTGATTGATTTTCAGCTATTGAACCATCCCTGCATCCCTGGAATAAATCCCACTCTATCATGGTGTATTATCTTTTTAATGTATTGTTGTATTCGATTTGGTAGTATTTTGTTGAGGATTTTTACATTGACGTTCATCAGTGATATTGGCCCATAATTTTCTTTTTTTGTGTTTTCCTTGTCTGGTTTTGGTATCAGGGTAATGCTGGCTTTGTAGAATGAGTTAGGAATCTTCCCCTCCTCTTCAGTTTTTTGGGAGAGTTTGAGAAGGATAGGTATTAAGTCTTCTTTGAATGTTTGGTAAAATTCACCAGGGAAGCCGTCTCCTCGACTCTCATTTTTGAGGAGGCTTTTGATTACTGTTTCAGTCTCCTTACTGGTGATTGGTCTATTCAAACTCTCCACGGTTTGATTCAGTTTTGGAAGGTTGTATGATTCTAGGAATTTACCCGTTTCTTCTAGATTATCCATTTTGTATTTCTGAGGTGTCTGTTGTCATTTCTCCTCTTTTTTCTGGTTTTATTTATTTGAGCCTTCTCTGTTTTTTTTTTTTTCTTAGTCTGGCTAAATGTTTGTCAATTTTGTTTATCTTTTCAAAATCCAGCTGTTGGTTTCCTTGATTTTTTCTATTATTCTTTTAGTGTCTACTTCTTTTATTTCTGCTCTGATTTTTATTATTTCCTTCCTTCTACTGCTCTATGGCTTTGTTTCTTCTTCTTTTTCCAGTTACTTTAGATGTGGTGTTAGATTGTCTATTTGGGATTTTTCTTTTTTGTTGAGGTAGGCCTGAATTGGTATAAACTTCCCTCTTAAAACCACTTTTGCTGTCTCCCGTAGATTTTGGCATGTCATATTTTCATTTTCATTTGTCTCCATGAATTTTTTGATTTCTCCTTTGATTTCTTCATTGACCCAATCTTTGTTCAGTAGCATTTTGTTTAGTCTCCACATTTTTGTGGCTTTTCTGATCTTCTTCCTGCAGTTGATTTCTAGTTTCATACCTTTGTTGTCAGAAAAGATGCATGGTATTATTTCAATCTTCTTACATTTACTGAGACTTGTTTTGTGGCCTAATATGTGATCAATCCTGGAGAATGTTCCATGGGCATTTGAAAAGAATGTGTATTCTGTGGTTTTTGGATGGAATGTTCTGTACATATCTGCTAAGTCCATCTGGTCAAATGTGTTCTTTAAGGCCAGTGTTTCCTTATTGATCTTCTGTTTGGATGATCTATCCATTATTGTAAGTGGAGTGTTAAAGTCCCCTACTATTATTGTGTTACTGTCTATTTCTCCTCTTATGTCTGTTAATAGTTGCTTTATACATTTAGGTGCTCCTCTGTTGGGTGCATAGATATTTACAAGTGTTACAGCTTCTTGTTGGATTGTTCCCTTTATCATTACGTATTGCCCTTCTTTGTCTCTTGTTACAGTTTTTGTTTTAATGTCTATTTTGTCTGATATAAGTATTGCTACCGCCTGCTTTCTTTTCTTTGCCATTTGCATGGGATGTCTTTTTCCATATTTTCACTTTCAGTTTGTGAGTGTCCTTAGGTCTGAAGTGTGTCTCTTGTATGCAGCATATATATGGATCTTGTTTTTTTATGCAATCGGCCACCCTATGCCTTTTGATTGGAGCATTTAGTCCATTGACATTTAAAGTAGATATTGATAAGTACGTATTTATTAGCATTTTGTTACTTTTTTTCTGGGTGTTTTAGTGGTTCTTTTCTGTTCCTTTCTTTTTCTCTTGCTCTCTTCCCTTGTGGTTTGATGAATTTCTTTAGTATTATGTTTGGGTTCCCTTCTCATAATTTTTTCTGCATTTCTTATAGGTTTCTGGTTTGTGATTACTGTGAGGTTCATGCATAATAGCCTATGTATATAGCAATCTATATTAAGTTCATGGTCTCTTTAATTTGACCTCTTGCTAAAAGCTCCTACTCTTTTACTCCCCTCATTCCACATTTTATGTTTTTAATATCATGACTAACCTCTTTGTGTGTGTGTGTGTATCTGTTACCCTCTTATCATGGAAATACGTTAATTTTAGTACTTTTGTCTTTTGACCTTCGTATTATCTTCATAGGTGGTTGATCTGCTACCTTACTGCATTTTTGCCTTCACCGGTGATTTTATTGCTTTTTTTTTTACATTTTTCTTACTCTTATTTGTGATCTTCTCTTTCCAACTTAAAAAAGCCCTTTTAGCATTTCTTGTAAGCCTTGTTTCTTGGTGATAAACTCCTTTAGCTTTTGCTTGTGTGGGAAACTCTTTATCTCTCCTTTCATTCTGAATGATAACCTTGCCAGGGAGAGTATTCTTGGCTGTAGGTTTTTTCCTTTCAGCACTTTAAGTATATCATGGCACTCCCTTCTAGCCTGTAAGCTTTCTGCTTAGAAGTCAGCGGATAGCCTTCCGAGGCTTCCTTTTTATTTTGCTTGTTACCTATCTCTTGTGGCTCTCAGGATTCTCTCTTTACATTTAATTTTGGACATTTTAATTATAATGCGTCTTGGTGTGGTCCTCTTTGGGTTTATCTTGTTTGGTGCTCTCTGTGCTTCCCGTACCTGGATGTCTGTTTCCTTCCTTAGGTTAGGAAAGTTTTCAGCTATTATTTTCTCAAATAGATTCTCTTCCCCTCTTTCTCTCTCTTCTCCTTCTGGGACATCCGTGATATGGATGTTAGTGCACTTGACTTTCTCCCAGAACTCCCTTAGGCTGTCCTTGTTTTTTTAAATTCTTTTTTCCTTCATTTGTTCAGCTTGCGTGCCTTCCTCTAGCCTTTGGTCCAGCTCATTGATCGGTTTTTCTGTATAGTCTACTGTGCTATCGAGTCCTCCACTGAATTTTTCATTTCCAGTGTTGTACTCTTCATTTCTGATTGGTACTTTTTTCTATTTTCCAATTCTTTGTTGAAGTTCTCACTGAGTTCATCCATTCTTCTTCCAAGATCAGTGAGCATCCTTATGGCTTTTGTTTGAAATCTTCATCAGGTGAATTGTTTATTTCTGTCTTGCTTAATTCTTTTTCTGGGGTTTTGTTCTGTTCTCTTACTTGGAATGTCTTCTTTTGTCTCCTTGTTTTCCCTCTTTCTCTGTGCTTATATCTATGTATTAGGTAGGTTAGCTGTGTCTCTTAATCTTGGAGAGGTGGCCTTATGTAAGAGATGCCTTATGAGGCCCAGACATGTGCTTCCCTCTCCTCACCAGTTCCAAATGTTTCAAGAATGTACTCCTCTGTGGGCTACCTGTGTCCTTCTGTTGTGGCAGGGTTGCTCTTGCTGCAGATGCCCAGGGAGCCTATGCTTTCCTCCTGGCCAGCTGTTGTAATGCTTAGCTGCATGTGGCTGCTATGGACACTTCAGTCACTTTATTGGGCATGAGGAGCCCCAGCACAGTCAGTTGAAAGGACTAATAGCACATTCCTGTTTCAGTTTTTCTGTTAAATGGGTAAGTACCCAGTATAGCTGGTTGCTAGACTCAGCAGCTTACAATTGCTGCAGGTTTCCAACCTGCAAGGCTGTTCTCAGCTCTCTCAGGATTGCCGCTGAGTAAGTCCAGCCCCTGGCACATGAGCACCCAATTGTTTCAGGTGTTGGAAGGTGAGGAGGATGCCCTATGTGCCTGTTTGAGAAGCACAAGTCTTCTGCAGCTGACAAGCCTTACTGCCTACAGGGCCACACACACATTCAACACAATCCTGCCCTGTGCCCCTGACTGACGCACTGAAGTGAACCCAGTCACTGCACTGCAAAGGTCCCACACAGTCCACCAAGGTCCCACACACTACATCTGTTTCTCATGCACACCCTGCACCTCAGAGGTGGACCTACTCACCTTCCTGTAGCAGATCCAGGCACCCAGCCTATGCAGGATGACAAGTAGCCTGAGGGCTTACTGTTGGGTGGAGCTAGTCCCTAGGGCAGGCTACCTGTCCTGGCTGAACTGGATTAAATCTGCACTATACTGAGTGGGGCAGACCCCTGGGCTAATAAGCCAGTGGACAAACTCCAGTGGCATCTGCCAGCATCTATGTCAACACGGCTGTGCCAGCTGCCAATGTCTTAGTCCCTGGGGAGGTCTCACCTCTCACCGAGATGCACCCAGAGCCTATCAGGTGAGTATCTTTTCACCAAAGGACTGTGTACCTTTTTTTCTGGTGATTTTAGGTTGCTTTCTGAAACAGGTGAATTTGTGCACTGGCAGGCTTGTTTTCCCTCTTATATTTGATAGCTTTTCTAGGGGTATTCCCTGTTGCAGTTAGTAGTGAGCAAAGCTGGATATTATGACACTCATCTTGGTTTGCTGAGTCCAAAGGATGCCTATAGTGGTAACACTCCCCTGCTCAGGTCCCCCGCTCCTCTAGGGAAGGCTGCATATCTTAGGATTGCTCCCGGCTGGCCATGAAGCACCACAGCTTGCAAAGGTGGCTTTTTTTCTCTCCAGAAAGGAATTTCTGTCTCTTCCACCTCAGTCAGGACTGTCCCTTGTTGCAGGGGTTCTTTTTATCCAGTTTTCAGTTCTTTCTTGGGGCAACTGTTCCAAGAACAGTTGTAAACTTGTTGTGTCTGTGGGAGGAGGTTAGTTCAGAGTCTGCCTACATCACCGTCTTGACACCGTCTCCCACCGTTGACCTTCTCACAGAGTGACTGGACCCACAAGGCCACCACTGGACCCACAAGAATGTTTGTAGGACTTAGAGGGCTCTGCAGACAGATCATGGCTTGAATTTAACCCCCCACACATCCAGGCTCTGACAACAAGCTCTGGAAGCAAATGGCTACATCTATGACAGACAAGGCCAAAAGATATTCTCTGTTTTTACCAAATCTGGGAACATCCACTGGACCAAAGGCAGGAGACTGTTCCAGTCAAATTGTGGAACAGCAGCATTGGTACCACCTGACGTGTGTGTGTGTGTGTGTGTTAGAAATGCAGATTCTCAGGCCCTACCTCACCCTGCTGATCCAAAACTTGCATTCCAACAAGGCCCTGAGTAATTTTTTTTGCTATGAAAGTGTAAGCAACACTACAACAGTACTCACATCCCCAGTCCTTACGTGTTTTGGTCTTAGGACCCCTCTGCACTCTTAAAACTTATGTATTTTTCCAAGAGCTATTGTTTATTATCTATATTTACTAAATTAGAAGTTTAAACAGTGAAATTTTTAAGATATGTGTTTATTATCTTATTTAGACATAAGAATAATGAACCCACTTCATGTTAGTATGATACATATTTTCATGAAAAATAACCATGTTTTCCATAAAACATTACTGAGAAGAATGGCATTATTTTATCTTTTTATAAACCTGTCTCACGGCTGACAATCGAAGGTAGCTGGATTTTCCTATCTGCCTCTACGTTCAGTCTGCCGTGACAGTGCACATGCCAGAGCCTCTGCAATACTCCAGTATACATTGATGAGAGAAGAGAGGGAACTGACAAAAATGGCTTGGGATGATTACAAAAATAGTTTGTCCTGACAGGGCTCCTGAACTGTCTTGGGTTCCCCCAGAGGTCCTGGGACTAACCCAGGGAACCATGGCTCCAGTCTAAGCCCCAAATGGACCGCTCTGTGGTCTTTCTAGACAAGCTGTGGGGCAGTGACCTCAAGGCCGGATCACATTCTTACTGAGCCCCACTTCTATTCTGGGCACGTCCTTATGCGTGACTGCAGGAGACAGACGAGGACAGAGACTCAGCAAATTCAGGTGATCCGTCCCACTATTGACAGGCTAGAATTCAAATATAGGCATTTTGAATCTCAGTCTTACTCCCAGAGTTGTAAGGGTTATTTGTAAACTGCAAGTTGACAAAGTGTTATAACGTAACTGCCAAGTATTATTATTTATGGTGTCTTTAAAATTTCTACCAGCCAGTCAGTTTAAAATGACAGACTCCACCGTGAATTGCTGCACCGAAGGAGAGGTGCAGCCCTGCAAGGAGTCTATGGAGAAGAGATATTTTTAATTTGCTGGAGGCACATGAGCCCCTGAGCGAGTGCCTGGAGCAGAGGGAGCCCACGCCTGCGCCTGAACCATCCCTGCAGGGTCAAGGCCACACGGCTGTGACTTGGCAGCTTGAGAGGGCAAAGGACAGTAGAAAATGGACATTGGTTGTGCAATTAGAGAGCATGACGTTTCAGTTTTAGGAAAATTGGAGAAAGTGGGATCTTGTTGTTTTGATGCACGATCATTCAGTTTGTTATTCCAAAGCCAACTGTGGAATGGACAGGGAGACCGAGTCAGGAGAATGGCAGCCAAGATGAGAGTCTGCTGTTTGAAGGAGGGCCTGACGTGGACTCGCGAGAACAGCTTGGCAGTGAACTGTTGATGGGCCGACCTCTCTCTCTCCATCACATTAACTTCTCTGCCTCAGCTGCCTTTGGCTGAAGAGCTTGCTGCCTCTTCTCCCTTCCAGTAAGTCTGCATTGCCAAAATGTAATGATTAACACCGCCCCCCCCACCCCCCGTCTACTCCTGCCTTGGACAATCCCACCCAAAGGAGAGATCGAGGAAAGGTTTTGGAAATGTCACACTAAGTGGGAGATACAGGAATCATCTGAAAACGGTTAGACCCTGCGCTGTGTTGTGTGTTAAAACAAATCCCCAACAGAAGATTTCACCTCCAACTTTGACCCAGAGGACACTGCAATGGTTATTATGGTTCAGGGCAAATGAACTTAGGTTTACAGCTACTGATAAATACATGAACATGTGATGTCACTGGTGATTTTGTCAACACTGTTTATGGTATTTCAACAACATTTCACAGGCACATACTGTCTCTATCCTCAGGTCTCCTGAAAAGAGGGGCAGCTATTTGAGTCACAAATGATAAATATATCCTGAAAGGACCATTGTTTCGAGTCCCTGAATCATTTGAAAGGACATTCCCTGTGCAAATAGATGACGTAACTCTGTGTGCTCTCAATAACACACCTGTCAGTGGTGTGATTTCCAGAATCATATGAAGTCTACAAACAGACGCCACTCTCAAACAATCCTGCAAATGCGATGCAAGGAGTCCACATCCAATGAAGAGAACACTCACCTGTGTTTTGAGCTAAAGCAACCATCATTTTCTTAAGGGAACATGCCTTACTTTATTTCACTAAAGCTTTTATTGTCGCAAACTTCCCGCACGTAAAATGCACTAGGAAAAATTCTTTGGGTATACCAGTAGCCTGTATTACACAAAACTGATAAAAAATAGATTAAAAATTAAACATTTATGACCCAAGGAACTGCTGAACAGACTGTGTCGAGAAGAACATCTGTAACCATAAAACCCCGAGTCTGAAATCTGAATTTGCCTGTTGTGCTTATTTAATTACTGTGCAGAGTAACTTGTTGGGTCCTGATAGGGCAATGGTTCAGTGTGGAAAATATTATTCCTTTGAGGATTTTTCTGTGCAAATTCTAGAGGGGAAAATTCGCTTTCTGATGCCAAACTATGACTATGAAACACAGTCATATATACTATGCAAGAAACAATGGACCCCAGAGTAGAAACAGAACAATAGCATGAACCTCCTATATCATGTCAGTAGCATTCTTGAACTTCTAATTTCATAACCTGTGGGAAAAAAAGAAGAAAACTTGGTGTTACTCACTTAAGTGAATAATGCAGTTTGTAAATACTTTCATTCATAGGACTGCAGATTTATGACTTGGTAGAAACTTAGGGCTCCTTCCTCCCCAGAATCCCTCCATCCACCCTAATTGCAAGTGTCTAGTGATTGGAAACCACATTCTGGTCATTTTTGTGTCCTCCATGGTGCTTGGCACATCAGGGAACAGATGCTCAATACACGCTTACTAACGTTAGCTGTGGAATACTACACAGCCTTTGCCTGATTTTTGTAGTGTATTTATGATTTCACTTTTGAGTGGCAAATTAGAGATATTCAAGATTTGCTACTACCAAATTTATCAAAGTTCTTAATTAGCGACAATGTAAGTCTTTCACATATGAGTTTCCAGATGGCTGCATTTAGTGGGTCTCTGGGCTTAGTAGGAAAAAGAAACTGTGACCATCTTGCTGAAGAATAAGGAACAGTGAGCCAGAAAAACAGGTTTTTGCTCCTATTCTGGCACCAAATATCTGTGTTATCTCAAGTTCTCTTGATTATAGTTTATTATTGGTCATCTTGGGATGAAAATACTCATCTCAGAGGGTGTCAGGAGGAAGAAATAAGATAATCAGTGTGAGACTGTTTTCGATGTAGACCACACGTGTGCTTGTAACATCTTTATTATTTGCATAAATAAGAATTTTCATGTTGCCGAATGATGCATGAATTATAGGAAATGCATTGGAGCTAACAAAACTTATCCAGAGGTTGGAAATGACAGTCAAATTATTCTCCTAGATTTGTTTCCAGAAACAAACAGAATTTTACAAATATTAATACACTAAATAACAACCTGCCACATCGGTATAGGAACACAAGAACGGTAAAGTGAATCAGTCACCACTGCAAAGATAATAAAGATGATCATGAAATGATACACAGTAAGTTATTGCAATCATAGAGACGTATATGGCACATTATTAAATGCCTTTATATACATTCTCTCCATCACAAAAACAACACTGAATCGTGCAAGACGTTGTTTGGAGTTTTATTGCTTTGCCTCATTCTCATTAATCGAAAAACACCAATTTAATAATGGCATTATATATATTTTTATGTGCCCTGTTTTTGCTCTATAAGCCCTTACAATAAAAGTGATTTAATATAACCATTTAAATTTTTTAATATATTGATTTGCTTTTTATCAGGTCCTTAAATTTGCATAGATTTTTATTTAACATAAAGGAGACGGGAGTGACCACATTTTCAATAAAATCTGTTTCTTTGAATATTGAGATCTAATGAAGACATATATTTAGCATTCATTTTATTGGCCCTTTGGAAGCACTCTTTCAGAAGGACTCCTTACCCACCCTGTACATTTCAATAGCCTTCTACGACTTCTATTAGTTTATAGCATTTTTAAACAGATGGATTTAAACCGATTACTATATGGTGTGCTCAAGTTGAAAAAGTACATATTAAGGTCTTGAATAAAGGAACAATTTGGGTGCTTCCTGTTTGCACATCAGTCTTAAGATTTTATTTTATTTTATTTTTTCCCTTTTTTCCCCAAAGCCCCCCGGTACATAGTTGTATATTCTTAGTTGTGGGTACTTCTAGTTGTGGCATGTGGGACGCCGCCTCAACGTGGCTTGATGAGCAGTACCATGTCCGCGCCCAGGATTCGAACTCACGAAACACTGAGCCGCCTGCAGCGGAGCTCGCGAACCTAACCACTCGGCCACGGGGCCAGCCCCACATCAGTCTTAGTCTCAAAGGCTGGGTCTCCAAGAGAAAACAGAGGAACGAGAGGAAGGAATTATCAAGAAAATAGAGGTAATGCGTACAAGTAATTAAGAGGAGTATCATTTATTTACGAAAATGCATGCTTTTCAAAGCAAAATGCTTCCATCTCAAGTATACAGATTTTATATTGTACACACAGGTTATATTAAATGCACAATTTCATTATTGTACAGTTTTTTGTTATTTAAATGTGGCTGCGGCTGCAGCAGGCCTTGGCTGGCATGGCCATCTGGGGCCAGCTAGCCTGAGGGGAGCTGTGGGTTGGGGCTGCAAGCCTGGGCTCCAATCCAGGCATATTGCTCGAATAATGGTCCACTGGCATGGTTACTCAACCTCCGTCTTCTGATTCTAGGTGCTCACCTCACAGTGATGCCATGAGGACACATGGTGCACACACAACATCTAGCACAGGGGTCGGTCAGCAGGAGTCACGAGGGTGATGGGGACAGCAGTGGTAATTAGTCATCGGACTGCCGTGTACCTTTAGGAGTCATGCAGTGCATGTTGGGGTTTGGGACACATTCCAACTGAGTCAGTGGAAAGGCAAGAGGCACAGAGCCTAGGAAAGGATGGGGAAGCTTAGCTGTGGAGGCCTCAGTCTCTCCTCGTGACCTCGCACCTGGTACCGTGATTAACTGAGTGGGGAGCATTAGGCCATGCATTTGAATCTCAGCTTTGTAGTTGACGATGCCAATGATCTTGAGATGGTATGGAGGAGAGGAAAGACTTTCCCTCTATCATCTTACGGGCCTATGAAATAAACTGACGGCACCAGATTAACAGGAGAAAGGTACACACATTTATTAAATATTAATATTACGTGCATGGGGGCATTACTGGGGAAAAAAGTGAGTCCCCCAAAAGGCAGTGAGATATGAGAGCTAGTGTATGGTCCTAACAGGGGAAGGGGCGGCGAGAGGTAGCTGTGATTGGAGGGGACATGGCTATTCGGGAGGGTGACTGAGTCCTCAGAAGAGCAGACAGGAGGTGTGAGAGTTTGTGACAGAGTCTGCCTGGGTGTGGTGTCGGCTTCTCGTCTCCTCTCCTGTGACAAGAGTCCATCTTCCTGGTTGGTGAAACTCCGGGGAGGGGACCTATGACACCTGAGTTCCCTTTGGAGGATCTCTCTTTAGGCAGATGTGGAGTTCAGAGAAAGCCCCTCCCTGCATCTGCTGCCCTTCAAGTGCCTTCAACTCAAAATAATCAACATGCCAAAATGGCACATTTTTGGGTGGCGTGTCCTGGACGCCTCTGGTCATATTTTGGGGTGTCAGGTCCTGAATGCCTTCATTTATCTCCTCAGTTCCCTCATCTCACAAACGACTATTGGGTTAGATGACCTGAAAATCCCTTTTAGCTCTAAAATAAATATTTTAAAGGCACCGTTCAACCAAATAATGATGCTAAATTCACAGCCTTTTAACTCTCCGTAGATACAAATTGGAGCACGTCACGGAACACCCAATGCCGAAGCAGTCGTCCACGATGAAAGTTATTTCCAGAGTCTTCTTTTTTTAGAAGCAATAGAAGCCAAAATAAAAAGGGTAACACAATTCTCTTCCACGTTCTTTTCTATGAAATAGGTGGCCAACGTAAAAAAAAAAAAAGTATTCCGTATATTTTAAGAATAAATGGGAAAATCTCTTCAGAAGAAAAATAGCCACTCTCAGGTTGACATCTTTTTATGCCAATATTGTTCTCAGCTGGTCCCATTTTGCTTTATAGATGATCATTTATTAGGGGCTGTAATGGGAACACTGAAGGCCCCATAAATGCTGCGATCTGGGTTGGCCGTTCCTCACCACCTGGGCAGAGAGACAGCGAGAAGGCACTGCTGGTATTTGAAATAGAAAGACAATGTGGAAAATCCATGGAGGAAAAACAAGCATTTTGGGGATGTTAGCTAAGTATCTCCCCAATGACCTTTAGCCAGTACAGCCGTGTCCACACAGACAAAAATTATCTTGCATGGGATGAAGGGAGGCTGGCCTACACAGCACACCCGAACTGTGGCACTGAGTCCACGATGCGTCCGCCCACACCTGCTAAGGTCACCAAGACGACAGCACTTCGTTATTTCCTATGGGTTTTCCTAATTGCAACCCCCTTATGATTGATTCTGCAGTCTCTGATGAGACAAGGCTGGAACGATCGATGTCCTATTAATTACTCGCGGCTGTTTTACATGCACTCTAAAAATATCTGAACTCCGAAAGTTGTTACCTTATCTCAGCCAGCAGGCAAAATTATACACATTTTTCATAAATACAAAAGGCTCCTTTCATCTAAAGAGGAAGCCATTATGCCAAGAAAAATGGAATGCCGTTTATATGGGCGCAGACAGATTACTCTGTGTTAAAGAGAAAATCGCTCTATTTGTGGATCATAGCCTGTCTGAGTAGCTCAGAAATAAACCATTTGTGAGACCAGCATTTGCTACCAGTAGATAGTATTTAGTAAAAATGAGCACGGCCCCCTATTCCTGAAGATATTATTATTCAGTTGAATACTAAACTCGTCCTACTGTCTGAGACAGTGGGTGGGGATCGTGGTAATGAATACAAGTATGTCAGGTGGAATCGGGCAGGTGTGTCAGGGGGGAGGTATCCAGATTATGCCCTGACTAGACAGGAGCAATTTGAGTCTCAGCAGTTTGGAAACAATGGCAAATTACTCCCCCCAATGAGGCCAACAAGAGTGATAGGGATGCAGACTTTGGGACCTGCTACCTGATATTCGACTTGTACTCAATCAAGCTGAGCGTCCCACTGCACAAATGAGGATGAAACCTCCCAGGATCTGGTGCTCTTCTCCTGGTGGCAGAGACTGATGAGGAGGAAGAAGGGAGAAAGAAAAATCATTCCCCCATTATATTTTGCATGCGTGTCACTCTTCTTATATCTCAAACTCATACCCAGGAATTCTGAAATACACTTTCCCGCTTAGTCCAAATTTTCCCCACTGCACGCACGATGACAATGAGACACCCACAAAGAAACTGCACATGGTGAACAAGTAAGTGCCACTACTTTAGGTTATCAGTGACGCTCATTCGCAGGTCCCCTTCCTGGGCATCAGAACCTAGCTCTGTGGACAGCGCACTCTGTCTTTCCACTGTCCAGGTCACCTCATAGGACTGGTGTTCCCAGAGGACATGTGGTCAGCCATTCCCTTACTGCTCTTCTCTCTCTCCCTCTCTCTCTCTATCTCTGTCTCCCTCTCTCTCTCTCTCCCTTTCTCACTCTCTCTCTCTCCATCTCCCTCCCTCTCTCTTTCCAGGACCTTTGGACTTGACCTCCTGACCTAACCAGGGTGACTCACACTCAGCACATACTGGACCTCAGACTCCCCCTCTGTTCTCACACTCCCCTGCAATCACATTGCACCCTGCTTCCCTATGGGATTGTCCTTACTGCATTAGGTGATCGACAGCTCACAGGAACTCAGACGTCACAGCTGCATCATAGGACCACTGGACGGTGTTTGTGATGGGCAGAGAGGAAAGAGCAAAGGGGCCCAGGACACACAGCACTGCAGAATCTCTTTAGAGCACCACAGCTTTTTGTTGGGCTCCCACCAATGCTGACATGGGCCATAATCATCTTGCAGGCTCCTTAGGAGAGGATGCAGCCCCATCTCTTGGCTGCGTTATCCTCAGTCTCTTGGACCATGAAATCACTGCACTGGATGAATGCATAGGGAGCACACACCCCCAGCCCAGCTCCCACAACCCTGGTGAAAAAACTCTGGTCAGCTGCATGGCTGGGCTCCCCGGTTTTAGTCCATGGTCTTAGGCTACGGAAGGTGGCCTTTCCTACAGCCCAGGACAGGTCACTGGCCAAGGACCCATCTGTGAGGCAAGGACTTTGGCTTCTCCTCCTTGAGTCAATGGACCTCACTCTGAGAAGGCAGTATTGGTGAATAATTGTTGTGTTTTGAGGAATGGGAAATAGGAGGAGGCGGTGGGAGAATTCGCATATGCCTGCCATAATTTCTTCAGGGATTAATCTTCCCAGGAAGGCGGTGCCTGACATGAAACTTGTTGGCCATAAGAATGAACTGGTTTTACCAAGAGAATTAAAAAAACAACTGGAGGAGCTTGTGGAGACCTACCCCCAGCGATGCAGAAACAACATTGCCGTCTCTTGCTCTCTCTCTGACTCCGGGACAGCCCCTGTCGGCCCTAGGCCTGAGCTCTTGACACTAGCCTGCTGACCAGCAGTGGGGGCTTCCTCAAAAGGCCCACATGGCCCTGATTCTTGTGGGACAGTCCCAGATGGGACCTGAGCGCCCTGCGCCGCTACGTGAAGATTGTCCGAGGGTGGGATGGATAAATGATGGAGCTGTGGTTCCTAAGAAAGGAGGTTGGGGTTTCTGTTTCCTGCTCCACTAAGTTGGGCACCATGCATGCTAAGGAGGGAGAGTGAGGAGCAGACGAAGATTCCTTCAAGCCTTTTGATTTAGGCTTTTTTTGTTTTAAGTAAGATAATTGTCTCCTTAAATAAACTAGCTATCAACTTATCTTTCTGCTTCACAAATGAAGTGGAAGGAGGTCTCACTAGGTTTCAGCCTGCGCCGTTGGGTCCTCTCCCGGGGGAGTGAATGTCCTGAAATGTGTGCCCTCAGAGGGAAGGGAGGCCCAGCCATACCCAGAGATCCCAAAGCACAAATGCTTGTAGGCTCTGTAGGGGATAGAACACGCTACTAAACTAAAACTGGCTTAAACAGTGCAGGGAATGCACTTCCTCAAGACGGAGGAGTCAGAGAGGCCGTCCCAATGCTGGTTGATCCATGGCACATGACCACACCATGGACCTGGCTGCCTCCTTCTTTCTGCTCTCAGGATGCGCTTTCTAAAAGCCAGGAAAACCCACCCCAGAAGAGGATGCCCTTCGGGACAACACTGGGAGCCGTTCGTCCATTTCACAGCAAAAGCTAGCCTGGAGTGATCCCGCGGCAGTTGATGGAACTGTCCAGCAAAAGGAAGGGTCCACTCCTCAGTGGCTGTGTGGACCTCAGCCTGATGCCCCAGGCAGTTCCAGCCATGCCGTGCCAGGTCCATGGTGACACTTAACTGGGCAGAGCTCCAAGGAGGCGAACACAGATGGCAGCAACTCCAAACCTTCTGCTTGTTGCCAGGAGAAGCTGCCTCTGAGACAGGAGCAAGGAGGCAGGAAGATGCTGGCGTCTGGGTATCACAAGGAAGCATGGACAAAAAAAGGAGATAAATGGGGCTGCTTATGCATGCTCTCAGGTAGAGAGAATCTTCATGGCCCTCTGCGAAATAGTGAGATGGCGTTCTCTCTCCTCATATTCTTCCCCGAGCGGGATCGCCCCTGTGACATCGAACCACAGTTCTAACAGAGCAGACGCCCACATCGTCCACTGATATATTTCAACTGACCATCAAGTGTACTTATTTTATTTTTTTTACAATAGAAACATTTCAGGAGAAAAGAGAGAAACTTGTCTATATTTAAAACTTGGTAAGGATCAAAGACTTGGACCTTCAACCTTTTGTTATAATTATGAAGATTTAAGTAGCCACAATTTCTTGGGTGGGAAGCTCTGCTTTTCAGATTTAATCATTTTGCTCTAAAATAGTTCTTTTGAAGTTTGAATTTTCATAGAAAGAGAAAAAACCCTCAAACCTTTCAGTTACGTTGGCCTGACAGATTGGGTTATGGTTGTGGGTGTCAAATAGAACCGTAGTTTTCTATGAGAAAGTGTTTTTTTGGAGAATATTCTCAGCATTGCCATTCTCTGACTCCTCATCCTCAGAACCTTGATATCATGATTTAAATAAAGCACTAACGAGGGTGCCAATTTTAAGCTTAGAAAAGATTATGGTAAATGGTTCCTTCTTTTCAAAAGCTGTGTAGTCTTTTTGGTGAGCTTGATATCTCTGCAACTCTCCCAGGGAAGGCCTAAATTCTGCTAGGAGACAAATGGCAGACGAAATGAAGAATTCCGTTAGGAAAGTCCCTGAGAACCCAGAAGTGTCATGGGTTCGCCCTCTCACGGAGAACCATTTGTTGACGAAAATAATCCATAACCAATCTATAAATGAAAATTTGGGAGAGTTTATTCTGAGCTAAAATCTGAGGACCATGGCCCAGGGCCTTTCTTCCCGAAGGAAGAAAGGGCACCAAAGAAATGGGGTGTACAGGGTGGTTATATACCCCCAAAGAGCATGTTTCACATAGGATTGAAATGTTCCTTTTACAATAGTCGTGAGACTCCTGTGTCAGCACAGCGGTTGACGGAAACAGCAGGTAGATCTGCTGTCTCGGTGGACACAGCAGGGTGGCAGGTCTGTTGTCTCGAGCTGGGTGGTCACAGGTGAGCTGGGTGGTCAAAGGTGAGCACAGCAATCAGTTCCTGCCTAAGGAAAGATGCTTATCCTTAAGGAAATGCCAATGTGGGGGGAAGTTGCGCCTTTATCTTAAGGCTATTTGTTCTTGCCATAGGAAATGTTTAAAGCAGATATACAGTGCATGTTCGATGGCCATGTCAGGCTCTTTTGGAAAAACAAAGTCAGGCCGAATTAGGTTTACACCAAATGGCTTCCTCATATACTCCAATATATCCTACTGTTTGCCATTTCTATTTGTCACATTTATACTATAGAACTCTGGGTGAAGTCAGATAAGTGGATTCAAGGGTGCAGATTCTCCCAGAGGTTAAGGGGTATATTCTCTGTTCACTGAGTCTCAAGGTTTTGGAGCTGCCCTCTGGGAATATCTAACCCCACCCCCTGCTGGGACCTGAAATGAGATGAGACCCCATCTAAGGCCTCCATAGAGAAGTGGCCCCAGGTCATGTGGCCAACGGGGTGGGAAGACCTGAGAGCAGCTTCAACAATCAAATAAGCTCCGTGATTATTAACCAGAAGAATAATTTTTAACTAGATGGAAGGAGCCAGAAGAAACCAGGAAGTCACGTGTGAGGAAAACTATGAAGAATGGCTTACGACTGAGAGCTGCCTGGGTAAGCGGTCGGGGTTCCTTATTTCCAACCAGTTCTGGAGACAATCTGAGGCTAAAAATAGCAGTGATTTTAGAATTCTGTGCTTCCCTTGCTATCATTTGTGAATGAGGGTGCAATAAAGATATTTTTAGACAGAAAAACGAAAGGCAAGGAAGGAAGGAGGGAGGAAGAAAGAAAAAAGAAAAGGAAAAAAGCAAAGTCCATTGCAAGTCTCCATGCCAGGCCACCCTTAGAGAGTATTTCCTGGTGAAATGCAATATGTAGAAGACGCGATTCTTCCCCAGTCTGTTCTCAGAAGAGCATTTTGCAAGCAAGCTTACAAGCTTTCCAAGGGAAAGACTGCGCTTAATATTTCTTCCACTCTATAGAGCAACAATGGAAACTGATGTTTATAAAGTGGGGAGATGTAAAAACTAAATATTCCTCATTAATCTAGAGATGTGGTGGAATATAGAACAACAAATGACTTACGAAAGCTGCTCGGCGGCTCTCATTCACCCTGCCGGATAACATATGAACAAAAGGCAGGTAATTAAAAGAGAAGGCATCCCATTCAAAACAGATAAAAGGGAACATTGTATTGTTTACTCACTACATAATTATCTTGTAAAAGTCTTCACTACACAATATTATTGTGACAAATAGTTTCAAGAAAGGATTAGGTATTTATAATAATAAGAACATGTATAGTCACAATGTTCAGGCTAAATTATAAGCCCTGTTAGGCTTTCTGTTGCTGCATGGAGGATGCTATGTGGAAAAAGTGGGGAAAATTTCCTGGACAATTCAAAGCTTGAGACGCTTAGAGTCCCCTAAATAGTCTTAGCTTAACTTAGGATGCACAAGAAAAAGTGTTTTGCTTGTGTATGTTTCGATTTTTCTGTCCTGGATTATTTCCATTGCTTTTTTTATTCTGGGAAAATACGGATTCCATTCAGACTCAATTTTTCCCCAAGGTTTTTGGGTAAATTAATTACAGTCATGCACCATATAATGATGTTTCAGTCAATGAAGGACCACATACACAACTGTGGTCCCGTAAGATTTGTACCATATAGCCTAGGTGTGCAGTAGGCTGTACCATGTAGGTTTGTGTAAGTGCTGTAGGGGAGGAAGAGATTCTTCTTTATATTTCTAGGTCCTTCTGGATGATCTAAGCATTAAGTTGACTTGAGATGGATTAACCGGAGAAAAGAAACAAAAGTTTAATAATATGAATGCATAGGACAATCCCAGGAAAACCAAACAACTCGCCAAAATGGCTGAAACCCTCACCTTAAATACCATCCTCAGCTAAAGACAAAAGAAGATGTTAGGGGTGGGGAAAGTCAGGGACTTCAGAAAGAAGGAAGGCAACTCACAGCTAGGTGAAAAGGAGTAAATGTTTGGCCACAGAAACAGAACACGGAGGGGAATCCAACAAACAGGCTTGTCCAGGTTCCTCACTGTCCACCACCTAGGTCATATGATGCTAAGGTGACCGCTCACTTCCTGAGACAGCTTTCTTTATGTGAGTTCTTTTAGGCAGCTAAGTGGGGAGGTAACAAGAAAAACTTTCTGAGTCTTTGTTTCTTAAAAATCATGGGCCTAAAATGATCCTCACGTTAAAGAGACACCTTTTGGGGTTGCAAATTTTATTCCCCTTCAGTACACTCCATGACGTTCACAGGAGGAAATCAGCTAAGGACATAGTTCTCAAAATGTATTCCTGTCATTGAGCAGCTCATCACTGTGATTCATGGGAGAACTGACGGCAGATAGCACAGTGGGCATTCAGGGTGGTCAAACACATCATTGTTTTGGTCACAAAATTAGATCATTTAATCTCCTAGATACGTAGGTGGCAGGAAATGTTCCAGGTTGATTTTCTGTATTGACGAAGTGACTCTGATTGTTTCTAAATTACTGTTTCTCTTCTTCTCATGTGGAGATAACCAGTAGAAATGGTATACTTTCCTCTAAAACATCTGGATCTAAATTCTGTTAGGGACGTGATGAGCCATTAGCCTATACTGCCTGACAGTTGGAATAAACATTTTTCCCTGTAGGTTGGCTATAACCAAAGCCACAGCAGTGAGAACTTCAGTCGAACCAGTCTCTTGACATTATAGAAACCACAGCAGCAACATGCAAAATCCCAAATATTTGTTTTTATAGAACTCAAGTCTGTTATACTCAATTAGTTCAGTTAAAAGCCCTTCGTATGTGTAAATCTAACTTCACTGAGCCTGGTGTGCCCCTATCTTTGTTTAAGAAGAACTGTGCCTTATAGCAGACAATAATGTATTTTACTCAGAAAGCTTTTATGTTCTTATAAATGGGAATTTCAGTGTTCATCTACAAATGTATTTGTTATGAAGCGTGAATTTGCATGATTCCCCTAAATCTAGTTTTAATATTAACTCAATGAAAATAACATCTTTCTTTTATTAGAAGGCTTATAACACCTTTGCATTATTACTTGAATGCTGTTTTTAAATTGAATACAAACCAGCCTAAATAGTCACAGAAATAAAACGATTTTTAAAAAAGTTAACACTTTATAATCTTCTCTACATCTTTAGGAATTATATTGGCTCTGGAAAAGAACAGTTCATGGTGGATATGAAGATTCTTTTTGTTTTTAAAGATTGCAAAGACCAAAAGGGAAGAGCAAGGATTCTGTTTCCATATACTGGTTCAATGGATGTCTGCCAAGTGGATTGAAAGCATTGCATCCTGTCAGCTTACTGTTTTCTTGGAAGGCCTGACTAAGAAAAACACATGCAAGACGTCACCGTGAACCAAGCCCCTGACCCAGGGCGTTGCTCTTTGAGATCAACAAAGTGTATTCACAGGGAAGGTGAAGAATGTCCTTCAAAAAGAACTCCCACCAAAGCAGTACTTAACTCCCACGGTCTGCCAACCTGACTTAGGCCTGCTTCCCTTTTTATCAACCTCTCCTCGCCTTGATTTCCAGGTCTTTCTTCTGCTTATCCTATTGGGGCAAATAGTGTTGACTCAGTTTCCAATCTCAAATCTTCTCCAATGTTGCTTCTAAAGAAATGCAAATCCCACTAGCATTGACAATCGGTCTGTCTGGTATTGATCCCAGCCTGTACTCTGTTATGGACTGTGCCATTCCAAGGTCAGAGGTGAAAGTTCAAAGGGACTCTGGCCTGGTGGAGACAATAAATATTGTTTCTTGTGGAAGAGAAAAATCATCATGGGCGGAAGTAATCAGAAGGGCTCAGAGAGAACATAGAAATGACGTGGGTGTTGAAGAGCAGGTAGAATTGGACAGACAGTGAGCAAGGCTGATGATAATCTGGTGAAGGAAACAGCAAGTGAAAAAGAGAATAAATGTGGTGTGCTCAAAGGCCCACAAATGAACCAGTGTGGCAGCATATTAGTTAGCTCCTGCTGTATAATGAATCACCCCTAAACTTGGCAGATTAAAACAATGTACATTTATTATTTCAGTTTCTGTGACTCAGAAATCTTTGTGTGGCTTCGCTGGCTCAGGGTCCCTCGCTAGAGTACAATTAGAAATTGGCCAGGGCTGGGGTCTCACCTGCAGGCTTGACTGGGGAAGCAAGATTGGAAAATGGGAAGGGCAGGAGCACTGTATTCTTTCTATGCTCAGGAGATCAGGGCAGAGCATAAGTGTCGTTCGAGCTCATGTATGTTGTCGGTTAGCCTCTGGCTCACTGGCAGGCACGTGGGCCCCCAGCTCTGCCAGCTCCGATGCGAGCTTCTGCTTCAGCTTCTTTGACTTCTGGGCCAGGAATGTTTGCTCCATGTTGAAGGGCGTCCACTTCTCCAGTAGCGACATTCCCGTCACCCCAAGGCTGGGAGGCAGTGAGGACCCAGGTGGGAGTCACTAGGTCCTCGTAGGGGCCAGCTTAGCCTCGGAGGTCCCAGCCGGTCTCTGCCTCCCCTCTGTCATGTTCATCTTCGCTTCCTAGCCACATGTCCTGGGCATCTCTGGCTCCAGCACCAGAGGCAGAAATCAGTCTCACTTCACTTATTCAAGCAGCTTGCACAGTGGCCTGAGCTCGGCTCGCTCTGCTACGTCCCTTCGTGTGTACACGTGTGTACTTTAGTGGCTCTGCTTCTCTGATCAAGCCCTGCTGGCGGTGGCACCACGAGTCTGGCTACGACAAGCCTGAGGATGTGAAAGCAGCCCCTTGAAGAGGCTTCGAGGGCAGATGAGAGAGTTTGGCTAAGCTAAGAGGGAGGACGCCAGAAGGTCACTTTCCCTTCCCTGTTCACAAAGATGGCGTGCTCAGGCTCTCTTCTGGCCAATGGGGGCTGCAAACATTTCTGTGCTCTCTGGGTTGAGGAGGGGAAAGGGGTTTCTGGAGTGTTGCCATCAACGTGAAGGTCTGTGTAGGCCGCACAATCCCTGGAAACTCCAGGAAAGATGAGTGGGCTCTGCTGCACGGCCCCGATGCTTGCTTTATCCCAGCTTTTTGATCCATTTTCATTTTGTGATAAAGACTCAACCCTATTCCCCTGGCCACTCTATACTCAGGTCCATCCGACCCCTGGGAGAAGCAGTGTGGGTCTGACCCCTGCGCGCTCCAGCCAGCCTCTCTTCTCGGGCTTGGCACCAGGCTGCACAGAGCACGCTGTCAGGAGATCCCAGCAAAGGCAATTGTGTGCGCACGTGTCAACCTTATGGCTGAGCCAGGTGGCGAGAGGAAACTCTTCCAGTGACAGGAAGGTTCTGAGCCACCAGGTGAATCCCGGCTTCTCTCATGCACGTGCCCGGCTGTGGGTAAATGCAGCATTGCTCTGTCAATATATCTAAGCATTCCTTGCTTCTGGAAGGACGTGTTGAATGACTGTTCCATTTGGAATTATCAGATGCCATCTCCATCACCCTTCATTGTTCTTGCTGTTGTTAATTTGATCCCAGTTCAAAGGAGAAAAGACCTGACTCACACTGAGGCAACTGGGGCTGCTTAATTTGGAAAAAATACCATAGACTTGTTGGCTTATAAACAAGACATATTTATTCCTCATAGTTCTGGAGGCTGGAAGTCCAAGATGTAGGTGGCAGCAGATTCAGTGTCTGGTGAGGGCTCTCTTCCCGGTTCATAGATGCCATCTTCTTGCTGTGTCCTCACATGGTGGAGGGAGCAAGGGAGCTCTCTGGGGTCTCTCTTGTGAGGGCACTAATCCATTCTTGGGGCTCCACCCTCACGACCTCATCAAGTCCCAAAGGCCCTACCTCCTAACACCATCATGTGTAGGGGTTATGGTTCAACACACGCCTTTCGGGGGACACAAACATTCAGTCTATAGCAGTTCCCTAACCTAGATAGTTATTACAGATGCATGAGGGAACCAATACAGTGGTCCCTTCCTATCCCTGGGAGATCAGCTTCAGGATCCCCTGGATACCAAAATCCACGGGTGCTCAAGTCTCTTATATAAAAGGGTGTAGTATTTTCATAGAACCTACACACTTCCTTCCATATACTTTAAATCATCTCTAGATGACTTATAATATGTAATACAACGTGAATGCTATGTAAATAGTTGTTAGATTGTATTGTTTATGGAATAATGGCATGAAAAAAGTCTGTCCATGTTTGGTACAGATGCAACCATCATAGGCCTTTTGACCTGTGGTGGTTTGAATCTGAGGATGCAGAACAGCAGACGTGGAGGGCCAACTATGGTCTGGTTCGCCACAATGGTTCATTTAAGTCCTTAAAATTTCCCTCATATCATCGCAGAGTCGTTTGACTCATTGATCCTCTGATGAACAAGGCTGATCTCTTCATAAGACAATGAAGGTCCCTCCCACCACCTATTACAGACTGAATGTTTGTGCCCCACCCCCAAATTTGTATGTTGAAGCCCTAAACTGGAACGGGATGTGCGTGAGCCTCTTCCCAAACTTCCTTCGTCAACACCACTTCTTTTTTACAGTGAGAGGAACCCCTAACAGAAAGCTGGTCAATAATTTGTCTAAACTGGCTCGATGATTGTGTGGCAAGTCAGGACAAGATTTCGGGTCTCCTGTGTTGCCGTAACTGCGGACAGCCCATGTGGCAGAAAGAACTGGCTTCAGGATCAGCAGGAAAGCTGTGACTACCGAGTCCTGAAACATGGCAGATGCTGCGATAATCGTTTACCCGGGTACCAAATTGTGGAGAGCACGTCATCTTCCCATTTCACAAAATCAGATGTGAGGCTGAAAGTCAGTCCTGCAAACAGTACACGGCGTATCAGGCTCTACCTTACACGGCCCGGATGAGACCCCAGTCTCATCCTGTCTGTGCATCAAGTGCTTTTGCTCACTCGCCCTCTTTCCTGGGTGTGAACTGTCATCTTCTATTTATATCAATGGGGTTCAGGACACGTTACCTCAAAACATGGAGCCTTGGCATTTTGAATATTTCAAGATGAAGGAATTTGAGGAACGGCAGGTGCAAGGAGGACTCTGTGACCTTCCCTTGAAGGAGATCATGAGACCCTATGTGAGAGGCACCCTCTGATGCAATAAATGAAAAGCAATGGTATTCCTGTCATGTTTGATGCACGTTCTTTGTTCTGAAATGGTGTATAACCACGCTGCACCCCTCGGAGTGCTTTCTTCCTGCTGGAGAGCTCTCTTCCGAGCTGTAGTTCTCAGATTGGCTCATATAATAAACTCACTTCAATTTTAATCTGTTGATTTACTATTGGTTATTTGCATCAACACCTCCCTATACCCCAAGGAAAGGAGCATCCTTATTCTGAAGACAGAGGGACCCCTATGAAGACAGCTGGCAAGTCTCCCCAGTTCACTACCCTTAGCTTACACCCTATTGTCCTACCACATTTTTCCACGACTGTCCACCTTTCATCAAACTATTATACAATCACTCAGGTTTAACCATTTCTTTGGGTCTTCATTTCCTTATGAAGGCTCCTGTGTCACGTAGAACTTATATTAAATCAGTGTCTGTGCAGTTCTCTTGTTAATCTGTCTCTCGCAACATGGGTCCCAGTTGAGAAGCTAGAAGTGTAGGGGAAAAGGATATTTTTCCTCCTCTACAGGAAGTTACCTTAGCTCTTTGGCTGTCTGTCTTCCTTAAATCTTTTCCCTCGTTGATAAGATGGGGTCAGCAATTTTGACCTTTCAAGGTCATTGTGAGAATGAGAGGCTGTACTTCATGTGAGATTTCTAGTGCAGCACTGTTGTTACTAAAAGTTCGGTCTCTGATCCTGATGCCAGTGCAAATAAGGAGAACAGAGTCTCGAGTGAAAAAGGAAAGGCTTTACCTCACCAGGCAGAGGGAGCAAAGCAAGGGGCAGTGCCCCCAAGGTTGCTTTCTCCCTGTTAAGAAATGGGTAGGGGTGTTTATTTGGGGTTTTAGGTAGGGGAGGGGGCCGTGGCCTTCTTGGTCAGCATTTTCCTGTTGGCCTGTGTCTGGGGCTGCTTCCAGCAGAGGAGACACAGGATTTCTCAGATGAGCGTCCTTGGCTGTGTATCTCCGTGGTGGAAGGTAGACTCCGACATCAGGAAGCCAAGGAGTGGGGCCTGGGAAGCTTCAGTTTCTTGATATTCTCTGGACATTGGTTTCTCTGTAAAAGGACTTCAAGGTCCTGGGATTAGCCACAACTTTAGTGGAAGCCCAGCGTGAGACCATCTGGACTTTAACAATTTGTAATTTCTATTTGGGTGTAAAGCTCAGGGCGTCAGAAGTTAAAGAAACAAGCATTTACATATGAGTATAACTAAAGACCCAGAGAACTGGGGATGTGTACCTTTAGTTATAACCCATAAGTACTGGGTTCACTGTAGGGGATCCAGTATCAGGGCTGATATTAACTAAGAGCCCGTAACACTGTTGCATCCCAGAAATGTGGGTTCTTGGGCCTTGTTCCAAACCAGTTTTCATCAGCTAACTTGCAAAAACGGACACTAGCAGGGAACATGTTTCAAACGAACGGACGGAGGCCCAGCCCACTTGCTCTTATTGGGAGAAAACTTCCTCTAGGATCTCAGGTTCCTTCAAATGGTCGGGGGTCTGTGAATTAACTGACAGTAGACAGATTAACAGGAGGAATATATGGTGGAGTTAAGTGTGTACACGCGCCAGTACTCAGTGATGAGATAGAGGCTTGTATTCCAACTCGACAACAATGAAGAAAGAGTTGAGGGCGTCAGGGGGCGAGTAGGAAGGGTTCTCCTGGGCTTTTGCATGCTGATGGGCATCTGAACTCTCACTTCCTGCTGCTAAGTCAGCCTTCCTCCAAACAGGAAATGGCCTTGGAGGGCGTGAATGGCAGCTGTATTTCCCGGAGTATTTGCTGAAATTTAGATGATGTTTCTTTCTGTGGCTGCTAATGGTTCAGATGTTTTCGGTTTACAGTGATTTTAAGCCCTTCACTCTCAAACGCAAGCGTGCATCAGAGTCGCCTGAAGGTCTTGGTAAAACAGCCTGCGGGTCCCTCCCCCAGAGTTTCGGATTCAGTGGGCCTGGGGTGGAGACTACAAAATGACATCTCCACAATTTGACAATCCCTGACGGGTGCTCACTTTTGCCTGCAACACAGAGATATGGCCTTGGAAATTAATAATGAATCTGCAGCGTCTCCAGTGCAGTCGCTCTGTCGTGATGCATCAAATGCTGTGATGTGGTGGAAAGAGCCAGCGGGAGGCCCAGCTTCCTGGATGCCAGCCACTGGCGTTGCTGCTGGGCTCCTGGTTCCTCATGTGGACAGACCACAGACACTGCTGGAGTCTCATGGACCTTAATTGCAGTGTATGTGTGTGTGTGTGTGTGTTGGTGAGCTACATTCGCTCTGTCCCCGGTGAGCTCCCGTGACTGGTTTCTGTGAGGTCAATACGGCCCAAACGGCTCTGCTCCCATCACCTCTGCTCTTCACACGTGGAAGGACCGACATCCATGCTGAGTCACAGAGCCCACACATCCTGATTCAGCAGCATCCCTGGTGGTGGAGAGCATTGACTATGATAAAGAAATAAGGGAACAAGTTAAAAGGGTGATATTCTGGAGGAGAAATAAATATGAGATGCTGTCTGGGGCAATTTCCTCACCAGAGGCCAGAATTCCAATCTGGGTGAAGTAACGTTGATCCGCTTGGCAAAGGTGCCCATGAAAATCTAAGACTGAGTTTGCTGCACAGCCCACCACCCAGCCACCCTGTACAATGAGCACTTCTGTTCAGAGTGCTTACCATCAGCATTTATAAATAATAAAGAGAATTCAGAAATCCCAAAGCCAGAGAAAATATCTGAGAATGGTGGAGAACAAGTTTTACAGGGAATTCTCTGGCGATGATGGAGTTGAGGAGGACAGACTCCCCCATCCTGTATCTGGCAGCCCTCCACCCCCCAACCCTGGTGCATAATTATATTTGATGAGATTCGCTGCCCCCATCCCCTCCTGCTAGGTCTCAGAGCTCGACTGTTGGCGGCATACTCGATGTAGAAGAGTTCAGAGGAATGGGAGCTCACCTTTGAAAGGAAATTCTTTCTTTTCATTTAAGAAAGTTCACACCACTGAAAACAATTTATTCAAATCCATTTCATTACATCATCTCTAAAGCATTTCTGTCCAGCAAGCAAAGCCGTGTGACCATGAGCGATTTTGTGCTCTAAACAAAGCCATTTCCTGTTAGCACCATTCAGAGCTGTGGGCGACCCCAGGACCCTGCTCCACTTCCAGAGCCAGCCCCTCCTAAGAAGGGGATGGGGAGAACGAAGGAAGGAGGGGCCGAAGCTTTGGGCTGCCTTGCAGGATGTGCCCCTCTTTTTATTTTCAGTTGCTGTGTTCAGTGTTTTTCGATGAGCACAGTGAACTCCAGCACGGAAACTGCTCTCACACACAATCCCCAGCTACACCCTGAGCCAAGCTGGGTTCCCTTCAACTGTCAGTGTTGACTCAGCAGTCCGGTCGCTGTCCAGCGCCCCGGGATGCCACATTTATTGATCCCTAGATTTCATGCCTACTGTTTGCCTGCCAACATGGATCACACGTCTCGAAAGGAGAGGCGATGGGGTAATCGTCTGTTAGGTTCATTTTAATTACTAGTTACATCTCAGATTAAGTGGACCATATTGTAATATCTGCTTCCAGACTCCAACCAAAAAAGGCACATTCCCAACAAAGATTGCTGCAGGAAACTAGGATTTGGTACACACCCATTGAGCCTTCAGAAATGTTATCTAAGTAAAAATCATTTCTGGAAGAGATTCCATAATGTTTCTTGGGGAAAAGTTTAGATTAACAAATGTTTTTCATCCTTTGGTTCAAACCGAGTTTACATATTCGGGGATACGGGGGGGCTCGTCAGAGGGAGACTCACTCCGTCCGCAGTTCTGTCGTCTTCGCCCTGCCCAGTTACACATCTCCTTCCTGGCCCTTTGCGACCTTCGAATCCTAACATCTTCCTCCTCTTTGCCTCTCAAATCCTGCCTCAGGCCCCGCTGGGGTGACCTAGTCAGGAAGACTGAGTACAAAGTACTTTCTGGCAGTATTATTCTGTTATCCAAATAGAGACTGTAAAATTTGAGTACACAAATCCTGAACTGTTCTCATAAATGAAACAAAATTATGCAAAAGAGAAAGACCTATTCGTGAGGTGGCGTGCTTAGAGCTGTCTGAGCATGCACTAAGATTCTCTCCCAGCTCCCCATCCTTGTGAGGGCGACTACGAGAGAGGGGTGGCCGAACAGAGTGGGTGATCCTTCTCCTGATAATGGAAAGAAACTGGGGGAAAAAATCCCATCTAGAGTATGCTGTTTTCCAAAGGGATTTACTTGGCTATAATTCTTGATGTCACATAATAATGGGGTGATTCTGATCGGAGTCTAAAAGGAAACATCTGTTTGGGTGAGAAAAGTCACCATAAAAAAGGAGGCTGCAGAAATGTCCTCAGGAGCAGGATTAAGCTGTTCTTCGGGCCCTGTTTGGTGCTGTGCCCCTGGGGAGGTCATGTAGCTTATCAATGCCTCAGGTTAGCACAGAAAGAAACTTCCCTCTCCCAGTTATGAGAAAGCTAAATAATTTAGCATCTATAAAGTCCTAGGAGATGAAGGCCCCCATAGAAATGCAAATTATTATTTTATTAGGAGACGCCGTCAATTGAAGTGAAAGAGAAATGCTCTTTTTGATGGATATCCAGTTCAATTGACCCAGAGCACTGGGCCTCTATCTCAGACATCTACGATTTAACTGCCACGGATAATTGCCTTTCCTCCTGCTTTGTTTCGTCTGTTCTAGTTAAGAATTATCTTCGGTAGTTTCTCTTTGGGGTTACCCTTCGTCTCATTCTGACATTCCTCAGCAGATTGGACAAAATAAGTTGCCATAAGTCCCCAAAGAGAAGCAATACATCTTCATTAAAGTAATTATGTTGTATGTGGAGGTTTTTTCATAAAAAGAAATAGATATCAAAGTTTTAATTTAAGTTCAAAGGACAGTAAATTGCTGGTGGCAATAACTTGAGCTGAAGCCCAGTCATTGAACGGAGAATTATCTTCAAATCTAGGAAAACATTTCAGTAAGCTGCTTTCCCAGGTAAAAAGGGTGGTCCCCTCATTCCACCTCAGTAAACAAGATGAGAACCCAAAGATGCAATGCCCCCAACCAGGAAGCAGGTGGTCAGCCTCTCTGATGCACCTGGTTAGGTAGTTCCTGAGTCTGCTCCCTCTCTCCTCTCTGGTTTCTTCACCTGGGCCCCTGGGTGGGAGCACCTGGCTCCTGGTCAAGCTTCTTTCACACAGATGGCCAGGTGCAACCACGGTCTTTATGGCAGCCTCCAATCTGGCCGAAGGTCTGCAGCCTCTGGTCAGCCAGGTACCAAAATAGGGAGAAAATCGAAGTGCCCTTCCACCTTATGAGTGTGGGCAAATGGGAAGAGATTGATTAACTTTCGTGGCTGAGAATTCTCATATCAATTGTGAATGACCACATTTTCTTTAACCAAGATCTGGAAGGCGCCCAACAAAGAATCGTTGTGATGCCTCCTGTCCTAGGCTGTCTAGGGGAAATCGTTTTTAAATTAGATTTTCTGGATTATTTTTATTTATTTGGATAATAGGAAAAATGCTTAGATTTAGGACTATTTGGAAAAAATACAGATAGCCCCATAGATACAAGAATCCCAGGGGAAAAAAAGATAAGAGTAACCTTGATGAGCAAACTGAGTAATACAAATTGTCTTAGTCCCTTCAGGCTGCTACAGAACACTACCATTGAGGGGGCAGCTTATAAACAACAGAAATTTATTTCTCATGGTTCTAGAGGCTAGATGTCCAGATCCGGATGCCAGCATGGCCGGGCTCTGGTGAGGGCCCTTCTCTGAGTTGCAGATGGCCATCTTCTCCTTGTGTCCTCACATGCTAAAGATCTTTCTGGGTCTCTTTCATTAAGGGCACTAATCGCCTTCATGGGGGCTCTACCTGCATGACCTGATCACCTCCCGAAGGCCCCACATCCTATTACCATCACCTTGGGGGTTAGGTTTCAATGTATGGATGTTGCTGGGACACACACATTCAGTCCATTGCATAAATGCCATAACCGTGTATAAATACTCGCTATTTTAAGTATTCACTTATTTCTCACCCTGGGAATCAGAGTGGGTGATGGGGAAAAGAATGCACACTTGGCTTTGAATCTGGGCTTCCTCACTCCCCTGGGTAGGGGCTGGGCAGGTGACAGAGGCTGTCCCAGGCTTGGTTTCCTCATCCGGAGACCCATATGGCCTCAGATGTAAAATGCACAGAATGGAGTCTGGCAGCAAGTAGATATTTAATAAATGCTACTTCCCTCTCCCACTTCCTTCGGTGCTCAAAGAAGGGAAAAAGCAAAGATGTAGCTGAATCACCTGTGAATTATTTTAATGACGGAGATTTTGAAATCGAATGCCTTACATTTATTGCAGCCTGAATCAGTCTGTAGCAACCGAACACATTTGTTCCAGGCCTTTCTAAAAGTGGAGGTTTATGATCATCTAGAGGAACAGTTATTAAAGGAATTGCCAGGTGTAATATTTCATTAGGAAAGCAAGTTATTAAATTCATGTCATTTATAATATGTGCGATGAAAGACAGGGAGCCAAGGAATCAGAGTTCTGGTCTTTGGTTCTTTCTTATATCATTAAAAATATCTTTACCTGCGTCGTCTATACCTAAAGTACACACAACGCCTGCATCCCCTTACATCTGTATGGCTTTTATACTTTCATAGTCCTTTGACAGATATTATTTTACTTTACCTTAACAACACCACTGTGTTTTAGAAGGAGGAGTTTTATTCTTCACATGTTTGGGATGAAGAAACTTAGATTCAGGAGGCTAAGTGATTTTCAAGAGCTGATCATGAGGTTGGGGCAGAGCTGAGCCCAGACCCACACGGCCTCACCCTGCTGCTGGCGTTCTCTTCATTCTATCCTGGATTCCTGATGCAGCAAACTAGCAGAACGAGGAGGATGCACTTTGCTCCCTGCAAATTGCCAACATCCACTGTGACCACTATTCCAACCAGAACTAAAACTAAGAGTAGAATTAGTGTCCATGAGTTTAACGCGATGAACATTGGTGTGTCTACGTACACATATATACGTGGGCATTTTATCTCTTGCTTCTTGCTAAAATTGTTTTGAAATGGATCATAATTAAAATGAGGACAATAAAGCTGTTAAGATAGACGGATACAGGATATAACCTTGATTCTTGCTTAACACTGAATTATTAAGAAGGAGGGCCGGGCTCACCAGTCTGTAATACAAGGATGATGATAAATTTCCGTGTTTTAAGTTAAAGACTTTGCTTCTGCATGTGAGAGCTTGCAGTTGAGGACCCAAAACGATGCGTGTCGACCACATATGTGGTTAACTAGACTCTTTTGTGATGTTAGATTATGGTTGAATTTCTAACTCATTCGTGTTTTGGATCCTACGTTATGTGACCCATTTCTTGAGCACTATTTCAAATCTTTTACATAGATCGTGTCATTTATTTTCATCTTCATTGGCACCCTATGAAATAGAAATTATCATTGTTTACCAATGAAGATACCACGGCTTAGCCGGATCAATGACTTGCCCAGGGTCAGAGCAGATAATTCAGGGCTGGAATTCGAATTCAGATCTTTCTGTCTCCAAAGCTTTCTTCCCTCCTAAAAACACTCTCCTTGTCATCAGCTAGAAAGTGGGACCTTATGAGACTATAAACTGTAGGGGAGGGAACACTTGCCTTCTACCCTTCTTGGTTCCTTCACTCAGTCTGTGAAATAAACTGGCAACAGGTAGATCAACAGGAGAAAAGGTGCACATATTTATTAACTTTTAATATTGCATCCACAGGGGCCTTACAGGACAAACAGTGAGTGTCCAAAAAAAGGTGGCTAGAGTTGAGAGCTTACGTACCATCTTAATACGGGAAGGGGGTGTGGGCCTCTCAGGGGAGAACACATGGTTTTTAGGGAAGATGGCTGAGCCCTTAGAAGAATAGATGGGAGGTGTGACAGTTTGTGACACCGTCTCTCTGGGTGTGGTGTCGGCTTCTGGTCTCCTGTGACAAGAGTCCATCCTCCTGGTTAGTGACACTCTGGGAAGGGGACCTATGACAGCTGAGTTCCTCGTGGAGGATCTGTGTTTTGGCAGAGCATGGAGTTCAGAGAAAGCCCCTCCCTGCGTCTGATGTGTTTCAAACGTCTTAGAGTAAATACCAAGGAGCACATTGCTGGATATGCTCCGAGTATGTTTAGTTTCATGAGAAACCACAAACCCTCTTCCAGAGTGGCCACTCCATTGTGCTTTCCCACCAGCAATGACTGAGACTTCCTGTGGCTCCACATCTCCGCCAGCATTTGGGGTTGTCAGTGTTCTGGATTTTGGCCTTTCTAGTAGATGTGTGGTGGTATCTCATCATTGTTCTAATTTGCATTTCCCTGAGGACATACGACGTGCAGCACCTTTTCAAATGCTTATTTGCCTTCTGTGTATTTTCTTTACTGAGCTGTCTGTTAAGGTCTTTGGCCCATTTTTAATCTTCTTATTGTTGAGGGGTATTGCTCTTTTCAATAGAAGAAGAAAGGCTGTAGTTTTTACAAAGACATCTCCTTGTAAGTGGCAGGGATATGAAAATAATGCACTTTCATTTGCTTTAAGGTGTATTGTGGTCAATTTTCATATTTCATACTGAGGAATGATCAATTGCTGATTTATTAAATGCTTAAAAGATGCTTATCACCTGTTAGCCTCTAACTCCCCAGAGACTGTCGTTTGGTTGATGATGTAAATCCCCACACACATCCACACCAGCAATTTGGAGATTCACACGAGGAGCATCTTTAGTGAGGACGTGATTCCACGGTGCGATTTTAAGGCATAGGGCAGCTGTCCCCTGGAGTGGAGAGGTCAGGTACCCCCAGAGCAGTGCTGTGGGGGGACGAACATGCACCCACACACAGACACACATACACACACACTCAGAACCAGGCTGGCATTATTCCTGGGCTTGCTGGCTTGCAACTGTCAGCAGGTCGTTGACGTGTTCTGGGCCCCCGTCTGTGGGGTTTTGTTTTTCCTCTGTGTGATAAGGAGCGTGGTACTGTCCTCACAGGGTCATCCTCAGTGAAGTGGGAGAGAGTCTGAACACGTAAGCTGTCGTGTCTGAGATGGGCCTGGGTGGCGTGAGCCCATGTTGGACTAAGGGAAGCTGGTGGAGGGTGAGCTGTGGTCATCACCCCCAGGCAGGGGCAGAGGACTCCATGGGGGGAAGGGGGCAAGTGAGCTGGGGGGTCCGGGCAGCAAAGGGGGGTCCCCGAGTCCCTCAGGGCCCTCATCTCTGTGCTCTGATTCCTCACCCCTACCTGAGTCATCCTGGCATTTCCCTGAAGAACTATAGCCTGGACACCCCCACTGTGGACTAGAACACTCTCCCTACAGAAAGATGGGGGGTCAGTTACACCCCCTTTCTCCTCCATCGAGATCAACTACTCCCCCAGGGCTGTTGGCTGAGTGTTTGCAACTCACCAAAATTCCTGTCTTGAATCCTAACCTCCAGGGTGATGGTGCTAAGAGGTGGGGTCTTTGGGAGGAGAGAGGTCATCAGGGTGGAGCCCCCATCATGGGATTAGCACCTTTATAAAAGAGACACAGAGAGCTCCCTGGCCCCTTCCACCATGTGAGGACACAGCGAGAAGACAGCATCTATGAACCAGCAGCCCGAGCTGACTGAGACATGGAGCCTCTCGGAATTCATGCCTGCGTTGGCAACAAGGGAGTCAAGGGGTGAGGTCCCTCCAGGCCACAGGAGGAGAGCCTGGTGCTGGGGAGGGGGCCGGTTCGCTCTCAGAGTTCAGGCTGTGACTCATTGTCATAATGTTGTGTTATCGAACCTCCCCGGTGATATTGCAGTGAATGGTTAACCCCACTTCCTCATTTCTGGGTGTGGGCACTTGGCAGGGTGCAGGGGAGGGCAGGCGCTCCAGGACCCAGTGCCCAGCTTGTTCGATCACCCTGATACCAACCCACCTTCTCTGTGTCACAAAGGGAACACCTGCCAAGCACTGGCCGCCCCGTGACCTCGGCGTCCCGGCTGAGAGTGTGCACGCTGAGGTCGGAACCTGCCCTCTGCCCGGGCTCCTGCGGACCCTGGTTGCCTCCTCCCAGGACCGCAGGGCTCAGCGAGGCAGCCAGAGCCGAGGGTGGCGCTGTGCGGTCGTAAACGGTGGGATCTCCACTTTCCCCGGCATGGGATTCTTCCTTCAATAAGGCAGAACTGCTGAATCCTAACTGAGGCCAACAGAGGGGGGCTGCCATCATAGGACACAGTCTTCCCAGATGTCCAATGTCATTTTGCCTGGGGACATTGCCAAAACAGAAGGAGAGAAGGCCACAGCCGCTGATTAATTACTGCTGTGGCTGATTCTTGCTCAAACTGGAAACAAAACGCATGCGCAGTGTCTTGGTCGTTGGTCGGTCTCTGTAGGAGTAGGGGTGACAAACTTGCTTCACATCCGGGTGCTGCCGCTTGCAAGGCGTCCTCGGCGAGCTCGCTGCCCACCTGCACCGCTGGCTTCAGAGACTGTAACGAGCAGATGGAAGGACCCACGCACAAATCCACACACACCACGTGGATGCTCACGTGCGCACACACGTGCATACAGACACATGCACCTGTGGTACAGTGCCTGCTACACATGAGATTCCTTGTCATTTTCATGGTGACAGTGGGTCCCTCCGGGGCCCGTTTGGCTTCCAGTCCACTCCCCATCCTCCTCTTGCTCTGCTCCAGATCCCGAGGGCCGAGCCCTGTGGGCTGTTTGTCCTAGGCCACCGGCCCCGACATCCAGCTGGGTTCAGCCCATGGAGGTGGTGCCAGTACCGCAGGACTGGGTGGAGCTCAGGGAGGCAGGCAATGTCCCCCCTTCGTCTCTGCTGGGGTCTGCCCTGTGGCTGCAGCCTCTGCTGGGGTCCCTGGCACCAGAACTCCAGAAGCACTGGTCCGCTAGGTCCCCCCGACAGGTTGGTAGCTGCTTCCTACCGTCGCTAACCTCTGGGCCACCTCCATCCTTATTTGGCTTCTCAGCTCCTCTGTCACATCTGTAATTGATTCCTCGCTTGGAGCCCTTCTATTTAGATACTCCAGTGAGTCTGTCTGTTGGCCAGATGTTCACTGAGCAGGATGGCATGAGCACACACAGGTGGTACACATGCCCAGGAGAGCCACTGACAGGGAGAGCGAGAGGAACAAGGACAAAATGCTGCCGACATGATAGGACACAGACTGCACTGAGAGGACCGTGGTGGTGCGGGTCTCACTGGGGAAGTCGTTAGGGGCAGAGGCTCCACTCTGGTCACAGCATCAGGATGTGCACTCTGCTCCAGGCTGAGGGCAGCTAGGAGGGCACCAGGATGGTAGAGTCTGGAAAGGAGGGTCCGTGAAGACCACGTGAGGGAGCTCGTAATGTTCAGTCTAGACAAGATAGAGCCCAGTGGAGGTGTGACTCATCGGGTGGTGTCAGGGGCTCTGGGACTTGGCTTGCTGGTCCTCCGCTAACCACTGTTTGGGCCACATTATCCTGGGTGAGGGATGGTGAGACTGTTAGACAGAGATCAAGAGAGAGAGACCAGACAGCCTAAAGCTTTGTTGTACTTGCATCTCCCTGGGGAGGACACAGCACTCCAGGCAGGCCACGTGGGGAAGCACCAGGGTCGGTCATGGGCGGAGAGCGCAGAACGGCAAGCAAGCACTTTCACCGTGGTTTCCACGGGAAGGAACAGGTGGGGCTGGGTAAATGGGCTTAAGATTGGTTGAAAGTGGTTCCCCCTCAAAATTCATGTTCACTGTGGCTGTTACAGTGTATGATCTGGGGCTATCTAAAGTCACCAGATGCTTAAAGGCTCTCTGAAATGAGCCAGGATTTATCAGGAACAGCTGGTGGCCATTCTGTAGATGTCATGGCATCACTGTGCAGGGATCAAAAGCATGGTTACAAAACTAAGTATGGATGAAAATCATTTGATACAGCAAATGCACTACTTGGTGTTTATTCAGAGGGGATGTAAAGTTATGTCCACACGAAAACCTGCACATGATGCTCTTAGCATCTTTATTCATAATTGCCACAACTTGGAGGCAACTGTGACGTCCTTCAGGAGGTGAATGGATAAATAAACTGTGGTCCATCCAGACAATGGAATATTATTCAGTGCTAAAAAGGAACAATCTATCAAGCTATGAAAAAACATGGAGTAAACAAATGCATCTTACTAAGTGACAGAAGCCAGTCTGCAAAGGCTCCATCCTGTATGATTCCAACTACGTGACATCCTGGAAAAGGCAAAACTATGGAGACAGTAAAAGATCAGTAGTTGTCAGAGGTTCAGTGGAAGAAAAGGATGAATAGACAGACACACTGGATTTTAGGGCAGTGAAACTACTCTGTATGATCCTATAGTGATGGATACTTGCCATTATTCATTTGTCCAAACCCATAGATTGTACAATTGAAGTGAATCCCAATGTGAACTATGGGCTCTGGGTGACGATGATGTAGGGTCCTTATGTTGATAGTGGGGGAGCCGGTGCGTGTGTGGAGTCAGGGGTTGCATGGGAAATCTCTGTGCCTTCCTCTCAATTTTTCTGTGAACCTAAAATTGCTCTAAAAAAATAAAGTCTTAAAAAAAAGGAATAAAGTACTGTTACATGTTACAACATGGATGGACCTTGACAATATTATGCTGAGCGAACGATGCCAGACACAAGGGACACATATTGTACAATTCCATTTATATGAAATGCCCAGAATAGACAGAGAGAGACAGGAGGGTGATGAGTGGCTGCCAGCGGCTGGGAGTGATAGACAGAGGGATTAGTGGGTGATTGTTAAGGGGTACAGGTCTTCTGTGTGGGGTGATGAAAATGTCCTAAAAATGACTGTGGCTGATGGTTGCACGACAATATATGTACTAAAAATCAGTGAATTGTACATTTTAAGTAGATAAATTGCATGGTATGTGAATTTAATAAAGCTGTTATTTCAAAAATAAAAAGCATGATTAATACAGCTCCTCCCTGTGTGACCTTGGGAAGGTGGCTCAGAGTCTCTGAGCCTCTGTAGTGCTTACTCTACTGGAAAGGTCAGGTGTGCGTGAAGGAGCTCCATCTGTTTAGGTCACCACTGTAGATCCAGTACCTAGCAGGGCATCAGCACACAGCTGGTGCTGGATAAATGTTTACTGAATGATGTCTGCTCATCCTGCAGTGGATGGGGAGTCTAGCTGACCTGGCCGATTCCTGACCCTGTGAGGGCCTCCTAGGAGAAACAGGGGTCCCTGGAGGGTGTCTGTCCTGGGGGGTCTCTACCCCGAGGGACTGCAGACAATTCCCTGTTTAATCGTCCACTTAATTTCATGTGACAAACCTTTCCCCGGGAGATAAGCAATTCTCGTCCCAAACTTGGATCGATAGAATTTGTTAATTACCTCAGAAGCCAAGGGTCACCAGGGAGACCCACCAGATTGCTTCTTTCTCAGAGTTTCCCCGTCAAACGGCCCAGGGAAGGAAAACAAGAAACCCTCCCCAACTCACCTGAACGAGTTCACATGTGTCCAGAGGGATCCATCTCATAGATACCCAGCTAAACAACTTTTGTTGTTAATCGGTCCCATGTTACTTATTTTTAAAGTCAGGTAAAATCTATGTATAAAATTTCTTTATATGAGTGATGGTTTAAAAGTAATGGATGTCAAAGGATACCTCTTTGTGTGCTTAAAGTGTATGTGTGTGTGTGCGTGCAAGCACATAAGCATGCGCAGCTCCTTCACAGTCCTTTCTCGAGGCATCAGTGTCCAGGCGAGTCTTGCAAACAATGGGGCTTAGTACTTGATGACTATGTGTCTGGGAAGAAGCTACACGAGAGCATCTTTCTTTCCCCCAACATCTCTTCTCCGACAGCAGACACTGTGGGCACCTGCCGTGCTCCCACTGCTGCCAGACAGACAGCCTGTGCTCCCAGGGCTCCCGGCCACTCTGCCTGAAATGCCGGCAGGTTAGTGCCCCATCAGGCAAGGACCTTCTTTCAGGGATGGCTTAACCCATGACTCTCTCTCTTGCCCTTCAAGGGCACGATTCTAAAGATGCCCAGGCTGCCTGGGTGAAACCTCTCGATGGCCCCCCATCACGGCCTTCAGCTCTTCCTTCTTGTATTTCCCACTTGTTCTCAGAGCTTCCTTGCATGACTTCCCAAATCCTCATCTTGGAATCCATCTTGGGGAGACCCAAACCAAGACAGTTGGTGGTGGAAGGAGGGTGACCAGCTGTCCCGGTTTGTCTGGGACTGAGGGGTTTCCATGAACACTGGACTTTCAGTGCTAAATCTGGGCAAGTCCTGGGCACACGGAGTGCATTGGTCACCCTAACTAGGAGTGGCCCTAGAAAGGAGATCCTCAGGAGAGGATTCGGGATGACAATGAAGATCCTGTTTGCGCTGTGAGAATGATGGCTCCTCCAGGGCTGGGCATCCCAAGGCCTCCGCCCCGACCTGTGGTGGGTGGGGTGAGGGGAGGTGGAAGGAGACCACAGCCTCGCAGCCACATGAGCAAATGAGGGACCCGGGGGCAGTGGTAACGCCCAGGACTGTGCAGTTGGCAGCCTTTCTGCCACTAAACCTTGAAGAAGGGAAGGACAGGTTCAAGTCAGCCAACGACAGAGGCCAGCCAAGCATCCCTGGCAGTGTTGGTAGAGGTCCTCCCCACTGCCATGGGGTGTGCTGCTGGAAATCAGGCTCAGGAGGGGACTTTAGCAATGGCAAAGCCAGAAAGGAGACTGATGCTCAGTCACGCCAGGTCCTACAGTAAAGTCAGGGCCCTGCTGGCTCCAATGGGACCACGAACCTGGGAGAGGTGTTTAGGGGGATTTGCTTGGGAACAATGAGCCCCCAGGTTGCCCTGGACCCTCTGGCCATCCAGAAGGGGTCCTTTCACACTGCTAAAGAGAACAACTTTCCACTACCGAGGGACCATTCAAAGACTTCATCTGAGGCAGATGTCCTGGGAGGTAATGCTGTCCCTGCCTTTCCTCACCTCATGCATCTGGACCAGAAACATAACCAGGGCTCAGCATGGCCCAGGCAGGAATGTCTGTGCTTGCTGTGGAAGGAAATGGTAATTCCTCAAAAGGGCTACAGAGCCTGACAGACATGTACCAGCAGGAATGAGGGGAGCGTGTGGGGGTGATCTTGACAGTATTGATGGGTGGGGGCAAGTGAGAGATACAAAGTAGACATAGGGACATGCTGCTGTGATATGACTCATCTAAAAAGGATGCCTGAAGCTGGTCCTGACATGATATTGGGATGTTTCTTTGATGCTGGCAGAAGATGATGGCCCCCAGGAGATGAGGTGGAGATGCTGGATGGCCCAGGCAGGATACTGAAGACAGGAGATGAGGCTCAGAGAGATGGGCATGCTGGAATCAACTAGTGCATAGGGTCAGAGAAGCCACCAGAGGACCATATTCCATAGGAGGGCCCAGAGGACACCCTGTCTACTAAAGCAATAGAGGATGCACAAGTGAAGGGGTCCCCATCATGGAGAAGCTCAGTGATGGTGGCATCTTGAAGCCAGCAAGTTGGTAGTCTAGGACGCTATGTCACTGGGTCTCCTGGTGTCCATGAGGATGGTGGGATTCCAGAACAGCCAAGGCCAGGTAGGGACACATCAGAAGCAAGGTGGGCAGAATTACCGTTGTTGGTAAACAACAAGGCTTGAATGACAGCCAGACAGCCTAGAGGGGTCTGCAGGGATGGCTAACATATCCTGGAGCTCCTGGAGGGGCAGCAATGAGGATATCGCTTATCCTATGTAACCAAAATGATCCAGAGCAAGTGAGCCCAAGGCTGATAAAGCAGCCAAAATGGAATATCGCAACCTGCCTGCTGACTCCCAGAACCAGGCGAGTTCTCAGCCTAGAGCCAAGAGATTGAAGGAGGGGTGGGCCCTTTGAGGAAGGACCCTCCATCCCAGAGCAAGGATATGTAATACATATTTCCTAATCCTTCCCCGAAGGGAGCTGCAGACACGTAACCAAAGATTGTGTGCAGCAGGGAAGAACAAGACCGTGGTTATCAGAGGAATAACTGAGATACGAGAAAATCCCCAATAACATCCTGGCATCCGTGTCATCTGCAGGTCGGATGACAGAATCTGGTCCTAAGTTCAGATCACAGCTAGTCTCACAGGTCCAAGAACCAACCTCGGCCTCTTCCCCAGTTCCCGAGTGCATATTTGGTGGCAGGAGGAACCTTGGCCTGTGGAATTACTGTTAGTTGTTTGTTGGTGATTACGGAGGAAAGAACAGGGTGCCTCCAGCCACAGTAAGATTCAGAAGCAAGACTACAGCCCAGTGAACAGGAGAGATGACTGCCCCCAGAGGACATTGGTGCCATCAACCTAAGCGTATTTGCCTCCCTGGCTCCTCGAGGGACCTGATGGTGGTGGACTGCTGTAAACTCAAGCCCATGGCAGTCCCAGCCAGAGGTACTTCACGTGGTATCTCTACAAAAACTTCCGGCATTTGCATGCAAGACAACAACAGACAATTGGGCTCTGCTTACGGAAGCCCAGAAAGACAGTACCAGTGAGAACTTTTCTAAGTCGGTCCAGCTTTCTGCAATGCACTTGGTCATAACACGTGTGGGAGGAGAAGAGGCTGGAGGAGATGATGCACCTGGGCTCCTGGCTGGGCCGTGGTGAGGGCTTGGCCTCCCTCAGGATCTTGAAGGGAGAAGCGCCCCATCCTTGCGGGACCTGATGCCCTGAAAGAGAAGGGAGTATATGTGTTGGTCTCTGCTCTGGGTTCCCGACACACACTTCCTAAATCCCTTGGAATTTCCTGGGTCATAGGAGCGTCCTTTGTTCTAATGGGGTGACTCTGTTGGGCTCCTGGATGGGGCCTGGTCACCAGAAAGACGGAGCCGTGATTAGAAGTTGGGAACTGTCAGTCCCACACCGTGTTCTCCAGGAAGGGGAGAGGGGCTGGAGACCAAGCTAACGATGGATGGTCCCTCCATGGGGAAACCTCCCTGAGACCCGGACAGCACAGGGACCAGAGAGCCGCCAGGCTGGTGAACACACCCACACAGGGAGGGGGCGCGCCCCAGCTCCTCGGGGACAAACTCCTGCTTTCGGGGCCCTCCCAGACCTCGCCCAGTGTATCTCTTCATCTGGCTGTTCATCTGTGTCCTTCCTCATGTCCTTCAATAAACTATAAACAGGAGCATTTCCCTGAGTTCTATGTTGGGTTCAGATTGCAACAGGAGAGTTTGGGAGAACATGACTCAGCTCATGACAATCCCTCTTGCATCCTTCACTTTAGAAAGAGATTCTCTGTGTTTACCTGTTGGGGTTTTGGGTGAAACCTTGTTTGTGAAAGAGGTTTCATTCATCATGAACATTTGGAAGCCCCCCAGATGGAATGAACACTCTGCTTTTACATCAGGTCTTCACCAGATGAGCTCCTTCATCCTCCTTTGTCCTCTCACTCCTCCAGACAGAGACTCAGGAGAACGGACATCAGCTGGGAGCAGGATGGTTCTCCTCTGCTAAATGCAGTTGCTGAGTTTCTCCAGTGGAAACCTGCTCCTTGCTGGTCCAGTGAGGCCCCACTGCGGCCGTGTCTCCCGGGAGGTGCCGAAGGCATTAGCAACATGCCTACACAAACCTTTCCTGGCATCGAACTCCAGGGGGGCAGAAGAGAAAGGCTATTTCTACTGTTTCTCTCATTTAGCTGGAGAATGAGGTTAACTCCCTTGATGTTGGTTTTGGCTTTTAGTGGCTACTATAGAACGATTTCCTACCCTCTGATGTGTAATTCAGGAAAGGCATGCATTTCAGAACGCCAAGTTTCTCCTCCTATCTGCTGAGTGGTTGGAGCCCACATGGGCCCTGCTTCTGGAAGGTTCTCCTGAGCCACAGTGGGAGCAGGACTCAGTCATGGGAGTAGGGGGTGCCCTAAAAGAGGGGACCGCGGAGGGCATGTGTCATCATCCTCTGCAAGCTGTCTCCTACTCACGACCCGCAGCAACATAAGCCGGCCCTAACAAATCCTACTCAAGTGTTTTCCCAGATCTTCCCATTTCAGCAGCTTCAGGGGGTCTGTGTGGGGCTGAATTAGCCGGTTGTTGGTGTAATGCGCATAGCAGACCTTTACTAACTACTTTCTGATTTTATCGAGCGACCACAAAAAAGGGGAGAAGTCACATCCAGGTCTGTCTGTCCCCATCGTCAGCCCAGAGGACAGGGCTGCTTCCTCAGAAAGACATTATCCTCCGCAGCCTGCGAAAACGTTCTCCCAGCTAGAAATAGAAATGTGGTGGTGGGGGGCGCGGTGAACCTGAAGATGACAGGAGAGCAAGACGGTGTCTAGTGCTCACGGCTGCAGGAATATTGCAAAGTTAGACTGCAATGAGTCTCTGCGGCCAGTGACGGTCTGCTTCTGACCCTGCTGTACCCCCTCCTGGCTCCTCTCTGCCATCCACACACATTCCTGAGTGTGTGGTGGCTGTTGGGACAGGGGAAGGCTGGTTGGGGGCAGCACACAAAGGTAGGGAGACCATCCTCCTGCCGGTGGGAGCACAGGCGCGGAATGTCACAGAACTCTACACCAAACTGAATCAGCTGCTGGGAGTTTTAAAATATTACATGTTTCTACCTAAGACCTCTGACAGGTGCACGGATAACGGAATGTGCAGAAATACAGAATCTGCCTCGGGGGCCAGGCCCCTGGCTGAGCAGGAGTGACACCCCGCTCCCCTCGGCATCCAGGCCCAGGTGCAAATGCCAACATCCCCCTCAGTTTCGGAGTTCAATGTGAACATCTCATTGTCCCACTGAGGAATTTCTTTCTAGTCTCCTATGAATGATGACACCTACTTTTGGGTGTCAATTCCTTTAGAATCTGTTTTGTTCGAATTACTGTTTCTCCATAATAGGATTGCAGGCACCTAAAGGGACAGGCACATCTTATATGCACAACTTAAGAAAATTTCCCTCCACATCTATAAGGAGTTGACTAGTCACACAGTTAATATTTCTTAATAGAATTATTGTCTCCTCTAGTTTAAGTGTCTCTTTCTGATACTTTGTGAAGGAGCGGATAATCGGATTTTCCTCGTAAACTTTCCAAATACAGTTGTATGAAGAATAACTTGCAGGGGACAGAAGTGGAGGCAGGGACACAAACTGGGTTCATGCCTCTTCGGACACGAAATCTGGCAGTCCAGGGAGATGGGGTGCCCGTGAGTGAGGAGAAGTGGCAGGACTGGAGAGAGACTCTGAAGATAGAGCCAAAAAGGCCTTGTGACATGAAGGGAGAGGGAGAAAAAATAGGAGGAGTTAAGAATGACTCCCACATGTCTGAGCCAGTGGGGCAATGGGGGATGAATTTTGTCTTCAGAAGGTCACATTTTCCATTTTTTCAGCTCAGTTTCTTACTCCTCCCTTGTTGTTCATTCCCGGGGAATAGAAAGCAGAAGTGGAAATGTCGTGGTAAGAGGTTTTTATTGGCTTTTTGGATAGGTTTTGAAGAATAAAACCTGAAACGGCCGGTGAATTGCTTTCCTCTTCCCACCTCTGTGAATTTCTATTTTACACACAACAGATTTTCTCTGTAACGTCACGTACATAGATTCCGTGTAGCTGGGCAAAGACATTTGCTTGTCAACGAATATCTTCTGAATCTCAGTGATAAGCCAGCCGATAAACTACTTTCTCGGCAGCTCAGGAAGCACTGGAATATTCCAGGGCTGTGGAAAGTACAAGCCCTCGGCAAGATGAGAGTGGACTGATGGTTTGGGCTTCTCGGCAACAGGTATTCATTATACATAAGCTTTCTTCTCCTGCTCCACAGAAGCTAAAAGGCTACTAATTTGCTGCAGCAGTATTTTCTACACCATACCAGCCAAGCACAAATCAGGGCGGGGCAGAATGATGAGCGAACAAATATGCAGTTAAATTGGGTTTGCACTTAAGAAAAAATTTTGTAATGAGCTTTTTCTACGTTATTTTTTTATTTTTTTGGGTATTAAATGATGTTCTTCAAAAGGATGCCAAATCAAAAAAAAAAATACTGATACCATCATTATTTTATTTTGCTTTGTCTATTTTTGGCATTTTCCAAGAATGTGTCTAAATAACTCTCACTTTTGGCCTGAGTCATATCCTGTTCAAACGGAGCTCTCCGTGCAGCAGGTCTGGAGCCAGGCCTGAGATCTGCATTTATGTGAAGCTCGCCATCTGGGGCTCTGCTGCTGGTCCACGGGCAACACCTTGGGCAGCAGGGCGGGGCAGCGGGCCCTGAGGAAAGACACCAGGAAGGAGTGAGGGACACACGTCTGGGCTGTGGGAGATGATAGATGGCGGTGCGGTTGCCACAGCTCCCAGGGGAGCCCAGCAGCAGGAGGGGCCTTCAGAGTGGTCCCCCAGGAGGTAAGGGGGCGAGGAGTTTGTACCCGACTCCAGTGGTGGTTGGATGCGGCTCCCCTGGAGTGCGCTCCCCTTGGCTGAGCATGGCATGGAGAGGCACCCTGCTGTGGACCTCAGCATCCAACACTGCCCGCAGCTGCGGGCCAGTGCCCAGGTCCTGAATGGGGCCGCGCGGTGTAACACAGGGATGGAGCAAGACCTAGAGGTGTGCTGCTATGGGAGGAAGGCCTCCGCAGGACCCACAGCAGAGGCAAGTGACGCAGCTCCTCGGCACAGTCCATATGATGCTTACAGTGGGGACCGGCCGTGTGGGGGCCAGCAGCCACCTGGTTCATGAGCAGCTCCTCTTGAGGGGAAGCTGCTCAGTTCTGGAACACCGCCACTCCTGCTCTTCTTTGCTTGTAGGAAACGCAAGAGTTCTCTGGATCTCGTTGATGACTCATCTCACACGGGAGAGAGCCAGAAGAGGATACTGTAGCGGAGGATGGGTGTGAAGTGTGGAGGGAGCGTCTGCCTCCTGCATCCAGAGCCAGGCGCTGCAGTCAGGAAAGCGCATGCTCACAGCTGTCCACAGCGGGGCCTGGAATCCCCGCGGTGGGCCTGTCCAAGCCGGAACCTGATACGTCTCCGAAGGATAGTGGAAGTCATCAGATGAAGATTCGAGGGAGTGGAGCTTGTGAATGGTTGCATGTCCATGGCCTTGGGGTGCAGGCCTGAACTGGGAACAGAAGACACCCCATGGGGAATTGCCCGGGTGTCCTGAACCAACTTGCCCCTAGCTGCTGGTGCACGAGCCTGCAGGGGGCGCTCCACGGTGATTGACACACCATGGACGTGCCAGTTCCCCAGTCCTGGGCCCAAAGCTTGGCTCCTAATTCGTGTGCAGCTTTGTACCGATTCCTTAACCTCTCTGAGTCTCAATTCCCTCATTGCAAGCAAAATTCGGTCTTATAATAACAACTCCTGCCTCGCTGGTCATGGGAAGATAGGAATGAGATCTAGTTCCTGAAGTCACCCGATTAGGCTTCCTTTGCTTCCTTTCTTTCCTGATTTCAGGGAGAAAGGGCTCAGAAGAGCAAGAGGGAGGCTTCCTCCAAGCAGGGAAAAGCCACAGAAGTGTGCGATGCCGGAGCCCGCCCAGCAGGCCTGGGGGGACGCGTGTGCAGGTGCCCACTGCCCGTGTCACCCGGGCAGCATCCGGCTTGGGAGAGGGGGCTGCCCTGGGGCCGGGACCCCGATGCCCCTCCTCAGCATGATCAACATCCCTCAGCACGAGGGTGGCAGAAGCTTAGCCCATCTCTGTCCCACCAGCCCAGCATTTGGGTTGGGGAACAGAGGCCTTGCTCCCAGCATTCTCCAAGGCTGGGCCCCACCCCGCCCAAAAGCCAGAGGCAGGGGTGTGAGGGTCCTGGGGTCCAGGCTTGTGGCCGAGAAGGACCGATCGCCTTGAAGACTTAACAATTCAACTGTTCTCTCTTCTCCTGCTCAGCTTTCTGCCACGAAGCTTGTCGGGCAGAAATTATATACAGTGAAAAGATATGAAAGGGAATTCCTTGGTCCTTAGTCCCAGAAGAAATGAGTCTGGCTTTTTGTTTCTTTTGTTTCGCTTTTTTCCTCCTTTGGAATTGGAGGTAGATGGATCGCCAGCTACTGTCTGGTGTTACAAGGGCCGTTCTTATCCGACTGTTGCATCTACACCATCCTTGAAAGTCGACAAAAGGATCCTGAGGATACATGTTTTGTACTGAAAAGGCACTAATTTTAATTGAGATGGAATTTTAAGTTTTAGAGAAAAGGGAAAAGGAAAAATGGGTAATACTCAAATGAGAATGTAACTCAAGCTTTAAACCAAGCAAGACTAGAAGATACTGGCTAGCCCTTTAGAAGGGTATGTTGGCGTGGTGTCTCATTCTACCAGGATACTGTCGGTAGCTCTGCGGAGACCCTTCATTCCTGGCGTCACCTTCCTTCGTGTTCATAGGTGCTGATGTTGCTGAATAAGCAGCTCTCATGGACCCACCCCAGCAAATGGTGTGGATGTCTACACTGTCATCCCAGATTATAACCACTGGTATTCCAATATGCTCTTTATACACAGCCTAGATCCCTTCAAGTCCCATTTGAAATACAACCCACAGATAAATGGATTCTCCGAAGAAATAAGTGTGGTTTTCCATGTTGACTACCAACAGCACAGTCCTTGTCTTGTATTTCAAATATTTCCTGAGGTCACAGCCACATTTTATAATTTACTATATCTGAATTATTTAGAGTAATTCTGAACTGCTGATCCCAGGGTCTAATGTTAATGAACACTTTTGGAAAATGAACAGTATGATAAATTCAGGCCAGTCCCAGCACCTCCCTACTTTTATTGATGGTTTGAGAACCAATCAAGTAGTTCAGTCCAAGTGTGCGTAAGGAGAGCTCCCTGTGTTCAAGAGAGGGAACCAGGGGTAAGCGAGCCCTTATATGAATACGTAAGAGGAAGACTCGGCTCCTCTGTGGGGAGATAAACGTGTCCACGCACACGAAGAGAGAGGCTGCGCAATAATTCAGTGAGCGGTAGGGCTTTGGGAGTGGCACAGATTGTAAGTTCTGCAGAGGCTCAGAGGAGAGAGAGATCCTGGCTTTTGAGACAAGGCTGGCCTCAGGGAGCCAGTGTGAGCTCGCAGGCCCTGAGAAAACCGGAAGGGTTCAGTGGGTAAAGAGGGGAGGAGAGAGCTCCAGGATGAGAGGGGGTGAGCCCAGACAGGTGTGAGGACATGACCTGCATGTGACTGTGCGTCCTGATGTAGCCCTTTAATCCAGCCTGGCCCACCCATGAGTCACGAGAGTAGTACCTGTGATGGTCAATTTTGTGTGTCCACTTGGCTGCACCACGGTGTCTGGATCTTTGGTTAAACGCGAATCTAGGTGTTGCTGTGAAGGCGTTTTCTAGATGAGATTAACATTTGGATCCGTAGACTTTGGGTCAAGCGGATGGCTCTCCATGATGTGGGTGGGCCTCTCTGATCAGTTGAAGGCCTTAAGAGAAGAGAAGGCTGACCAGTCCTGAGCTGGACAGGAGGGCCTTCTGCCAGCAGGCGGCCTTCAGACTCGAGCTGTAGCATCAGCTCTTCCCTGGGTCTCCAGCCTGCTGGTCTACCCTGCAGCTTTTGGACGTGCCAGCCGCCGTAATCACATGAGCCAATGGCTCTGCAGAACCCTGAGTGATTCAGTACTAATTCAGTACCAGATAAAATAGATTTCTGGCACCCCACCTTGTGCACAGCCCCAGTTCTGGACCTTCTCGCCTCTTTCTTGCTCCGCTCCTGTCCTCCTCACCCCTTCCCTGCTCCCTTAGCCTGATGATCAGGGTGGCATTTGGGGCTTGATAAGTCCTCTTGAGTATAGTTTTGGACGCCCCTCTGGTTTCATCTATCCACTGTTCCCTGAGCCCAATCCTGTCCTCAGTGTGTCTTGTCAACACCTGCACTCACCCTCAGAGAACTATGGGGTGTCTGAGACTGTGAAGGGAAAAGATGATGAAAGATGATAAGATTCAGTGAAAATTCAGTTTGCGGCACCCTTTTTGGGGCCGCGGCCCATCGGCCTGGTAACGCTGATTCAGGCTGTCTGTGTGGAGAGCACAAAGAACTGGCAAGGCACAGAATGGCAACCCCTGTGAGCCATACCCCAGGGGGAGCTGTCAGCCCTTTCCCAGGAAGAACGGAGAAGCCTCACTGGGAGGCCCTGGGAAAGCCATGGGAGGGCCAGAGGGAGTTGTGGGAACAGGGCAGTCACCAAGCTTACCTCCTTCATCCGCTGTAAACACCTCATTTTGCTTTTCTGGAAACAAAGTGCCCACACCTCTCAACCCACGGGTTGGTGCACAGCGCTCCAACAGAAGATGGGGAGGGGAGCATGAGAGCCACCTCTGGTGTGATGTTCCTCCTCTCTGACCAGGTATGTGCATTCTCTAAGCTCCCTCCCTAATGGGCAGGAGACAGGAGGGGAAAGTGTGCATTCCCAGCTCCCGTGGCTGGGGGTGGTCATCAAGGCATCAGGATTGTGGGACAGTCAGATAATACACGAGCACCAGTGCCAGTGAAGGAGAATTGATTTTGTTGTGTGGGTGCTGGGGAGCCATGCAAGGTGTTTGGACAGGGCCAAGAGGAAGTGACTTGCTGGAAACAGGCGTGCAAAGAGATTAATCCGACAGGGAAGTGCAGGAGGGAGAGGGGCAGGAAGAGAGAAGTTAGGACAATTGCTACCTAAGTATGAAGGGCTACAATGGTGGCACCAGTGGATGGGAGGAACGATGAATTGCAAAGAGCAGCTAAGAAGAATACAGATACAAAATCAAAACAAACCTAGAGCCCTGAGCATCCTTGCAGGCTCTTTAGAACAGCCACCACCTTTTGCAAATGAGGGTGCTAAACCCAAGGAATGAAAACACTTTGCGGCAGGGGTCTAGAAGGAGGGCAGGGGTCTAGAAGGAGGGCAGGGGTTGGGGAGGCAGAGAGCAGCAGGAAGGGCCTTCGCTGCAGGGTGCAAAGTGCTGCTCCCTCTGGGGAAGGAGCTCAGATGGAGGGAACTGGTGGGCATCCCGGGGCCAGCACCCAGCTGGCGAGGGGAGGTTCCACACGCGAGACAGCAGCAGGCCACCTCAGCCCCTGCATTTCTGAGCAAGCCGTGTGCCTCTGAACGTCCGCCACCGGGGCTCACCACCCCTTTGCCCTCTGGGTCTGGTCCTGACTGTGATGCTGTTCTTGTTGATTTTGCTTTATTTCCCCCAATAAACACCCATACCAAGCAAACGCCTGTAGGAAGTCAGCCCTGCTCAGGAAGCTGGCCATCATCTAGGTCTCACCACTAACTAGAGGATCCATCTGAAGGGGTCATTTATCCCCTTGGGCCGCGGTGTTCTTAGATATAAATGAGAGAGTTGGGTGGGGTGGTATTTATGACCTCTTAACTCTCAAGTATTATAAATGCTTTGTAACTGCCCCCAAACAAACACTTTTCTCCGACTTTAAACAAAATGAAAGAAGACAAAGCAAAAGCAGCAGAATTGATCACCTCCGAGAGCCACCCTGAAGACAGAGAAACAGGTGCTGGTCCTGCAGGCTTCTTGCAGATGGCCGGCGCCCCGCTAGGAGGTCAGGATGGGGCCGCTGGCTACAACACAGCAGTGCCAGGGGGCGTCCTCTGGGTTGTGTCCCTCCCTTCTGTGAAATTACCTGCTTTTGCCACACTTCCTTCCACCCACTGCCATCGGCTGACGTCCTCTAACAACCACTGACTCCAAGATTCGGGTTAGTCCTGTTTCCCTGGTGTCCCCGTGTGTGTCTGTAGGCAGAGAGTCCCACTCCATGTGTAATCTGCTTCATGCACCCAGGACTCGTTCTACCTTCCTGTTCCCAGGTCATGACAGCATCACCGCGTGGTTTCTCATATAATATTGAGGGAGATGGCGGAAACCCTCCCTTGTGGTCATTTATAAACCAGCGTAGCTGCCTGTTTTCAGGCGGAAGTGCTCCTGGAGGCAGAGAATGCTGTAGGGTGTGAAGTTCTCTCATCCTTGGAGGCACCAGCCCTGCCGTCTCCGGGAGAAGGGCAAGCTGTGTGAAAACCCCATCCATCCATTATCATCCATTACCAGATGCAGGCCTTCCAGCCCCTGGTGAGAAGGCAAGAGCACTAATGTCCACATGGGTACAAGATTATTGACCGTGAACTGAGGAAGTGTATTTTCTTCTCCTTCCTCCTGTGGTTGGAATTACTAATTAGATCAACATGAAATTGAAATGATTCCAGGACCGAAACACTTGGGGAAGGAACTCTTGAAGTCGGTTTTTCATCATTGGGCTGGGACTAAATTATGCTGTCAAAATCCCATATTATTTCAAATTAGCCAGATTAATTAATCAAACTCAGTTCTTGGCTCTATTAATCATCTGTTTTAGAATTTTATGAGAGAAGGAACGTGACTCTTTCAGCTCAGTGTGTGTGGATGAACTCTGCTGGCAGGTGGCTTTTCTCCTGCTCAATTTGGAGTTTTAGAATCTCTGCAGTAATAAAATTCCCTCTAAAACGCTAACATTAAGTTTCATAGTTTCTTACTTTATTTTGTCTGCATTTGAAAATATCCGTCTTCCTACTCTTAAGACTGAAACAGTAAGTGGTATTTTCTTTTTCCTTAAGTGCTAAAATGCGTTACAAAGACTGGCTCCTCTCATTTTTTATGATAGTTCTCTTTTAAATGCCAGAAATACAGAACTATATGCTGAGAGAGAGATTTCTGTTGAAGCCATGTATGGACCGTGGGAATTCTAGCATCTCCAGAAAGTGCCCAAAGTGGAAAGAAGGCGGTGAGACTCATACCAGCAATTCCTCACTCATGGTCTCGAATGAACCCAAGACAACATACGCTTCCAGCTTATTACATAATTGTGCATAGTGCATTTATACCCTTGATTTATTCCTCCCAGTTTATCAGAGAATACTTTCCATGGAAAAATATTAGTGACTTATGATTTACAATACTAATGATTTAATACCAATGGTCATGTGAGCTAAGCCACGTCACTCGTATGCAGTAGTTTCCATCATCATCACCATTTTATAGATTGGAAAACCAAGGTGAGCTGCCTGAGTTCACATCATCTCATCAGGACTCACCGGCAAGGTAATCAGAGAAAAGCAGAGACGGGCTCGAACATTTGTTGCTGCTCCAAAACTCTGAATTTCTAAGTGACCGGGTGCAATACGGCCATCACAGCGTCCCCTTCACATTTTCCCTTCTGTAGGCTGGTCCCTCCCTGGGTGTGGAAACAGGTCCTGTGCAGCTGCCATCCCAGGTTCGAGTCGAGATCTAAGGAGGAACCCTGAGCAGCCGATGAGAAACAGCTGTGGTGGCAGCTGCAGGCCATGCGTCACCCCTGTGGCTCTGGCAGCGTCCGAGCCAGGAGTGAAGTAGGGGAATGGAGAACAGCCTGGATGCTGACCCAGGAGCCCCGACCGCTTCCCCCGGCCTGGCTGGGGTCTCAGGCACATGTCTCTGGACGTCAGTTTACTCGGAATGCGTGGTTTACTCTTAGAAAATCTGCAAAGCCCACGACGCTGGTTATGAGGGACCCGAGGAGCATGAGGAGGAGGTACATTTTCTCTGCTGTCCCTTTCCCCAGCCCTTCTTACTCGTGTGACACCTCGGTAGAAACCATAGCCAGTTCTAGTCCCGTTGGTGCCAGTGCAGCTCATGAGAGCAGTCTGAATTCCCTCGACACACTTCCTGGAAGACGCCCAGATGTGATAACGATTGCCCATTTCTGCACTGCGATGTTCTGGCCGAGACCCAGCCAAGAAGTGGAAAAATACTGTGGGAGAGGTTGCACTTGTGGTATTTCTGGCTTGACTGGATGCAGGAAGTCCATCAATCTTAGGGAAAAACATGTTTACATATTTTTCTGGATATGTATCTATATCTCACAGAGTTGGGAGGGTTGGTGTTTACCGAAGGGTTTGAAACCAAGCCTCAAATGACTGACCCACATTAGGTTTCCCCAATTTGGTTCAACTACCACCCAAGCAGTTCCTGTCAGATTTCAGGAGCCAGAAAAGGTGGCCTGCACCCCAGGCCCCGGGGGCCATGTGGAAGGCCTTTCTGGGAGGCCATGAGTGAGAACGGGAACTTTGCAAAGTCTTATTGAGAAGCAAAGTTTACAGTTTTCCCCACGGGTGGTCAATATTTGTCTGGGCAGTGGCCGGATTATGAAATTTGTAAATATCAAAAAAAAAAAAAGTATTTTGGGATTTTTGTTTAGCTGGTGTCAGGAAGAGCCTGAGAAGGTGGCTTTTTTGGACTCCTGGGCAGGTGGGGTTTAGAACAGTAGCGAATGGAATTATCCTGAAAAAGCCATGCCCCTCAATTTTCTTTTGGTCAGTGGCTGCCACATTTTATTACATCCAGCTCAAAACTTCTGCAAGTCCTCCCCGGACCAACCCCACAGTTTCTTGCTTATTTTTACTATTTATTCTGACCTTGACATATGAGTGACTTTCTGTGCTGTGTTATCTTGTACATATTTTATCATGCTTCACGTATATTTTTGATGAAAGCATTGGTTACAAGATGTTGGCTTGGCATGGAGCACCTGTTCTGACAACTCTCCTTTATAACCCAAGATGAGCATTCCACAGTTGTGCACAAAATACATGCTTTTTGAAGAAATGAAGAACCACATTATTTTTGGTGAAATAATGCTGTCGCTGGAATCATAATGTTCCTAATATTTTAAAAAAATATGTCAATGATGGGAAAACTCTTTAAGACAGAAGATTCCTCATGTAGACCACCCAGCTCAGGCTGAGATTAGCAGTCACGCCAGAGGCATGAAAAGGACCTAAAAAGGCTTTTCTTTAAAAGTATTAGAACTACAGTAAATTTTAGCTATCTACAGTACAGTGACACAAAATAACATGACATTTATGAAGCCTCTCTAAAGATGGTCCTCGCTTCTCACTGTCAAACACACATTTTATTAGACGACGTTACTCTATCTATTTTAACAGCTGTATATTCGGAGACTTCATAAATCTTATTTCTGTGTATCTGAATGATTTTGCCAGGTCTCAGTGAGAGGTAATTTAATGATGCCTAGGTTATGCGGGCAAAGAACTGGTGCATCCGCCATCAGGACTTTTACCTCAGAGCGTACTTTTAGGTAGCAATGTATCTGGAAGCCAGGATGACGTCTGTGCTGTACACACACAAACACACACACACTATACACACTCTAGCACACACAAACTTATAAAATTTTAGCCAAACATATAAAATGCCCGTCCCGTGGCTTGGGAATTCCCCACATGTGAGTTTTGTGGACCAACCTTCCACTAAAGAAGACCCAAGGTCACCATCCACCCTTTCTCCACTCCACCCTCCCAAAACTAGGGAACGCACCAGGGGATTATAATCCCCGTCTGATTCTTTGCGTTATCTAGAACTAGCGTTACAGGTTGAATTGTGCTCCCCGCCCCCCAAATTCATGTGCTGAAGTCCTAGGCCCAGCATCTCCGAATGTGACTGTATGTAGAGACAAGGTCTTTAAGGAGAAAATTCACTTAAAATGAGTTCATTAGGATGGGCCCCCATCTGATAAGAATGGTGTCCTTATAAAAAGGGGAAATTTGGACTCAAGACACGCACAGAGGGAAGACAATGTGAAGAGACACCGGGAGGAGACCGCCATTGTACAAGCCGAGGAGAGAGGCCTGGAACTGGTTCTTCCTCAGGGCCCCAGAAGGAGCCAATCCTGCCCACACCTTGAGCGCAGACTCCTGGCCTCCAGGTGTAGACAATAAACTTCTGCCCTTTCAGGCGCCCAGTCCACGACGCTGTGCTATGGAGCCCTGGCTGACGAACACGCTGATGATGCAAAGAAGGCGAGAATGGAGAAAGAATTCCTGGTCTTACAAGGAGAAGTGGCTCTGTCACATCCCAGGCACAGCACCCACACAGCCCCTTGGGGCAGCATTGGTGGTGCTGGACCATGGCGGGTGCCAGTGGCAGGAGTGGTGGCCGCAGTGCCTCCTGGACAGCTTCTGTGGGGCAAATTTTCCTGCGGCTCCCGCTGCCTGGCTTCAGGTTATCTTGTCCCTTTTCTAACCACCAGCAGCCCTTCCAAAACTCATTTTCTTGGTAAACTATTCAAAGTCACAATTGGTTGTCACGAACAACCCTGACAGACACAGAAATTGCTACCAAGAGCGATCGCTTAGCTGCAGGCTCCAGGGAAATTTGAGGAGTCTGGCTCGTTTACCTGAGGTAGAAGGCTTAAAAATACAAAGTGCATTAAGGGATATTCAAGGGAAAAACTCTAGTTTCCCCTTCTTACAGAGCACTCTCGACACCAAATGTGTGCGTTTTTCCCTCACAACAACCTATTCTCCAATCTCCAGACACAGACAGGTGTCCCGCAGTCCGGTTCTGACACGTAGAACTGGGGTGAGCTCAGACGCCACAACCTCAGCGCTGGGTCCCGCAGACCGCCCCCCACTTCAAACGCCAGCTGCAAGGCCCTCTCCCCTCCCTGGAATTCCAGGGGTGGGCCTGAAATTCCCACCCCTCTAATCACATGGCTGGTCCCTTGGCAACCGGTCCCCATCCTTAGGGACTTTCCAAAAGTCGTCTCATTAACAGAAACGCAGGTGTGGTTGAAAGGGGCTTGTTATGAATAACGAAAGATGCTCTTTCACCCTTGGGATTCTGGAGCTATTCAGGCAAATACTATGACAAAAGATGCTCTTATCGCTCTTATCACTTAGGAAATTACAAGGGTTTTAGGAGCTCTGACCAGGAGCCAGGGACAAAGACCAACACACATATTTCTTATTGTTCCACAATATCACAGATATGAATGTGACAAACCACGACCTGCAGTGACAAGCAGCTAAGTGAATGACTGTGTTTCACCTGGAATGGAGTGCCCGCTGACGGCCAGGCTTGGGGGCGCCCAGTGGCTGCTCCTGTAGAGCTGAGCCAGGGGCATAAGGAATTCAGGGACCCCTGGGGTAGGACGGCTGACTGACTACTGACACTTGGAGACAGAGGACAACAAGTTCAAGTCCTTACATCTATGCTCAAGGAAACTCATGAGATTTTGGTGTCTGTGCTAAAAGAAAAATTTTCTGTCGTAGCTTCAGAGCTATGATGTCTGAAAAGCAAAAACACATTTTCACCTTGTGCGCTGTTACTTTGCGAAGTTTACTAAGTTGGCAACTGGTCCATGCCTTCCTTGCCAGCCACACCAGCCCCCTCCCTTCTCTAGTGGGACTTAAAAAAAATTACTTATTTTAACGAAATAATGTTTTGTGTTTTGGACCTTATTATTTTTTTTAGAATAGTTCTAGATCACAGCAAAATTGAAGGGAAGGTACAGAGATTTCCCATGACCCATTACTCCCAGACAGCCTCCCCCCGCTGTCGCCGTCTCCCACCCGGTGGGATATTTGCTACAATTGATGAACCCACCTGGACACATCATTACCACCCAAGTCCATGGTCTACATTAGGGTTTGCTCTTGCTGGTGTTCATTCTACGGATTTGGACAAATGTGTAATGACATACGTCCACCACTTTGTATCATCCAGAGTATTTTCACTGCCCTAGAAAAGCTCCTCTGTGTCCTTCTACTCATTCCCTCTAGCCCAGACCCCTGGCAACCACTGATCTTTTCACTGTCTCCACAGTTTTTCTTTTTCCAGAATGTCATAAAGTTGGAATCATACAGTGCGTAGACTTCCAAGACTGGCTTCTTTTACTTAGTAAGGTACATTTAAGGTTCCTCTATGTCTTTTCATGACTGGAAAGCTAATTATCTTTTTAGAGTTGAATAATATTCCATTGTCTGGGTGGGCCACAGTTTGTTTTGCATCCACTTATTGAAGGACATCTTGGTTGCTTCCAAGTTTTGACAATTATGAGCAAATGTTCTTTGATGAGGCTTTTTATTCATCAAAGACTGTTAACTCTCACCTGGAAGAAGTACCATCAAGGAGGAGGCCAGCGACACCTACGTCTCACGCATGGATATAGGGGTATATTTGCAAAGACGAACCCCTTGAGGGAAAGGCTTGTGTATCTAAAGATTTGCAAGACTCTATGAACTAATATGAGCAAAACTCTAGAGGCTGTATTTAAGAATAGATCCTGAAGACGGTAGACCAAGGTGGGCAACTCAAAATTGTCTACAAGACTAGACTGAGTTACACAGGGACCTTTCCCAGAAACTCTGAAGTCACCTTGGTCATTTGAGCAGCGGGAAAGGATCCCAAGAATGTTCAGTTTAAGCACCTAAATCCTGGACTCAATAAAGGCCCACAAAAAATAATTTCAGTTGCCAGAAGGTTCTTTATACAGATAAAATCAAAACATTTTAGAGTAGGAATGTTTCGGTGGATTGTCAAGTGTATTTTGCACACATATCCTCATCGTGACCTGCAATTCCTCTGGTGAGGTCCTGAGAAGTACCTTGGAGGGGGCAGTTTAAGCATTTAAAAAAGTTCTTTAGAGGTTTTTTCTGATGAAGAGGGACCGGGTGGTGTGGCAGGAGCTGCTGCTGTTGCAATGGACTCCCTGATTTCACTGGGGGTGATGGGACCCCACGCGGTACAGCTGAGAGCAGCACCTCACTGCCAGCGATATGGATGACAAGGTCCCCAACATCCTCAGCAGGACCAGAATCAGAGAGAATGGTTTCACCCTTAGGGATTTTTGGTGGCGGCTAATTAGGTAAAGGTGGACATATGCCCTGAGGATAGTCTTCCCAGCCTTCCCCTGGGTAGGCCGGCAAAGATCCTCCAGCGTAACTGTCCTGTGAAAGCAACAGCTTTAGAGAATCACCAATGTAGCATCTGAGTTGATACCAATCCCCAGGCACCCAGACCTGCACTGTGGCTCACCTGTCAGAGCAGGGTCCGGGGGCAATCAGGTGATAAGTGGCATTTTAAATTGTGACTGCCTTGCCATGGGCTCACCAGAGGGATGTGTAGAAGACATCCTGGGCCATCCTGGGAATCCCACGTTGGCTTTCTGACCTACGGAGTACACACTGCTATGAGAAGGACAGAGATCAATACTTTCATCAGAAAAATTGGTTTTAAAAAGAGGGCAAAGAGCCGGATAAGGTGCTGGGACGCACCGCGCACCGTCAGCCTATGTGCGCTGAACGCCGACGCGGAGATGGGCCAGTGTGAATGGCCACCAGGATTCTTCTCCCAGATCTGGAAGATCCTCATGGAGCTTGACTTGGATTTCAAGGTCTCTCTTGGTTTTTGTTTGTTTGTTCTGCTTTTCTCTGTGATTTGTTAGGAGGAGAATGAGGAAATCTCAAAAGCTGAAGGAAAGAATTTTTAAGGCTCAGTTGCTTGGAACAGAAAACACACTGCTTGGTTAGAAAGGCGTTGACCCAGGTCTCTAGGATTGGACACATTCCTAAATGGTACAACTGGAGGCAGTGACGAGATGTTTTCCTTTTTCCTCCTTAATTTGGAGGAAAAGAAAGAAGGAATAAATCAGTATGATCTGTAGTTTCAAAATATGGTCGTAAAGCACTGAAATATTGAACCTGAAATGAAGCTCCGAGCTTGAAGACTGCAGCCTTCAAAACGAGCTCCTGCGTGCTATTTTCACTGAAACATCTTAGGAAATATCAACGTGCTTACTTTCATTTTTAGGGCTGAGATGTGAAAAAATAAAGCTCTAGAGAATATATAGGTATGTGCCTTTTAGAAGATTAAGTTTATTGTGTCTTAAATGAGTTCTGTAAATGTTAATAATTACAGATTGAAAATATTCCTGACCTTCTTGCCCCAGGCTTTCTGCCAAATGATTTCACATCCACCTTCCAATAAAAATGACCTTTCTCAGCCATGTAACCTGCTTCTGAATATCCCTAACGCCACGGGGCCTCCCATTACTGCTCCAAACTCAGATTCCTCTTATCGTCATCCCGCTGTCCTGAGTTCCCTTCCCCCAACCCCATCTGCCTGCCAACCCCATGAGCTATGGAAACCAGTGGAACTGACGTTCCAATCTCCACTGCTGCTTACCAGCTGGGTAAATTTGGCCAAGTTACTTAACCTCTCTCTACTTAGTCTTTGTACAAAGTGGAGAGAGCCTCACTATTTAATAAGAATGATGGGAGAGCCAGTAAACAAAAGTATGTCGCTCATCTGTGAAATGCCTGACTCCACAGATGTGCCTTTTCCTCTTCCCCTCTGTGCTCCCTAAACACCCTTCCTTTACCTTTGGTGGGACTAGGACAGGTAGGACTGGTAGAGGTGGATCCAGCAGAGGTAGGACTGGTAGAGGCAGGTGGGCGGGAAAGACCAGGATGGCATAAGATTTCATCACACTACTCAGAATGATGCACAATTTAAAACTTATGAATTGTTTATTTCTGGAATTTTCCATTTAATGTTTTTGGAATGCAATTGATCACAAGTAACTGAAACTTCAGAGAGTGAAACCACAGATAAGGGGGGACTACGGTAAATGGTTAATAAATATTTAGGGGGTGAATGAATGACATAACACTCCACTGGGACATCAAAGAACATATATGGCCTTTAACAGATAAAAATGACGGTTGAGAATTTTCCCGACCTAGAGGTCCATAATCTGGTAAAGTTACGCTAACTCTTCTTTAAAGGATATCCAGATTTTTTGAAGTCCTGTTTATGTGACTGCTTAAAAGTGGCACTTGGAACCCTCCAGCCTTGTCTTTGTCGTCTGCATCCTCATAACACTTGGTCAGCCCCTGAGGTGAATGGCTGTCTTTGGAGTCCCCGTTTGTTCTTGCTGCTCACCTCTCTTCTCTTTGCTCCTGGTACAGCACTGACCTTTGACCTTGAGGGAGCAGACACTCCTCATTTTCCTCTGTGTATTTTGGGTGGCACTTACGCCAGCTCTAGGCTGGGCACTGAGGGTGCCAGTCAATAAGCAAAGCCCACATCTGGCCACAGAGTTTGGTCCCTAGATGGAAACACAAGCTACTTAGAGGCAAGAGAGTTGTGAGGACAATGTTGGAGTTTCTGGAAAGAGAAACCTTCTCTCTCATCTGTAGGAATGACTGGAGGAGAACCTTCTAGGTCTGGGGAGGTGAGAGTAAGGGAAATCCTCCAGAACAGGCCGGGGGACGGGGGCTTGGACCTGCAGGGGTGAGGCTGAAATAAAGTTGCCATCACAGGAGGCAGAAAAATTTGATCTTTGGAACCTAGCCCTCCCTGGGGACTTATTTATGAAAGCCATGAAATCCCCCTTTCTAATTTTAGCTTGAAATGGATGTTCTGTTACTTGCTACAGAAAATCTGTTGCTTACAGATCCCACATGATAAAGGACGTCTGCCAACACAGGTACTGTTTCCTGGAATGTTTGGCCTGAAATAATTCCATGTTACTGCCATTCAGTGACCCCCGGAATCACCATTCATGGAGTCAGTGTAGGAACCAGACGCACTCGGGGCCAGTGAGGGACTGGATTTGGGAAGAGACACTCTGAGGCATTCATTCACACTGGCCAGTCCCAACCTTGCCTCCTCCATGTCTTAATGCTCTCACTATTATTTTTAGCAAGTTAACATCAAATGCTCAAGTTAGTGAAGATGTTTTACTTCAAAATATATACCCCAGAGGACAAAATGAGATAGAAAACCTTTTTGGAACATGTGTTTAGTGACATACTTCCACGGAACTTTATAACTGCTGTGGAGAGCATCTTGGCATGGGCTGTATAGCTTCTTTTAGCAAATTCCCTAAAAATCAAATGCATTTTACACTCAGTGGCATAGCAAACCCTAAAAAAGAGCTGCCTGGAATGGTTAAAGATTGAGAAGGCCAATGCTACTGAGAAATTCATCTCCGTGTTCTCGGAGCAGCATCACGGGCTCTGTGGGGACTCGTCAAAGTAAATTCCTAAGCCATTTTCCCATTTGTTCCTCAGAGTTCACTAAGGACTGTGCTAGATCCTATTCCACCTCGAAGCCAGAACGACTGCCAGTAAGCGATGGCCAGGCAGGAAAACTGTGCCATCAGGTCCTGCTTACTATATTGAGAAATGAAGCCACATCACATCTTCACTGGATTGTTATGAGATCGGTGGCGGCCACATTTAGGAAACCATTCCAACACTGTTCTTAGCCCATCGCAGACCTGTAAGTACATATATGTTCATAGATGCTCATCTTCGTATCCAGAGTGAGTGACAATAAACATTTTAAAGCAAGTGGCTATATTTCAAATACTCACAGACCAGGGAGAAGTTTAGCTTGACTACTTGGACCCAGGGGATATCAGAAGATTGTGCCCCGGAAAGCCTGTCATGAATAGAATAAAATACATAGGATAACAATTCCGAGGTGTCGTGTGCAGTGAGTGGTTGAAGTAGAGAGGAAATGGAGGTCGTTAGAACAGGTGAAATGCAGGAATTGCTAGAAAAGAGTGTTGGAAGGATTACCAATGAGAATTCAAGGGTTATCTTGAATCCCCCAAGAATGAAATCAAGGGAAAGAGTAGAGAGGAAGATTATAATCCTGGTGCTTAATTCACCATGAATATTAGGAATATTTCCTAGAGTTTAAGATTCCAGCAGAAAGCACTGAGAGTGTCTGGTGGAAATGGAGTTTTGGGTTGCAGATGAGGAGAGGTCTGGGGTCTGCTCGACATCTCAGCGTTCTCCTCTAATCTCAGGGGTTCACGGGCTTCCTCTTGATGGTGTTGCCACCCTGACCACTGCTGAACTGTGGTTCCATGGTTCCAATGCCCTCCACAGAGACTTGGGGATCCACCAGTGTCTCATGTCTAAGACATCCAAACAAAACTCACCACCTGCCTCCTGCTTTGTTGACCCCCATGAACAGTGCCTTCCTTTATAAATCCAAGTCGTCACAGTTTCTCATCACCACTCAAAACCCCAGGGCCTTTTCCGGCTTTCTTATCACTTGTCTCCACAAGTCAATCCGTTGCTGAGTCCTGTGGATTCCATAGCTATACCCTCCGTTCCGTTTGTCTCTTTATTTTTTTTTCCGTGAATGCTCTCGTAAGTCACGGCTTTTTAGGTACTATCTTTTTCTCCATCGTATTCCTTCTCCAGTCTTGCTTAGGCTATGTAAATTATGGAAAGATATTTCAGAAAAACGGTTTAATAATGACACTCGATTGCTGAAAATCTTTGAATGGCTCCCTACTCTTGAAAACAAAATACATACTCCTTTGCTTAGCATTTCCAAGTACTTCAAGATCAAATCCCGTCTAACTTTCTAAGGACTTCCCCTCATGTCTTCTGTTGCACGGCTGAATGCAATTAGTCTTTTTTCTTCATACATGCACATGTTTTCTCCCTGCTCTAGGCTTTTGTGGCTTGCTCAACCTGGAATGCACTTTCTTTCCATTTCATTTTCCACACATCGGAACTTCTAACCTTTCAAAGATAGAGCACCAATATTGCCTTCTCTGTAAGCCTTCCTTGGTACCTCTCTCCTAGCAAGATGGAAGAGAGTTTTTCTTCCTTTGAACTACCAAAACACCGTAGAAAATTATCTCTTATAACACTCAACATTCATGAGTCATCTATGTTTTGATGTGGTTATTTCAATAAAGTTCTTAAGAACTTAAGGACTTTTTTTTTTTTGGAATGTGACAAAGCAACTGTTTCAACACAATGCCCACGGAAGATGTTCATTTAATGTCACAAAGCAAACAGCCCAGCAGGTTGCACACAGTGAATTTTCCTTCAGATATCATCAACTGAATTTAAAAAATCTAGAATATGTGAGATGCTGTTAAAGTCTGCAGATCTAGTGCTCTGTAAATATAACTGAATACATAGAAGTTGGCTAACAAGCACATAGAAAGATGCTCCACATCTGTGGTCATCGGGGGAATGAAAATTAACACCGCCATGAGATACTACTGCACAACCATTAGAGTGATGCAAGCAGGAAGGCAGACAAGGAAAAATATCAGCGGGATGCAGAGAAACTTGAACCTTTCATACATTACTGATGGGAATAGAAATTGTGCTGCCACTTTAGAAAAGTTTGGCAGTTTTAAGAAGTTAAACATAAATGTATAGTAAGACCCAGAAATTCTAACCCTTGGAATCCACCCAAGAGAAATAAAAATATATGTTCATACAAAGACTTGCATGTGAATGTTCGCTGAAGCTTTCCTCAGAACAGCTAAAAAGTGGAAACAATCCAAATGTACATCAACTGATGATTGGATCAACAGAATGTGCAGCACCCATATAATGGAACCTTATTCAGCAACAAAACAAATGAACTACAGATACTGGCTTCAACTTGGATGAACCTTGAGAACGTTATACTACGTGAAAGAAGCCAGGCACAAAAGAGCACATAGTACATGATTCCCTTTATATCAAATATCCAGGAAAAGGCAAATCAGCAGAGACAGAAAATAGATTCCTGCTTCACGGGGTTGGGGGTGGGAATGAGGAGTAACTGTGAATGGGCAGTGGGACCCTTTTGTGATTCTAAAATTGGATTGTGCTGATGGTTTCACAACTGCATAAATTTACTAAAAATCATTGAATGGTGCACTTAAAATGGGTGAATTTTATGGTATGTAAATTAGCCCTCCATAAAACTGTTAAAAAGTAATTGGACTTCCAGATCGTACAAACTTTATACATTGGAAGAATAAAATAAAACCTAGCTTCTTTTGAACAATATTCTAGCAAAAACATGCTCAAGTACCACAAAGAAATAAAATACAGAATCTGTCTAATTCTAGTTTATTACATATTGGTAGAATTAATGTAATAAAATAGAAAGAATATCTTCTCTATACAAGCCATTAAAATAGGAATAAATTTTTAGAGAAAAATTACACTATATTATTATTTTTCTAAACAACAGTTTTGTAGATATCTTAAATTTTCAACAATTAGGTTAGAAAGTATTGCTTTCACTAAGACTTTATTGGCTCTGATCTGTTAGTGAGGTCATGTGAATTGTCAGTACATAGCAGTCTTGTACTAATTAATTATTCACCCCAAGGCCGTTAGCAAATATTTAGCACTTATAGCCTAATTAAAATTGAACCCAGGCTACTATTAAATAGAAGTCATTCTAGAGCTCTTCTCAAGAGAAATATGGGCTTGTTTATAGGAGAATTGCCAAGAAAGTCCGACTTAGAGGGTAGTTATTCAGAGATTGATAAGAAATTTAGGGACAGAGGCAATATTCAACAGTGATGGGTCTATTATTGTTCATTTTAACCCAGTATCAGATTCACTGAAGCTGGGTGATGGCACAAATCTGGAAAGAGGAAGGTGGGCTTTCTGGCGGTAACGGGTAAATCAGGACCGCCCTCACAAGCAGCACGACTGTAAGAGTGCAGAATGCCATCTTCTTCAAGGAGGGAAAGTTTCCCCATACTTAGCCCATCTCCTTGAAGAAGCATCAGGCCAATAAGGGACACCCTTCTGATTTCACAAGGCAAGTGCCTTCATCCTGGGAGCTGTAACCTGGACCACTGGGGTGAGCTGGGGGCTCTCTAGAGCAGGCCATCACAAGCCCCATCCTTCTATTCCTCAAGGAGGTAAGAGGAGCTTTCACTCTTCTTTCGTCTACTTCACCGCGTACACTTCTGTGCAACTCTGTCTAGACTCTGTTGTCACTGTCGTGCTGCCCCGGCTGGCTGTAAAGTTGATAATAAATTGCTCTGGATAAGTTGTTTTCTCTCTTTCTGTCTCTCATCTATATTGGTACAGAGGGGTATCTTGTTGGCAGGCTTGTTTTATTTCTCCAACACTACATATCAGCGTTAGAGGAAGAATGTCAACATTTCAACAAAAGTGCAGACCCTTCCTGGTTTTTTCTGGTCAGATGTTGAACATTCCTTTAAATGCGCTATTATCAGTTTTCCTGAAGCAGCCTTGGAAGTGTGCTAATTGATCATCACAGGGCCCACTCTCCCACCTGCTGAGTACATGAGCTCTTATCTCCCTGTTTCTGCCCTGCTGAAGACGAGGCCATCTTGGAGGGTCATCGGAGGTTACACTCATGTATAAAACAAAGGTTGTAATGGCGATGTGTTCAGGGATGGGTGTAGAGGCTTCCACTCTATTGGCCAGCGATGATTCCTCTTCTTCTTCCTTCCTGAAAGGCAGTTTCAAGACAGGCAAAGTCTTATTTTAAATTCTGACTCTTGTTTTATCTTCTACAACAATCACTTGTTGAAGAGGAGTCTTAGAATCAAAAATGACCTTAAAAATGAAAACAAGCAACACCAAAGGCTTTTAAAAGGCCATAAACATATCATAGACAAAATGCATGGTGGAGAAAGACTGTTGGGTACAGGACAGGAAGAGAACCAGAGAACTTCTGGTGGAAGAGAGGTTTGCAGCAATGAGCACTATAGTACAGTAAACAGAAACAGTGGAAGGAAATCAAGACAATTTATCCATCAACACAAACTGGACAATCTATTTTTTGCCTATCAAAGTTTAACATGAAAAATTTAAGACATAGTTTTGATGGGTGTATTAGTTTTCTATTGCTGCCATAACAAATTACCACAAATTTGGTGCCTGAAAACAGCACAAATTTACCATCATACAGTTCTGTAATTCCCAAGTCTGACACAGGTCTCATTGGCCTAAAATCAAGGTGTCTGCAAGTCTATGTTCCTTTTGGAGGCTGCAGGAGAGAACCCACTGCCTTGCATCTTCCAGCTTCTACAAACTACTGCATTCTTTGTTTTGTGGTCCCTTTCTTCATCTTCAAAGCCAGCAATCGTGGGTTGAGTCCTTGTCACTTTGCATCACTCTGACCTCCTCTTCTGGCCCCATCTTTGACTTTTAAGGACTCCTATGATTCTATTGGATGGGCCACTTGTATCTTATGGACTGAATGTTGGAGTCTCCCCGAAATCCATATGTTGAAGCTCTAAACCAAAAGTGATGGTGTTAGGAGGTGAGGTCTTTAGGAGATGATTAGGGTTAGATGAGGTCATGAGGATGGAAACCCATAATGAGATTAGTGTCTTTATGAACAAAGAAAGAAAGACCAGAGATTGATCTCTACCATGTGGGGACACAGTGAGAAGATGTAGTCCATGAACCAGGAAGAAGGCTCTCATTAGATGCTGAATCTACTAATGCCTTGATCTTGGACTTCCAGCCCCTAGAAATATGAGAAATAAATATGTGTTGTTTAAAGCACCCAGTCTACAGTATTTTGTCTATGGCAGCCCAAGCTGACAAGAAAAACAGAGGATGGAGAATTCAGGACAATCTGCCAGCTCAAAGTCCTTAATTTAAGTACATGTGCAAGGTCCTCTTTGCCATGTAACATAACATATTTGGAGGTTCCAGAAATTAGGACAAGGACATCTTTGGGAGGCCATTATTATCCGGACCATAATGAGGCAGCAAAGAGAGGGTCATCCTCATACCTCCTTGTTGGGAATGTAAAAGGCAAAACATCTCTAGGGAGAGAGAGAGGAGTGAAAAAGCCAAACAAATCTGTAAGGTGTTAATCTAGGAAGTTTTCCTCGGGAGTCCTTCCTAAAGACATGACTACCTATGTGCTGTTCATATCAGTGCTTTTGGCACTAGGAGAATGTTGGAAAAACTTCAAATGTCTAGCACCAACAGATTGGTTAAGTAAATCATGGTATACCTATTTGCGTCAGTTACTTATTGCTGGGTAAATAATCACTCTGAGATTTAGCATCTTACAGCAATCAACATTTACTCTTTCACACAGCTTTTGAGGGTGAGGAATCCAGGAGCAGTTTATCTACATGGTTTTGGCTTGGGCTCTTTTGTGAGGCTGCAATCAAAAGTCAGCCTGGGCTGCAGTCATCCGAAGGCCCTACTGGGGCTGGAGGATTGCCCTATCAAAGCAGGTCACTCACATGCCTGGGACATCAGTGCTGGCTGTTGTCAGGCGGCCACGTGGACTTCTCCATAGTGTGCTTATCACGTGGCAGCCAGCTTCTCCCAGAGTGAGTGATCTGAGAGAGAGAATGGAGGACTCTCCAATGCTTTTGATGATCCATACTTGGAAGTCACATCTTATCACTTCCAGCACTCTCTATTCCTCAGAAGTGATTCACTAAGTCCAGCCACACTCAAGGGGAGGGGAGGAGAATTAGGTAGGCTCCTTCTTTTGAAAGGGAGGCATGCCAAAGAATTTGAGGAAATGTTTTTAAACTACCACATTATAAAATCAAAAGCTTTACGTTCATTTAAAATGGTGTGACAAAAATGCATCTGAGAAAAGTTATCCATTATACAGTGTGGTTATAAAAGGACATTGCAAAACAGTGTTATGGTATAACATTATATCTCTATCTTCTATCTGGTCACTAGCCAAAGGCGTGGAACCCCCTAAACCCCTGTCGTCAACATTTTATGTACACAACCTGAGACCCACTCCCAAGAGAAATAATTCAGGAATGGCGTACTCCAAAACGTGTCCACCAATTTCCTCTGAGCGTGTGTAATTTAAGATGTTCTTCTCATTTGGCACTTGGCTAGTTTGCATTTTCTGATTTTTCTGTAATGAGTTTGTGTAAGAGGCAGTGCGACATCACAATAAAGAGATAGGCTCTGCAGTTAGACCTCCTGGATGTGAGGTCCAGCTTTGCGTTTACTGTGTGGCCTTGGGAAAGTTAATTATCTTCTCTGCGCCCCAGTTCCCTCACCCATAAAATGGGATTGACAATGATATAATCTTCAAACCACTACAGCCTGACTCCCACCCTCACCCAGTCCAGTTCAACAGGGATAAGTTGCTGCCCAGCGAATCAGGACTTTTACGTGCTCCCCAGGAGAGCACAACCTTCAGCTGAGTTTGGGAAGTGGTGATGAGCCCCACCCCACACCCTCCTCCCATTTCTGGATTTCTTTAAATAGCTCACATTTTCATCCAAGTGTGACACACATGGAATATGAGTTGGGTGATTTTGATGGTTCCTTCTTGCTAAACTTATAGACAGAAAAGACAGCCCCTGATGACAAAAGTTAAATACCAACATGTTATTGCAACATGTAAGCCGTTTGTCTCTAACATTACTGACACTAATAAGACTTTCATTATTGGGAAGGGTTCAGCATCTGAGAATCACATCTCTTTTGCTCGTTCCCCAGGACAGATAAACATGATGTGCTAAATGCTGATTTTATATTACAGGTATTTTTAAATTGCATTGTTGCTCTTGACTTGGCATGGAAATAAGTTCCAAATAAGATTTCTGTATTTTCAAGCTCATGAGTCAAAAATACAACAGCGAGATGGACTTGGGGCCTTCCTACTTCTTCTGAGTTTTACTGGACTGTTTCCCCTCATTTAAGTTTTGTACAAAATTACTTGGTTTAAGGAAATGTTGGGTAAATTGACCATGGAGGAAATGATCCTGCAGGCTGAGCTTGGTTTGGCTATGCCAGAATGTCCCTTCCTTATGACAAGTCACGAGGATGCTGGATAATCCTTATTGAGCAAAATGTAATCGGAAAACTCAGCACCACACCATAAAATCATGGAATTGTCCCACTTTAGAGCTGGAAAATCCCTTAGAGATGATCTAGTCTAACCACCTAATTTTATGGATGAAGAATCCAGTAAAATACAGTTTCAGTTTTTCAGAAAATGCATTTAACTGAGCAGAGCTGACGGGAAATCTCCCAGCTCAGGTCAGTCAAGAGGAGTTAAAAATTTGTATCACCAGGCAAACATTCACTCACATCTTCAGTGTTAAGCAGGCCATGCTTCTGGAACCCTCTCCAATTAGTCCTCTCCCAGGTAAGGTAAACAGAGGTAAAAACGGAGATGGTGCCAGGGCCAGGAGGTGGGGATGGCCAGGGGCCCAGAGCAGAATGTGTCTTCCTTGAGTGACAGTTGTAGGATTTCACTAGGATACAATCAGAAAAAAAAAAAAAAAAGAAGAAGAAGAAAGAGTCTGACAAAATGAACTGGAAGTCAGAATTTTAAGAATATGTTTGTTTGCCTTTCCTGCACTTTTTAGTGATACTTGACAGCTTGGAATTTTGTAAGAAGTTCCTGTTCCCTTTCCTGTCTGGATTCTTTCCCCAGGACAATTTGAAATTGTCCTCTGGAGGTAAGCATTAGGAATCAACCCACCCCTGATGAGTCGTCTTAAAGGCATGGAGCGGATCCTACCACTTGTGACTCCGAGAGCAGCCTAAGAGAGAAGGTACCAGCAGGAAGGGTAGCGGGCGATCCTTGCAGGTCCTTTAGGAAAGGAAAGTCACACCAGGAAGGCTGCTCTCCTCTAGGGGAGTGGGCGTGGCTTCTGCTGGATGACGTGTCTCTGATCGGGTCCTGGAGGCTCACCTGAGGCCACTTATGATTGAATGCACAGCTCCCTCATCTCGCTCAGATTCTGTGTCCATCAAGCCACCCATTGGCTGTCATGTGCATCTCCATACGCCAGGCCAGCAGGGCCTGACATCTTGTCCCACAGATATGGCAGTAAGCAAAGCATCCACTTCAACCCCTAGGACTTTGGTTGACATGAGTCGGCCACTGGAGAAGGATGCCATCAGACAAATCAGGGGACTGATCCTGCATGGCGAAAGGACAACCCCGAGGGTGGACTGACCACGTTAACGGTGCTCCTGGGGCTTTGGGGACCAGGCTTTGCCAGTCTCACCCCACAGGTGCCTGCTCCCATTTTAACTTCTGCAGCGTCTACGTAGTGTTGCAACAGGAGGGAGGGGAAGGGAGACAAGCCTCTATGAGGAGAAAGGAGGTAGGCTGAAAATTTTAGGACTTCTGAGAGGAAGGGTCAGAAGTGCAGGGAGGCAAAATCTGACCTCTGCTCTCACAGGGTTCTCCCCTGGGCCTGCGAATTAAGTTGACTTAAACCAGAGCAACAGGAGAAAGGCACACAGGTTCCTTTAATGTAAGCTTTCCTGACATGGGAGCCCCGCTAAGGAACGAAGAGCTAAAGAAGTGGCAAAACAAACCTTTTTACACTAGATTGAACAAGGAAAGACAATTGTGGAAAAGTAACTAAAATATACGGGGTGGGGGGGACTGGAAGAAGATGGGGGTTATTTTAACAGGTCTATTTGTGCAGAATTCTCTCGACTTCAACTCTCCATCTTTGACAATGAGGAGGTTACCTTCCTCCGGGCACAGGGAGGTCATCTTCCATGTGGGGTCTTGTCTCCTGCTTCCAGGAAGAAGAAGTCAGAGCATCCTTCTTGCTCCTGCTGGTTTTTTAAATACCTTCAGCCAAAATAATCCTTATGCCAAAGGGGCATATTTTGGGGTGGCATATTCTGCCACCATTCAGAAGAAACAACACAAATGATACTTTACATTCGTTCCATGGCTTATGATTTTTTGAACACCTGAATGTACGTTTTTGTATTTGCCCTTCACAACTATCCTGTAAGATTGACCAGGAAGCACCATTATTTCCATCCTCCAGCTCAGAGAAGTGAGGCTTGCCAAGGTCAGAAAGTGGAGCTAGATTAGAACCCAGTGTCTGAATCCTAACCCGGTGCTCTCCCTACAAGGAAGATTGAAAACATTTGTTTCAAACTGTGTTGAAATAGAGCATAAAATAAGGGCTTCAGAAGTGTCTGTCATGGCTCCCTGAATTGTACCAGCTGATCCAAATTGGACAAAAAGATGGAGATGGTGGGAGTCTTTAGTGCTTTAGGACCCCTGGCACTGGAAAGCAGACAGAGGTGTGCTGATGCAACGTCAGGATGTTAGCACAGCGGGTTTCCCCCCGGGAGGCGTCTGCTTATTCAAGGACGACCTTCACCAGTGGATGAGTGAGCAACCGGGGCCCTGGGAGCCTCCCCTTTCCACAGATGCCCCAAGGATGGTGTGGTCTCAAAGGCTTACTCATCCTTCACAGATGACTCTCTGTCCTGAAAACCCCATGTAGCCTTGGTTTCCTGTGGGTCTCCTCATCGCTTGGAGCAAGTTCTAGCCCTCTGGGCTTTTAATGAGAGGAAGCGGCCACTTGGTACAAAGGATAAGAGACATGATGAATCAGCTAGAGAATGGGATCCCCAGGAAGCAAAGGGAGGGGGCTTTCACATCAGCCGTTCTCATCATCCCCTTTACTGTGGAAGCGGAAGCAGTCATTCTTTTCCAGTAGCTGAAACAGGTGAGACAGTTTCGGTTCTAACAATAAATCAACATAAAGCTCCCCAAACCCAAGCTTTTCCTCAATGGTAAAACATGGCATGTCAACTTTAAACGTGCGCTTGCAGCCTGGTTTGTCTGGAATTCCAGGGAAGGTACGAATAGCCCATTCCCACACAGGCCACGGCAGAGAGGGTCTGTGCTTCATTAGAGGTGTTCCCATTAATTGGTGCTGTCAACAGGCCTCCAGCTGGCTGAGTGCTAATACATTATTAGAGGAGACTTTGAACATTTCATCAACACTGTAAATAGCTTCGGTATAACTGATTGTTGTCCATAATGGCATTCTTAAAACGGAAAAAAATTGACTTTAATAAAGGAGGCTAATAGGCTGCATTTGATGGAGAATGTGGACTTGCAGTTTGTGTTTCTGACAACGTAATTGGCAATTTCAGGCAACAATGACAGTGGAGCCCCTAAGGGGCTTAGCATTCTGCGACTCAAGTGTTAACATCAGGACCCAAACTTCTTGGGGCGCGCTGCTGAGAAAGCTGCCGTCTCGAGGTCAAATGATGTTTTAGGTTAAAAGGCAGAATCAAGCTAATCACCCTCAACCCCAGAAGAGAAAAAAGAGCTACTCCAAATTCCAGGAGAGGGTCACCGCCACATCGAAGCTTTCTTTACGTGCGGAAGCTTCAGTGAATCCACTGTCTTGAGCTGCTGTCTGCGTCTTTCCTTTGAGTTTTGTAGGACATCTTTTGTTGTGAAGCTTGAACTCAAGCTGCAGGTGGATGTAAAGAAGGAGTGGGAGGGCCTATGCAGAACAGCCCATGCCTGCATCCTCACAGACATCCCTGACAGAGGCGGATGCAGACATGGGCCGTGTGGGATGCATCAGGCTCTCAGGACAAGTAGAACACATGTCCAACCAGGGAGGCCATCATATTCAGAGTGTTTAAAAGACCAGATGAGTGGTACCAGAAAAGTAAAATAAAGAAAACAAAAAAACTAGGTCTTTGTATCCTAGGAAATTTGTACAGTGAGAGACAAGATGCTGTAATGCTCAGGAATCTAAATCTCTAGATAATTTGTATCATTGTTATTTCATACACATGAAGACCCCACTGAATCGTTGTCTGGGTTCTGATTTTCAGAGAGAGAGAAGGTTGTAATATCTGCCCATAATCTCAGAGCTGCATTTCAGTCAATAAGGGAAAATTTCAGCTCATCAAACCTTTGGCTCGAGTTATCAAGTGCAGCACATTCGCCCTGTTTGACGCTACTTTCTCCTCAGGGTTGACCTGATCTCTGCCTGGAACTGAGGGATGCTAGAAAGAAGTCTTCCTCAGTCCAAATTCTTTCCCCATTTCCCCGCGTCTCTGCTTCTGCTAGAGTCTACCTGTGGTCACTTGTCCTTTTTTGTTGTTGCAGGAGTGCACTGTGAAAAAACTATTCATCGGGAAAATATCCATTGCGAGACTTTCTTAGAAATTACAATATTTCTTATTCTTGTTAGTATGAACAGAAACTATGGTTAAAATTGCTATGTGCCGATCAATAGGCTAAGCATTATGTATGTCGTGTCTCATACCACCTCTGATCACATGTCATATGTATTTACAGCAAATGAAGGCACTGCTACAATTTTTGTTTTACTGATGAAGAAACTTAGACTTGAGAGAGGCTCTAGAATTTCCTCTAACGGCAAGGCAGTGGCAGCCCCACCCCCACTAGGTTCCCTAAACCCTACACACACAGCCACTCCTCTGTTCTTTCTTCCTACCTACCCTCTTCTCTTCCTTCCTTATTCGCTCCCTCCCTTCTTTCCTTCCTCCCTTCCCTCCTTCCTTCCTTTTCCTTCTCTTTTTCTCTCCTTTCCTCCTTCCTCTCCCCTTCCTTCCTCCCTTCATTTCCTTCCTTCCTTCCTCTTACTCAACTTATATTTACTAAGCTGCAACCAAGAGCCAGGCAGTGACCTCCTCATCAGAGATTCATAATTAACCCCAAATTTAGGGTGAATTACTTCAACTTCTGTCCTAATAACCATCTCACAGGAGGCCATCAAGCTAACAAGAACCCAGGACCACAAGGCCCGAGGGGGAGGGAGAGAGACAACCGGAAGTTCACCTCGGGAATGACAAGCCAGCCCAGAGTTCTGCCTCAGAGCTTGGGCCAAGAATCAGGGGGTTTGGTGCCCCAGGGATGTAAATAAGCCGTGAAATGAAGTGTGCAGAATAAAGAGTCTTCCCAAACCTCACCAGGGCTGGGTCCTGCTTCTTATCCTCCCTTCCTCCCAGATACACTGTTTCCTTCACTTCTGCCTGGCATCTCTGTATCTTTCCTCATTCAAGACCAACAAAACTCAATGAATCATCCTTTTATTAACTAGGCTAGCAGAATATATTTAAAGTATAGGATTCAAATAATGCTCTTTTTGTTTTTTCAATTTACCATTGTCCACAGCCGAGAATAAGGGACTGGACGTTGACCTTCTCAGGTTCTACTTGGTTTGTCCCTGAGCACTATCTGTAAGCCGTGGAGGTCCAGAGCCAGGCTGCCTGTGCCTCATTCATTCATTGCAGAGGCATGCAGTGGTGGCCAATTATTGTTTAGAAGGTGCTCAGAGTTCCTCAGAAGAAAGTCTAGGCGGAGGGGCACAGAGTCATTACAGCAATTACAGCTGCAAAACACACACTTTTTCTCCGAAGGTCACAAACTCATGGACTGAGTCACGTTGTGGGAAGGGGATTAACCTCACAAAGCTGTTGGGATGACTGACTGCCTCGTGCCTCACCCTAAGTCTCCAGGATCTGAAGGAGCAAAGAGCCCCGGCAGGTCCCAGCAGGATATCAGAGAAACAGCTCTTCCTTCTGCACCTCCTCGCAAAGACCCAGCAGCTTTGAGGCCTTGGGGGTCTCTGCAGAGGGGCGCGGCTGGATGAGAGCCCGCCTGGAGCCGTGCAAAGGAGCCGTGCACGCAGCTCAGCAGTCGCAGGACGCTTCAAACGCTGGTAGGTCGTCGCTGACCCTCTGCGTCCTCTCTCCCGGTTCCTGTTCCTCTGTGTGTCCTGCTTCTACCTGCTTCCAGGTGCCATGTCTAGCTCAGACCTCTCCCCGTGACCAAAGAGAAGATGGCTTGTGTGTGGGTCTCAGCAAAGATGTAAGTGCTTGGGGAGCCTGCTGTATGAACAGCACCAGAAACAGCAAGCCTGCCTTTCGGCTGTAGTGGTTTCCTCTCCCTGCTGTTCTGTAACGGGCTGTGCGTGTAACAGAGTTACTCTCAGGGCTCCAGATCTGTGACGAGCTGGTTAGAGGTTTGATCACACAGCAGACACCCTCATGGTCACCAGTGGAGCAAGGTCCTGCTGGGACGCTGACTGTCTTCTCCGAACTCTGGGGAAACCACCATGCGCTGGGTCAGCATCTTCCCCCACCCGCACGCCCTGTAAACACAGGACCCCAAGGGAATGAGAAACTGCCCTTTCTCTTATCAGCGAGGATGCTTAGCATTCTTGACTTGCAAAGTGACATCAGAAGATGTCCAGCTTCTGCTTCCGTGGTGAGCCCACTTGGAGGGGAGATCAGAATGCTGGAGCTTCCCGAAGGGCAGTTAAATTTAGCATGCCAGGAGTCAGGAGGGCAGATTAAAATAGGATTTTGCCTCGGGGTCTGTTCTGCGTTGTCGACGTTCAGCACAGCCGGGGAGCCAGGTTTACAGAGAGCTCCGCAGCCCTTCGGCCCCCAGCACGACTTTCTCTTTGATGGAGGCATCTGGCTGCAGAGCCTGTCCTTGCCTTCCTGCCTGTCTCTGATCAGTGCTTTCTTCTCTGCAGCAACGCTTATAGGACAATAAAAACACTCAGCTTCGGGAAAAGCATTTGCAAACACGTCTAACAGGATATTCTGCAGAGCAAGTCACCTCCTTCAGCCCAAACTGTTTGAGAGAGACGTTTATCTCATTTAACGGTCCTGTGAGGTAGGTCTTTGGTTTCTGTGTCATCCTCCTCCTCCTCGTCATCATTTAATTACTATTATTACCATTAATTGGCCATCTGCCACTGCAAAGGCCGGAAACCATGAATTTATAAGAACCCAGGAGAAGCAGCGGCCTCGATGGCGTCATTTCCGAAGCCTGCTGCTGGGCAGGATGGCTGAGCCAGACAGATGGCTTCTACTTTGTCCTTGAACCATGACCAGTGGGTTCCAGGGGTCTTTTCATCTCTTGACTGAGTGTCTCTTTCTTCCATGAAATTCAATTTCACCTAAGGCGACTAGACTATCTAGTGTAGGACACAAACAAGAAATGCACAAATGCTCCTTTGAAGAGCTCTCGGTCCAGGAAGGAGCGCGTCTTCTGGCGGGCAGAGAGGGTTCGTTCCCACCCGTGGAAATAGAACACTTTTTATTTCCAGCCTAAGGTTTGCACATCTGCTGTCACATGGGGCCCCACTTGGACATCCGGAAGAGAGAGGTCTCAGTAATGCCCACTTGCCTGCAAGGACAGGGTGCCCGGAACCTTTGCCCAAGGACACATGGCTCTCAGCTGGGGAGGCAGGGGCTAAACCCTGGAAATGTCTGATCTTGAACCTAAAACACTGCTGCTCACCTGCAATCCTGAAATCCAAGTGGGTCTGAACACACAAAGTCATGTGCAGGTCAAAACTAATCTGGCAGCGGGCCGGCCCCGTGGCCGAGTGGTTAAGTTCCTGTGTTCCGCTCCGGAGGCCTGGGGTTTCACCGGTTCGGATCCTGAGTGTGGACATGGCACCGCTCATCAGGCCATGCTGAGGCGGCATCCCACATGACACAACCAGAGGCACTCACAACTAGCATACACAACTATGTCCTGAGGGGGCTTTGGGGAGAAGAAGAAAAAAGATAAAAGAGGAAGATTGGCAACAGATGTTAACTCAGGTGCCAATCTTTAAAAAACAAACAAAAAAACTAATTTGGCAGCAAAAACTAACTCGAATTTACATCATCTTGTAAGCCCTGTATTGTGAACATGGACACAGTTAGGTACAGAAATATTAATGTATTTTGAAAACGGAATACTGCCTTGGCCTTTGCTGGCCATGTTAGGGAAAATACGATGAATATGCCTTCGTATAGGTAAATAATATTACCTTTCTAATATGAAACAAAAAATGAACTCTGAACCATGTCGGGTCTCCAGGGTTTTGCTTAGGGGACAATGGACCTATCTCACAATGCCTTTCAGGCAGAAGTTCCACAGCAATGTCACTTAATATAGTCCGTGTGTTACGAAACAGGTGCATTAAAATATCAGAATTGAGTAGAATCTTTAAGGTAATGTAATTCAGCTTCCTTCTCAATGAAATAATAAGTGCCCTCGCATCTTTCGACAGCTGCTCACTCAGCAGCTCTGGCTGCCTTGTGCTGAAGGCCGTCCCGCTGACACCAGTGAGCGGAGGTGACTAGAGAATTCTCTCTTCTATTTAGGCAGCCGCTCCTCCTCTATTTAGGCATCCCGTTGGCTCCAGTTCTGCGTCACAGCCAGGCAGCATAAGGACCACGTCTACACACTCATTCCAATAACACTGACACTTTACAACATCAGTCCTTCAAATGGTTGTTTTAAAACGTAATCATTTATTTAAACATTTTAAAGTGACTTGAGATCTTTTTTTTTTCAGGATTGGCACCTGAGCTAACAACTGTTGCCAATCTTCTTTTTTTCTTTTTTTCCTTCTTCTTCTCCCCAAAGCCCCCCAGTACATAGTTGAATATTTTAGTTGTGGGTCCTTCTAGTTGTGGCATGTGGGATGCCGCCTCAGCATGGCTTGACAACTGGCGCCATGTCTGTGCCCAGGATCCGAACTGGAGAAACCCTGGGCCGCCAGAGTGGAGTGCGTGAACTTAACCACTCGGCCACGGGGCCCGCCCCGACTTGAGATCTTTGAATCAAAGTTTTAGCCCATAAATTCTATGCCCTTGCACAGACGCTTTTAGCTTTTTGTAACTCTGAACCCTCCTCCCCCAACTTTATAGATGAAGCTTTTAAAGCCCTCTACACATTTAAAAGAAAAATAACAAAGCAAATGCCAAATAAATTAAGTGTTTTTCCTCCTTTATACCTCCTTACAGGGGGAAATTCAGCTTCTCTGGCAGAATCTCGACACCACATCGTCTTCAGTAAGTGAGTGGGGGTGGGGTTCCCGATTCAGAGAACACAGAGAGGCTGCTGTCTTAGGAGAAGCTGGATCTGGCCACAAGTCTGGAGACGGATGTTTCCGAAATATTCTTAGAGCAAACTGAGCTATTCGCATCTGAACCAGAATTTTTTTTTTTAATTGAAAGAAAAATGGATTCAAGGAAACCCAGAGAACTGGGTTAACAAAGAAGCTGTAAAGGCGGATAATTATTTCCTGGCTGCACAGAGTCATCTCAATGCTCCTGGTGGTCTAGACAGCGTCTTGGATTGGGGGGTTCTTCCTCCTCGGGAAATGAGGGGAAGGTGCGTGCGTGGCTGGAAGGAGATTTGCGGTGGGGCACTCCTGCGAATGCATGTGACACCACGGCTCCCTGAATCGTGGCTCACTCTGAGACTCCAGAGGCTTACATGGGGAACGGTCCAGGCTCGCTCTGCCTCGTCCACCTGCCATCAAGTAACATGCACTTGTTTTCCTGTGACTCCTGTCATCACTGCCCCACCTCAGGCTCCAACCCCACGGCTCTTTCCAGACAGGCCGCACGGATTGGGATGCAGGCAAATTTCCCCGCATCACACCCCAGGGTTTCCCCTCACCTTTCTGTGACCTCGCTTTTACAGAATTCGCTCTTTACTCTCAACCTGTCACTGTCCTGCGTCGCACGTCACTCTCAAAGTGTGTGAGGCAGTGCCACTGAGTACCAGGCTGCTCCGAAGCTTGACCATGAATCCTCCTGCCCGACATTCTGCTTCTTTACTCCTGGAGCGCATTCACATGTTGTGCTATTTAAGAGTTCTCCTGGGGGAATTCTCCCCTCAGTTTCCCTGACCCCCTCTGGAAGGTGCCCCTGGGAGGCCCTGAGGATGACGGCCCGCCCTCAGCTCCTGCAGCGAATGTGTCCTCAGCTCACCTGGATGCTGAGGACCCAGTGTTCTCCTGACTTGACTTCCAAGCAGGCTCCTCTTCACCATGCCCATCAGAGGTGGGTCCAGACCGCACCTGTCTACATTTCAGTAACTCCTAAAGAGTTCAACCCGCTTTTTGCTGCTTCCCCCTCTAAGGAAATGCCCGGAGGATTCCCTGAGGGAAGCCCATTCTTTTGTGGCCCAAAGACCTGCCCGAAGAGGGCCTTTTTGGTCTTTGATGACCCAGTGCCTTCTCCCCTTCACACGGGGTAATCTTCCATGGGAAAATCAAGAGACGTGTCAAGTCCCGAGACAGCAAATTGTTGTGAGTTTAAATTTCCAATCTTTTCCCATTTTCCTGTTATTCCTCTGCTGTCTTGTCAGATAAAACATTCCTGTTTCTCCAGAGGTGTCCGTTGTTGTTCTTCCCCTGCTGGAGTCCCATGTGGCTTAGGAGGCAGAAATCTTGGATGTGACTCTTCTCTCTGACACCTATTAATTGTTCCGTGTGTCGGTTTCCATTGATCATATGGGGCAATCACAATACTTATTTCACAGATAGACTATCTGATCAAATGGAGATGCTGCATTCCATCTGATAAAAATTAGACAGTAAACTTAGAAAAACTTGAGCATCTTCCTTCCAGTTCTTATTTCCCATTCAACATGACATTGATAGAAATCTGTTGTGGTGAATGCTTATTATTCCTGGAGATGCTAAACGAGTGTTCATTGAAAGAGAGATGCATGCTGAGGTTTTAGTTACTGGCAGGACCTGAGCTAACAGCTTCTGATTTATAAATACGCAGGTCCTGGCTCTGTTTTCTTAGCTGATGATAAGCTCACAGTTGTCTTATCTAGTGATTATATAAACTGAAAAGGGCCATGTTACAGCCAAATACACCAAGAGACATGAGTTGAACGCTCATATTTTAATATGCTGGCGTAATAGGATATTTCTGACTTTGAAAAGTACCCCACATGTTTAAACCTCTTTACTTTTACTGAAGAAGGATAATTTGCTTGAGATTAAAGTCAAACAATGAAACTGCTTGTGGAAAAATGACCTTGCTTGTCCTTCCACATATCAAGTAGATTCTTAGGGAAGTACACCCAGCAGGGATTCCATCTAACTAAGGGAACCCACAAGACTCCAAGAAGCCATTATTTACTTTTATTGCGCTAAGCCAACCCACTGCGTAACTAGAAGCCCATGAGTGTTCATGAGGTCACCTTGGTGAGACAACATTTGCTGTACCCAGCCTGGTGACATTAGCTTTTTTATTTTAACTCAAAGTTTATATTTCCACTTTTAATATTTAGCAAGATCCTTGTTTCGATGTAATGTCATCAACATCTAATATAATCAGGATTGAAAATTTCATTTGAAACATGGCTCCTATACCTTAGACAAGGCTGAACATTCATGGCGTGTAATGTTGTATCTTCATCTGCTATTTGCTTCTTTCTGGAGAGAGAAAGCCCTGTGACCATCCCTGGCTTTTGGAATCCCTAGGTGTTTTTACCTATTCTTAAGTAAGTTCACACTTAAGTTCCATCCCAGTTAGAAGAGTTTCATTAACTTCTGAAGAATCATCTGGAATCATATGTGTAGCTGATATACATAAAAATGTAATAGAGAAATAAAAAGATGAAAATAACAGACTTAGTCTAAATAAGTAATCTTGTATAATTGGCTGCCTCTAAAGCAAGAATACAGAGCAAGTAATGTTTTTGCAACATCATTTCCTTCTATGCCCTCATGCCAAGGAGGTGGCTGTAGGCTCTTAGACAAGTGTGCAGATAAAAGATTCATAGGTACCTTGATTCTAAAACAAGTGCATAGCCAGTCTGGCTCTAGGTAAAGATTTAAAAAACCCTCCTCTTTCTGTGTCACTTTTTAGAAAATTCTGTGATGACTTCTTTTTGTTCAGAGCTGTGAAGGGTCTGAGATTTTACCTTGCTTGCAGGCTAAAATGTTAGCCTGCCACAGTTTCACGGCTGCTGGCAGAAGATGTGAGATTCCTGGGTCCGAGGTAAAGGACAATTTATTAGTCACAGAAATCGCAGTTGCCTAAATATCATCATTTTTCTTGTGCTGGTTTCTCAAGGTTCCAGTTCCCGTGGAGCAGAGTGAAGAGAGCTGGCTGCTACTGGCACACGCGTTAGGCTCCTGGACTCATCAGGGTTCTCCAGAGAAGCTGCAACAATCAGAGTTATCTATATCTGTATCTAAATATATAGAAAGAGGTAAATATAGATAGATAGAGATTTATTTTTATCTATCTCTATGTATATATAGAGAGATAGATTTATTATAGGAATTGGCTCATGTAGTTATGGAGCCTGACAATTCCCACCGTCCGCCATCTGTAGGTAGAGACCCAGGAAAGTGGTGGTGTACTTCAGTCTGAGTCCGAAGGCCTAAGAACCAGAAGGGCAGAGTGGGGGACCTCCAGTCGGAGGGCAGGAGAAGATAGAACAAGATCTACCAGCGAGGCAGGAGGAAAAAGAGGCGAGTTCTCCTTCCTCCGCGCTTTGTTCTATTCAGCCCTCTGTGGATGGATGGGGCCCACTCACATCAGACAGGGTCATCGGCTTTACTCAGTCTACCCGTTCAAATGCTAATCTCATCCAGAAACATCTTCACAAGCACTCCCAGAAATAACGTTTAGTCTGGATACCCCATGGCCAATCAAGTTGACACACAAAAGCCAACCATCAGAGCTGCACTACAAGAGTGGAACCCGAAGCTGGGATCCCCCAATCTCTCGTAACGGTCATGCCTGCCCTGTGCTCCAGGAGGAGATCATATACATCTCCCAAGGCCAGAGACAAACTTCTGTCTTTCTCAGAGGGAGACCCTGTCACTGTCTCCTAAGGCTCTTCGCTCTACAAAAGCCCATCAAAAGAGCATCCAGAAGAAGTGCTGTCAGGGCCTCTGCTCACAAGACGGGCAGAAACTCAAGGGATCCGTGAAGAATTGTCTCCCAGCCCTTCTTTCCACCCTTTTTAATTGACCGGTCTCACATCCAAACTGGAAGCTCAATGTTATTTGCACCACAATGAGAAGGGTTTTCCTACCATTCTGTCTCCTCTTCAGGCATGTTTGCATTTTAAAGTCAGCATTGCTAATTGCAGAATTGGAGACCTTGTGTTGCTTTTACAGAAATCTCAAGCCTTATTGGGTAAGATGGAAATGGCTGTGGGAGCCAGGAGACTTGCCTGTGTCATAGGTCCAGTGGCTGAAGAGAGATAATCACCTGCCAGAATTCATGCTCCCTGTTCCATGTTGGGAAGTTGTTCTCGGTTGAGACCACATTTTCTATCCCATCTTGCAGTTAGAGGCACGCATAATAATGAGCTTTAGTAAGGAATGTGAGCAGAAGGGACAGGAGCTTCTTCAGAACTGTACCCACCAAAACCTCCCATGAGGCAATCCTACACACTCTTCCCTTTTGGCACGCCAAAATGCGGATGGTCATTGGGTGACTTAGAAGCTAATGGGGAAGATGGCAGAGTCTTTGTGTAGAGGTTGGACATCCATTACCTCACTTACTGACTGACTTCTGTTATGTTACTTGATTGTGCTTAAGCTGTTATACATTTTGGATACTACCTGTTATAGCGACCAGCCTACCCTGATTTATGCAAGTAAGTTGTATTACCTAGGAGTGATCTTGGAGGAACATGGAACAGTCTGGTGGCTGCTCAGAGTCTCTGTTCTGACCTTCGTAATCTGGGAACATCTTTGGTAGAGATTTTAGAATCCTATTTTCTCTCCTATGGCAGAATATACAGTTGACTAAAATGAAGAATCCAGGGAGATGAAGATAACAGAGGTGCTTGGAAGATATCTTTTTTGCACTTAAGGACATAATTTATGCCCTCCTAGGACTGATGGATGACCTAAATATGCCCATTCATAGTAGAGATCCCACAGTTCGATGAACATCTCCATAGAGCTCAGACACCAATATCTTTGTTTGCCAACTTGTTAAAACTAAAACGTTTAACAAAACCCAAAATAATGAAAACAGTTGGTGGCAGCTGCGTTTGTGTGGTATATTACATTTAATGATAATCACAAATGTTTGGCTTACTGGAGACAAATGTCCATTGCAAAGAAGAATCTCACTGATGTGGGAACACCAGTGCCTGGCCTGGATTCTCTTTAACCAAGAAATGAATGCATAATTTGCTAAATGTGGTTTAGAAATCTATACATTGATATAAAGCAAGGGTCAGCAAACTTTTTAAATAAAAGGGCAAACAGTAAATATTTTAGACTTTGTGGGCCAGACAGTCTGTGTAGAAACTGCTCAACTGTGCTGTGGCACCAAACACAGTCACAGATGGGACACACACGAGTGGGTGCAGCTGGCTTCCAATAAAAGCTCGTTGACAACAGACCGGGCTCTGGACTGGTTCAGCCTCTGTGCCTTAGCTTGCCAATCCCCACTCTAAGGAATCTATCTTCTTGTGTGTGTAGAAAAAGTTTCATGTTTCCATGGAAACCTATACATCGTCTAGAGCACGTCCTTCAAGGTTATCAGATTCTAATTCTGTGCACTGTCTTTGAGGGTTGTTTTTTGCAATTCTTTATAAATTATAGGTAATTGATTAATAAGCAAATTCTGTCCTTTCTCCTAATGATTTAATTGACTTTCCTCCCCAATCCCTCTCAGTTTTGTCCTCATCTGCAATTGATCTCAACTTTCCTTTATTCCACATACATTTGTGCTATTTTGACTGTTCCTTTGAATGAATTGTCACATTTGCCTGGTTCCCTCACATCGTACAAGTTCAATAAATTCTTTAACGTGTCATTTTAAATCTGTATGGAGTGATGATTTTACCTTTTTCTGAAAATTATCTTTCAGTTGTGTGTGTGTGTGAGTGTTTAGTGATCAAAAGTTACCAGTAGCTTTGAAATGAAGTTCTAGTTGAAGATTGAATCAGTCTGTGAACCCGTGTGTGAAACCCGTTGTTCCCTGTCCAGCCTCACAAATAAATGGTGAGAGCATCGTGTTTACAGACTCTCTTCAAAAAGTGCTTTTGTAACCGTTAGCTCATTTGTTCCTTTCCACACCTCTCTAGGCTGTGTTAAGACAAATGGTTATCAAAGTTTCATCAAGAAGGAAAGAGTGACACATGGAAGCTTCACAGATGAATTTCTGCGTCTCCTGAAAGAAAACCCTATTGTCGATGACCGATTAACCATTCCTTCTCTTCACTGTCCTTCGTGCCCATTCAGTTAGATGGTTATTTCTCCTACCTTCTCCGTCTCCATGCTAGCCTTGTGAGTAGCTTGACTACACCGTCTTCTAAACAGCAAGAAGATCATGATGACAACTGAGGTGTGGAGCTTTCTTGGATTGCTTTGTACATCTGACGAGTACGGGATGCATTGAAAAGCTAACACAGATTGGCTTTTCAAACTCTTAAGTTTCTGACATCAGCAAGATGAAGTTAGGAATATCGTAGTCTTACAGCTATCAAGTTAATATGGATTTTTTACAATCTCCTCATGACAAACCTTCTCCTGGCCATACAGTCTGACTCTTAGGAGCTGCCGCTAGACAGGATTCCAACGAGGAAAAGGGATTGTGGGCCCCGTGAGCAGAGCTTGCAGCAACAAGCAGGTGTCTAAGGCAGGAAGTCTTTGTCAATGGCGCTTGTAAAAATTTAACGTCAGTGCTCAACAGTCTTCAGGAATAAAAGTGCAATGGGAGGGACCTGAGTGTGTATAAATAGGGGAACCTGTAAAAGCTGGTTACGGCTTACACTAGAACCCCGCACAGGAGATGAGGAGGGTGGATGCTAATGGGAGGATTCTGGGTGAGTCTAGCCTACGGTGTTCTCACAGGCAGTTTGAATCTCCAGGGTTTCTACTCAGGGAGGTAGCCAGCTTCCACAGGTATGCTGCTGCAACAGTAGGTGACACGTCTGAGCATTTTTCAGAATAGTTATAGGGTGATTTTTCAGGGAAACTGTGCAAGGCTCTATTTTAGACTCTGAGTTGGATGGAGGACATTTTCAGAGTAGATGGTCTTGCTTGTAAGCCTACATTGCAACGAAAATTGGTACTAAGTTGGTCAGAGATTTGGAGGAGGAAGTTAAGCAGATTTAGACTTGAGACTGACTTCTTCAGAAGTTTCTATAGAATCCGATTTAAGGTCTTTGAGAGTTTGCATTTGTTTCTCTGTTTAGAGACAACTAACTACGTATATATATATGTATATATTAATTATATATATATATTAATCTGAGAAGCCATTAGAGACTTTGTTCTTAAAAATATAAAAGTACCCACTGGTTTTCTGTTTTCCCCTCTATGACTATTAAAGTTCTGCATAGTATGTATGTATGTTATGTATTTTAACATTCGTACATGGCTGAAGATCACATGAAAGGAAAATTATGATATTTAGGTTTCTATCCGCTTAAGTCCTCTTCACTATAAGATATTTAAATAAGTTTTTAATTGCTCACAGACTATTAAATGTCTGAAATTCTTTTACTATGTTTAAGGATAAAATGAAATTCTTTATATTCTTGTTTGAGGTTTTTTTTGCCTTTATGATAAACTGACAAATGCTTAAAGGGAAATTGAATGCTTATGGTTTCAGACCCATTGAGTCCAACTCACAAAGAGTTGTGTTAAAAAGCACTTGTGTGCTGGGGCTGGCCTCGTGGTGCAGCGGTTAAGTTCACACATTCTGCTCCGGTGGCCCGGGGTTAGCTGGTTCAGATTCCCGGTGTGGATCTACCCACGGTTTGGCAAGCCATGCTGTGGTAGGTGTCCCACATATAAAGTAGAGGAAGATGGGCACAGATGTTAGCTCAGGGCCAGTCTTCCTCAGCAAAAAGAGGAGGATTGGCATCAGATGTTAGCTTAGGGCTAATCTTCCTCAAAAAAAGAGAAAAAAAGGTACTTGTGTACTGTTTATAAGAAGCCCATTGAATATCTTTCATAAATCCTTAGAGAAATCAGCAATAGAAAGCTCCAGATGACTAGGAACATGGAAAACTTGACCCCCAAAGGTAAAGTTACGTCTGAGGCTTAGAAAACAGGAAATCATAGACGGTTTTTGGCAAAACACGCGATGCCCCGCCTTCTCTCTGTGTGTGCGCTCAAGTTTTCCTGAGTCTGTGCATTCCTTCTAACTCAGGAATTCTCTAAGGGCTGAAATTCCCCTTCCAGAAAGAGGAATAGTCATGTCAACAACTGCAACAAAACCATCTTCACAAGAACCAGCAAAGAATATTGTCGTTGTGGTTCCTCAGCAAAACTGCACATTTCAAAACCCACCTTACAAGACAGGACATCTCCCACCTGGGGAATCACCTTCCCAGTGCGGAGGGAGGGAGCCATTGTTGTATGTGAATGAACGCCTTTGTGTCTTGGGCGTCTTGGCTGGATGAACCACATCACTAGGTTGGGCGGAGCTGTGCGTCTTGGAAATATATGTTTCTTTGTTATGGTAGTTCCCCAAGAGATGAGTGAACGTACAGAGCATGCCTCCTCTTAGTCCAGAGGAAAACACCCAACAACAACGTCAACACCAACAAGAGGGATAGAAAGAGTGGGTGTGCTAGAAATTCCATTTGCATGAAGTATGCTGGGAAAAGCCTGGCCCATGATTGTGGCTGGTGAAAAACAAATTTGAGCTCATTGTTCTGCCCCGTGAGTAATTCAGCAAAGAAATGTGGGTGTGCGTAGTGGGGAGGAAAGTAGACTTCAACGAAATGTAGGAATCGCTTTTTTTTAATAGTTAAAGAAAATATGCATGAAGCGATTATGTAGCTCCTAAAATTAAAGCAAAATAAAAAACAAGCATCTATCTTCCACCGTCCAATTCTTTTAAAACTGAAGATGGCGAGTCACTGATCCTGGTCCAGTCAGCTAAGGGGGTACGTGTTTCCTAGAACCTTCGAAAATATTGTAGCGTAGTGAACCGGTGGGGCTATTACAAGCGTAGCCGACCCTCTCTCCATCTTTCACGAAGCCCCAGAAAGGCAGGCGGGGAACTGCAGTCTGTCAACCTTAGAGCTTAACTGACGGTCCAGCTTCTCCTCCACAATGGGTCACCATGAATCAGAGTTTTTGTGGTCATGCTATTCAAACAGGCAGGCACTTGGCGGTTTGTCTTTTGTTTAATTTGCTACAAGATCACACAGGATATTTTCAACCGAGTTTCAGAAAGCATCTTGGGAAATCCACAAAAATGGGCTGAATCATCTAAGCCAAAACAGCCACACCACATCTGACTGCATCTTGCTCCTTCTCGGGGGAGAAAGTTCTCAGCCTCGGTTACATGGAGAGTAAGGATGGAGAGATCGATGGAGGGTCAGACAAGAAAGCCAAAGAACAATTATGAGCTCTGCAAAGCTGAGGGCTTTCTCATTGCGGGGGAAAGTGCATGAGATATGACTCGCCAACGGCGTTAGGCGCTCTGGATGGCTATCAAAAGACAAACGGAAGTGGAGATGCTCTCATGTAGAGGCAACTGTATTAGGAATCCATGGCTCAAAAGGACAGTTAAGGGGAGCAGAGTGGCCTTCCATCCATCTCCATGTCATCACAGAAGAAGGTACAGGCCAAGCGAGCTTTTCATCTTTATTTTTTTAGCTCAGATTCAGCACATTTCTCTCTGAATCCACAAAGCTCATTGTGTTTCTTTTGGCCTGTGACCTGATCCTTTGATTCAGAGGTGCTAATTTGTCTCCTCGTATGCAAGCCCAGAGAGAATTTGGCTTTCTGACTTCTAATAGGATTGGATTTCAGGCTTCTAACAGTTAAACGGAGTCTTCAGAACAGAGTCAGTCAGGAAGCAGGAAAGGAACAGAGCACGCGGGGGCGTTGGGTGTTCTGACACTGTGTCTTTTCATACGGGAGTCGCATTTCAAGGAGGGAGGTGTTTCCCCTTTTTAAAAAATGCTTGTGAAATGCATGACTCAGTGTGCCATTGCAAACAGCCAGAAAAGTTCCGCAGAGTCTGGGGCAGGACAAACCGCAGTGAGGCTAATATTTCAGGCTCTGCTGAGCCAGCTTTTTCCCACTCGGGTCTGGAGGAGTGGGAGGAGAGGGTCCCACTTCCGTTCCCAAAGGCATTCAGTTGCTCCCCGCCTTGAACAGAAAGGGATCCAGGGGACATTCTATGACACAGCTGCCCCTCAGCCTTACCCACCTCTAATTCTCTGGAGATGTTGGGTTTTACTGAGTCTGTCAATGTCTTTCTCTCATCTGAAGAATTTGGCTCAGAGCGTGATGTGAGCCGAGAAGGGGGAGGAATACTGACACCTCAATTATTGAGAAAAACACAAATAGGTTTTCCGCAACAGTGAACCTGAAGTAAGGAATTGCTTTGCCTCCAGCTCCAAAAGAAAAAAAGGCCAGTTAGATCCTTCTTCTCCACGATGGGAGCTGCCACCTTGGAAGATGGGAGTTGGCCAGACATGGGTCATGTCTGAGCGGGAACAGATGGCTAGCCCTGTGCTATCAGTGACCTGGGTCTTCCTATTTGCCCTATGTCAGCACAGACATGAGAGCAAGCCCTCCCCAGGGTGACTGACTTTAGCTCCAAGAACCATGAGAGTAACTCGAACACTCACAGCCAAGCGGTGCGTGCATTTAACTGCATCGCCTTTATGAAAACCTGGATGCTGAAGGCCAATCTCAGCTCTGGGCCGTATCCTTGCTCCGGAGCCATGCTGTGATGGCTCGGTGGTGTTGAAAAGCCACGGCAGACATTTCGTCACTGGCATGTATGTCCCAGCTACATACAGGGATTTGTTCTGGGTGAGCTCATGCCTATTGGGAGGTAAGCCTGAAAGAGGGGCTCCATCTCCCAGCCCCAGAACAAGGCCATCAGAATCTAAGTGGCAACAGATCCTTGATGGTATAATTAGATTTTTTTATGGTACAAGGTAGTCATTGAGTTTCAAGGAGGAATCTTTACTTTGTTTTACAAAGCAATAAAAAAATTATTTTTGGGGTGTGTGTGAAGTTAAAACTACGGAACAATTGATACATGCATTTTGGTAACCTTGTCTCTTAGAACAAACTACAAAGCAACTTGACCCCGGCTCAGGATGCCTCGCCACTAAAAGCCACCGAGGATAAATGCCGTCTGCAGAAGGCTTTCCCCTGGAATAGTCCAGATTTCCTCCGAGGGCTTCATCTTCTGTTCACTGTTCTTCACACCACATCCAACGCCCCACATGTGATTTCCCCCATTCAAACGGATTCTCCACCAAGTCTCTCTTTTCTGATTGAAACTGTTTTGATTATATTCTTGCCATTTTTTAAAGATGCCAAAATGCTCTGCTTACAAGCATTCTGCAGTCCCTCAAAAACAAAGACAATCTGTGTGTATCAAAGCTGCCTTTCCCCTCCCAAGACAAACACCAACATCCGTTTTTCAAAAATGGTTTAATGGGGGCTGGACCAGTGCATAGCAGTTAAGTTCATGCGCTCCACTTCTGAGGCCCCATGTTTGGAGGTTTGGATCCCAGGTGCAGACCCATGCACAGCTCATCAAGCCACACTGTGGAGGGGTGTCAGCTAAGGGCCAATCTTCCTCACCAAAAAAAAAATGTTTAATTTCCATTAGTTATTGAAAAACATTTTTCTTCTTGTATCCCTAAAGAGTGCTTCCAGGAGGGCATTTTTCTGTATAACTAAACGGCTTATGCTCCATATAGAAGGAAGTAAGTTGTCGTTTTTATTTGGCATATTTCTCCTCTCCTACCTGAAAGTGTTAAGTTGTCAGCTCAAGGCAGCAGGGCACATCCGGAGAAAACATGATAGTTATTAGGAGATGAAGCTGACATTTTGGTTTTCAAGGCATTCAATCAACTCAGCTAAGATATATTTACTAACCCACAACCAGAACTGAAAATCCTCAACAGCAAATTCTTGCTGGGGACGGGGCGGGCAAGATGGTATGAACGAGGAAGCGCTGTGCACGCTGGCTTTGCTGGTGCTCAGCAGGACAGGGATGCCAAGAAGAGAAGGTTCTGGAAGCGAGAGCAGCAGCATTGTGTGGAAATAGTGTTGGGCGCCAACAGAGACCAGAGCTTGTGGTGCATTTACACTGTTACCGAGGATGGAAACAATGAGAATTTTATGAGGTTTGTTTACACACTCAAAAGATACATTTAGCTTTCCGAAGCAGAGTGCCAAGCAAATGTCCCACGATGTTCAGTTACTATCCTCACAAAGCTTCCCTTCTCAATGGCTCAGCCAGTTCTGGAAGTCCTCCTCCGTTTCAAGGTACCAAGAGCCATAAATCCATGTTTAATTAGCCCTGAATGAAATGCTGAAGATGATAGGATCTTTGTGCTGAAAACGAAACTCGAAGGAGTCTGCTTGATTTATGTCTCACTCGGAGTTGTAATTTAATTAAAACGACAAACTGAATTAAAAAAAAAAATCTCTCTGGCAGAGTCCCTCCCACGTGAAATTCAAATTGGTGTCTTACGGCTGAGGAATCTCCGTCTTCTATTTCATTGTCACATTGCTTAATATGTTTACCATTGCCCTTCCAGCAGCTTACTTTCCTAACTGCCTTGTTTCTCATTAAATCACTGAATTTCCCAGTGACTCAAAGTTACAAAGCTAAAGTTTGCACACAAACACATCTTTAGATCCTCCTGGGTGACTTATTTGACGGTTCTTTGAAGATTAACTCTCTTCTTTACCAAGCTTATATTTATGAGGGAAAGTTAGTGCTGAGTTTAAGAATAGGATATTGAGGCAAAGTCATAAACGAAAAGATAAATAAAAAGATGCATTTTTTAAAATTTGTCACAGGGTGAAATCAAGATATTCCTATGAAAGTGAAATTTTAATAGTACATCTGGAAAATGAAATTTTCCTGGCAAAACCTTAATTGTTAAGCCATTTTTACAAGAAAAAAAAGATGTTCTGTAAATCTAAGCTTCCACCTTCTGCCACTCTAATAAGTGCAAAACATTTTAAGTTAAATTAAGCTCTAAAACAATATAACTTCATAAGCAGTTTAATGAATTATTAATAAAAATTTGAAAAATTTACTTGTATTTTTATAGATGGTCAACTTCCACCTGCCAGGGTACCCAGAACCTTCATTTGTATTGAAGTGTAAGTTACACACAATAAAATGCTGTAAAACTACCCTCTGTGTGGCCATGATTCCAAGCAATATATAGGAGGTTTCTGTCACCCCACACAGTTCTCTTGTGCCCCTTCCCAGCAAATCCCCCAAAACCATCATTTTGGGGTTTCTTCCACGCTGCTGCACACATGGGGGTGTTCCTTCCCACTGCGTTGTGGGCAGCTTGGGGTAGGGCCGCGGGCGGTGGGCACAGCTGGGCTGGGCTTCCCTGGGACTTTAGTCCCTGAGGCCTGTCCCCTCCGGCCACCAACTTCGGAGAAATCCAGCTGGTGGCTCCTCCCTCCTATCCCGCCTCCCTCCCCTTCGTCTCCTAACGCGGCAGGCGACAAAGCTGCCCACTCCCTTCTCCTTGGCTCAGGGCTTGTCACTTTCTGGAAATCACTTCGTTTAGGCTCTGTGCCCACAGTTCTCTAGACGGTTTTGAAGCCTATGGTTTTGTAGGTTATCTGGCGATTCCTCCCTGTTGGGAGGAGCATGACTCTCTCTTACCACTTATATCCTAACCAGAAGGGAAAGTCGTCCCCAAATACTTCTAATATATGTACTTTATACATCTTCTTTATAAAAACTCAGAGTGTTGCTTTATTTTCCTCCCATGCTATTGGGAGTTTGCAGTTACGGCAGGTGTGCACATCAGTGCAGGGGGCGCGGTGAGCGTGGAGGGTCCCTCGGGGTCCAGCTGGCCCCTAGTTCAGCGGAACACTTTCTCCCAGAGAGCTGGGCTGTGGCTCCCGCAACACAGCTCTCTCGCCTCAGCGGGAGTTCCCTTCAGGACGTGAGTATTTTACGCGACCCTGGGATAGGCAAATTCTTGTTCTCAAGGAGATTCAGAGACTAGTGGAGATTATCTGATTTAATGAAAACTTTATTTCATAGGTGAGAAGAGTGAGTCTTGGTGTTTCTAACACAAGGTTTAAGGAACAAGGTTTAAGGGTTGTTATTTTATAAAATAATGTTTCAAAGCCTGGTACAGAAGAGAGCATAAGGTTTAATGAGGAATTTTGTGATAGGCCCTGAAGATTAAGCCAACATATATTTGTGACTTGTGTTTGCTTTTGAAAAATGTTTCTTGAAATCAGATGATTCTCAATCTCTAAACCTGTATCTGGCCAACACATCCCCTGTGTGCAGGAGCATCCTGGTTTGACCCTGGGGAACAGAAGAGAGAGGCTGCTAAAGATGCTGCCGTGAAGGAGAGAGGGGTGGGCTCCCAGTCTCAGAGGCTGCCTTGTGGTACCACACACCCCACCGTCCCTCTATAGTGTGGCCTTTGTCAATATCGCTCATCCTGGACGACTTCGGACGCCATGGGAGGGGGCGAGCACGGACAAACCCTGCTCCATGTTTTATCATAAGCCTCGTTTCACCCAGTCATCCATCCAACTGGTTGTTTCTCAGGAAACCTGCACAGAACATCTGACAGCTGTTTTTTGACTAAAAGATATATCACATGTTTAATTAATCAACTAAGTAATGAACTAAGCACCTGAGGTGTGCCAGGCGCTGCCAGAGAAGACGGAGATACCAAAGCAGACATGGCCAGAGCTTCCACGCCAGCGGGAAGTTGGCATAAGGTCAGGCTCCCGCTGAAGGCGCTCCAGGTTCACGGCGCCTTCCTCCGCTGCCTCTTGCTCTACCAGGTGAGCGCACTGAGAATTGGTTGTGTTGTTGCTTCCCATGTGGCACTCCCCTGCTCCTCATCCTTTCTCTGTGATCGCTGTCCTCATCCCTGTCCCCAGAGGCTGGCCCTTAGGGACAGTGTGGGCCAGCTCCTCTGCTGGCTGCCTTCCTGTTGGGTTTGGCCAATGACAGTCTTGGAGACTGGAGGATGGGGAGGAGAGGGCACGTGGTGCCCCTTCCCAGGTGTGTAGCTCCTGCCAGCTGGCCCCTTCTCCAAGTGGTGGTGATACTCTTTCCTGCTCCCTCGGGCTTTCCTCCTCTTGCTGGTGTCTCCTGGCCTTGGTGTCCCCTTGGCACTCTTCACTCTGCCCACATGTCTACAGACAGCCTTTTCCTTCAGTTCTCTCTGTTGAACGATCTGAGTGAATTCCAGTGGGACCTGCGACCCATATTCCAATTTTGCACCATGTTCACGAATCTTGGTGAAGAGTGGAGGAGTGAACTGGTGCTCTAAGTTGAGAATCTAAGACATGCTGATATACAGCCCTCGCCAACAAGTGAACACAGTAACGAGAACGAGTATCCATCGATAGTCCATGACATGGTGCCATCAATCCTCTCAAGACCAGCTCGGCCGTCGAGGAACTTGTGGGGGTTACTTTATGGAAACTGTGTGTTTGTGTAAGGCGCTGCGTCTTTTTCAAGCAGCCTGAGAAAGCGTCAATGGGGAAATTGGCTCTCAGGAATTATTGGGTTAAATAAAGTGGAGGGTTCAAGAAGCTAGTATTCCACCAATCCTTTGAAAGTTCAGGGATATAAAACAGGGACTTCAGTCCAAGCTGGAAGTGAGCAAGTTCCCCAGCATAAGAAGAATGGACAACCTATAGATTACGACCAGGAAAGGATGAGTGACGCTCATGCGGTTTCGGTGACAGACATGAGTTGTTGATTATTTGGGTCTTTATGGACAGGGTGTAAGGAAAAGCAGCCAAAAGGCCAAAACAGAATGGCATCATGCTCGATTCCACGGATCTTACAATAACACTGCTGTCTGGCTGAGAAAGTGGATGGAAGGAAACCAGGGACGATCTGCATGGCACCTGGGCCACACGGGCAAGGCCTTGAGTGGGTCCCGCACAGCTTAAATGGAAGAGCTGGACTGAAGAGGCAAGTAAATTCAGATTAGGTGTGGCAGCCAAGTGGACACTAGACCAGGGGACAAAGTCTGGTTGAGAAGAGTCCTGAGCATCTTGATGGGGAGTGTGTTTCCGAGTCCAGCTAAGGGGGTACTTAGGATCCATATGCATCAAGGACAGCGGGAGATCACATCTACCCCAGCCCACCGGCTCTTGGCACTGGAGCCTATTTTCAAGAAGCCTTTAAGCTGATAGAAGACAGGAAAATAGTTTGTGTGTGTGATTTGTTCTTTGAAGTCTTCTAGAACCTCCTTCAATTACCAGCATCCTCCCCTGGAAGAGCAAAGCGTTGAGGAGACTGGGACCCCAGGTAAAGCACAGCAATGCCATCCTTGGCTGTGTGACTCTGGGAAAGTGGCTGTGCCCTGTTTCTTGGCCAGCGTTTACAGTGGGGATAACGGCAGCATCCTCACAGAACGAATGCCATCGGGTGAGCCTGCTGACCTGGAGCAGGTACCCTCTAGCATCCCTCTCATTGTGGAGACACAACCCCAATTGTTGAGTGCCATCTTCCCTCTTCACTTCAACCCCCTACAGGCCAGCTTCCCCACGAAAAGCAAACTGTAAATGCTGCGAGTTCTGGGTCACACCTTCTGAGCCAGGGCTCCCCTCTGGACCGTCCGTTACTGCAAGCTCTAAGGAAATACTCATTGGGTTAGACTGGATTTTCACCCCCAGTTATCAGCCTGACAGCCACCACAGCTCCATATTCGAGGAGACTGGCAGAGCATCCACCAGAGGCTCCTGGAAACCAAGGGGTCATGAACGGGCTCCAGAGCAGAGGTTCTCGACCATGGCTGCACGTTGCGATTCCCTGAGGAGGTTTAGACATCCGATGCAGGACCCAGACACCAATATTTCCAAAGCTCCCCGGTGACTTCAATCTGTAGCCAAGGTTGAGAACTACAGTTCTGGTCCACAGGATAACCAGAAGGAACAGAGGAATTATGGCTTCATTAAACTACTAACTCGACGGACCCAGCTGGCTTCCCGTAGGCCTGCATGAGTATTGCCTATCTACAAGTCATTAATGACGGGGAGCAATGAAATCACTCACCTGAGGTGACTGTGACTTCATTTTTAACGTCTCACTCATGAATTTTATGAATTGTAAAAGAAATATGTAAGAGAAGGTGTCTTAGTTTCCTCCGGGCTGCTGTAACGGAACACCACAAACTGGGCAGCTTATAAACAACAGACATTTATTTCTCTAAGTTCTGGAAGATGGGAGTCCAAGATAAAGGTGCCAGCTGATCCAGTGTCTAGCGAGAACCTGCTTCCTGGTGCATAGATGGTCATCTTCTTGCTGTGTCCTCACATGGCAGAGGGCACGAGGAGCTCTCTGGGGCCCCTTTTAGAAGGGCACTAATCCCATTCATGGGGGCTCCACCCTCATGACCTATCTCCTGCCAAAGGCCCCACCTCCTAACACCATCACAGTGGGGGTTAGGGTTCAACACATGAATTTTGGGGGAACACAAAGATCCAGTCCATAGCAGAGGGAAACAAAATAATTCCTTTCTTGTCCTGTGATGCATATTGTATTAGAAAGCACATCTCCTGAATGCCCTCAGCCCAAGTTCAGGTTCTTGTATTCTCAGCGCTGGAAGCTGAGTTTGCTCCTTCATTTATTCATTCATTCATTCACTCAGCTACAAGCTTCAGCTGAGTTTATGTGAGTTTTCCAGTAGAATATAAGCTCAAGAGAGCTCTGCTTTTGTTTTATTCATCGATGTATCTCCATCATTTCTAACAATGCTGGAAACACCTTAGGTGCTTCTGTTAGTGTGTTCATGTTGCCATCACAAAGGCCCCCAGATTGGGGGTTTAAACAGCACACGTTTATTTTTGCGCAGTCCTGCAGGGTGGATGTCTGAGATCAAGGTGTCATCAGGGTCAGTTTCTCCCGAGGCCTCTCTCCTTGGCTTGTAGACGGCTGTCTCCTCCCCGTGTCCTCATGTGGTTGTCCCTCTGTGTGTGTCTGTGTCCCAATGTGCTCTTCTTATAAGGACACCAGCCCGATTGGATTAGGGGCCACCCCAATGACCTCATTTTAACTTAATTATCTTTTTAAAGACCCCATCTCCAAAGACAGCCAGATTGAGGTACTGGGGGCCAAGATTCCAACGTATGAATTTTGGGGGACACAATTCAGTCCATAACAGGGCCAATACATGAATAAATGAAATAATGAATAAACAAATGAATGAAGGAACACAAATGTTTGTAATACTGGCATTTGATAAAAATGTGAAAATTAATTTGGGACAGTTGTTAGATTCCAAAGGGATCAGGTTAGAATCAGAAATGATGGAAATTCGGTGGAGGTCTGTGGCAAGCTGCCTTTATTCTTTACCCCTCTGCTCCTGGGAGAAGATATATGTCAGCCCATTCCTTTGAGGAATTTGGCAAGAGAGAAAATCAGGGACGAATTTGTCACAAAGTCCTTTGTCACAAATTTATCAAATCTCTTTTGATTACAAAGGAGAAAAGTGATGGACCATCTGCCAGTGTGTTGGGGGGAGGACCCTCATCTCCAAGCAGTGCGAGCGGGGACGGTGGTGAACATGGGAGAAGGGCCAGCGGTTGTGGCCATTTACCCTTCAAAGTTCACACCATCGGGCAGAGAGGGAGCCGCATGTTGGTAAAGAAACGGCGGAATCTGCCGCCGCGGCGCTCAGACGGGGGAGCACGTGGCGCTCACAGCCAGCTGCTCCTTCGTTACTGTCTCCCATCGGTCGGAAAGCATGCTCCTGTCTTTGTGTCATTTCGCGACCTTGGTAACCTGTATCTGTTTCTGTACTGAGTTCGTAATTAGACCATTGAAGCCAAGGAACCTGAAAAACCTGCCGTGAATGATCATGCACGCTTAAAAAAAAACTGACCTAAGAGAAATCTTATCAGACATTACAGTTCAGAATTTGAGATCGTTTATTACATGCCACAGCCAAGAGAGGGAAGAAAATTTTTGGTGAGTTACTCTTCCTTTAAGCCTGTCACTGAGTACTTTGGGACCCCCTTTGAGAATCCCCAGGGAAGGCACACGAGAGCACGTTGCTTCCCTGTGCCCGAGGATAAGCGCTGAGTCAGCACTTTCTCAGGAAGGAAGCACGTGCTTTCCTCAATCGTGGTCTATTTACGTGCACGTAAATTTGTTGTAGACCCGCTAAGGTCCCCTAAGTGCTTCCAGTGGTGAAGTGACTGGAGATGGAAGTTGGGGCTCATCTAGCAGCTCAGAAGTGTCATGGGTCACTTAGGATGGGTGAGCCAGATGTTCCTTGCTTATGAGATGGGAAATTCAGAGGCCAGCTGACTCTTCAGCAGACAATTACCAGTAGAAGTAAAATTAATGTAAAGAACTCATGGTCTCTTTTTTGAATGGGGGCGTTGCTCAGGAAAAATTCGTGTGAATGCCATGTGTGTATGCTTGTGCATGCAAAGAGGATTTGGAATAGGGAGTTGTAATAAATGGGCACGGCATCCCCATGCCACATGAGGGGGGACCATCACTCTGAGCAGAGAAGTCCCTGGAAAGCTCCTGAGCATCTCGAATCAGGCACCATGAGAGCCCTGGGGAAGGGTCCCTGCCTTGAAGGATCTCACCAGAGGAATGGCCTCCTTGCTAACACCTGGGTGAGGAAAAGGGGAGACTTTCTCCACCAAACCTGGGATCCAATTCTTTCCTAAGAGCTTGTCTTCTCCCTGGACTGCTCTGTCCGACACACCGAAGCTTTCAAGCATGTGGCATGAGTGACTTTGGAGAGCGGAGTCAGCTGTAGGGCTGTGTGTCATGGTTGCACTTTCTCTGTTGGGCTCCCTGAGTCCTTCCTTTTCCTGGCCTTTCCTCTTCTGCACTCTACTGTTGGGGGCTGCAATGTTTTTATACCATCTGTGCCTGTAAAGGATTGCTGGTTGGTATCAGCCCATTATTTCATCAGACCCTCATGACATACAGCTCAGACTCACATTCTGCATTCTCTGACTGTTTGAAGGGCACCCCCACCAGCTCTGGTTCCCTTCATCTTCTGGTTTCCAATAAAGTGAGTTCCAATCCTGCTATTTCTACTGTCAACGTGTGATGGAAACCAACCTACTTAAAGTCACCTCCCTCATAGCCTCCACCGATGCTCTTGATTATTTTAGATATTCTATAATTAACAATAGAGAAACAACACTGTGTGCTTATTTTTATAGGATGCTGCCACTCAGAGGCTGGGGAGCAAGAACTTATGCCCAAATCTTCACCCTGGAAGCCTTTCTCCTGGCAGGAAAACAATAGTGAGAGGACTGTTGTTTTCAGGAATTGCCCCAGGCGATGAGTTGATGCAAATAAGCCCAGAGAAGGTGGTTCAGCTCCAAGAGGCTGCTAATTACAGTTTCCACCCCAGCATTTTCAGTGATCAAGCCTTAGGAATGTAATCCTTGCACGGGCCCCCTTAAGACTCCTGAGTCATAAACAGTCATTGTGATAATTGCAAATCGCAGCTTCTCCTCCATCACAGAGACGCTGTGTGGCAGGAGTTCCGAGCCTTTACCCCCAGGAAAGGGGTCGTTTAGCCAAACCCCTCACCCATCCTAGCCGCCACGTCTGCCTCTGAGAAATGAGGTTCTTTCACTCTGTCGCCCACCCCTTCGGAGCTGCTCCAAAGCCACCTTCTGGAACACAGGTTCTTGAAGTGGGAGCAAGGTCTATTTTTGGTTTCTTCTCTTCCTCTCACACTCAGTCAACGTGATTTAAAGAATTGAGCATTGAAGACAAGCCCCAACCTCCCGGTGTGTATTTTCAGTCTTTATCACAAATGTCAAGATTTTATGCATTACAGTATGCTCACGATATCCTCCCGGTGTTTTATTTCGGGCATTCTGAAGTCTGCAGTAATTAGTTTCTCACAAGTCTATTTTGCGCTGAAGAAGCTGCTATTTCCTATTCCTGCGATTTCTCGGCTCTGCCTTTACCAGGACGGCAGCCTTCCCGGCCGGCGTGCCCGCCTCCCGTTCCGCATTTCCTCCGCTCAGGCCTCTTCAATGCTATTTGGTGAGAAACCAAGTGCAAATTAAGAAGATGCTATAGGTTAGCAAACTGGAAACATGATTTAAATAGGAAAGGGTTTATATCTACAGGACACAGAAAGTGTGTATAAAGACAATGTTAAGATTGTAATTTCGTATCTTAATCTTGTCTGAAATGTGTGCATTTCTGTCTCGGGGCCAGTGATAGAATAGGTCGTGTAAGACCTGCTCCGTAAATGGCTGTTAACATAAAGGGAAAAATGGGATTCTTGGAGTAGAGAAAGTGCCTTGTGGCTGTGCGCTGCCCGCCTTTGCATTCTCCCATCCTCACTTTTCCTACATTCAACCCCTCCTGAAAGCTTGGTCCAGCTGTTGATTGAGACGTGACTTCCCTCCTAGGTATCTCGTAATCGGAATGACACAAAGGAAGTAAAAATTCTGTCCCTCTGACAACAGGAAGAAAATGAGGAGTATCAGGAGGATTTAAGATCGACAGTCTGATGAGTGTGAAGTTTCTCTCTTCAAAAAAAAAAAAATCCTGCGCTAATTAACATTGTTATGTTCTGTTCCTGAAAAAGTTTGTAATTTTACTGCATTAAATAGGAGAGAAAAATAGCAGAGAAGAAGCCCACAGCTCCCTGGTGTTATCTCCTTAGAGAGACGAGGAGTTGTTGATGGAAACTTCCATTAGCTAGAATCGGCAGGATACGGTGACCTTGCGCTACTGGCTGGGGAGTGTCCTATCATGGGTGTCCTCGCTCTCTGGGAGCGTGGCTGGAGCGTGCTGCACCATGTGGCTTTGGCTTTCGCCCCCATCTTCTTCTTCAAGGAAGCCTCCTGCTGGGCCAGCTCAGGGCAGGGCTTCTGCTTAGGGTCCAGAGATTCTGGAAGTCCTTGTCCCTGCTGGGACGTGGGAGCGTTTTCATACATCTTCACTCTTGAGGTCCTCTTGTTCCTGTCATCAGGACCAAATGATGTATTTCTGTACTCTTTCACACCTATTTTACTTTTCAGATTTTCAGATAAATGGCATTTTGTGCCCTCTCCCCTTACAAGTGGAGACCACATCCGAAGTCACTGGCTTAGCACCCTGGGATCACAGCCTCTTTTCCCCGGAGAATCTCCACGGGCCTGGTCAGTTTTCATGCAGCGAAGGAGACGACCAGCACATGGGTGCCATTGCCCTCGTCCACCACGTCAGAGGAGACGCACAGAGACAGCCTTCCTCTCAGCCCTGGAGATGGCTTGAGACACCCTGGGCTCCCATCTTCTTGACTTGAACACTTCTGCTTGTGGCCAAATCTGAGTCACTAAGAACGCTGTTGTGCATGTTCCAGTTAGTCTGTGATGCAGCTGGAGACTAATTTTAACTTCTCACCTGGGGTCATCTAAACGTGATCAATAAAAGACTGCTATTCTGTTTGCTCCTAAACCAGAGATCATGCTTCTGTGGATCCATCTGCATTGGTCCATTTCTTCTCGTTCGACGTTCTGAGGGTTTTCGTTGTCAGAGTGCAGCTGTCGGTGTGTGTCGGAACCCAGGAGAGTCCAGTCGTGCTTTTGCTGAGCTAAAGCGAAGTTGGGGCTGCTGGAGCAACAGCTCTGGGCCTCCCTCCCCAGTTTTGAGATCTTTGTTTTAAGAGGGCAGGTTAGGCCTTTATAGCATCACAATATCGTCACTAAAAAATAGATGTAGGGGGAGAAAGTGTCTGAGACTCTTAATGCCTCATTCAACCACAGTTCTTCATCATGCCAGCATAGATCTTGATGGACAGCGGTCCATTTTCAAATCAGATGCTTAACAAAATATCGCTTCCAATAAGCTCTTGTATACGATATTTCTCTTAGGATAATATTTAGCAGAGCTGTTGGGTCAACACAAAGGAAACCTTACTGTTTAAGGTGCCCTGATTACATTGACATCAAATCTCTACTGGACAATGTATAAACACAGACGTTGTAAGGAATAGATTGCGTTCTTACTTGACTGATGTGCAGAGTGACACCTGTGTCCTAAACGCCGTATAGTTTAATGTCTTGATGAGAAAGACATTTTGCTTTCCTAGGTGAGTGAGATTTCTGACTGAGTTCGTCATAACACAGCTATGAGCTCAAGATCTGAGAGCCCTTTGGGTGATTCTGATTAAAATGGGTTCTGTTCAGGCTTATTTTGTTTGAGGAAAGGGGATGGCAGATGTCAAAAACAAACAAATAAACCAACAAACAAAAATCAATTATATGTGGATCAACAGGAACTCTCATCTGTTGCTGGTGGGAATGCAAAATGGTCTGGCCACTCCGGAAGGGAGTCTGTCAGTTTCTTACAAAACTTAACGTACTCTCACCATACAGTCCGGCAATCCCGCTCCTTAATATTTACTCAATAAGCTGACTACTGATGTACACGTTAAAACTGCACGTGAATGTTCATAGCAGTTTTAGTCATAATTGCCAAAACTTGGAAACAATCAAGATGTCCCTCATTAGATGAATGGATAAATAAACTGTGGTCCTCCCAGACAGTGGAATATTATTCAGTGCTAAAAATAAATGAGCCATCAAACCATGAAAAGACATGGAGGAACCTTACACGCATATCCCTGACGGAAAGAAGCCAATCTGAAGAGGCTCCATCCTGTATGATTCCAACCATATGACGTTCAGGAAAAGGCAAACTTATGGAGACAGTGGTTGCCAGGGGTTAGGGAGGAAGGATGAATAGGTGTCATACAGAGGAACTTTAGAGGGTGAAAATACTCCGTATGATACTGTAATGGTGCATCCATGTCATTACACATTTTTCTAAACTCACAGAACACACACAACCAAGAGACAACCATAATGTGAACTATGGACTTTGGATGATGATGACGCGTCAACGTAGGTTCATCAGCTCTAACAAATGTACCATCTGGTGGGGCATGTTGATAATGGGGAGGCTGTGCATACGTTGTGGCAGGGGGTATATAGGAATCTCTGTACTCTCCCTCAATTTTGCTGTGACCCTTAGCTACTTTAAAAAGAAACAGTCTGTAAAAAAAGCCAGTTGCACTGGATGGTGCATGAGAGAAGTCGTCAAAGAGGCCTTTGCTCATGCTTGCCTCTGGGACGTGTATCCCTGACTCAGCCTACAGTTGGTGAGCAGCTTCCCACACCATCATCTAATCTCGGCTAAATGAGGCACTTGGGCCCTTTTTTTTCAGCAGTAGAGCAGCAGAAATAATTGATCACAGGTGTCTCTGTAATTGGGCCCTGCAGGAAGTGTCATAGCACCAAGGGCCTCAACTGTTATCCCCCTGTGAGAAGGAGGCTCCAAGAGCCAAGAGAGCAGGCTGGACACTCTCTCCAGAACTGTTAAATCTGTGAGCACATTGTCCACTGTTTCTACCTGCTCAGGGCTGGACTGCCTGCCCACAGCGTCTTCATCCAGGTGGGGCACTTGTGGTGGGTGCCCTTCTCGTTAGGTATATATTTAAACTAAGGTCCCTGTAGCTTATAAAAAAAACGAAGAAGAAAAAAAGAAAGCCAAACACAAAACCAAACCAAGCTGAACCCCTGCTGTCTGCGACCCGGGGGGTGCCAGCCTGATGTTATCAGTTTAGAACTCGGTGGCCTGGAAAACAGGCAGGAGTGCTGATGGCGATGGCGGCTGGGGGCACCCAGGGCTCCTGTCTCCATGGCAACAGTGGAGTCTCCCAGGTGGATGTGCAAGGCCCGCGCGGTGCGAGAAGGGCTGCAGACTGGAGGTCAAGGATGCTTCCTTTTATCTTGCTCCGGACTCTGTATTTAGGCTGAAGACGTTTCTCCCCACGTTAGCTCTGGGAGCTGTTTCTTTGCGACACCCAAATTCCTAGGCTGACTCAACTTATCCTAAACTACTTAGAAAGGCAAAACACATATTTTAAAACAGATATACTGTGAAGTGTGAAGTGTAAGACATTGGAAGGGAACGAGAGACAGGGCTTTGCCCTCCCAAAAGATAACTTTGTAATGACATGACAGTGAAGCCCACAATGGAAAGAACTGGGTGGAGATGGTCAAACAGGGCCCCGTAGCTCTGAGAAAGGGGGCAAAGGGAGGTAGCTGCTGCCATGCTGGCTCCCCCATTGACCAACGAGGTCTTCTCCCAGGTCTGCCTCCCCCGATGTGATAGAACCTTCTGGATTCCCCCCTGATGGCATTGTCATCCCAGATACTGCAGGTTGAAGAAAGGGAGATTTGACCTGGCGGTGGGGCACAGCAGCCTCACTGCCAGCTGCTGGCTGTCTGTCACATGCATGTTATAGTGAGGTCACGCGTTGGATCCTGCTTCCCTCGTGAAGTATGGACATAATGGAAAAGTGCTGGGTTCAATTGTCGACGGGCTTGTTCTGTGAAGGTGGAAATTTCATTCTGGCACATCTCAGGGTGACAAGATTGAATACTCAGTTACTACTTATTGGAGCTGTCAGGAGCCCGGATGCCTCAGGGGACCAACAGGGAGGACATGCATCTGGCACAGGTGATACGATTCGGACTAGTGTGGCCTGTGGCTAAAGGTATGTGCTCTCCTGAAATAACGATGATAGCTGACATTTACTGAGTGCATATTCTGTGCCAGGCTCTATTCAAGAATTTTGCTTAGCTACTTACTTAATCTTCATTATAAATCTATGAGGCAGGTGCTCTTACTAGCCCCAATTTAAAAGGAAGACTGAAGCACCAGAAGTTAAGTGATTTTCGAGGGTCACAGGGCTGGTTGGTGGCAGAGCTGGGAGCCAGAGAAGGGAGATCTCTTCTAGTGGTCACTGCCTTGGTCTGTTCTGGCTGCTACAGTGAAATACCACAGACCGGGCGGCTCATAAACAACAGATGTTTTTCTCATGGTTCTGGGGGCTGGAAGTCCAGATCCCAGTGCCAGCGTGGTCGGGCTCTGGTGAGGGCCCTCTTCTGGGTTGTAGACGGCCACGTTCTCCTTGTGTCCTCACATGCTGAAGATCTCTCTGGGGTCTCTTTTATAAGGTCACTAATCCCATTCCTAAGGGCTCTACCCTCATGGCCTGATCACCTCCCAAAGGCCCCAGGGCCTCATGCCATCTCCTTGGGGGTTAGATTTTAGTACGTGAATTTTGGGGGGAAATAAACATTCAGGCCACAGCACCCACTCCTATATTTTGGCCATGCTGCCTCTCAGGTCTGCATCTGAGAGCTCAAGCTGAGTTGGGAGAGTTGAACAACACGATCATGGAAGATTTTGGTGAGGACAGAAGAGAGGAGGTATCCACAAGGACTGAGATGGCTTCTCAAAGAACTCAGGGACACATGGCATTGACAATGACAGGGAAGGTGAAAAGCTGGCACAAGACCAAGCACAATGGGTGGGCCAATGATGGAAACTTAAGACAAGAATGAGGAGGGCTGACCCCAGAACAGGCATGGGTTTGCTGGTGTTCCTAACAAAGGCAGAGGTGGCTTTATTAGCTGTGTTTGGGGTAGGAAAGAGGATAGAAGTTACACTTCATGCATACAGTGTGATATTGACAGATGGCTGGCAGAGAACAGATGACAGAAGCAAACCTGTTCACCTCCTATTTCACTTACCTCTTCTTTAAGAAAAGAACATACCCTTCGATCTGGAAAGGGTAAAACTCATTCATTACGAGGGACTTGAAGCCCAAGATAGGGGAGGAGATAGCGAGCACATGGCCAACTTTTTTGAGTTGCAATCTCAAGACGCTGAAAATCTGCAGGAATGCCAGTGACACCTCTTATATCAGATTCCAGGAATGTGGAGAGAAAAGGCAAGGTGCTAGAAGCTATAAGGGATTCAATTTTTCCTGCTTTGGACAGCTGGGAACCAGTTGGTATCCCCAAGCTGACCATGAGAGAGGCTGCGCTGGACTGTGTGACTCAGACAGTGTGAGGTTGAAGTATTTTGCTGTGAATCCCAGGGTAGATTGGAGGGGAGAAGAAGCAAGAGTGAGAAGTGCCAGGAGAAATGGGAGGTAGGACTGGCTTCATGGGCATGGGTCCAGTGCAGCCACACAAGGCCCTACATGCAGGAGGGCCCCACGTGCAGGAGGGCCCCACATCCAGGAGGTCCCATCCCCTGGAGAGTCCATCTCCAAGACGACCCTGTCTTCAGGAAGGCCCCATCCCCAGGAGGGTTCCAACCCCTGGAAGGTCCATCTCCAGGATGACCCTATGTTCAGGAAGGCCCTGTCCTCAGGAAGGTCCCATCCCCTGAAGGGTCCATCTCTAGATTTGCCCCCCATAATCTGGCACCCTTTGTGGGTTTTAGAAGAAGGCCAGTGTGAAGGGGAGGTTGACTCTTTGCCCCCCACCAGCTCCAAGTTTTCATTTTGCACCAGGCCCAGCAAACAATGGAGCCAGCCTTGGGCTGAGAGGAGAGGCGGTCAGAACTTGGCAGTGAATCAATGTCAATGGTTGATTAGGACTGAATGGTGCTCACGGCAAAGGCTACCAGCAGTGAAGTATAAGATGTTAATTGTTGAGTCAGTCAAGAAACTTTGAAGCCAACTTTCAGGTTGAAAATCAGGAAAGATGGAAAATCAGTGTAGATCAGTAAGAAGAGACTAAAAGGCAATTAGCCTACAGAAATTCATGCCACAAACTCAACATTATTCCTGAACATAAGTTGCTGCCAAGTGGCTGGAGGGAAAAGCAAAAAATGAAACATTTAGATAATTCACATTATCCATGTATAATCCGTGCTGTTTTCAAAGGACACTTTTCGTCTGTTGTTTTCACCTTTTCCCCCACACACTCAGGTATCAAGGTGCAAGTTTCTTTTGAGTATTTATAAGGCAAATGCTGGATGATGAAGTGAAAACTTTCCTAAATAACACACCAAGAATAAATTCAGTCAAGAGGAATTTTCTCAGAGCATCCTTCCATGTAGGGCATGAGCATAATATCAATGTAGTCAGACAAATGGGCCAAATGGGTAAAGTCTAAGTTCTTAGTCCGGAATTGATCTGGTTTTATCCAGTGATCACATCTAGACTAGAAGAATGTATGAACTACCCATCTTTTGGGAAATCCTCCAGAAATATTATTTCTCAAAATCAGGCTTTTGAAATTATTTGAAAGCACAAATACTCTAAGGTTATGGTATCAGTAATATTATATAAGCACATAAGCAGAAACTATCGTTGATATCCCCTCATGGAACGTAGGGACCCAGCCAAGATTCCAACTTGAAGGGAGACCGCCTCTCGGGTTTGTGAAGTGGGCAATGGAAAGCTTCAGGCAGCACAAACATTTACCTTAGAAGATAATTATGGGTTGGCATATCTCATAATGTGCAAAGAAATGAGCAGTCCAAGCCCCAAGTCCGCATTATAGAACATAAAAATAGTTGGTTGAGGGTCAACCACCTGGTTAGGAATCCATTTGTATCCCCAGGCAAGCTATGGGAGCTGGGAGAAATGGGAGGTAAGACGGGCTGCTCAACTTCTTCATCTAGAGATTGGGGAGAATATTAGCACCTACATTTTTAGGGGTGTTGTGAGAGCTAAATGTGTAGAGAACTTCTCACTGTGATAAATCAGGGCACATAGGTTACGATCCACAAATGCTTATAGGAATACGACTGTGATGGCTTAGTCTGAAACCTTATAAATGTGGGCATTAAAAACACCTCAAAATAAACTTACCATGATCAGCTTTTAAGCACTACAGCTTCCCAAGGAAGCTTTGAGATAAATAAGTTGCCAGGTGGACCCCTGATTAACGGGAGGAATTGATCAGCTCCACAGAGTTATTCGATGTAGACCAAGTCAGTGTTGGCTTTAGAGCAACTGATCATGTGCCATTTTTTCCTGGCAGCTGCTGCCCAGAGAAGAGCTTCGTCTCTAATGTGGATTCAGGGAGCCAAGGGGAAGCCAAGGGTGCTTTAATTCATACAGAAGTGCTTTCGAATCAAGACACAAATTAAAAATCAAAGGCTGGAAAATAATTTTGTTTCCATGACCCCAAATCTGTCTGGACACTGCTCTTTTCGCCCTAATGCTCCCTTTCATAAAAGAAGATGCAGGTCCTCTGTAGGTGATGTCCCTGTGCCCCTTGGTGAGTTCAGCAGCTGGCACAGCCCACAAAGCATGGATGTCCCATGGAAGCAGCTGGGATGAGGACAGCTGAGCCTGGCTCTAGATTGGGCAGGATTGTTTGCTCTCTAATTTCTACCTTCCTTTGGAAGGTGGTCTGCATTCATAGAAGTAGAAAATCCTGCTCTGTTGGGACACAGAATTATTTGTAATGACCCTTCTGAGTTCAGACCTTGAAGTCCCATCTACCTGGGTGAAAATGATGGCTGGACAAATGCCCAGCTGTAATACTCTAGAAAAGACACTTAACCCTTCAGAAGATCAGTTTCCTTATCCATCCAATGAGTGGGATAGTGCCTATCAGTGTTCATTGAGTAGATTAAATAAGATAACTGTGTACAAAGCGTTTAGTAAGTTGGCATATGTTAAGCACTCAAAAATGAGAGAGGTTGCTATTATTATTTTGAGCCCTGGTTTAAAGTTCCTATTCAGTAGCCTGAGAAATGCAGGCTGCTGAGACCCAGGAGAAGTGATCACCTGGTGTGCTTTCTCCCCACAAAGCATCGCTGTGCCGCATGACCCTGAGACGACACTGAAGCGTTACAGCCAGTGCTTCACACATAGGAGCTGCTCTTAGTTTTACCATCATCATCACTATTACTATTATCCAGCCTTACCGGGAAATACGTTTTTTGGGAGTTTAATTCTATTTGAACAGTTGGAATAAAAGTACAATACAGACATCAAATCTACAGCAAGAGGTTATACTATTTTAATTGGGTATAAAGCGGTGCGCTATTCTGGAAGTAGAATTTGCACTAGAAGTGGGAAATTCATTGTCACCCGTTGTTATTGTCCAGGCAATATAGACACTTTGAGTAGCTTTGTGCAATAAACGTGATAACAGTGAGTGACAGAATTATTTCGAGTGTGGAAGAAGCCTCCATAAATGATTGCTCTGGTGGGGAGAGAAGAGGAAAGGCTGCTCCTCGTGAGGAAAGCACAGATGCAATTAAACGTGGGACTTGCGCAACGATGTTTAGGCTTTAATTTATACACCTACAGCGACTGAATCAGCTGATTACTATACTGTCCTCGGATAAAAACAACTTTGTAATTGTAAATCTGATAGAATCTAACTTGTATCCCCCGCTTTTCTCACTGGAACAATAGTTTATAAAAGAGTCTTTAACAGTGTAAGCTTTCCTGGAAACACAATTATCATGTTACAGCCAGAGCGTGTTTCTGCTGTTTTGAAAACCTAACATTGTTTCTAGGAATGTAATACAAACAAACTCTATACAAATAAATTTCAAGAAATTTCTCCTTAGGTACTGGGAATAGAGTACAAACAAACTCTCCCTTAAGAGACTTCAAGTTCTAATTTTTGTTGGTTGATTGCATTTGGAAAAGCTATTTTCTGCACCGAATTCTGTGAATGCAAGTCACTGCAGTGAAGTCAATAGTATCTTACAGTCGGTTGTGACTTAGAACTTTCAGAGTGCTTTCATATAAAATGTCTTACTTGGTCTTATGACAATGCCCACGTCAGGCCAGGTATCATTATCCTTATTTTCATGTGAGTAAATTAAAGCTTGGAGAAGTTAAGTGACTTGCCTGAGGTCGTAGCATCTCTCTGGTGCCTCCACCCCTTTAACACTCTTCCTCCAAACCTGTTATTATAGCTTTCAGCTCCTTGCTGGTTTGTGTAGATGAGGAGGCTAATCTTTCTGGTCAATTCGAATGTCCTTTCTCTTGCGTGGGAATGGATTACCTTTCAGAACACTTCCGTCGTGGAAGAGAGGGCTATATGAGGCCGTATTGTGAATTCTGTGCCTCAGGAAATAAACTACTCTGAAGCTCAGAATTTTCAAGAGTCCAACTCCTACCTCCAAGCATGGATGATGAAATAATGAATGAACGTTATTGTCCTGGTTCCTGTTAACACTGAAAAACGGATCTCATCCTCTTTTCAAGGAGATAGGGTAGCTACTGTGGGTTGTCTCCTGTATCACCATCGTGAGAACATTTAGCTGTCTGTGTTTTCTGCAGTCCGGGTGCTTCCCCCTCTGCACCGCTCTCCCAAGACCTAAGCAACTGTGTTGAGTATGAATTATCTCATTTCTTCTTACACGAACTCCAGAGAGAATTCGTGACTTCCAACTGGAGCACACCGCCAGAGTGGGCTGTTCTCTCTTGGCTTTGACTGGATGACTACCATCATGTCCTGTTTTGTTAAATAAAAATATATGCTAAGTACTTAGCTCTGGGATTTACCAGGGTGTTTCCAGTAAAGGTACATTGCCGAACCATGAGAAAGAAAGTTGCGGATGAAACCACACTCCTGACTCTGCCTCTTGTGGTGTCTCCAGGTGGAGGAAGCAGCGAGAGGAGAATTATGGGGTGCTTGTCCTTCGGGTGGCCTTACAGAGTTCCAAACGACGATCAGAGCAGGGAAAGTGGTTTCTTGTCTTTTTCTGAGCGGCTATGTTTCCCTCAGAAAGTGCCTTTATCATTCTGTTCCACAGGGGGAATAGTAAACTGTTTCAAAATTAGCTTTGTATGCTGTACAATGTTGAAGGCAAATTGTGCTTGGCTCACAAATGAGTCACCACACTGGTTTGGCATTATTTTTCTTTCTTTCCCTTAGGGGCTGAAGTCTGAGGGAAATGGTGTGGTGGAGGGTGGGGCACATGGAGAAAGAAAGAAGGGGAGATTCGCACAGTCATGGTGAGAGGGAAGAGGGCCAGCAGGTTCCAAGGACTGACTCTGAGCCCTGAGGAAGGGACTTAACCTCTGGGTGTCGATTTCCTTACCTGTGAAATGAGGACAAGGGACACCTTGAGAAGGTGTACTCATCCTTAATACTTGGTCAATGTCCAATAAATGTTGGCTGCTGTTATTTGGGCTGTTACAAGCCAGAGAAAGTTTTCATCTGGGTATACTGGATAACTGTCAACAGCATGGCTCTTTAATATCTTGCCAGTTGCTGTAGAATAAAATAACAGTATAGATGTGACTCACGTATGAATCCCCATAAATAAATGTGTTTAGACTGAAAACGTCTTCAGCCACATTTACTCTCTGCTATTTTGGGAAGTCATTGGGGAGTTTGCCTAGGAAAAGGTTTACACCCTCTGGGCAGAAAGGCAACTCCATCCAACCCCATGCCCTATAAATCAATTTGAAGTCTTGTGGGATAGATGCTAAAAAATACCTGTCCCCTTCTGAAAATCGAGGAGAAATGAGAAAAGAAAGATGAACTATTAGAAATGAAAACCTTAGATTTAGATCCAAGCATAAGGAAGAAGCTAGACGGGCTACCTCCCTTCATCACTTCACATGTGTGCTGCGTGCAGACTCAATAGCTCATTGTTATAAGACCCGGCGAGTAACACGCTCACTACGCTGTGGGTTTGGGTACAGAATTATTCAGGATCCTGAGGCTTTCCAATTAGACAAGAGTAATGCCTTCTAAGCATCATCATTCAAAAGCAAGTTCCTAATGATAATATTCTACATCATAAATGCGTCTTTTGTGTCCTTTTTGTCATTGGTTTGTTTTTCTAATCATAAACATTATAAGTGATCAATACGGTTAAAGTTAGTGTATGTAGTAAAGCATAATGAGGAAAACAAAAATTTCTTCACCCCATAAGCGGGAAATAGCCCTCCAGGTTGCCTCCCAACCAGCTAAAGAGGCTTCTGAACCTTCCTCCTAGATGCACTCCTCACTGTCTTAGTCTAAGGAAGACGTGGAGGCTCCAGGGAGCTCTCAGCCCAGCGGGGGACACAGACCATCCCTCAGGAAATAGGAAACGCGAGTTTCATCACAACCTGTAGTGAGAGTCAGGAAGCAAACAGCCTAGATGCCGCAATGAGATGGAGAACAGAGGGCAGAGGAGGAAGGCTCCTGGAGAGAAGGACCAGGCAGGGCTTTGTCCGGGAGATTGTATCTGAGTGGAGGCCTCCTTCGGGATGAGAAATGGGAAAACAGCTGTCCAGGCAGAGGGAGTCACGCATCAAAGGCCAGCCCAGGAAAGAGTGGGGTTGGAGGGAGCAGAGCAGGGGGCCCACAGTGTCTGGACCTCCCTGAGTAAGTGCAGAGTGGCAGGACAAGAGTTTTGATATGTGGATGGGTATGGTCAGATCTTGCAAGGTTTTGCAGACCTTCTCAAGGAGTTCTTTTTTCTTTTTTTTTTCTGGTACAATATGAAGACTTTAAACAAAGGAGAAAATGAGCCCAGGTTTGCCTTAAGTAACTGGGAGGATGATGATCTGATTTACTGAGTTGAAGATGGCTGGGAAAGGAAATGGATGGGGTACATGTGGGGCTGAAAGGTTGGCTTCCCCTATGTTGGGCTGCGGTGATGTGAGGACATTTGGTTGGAGATGGTGTGTGTAGGGGGTGAGAGTCTGGAGTATGGGGGGCGAGAGTCTGGCGTCGAGGGAAGAAGTGGATTAGCCATAGGTGTTTGTGAGTCATTAGCGCGTATGGGATATTTAAAGTGATGGAGATAGATGTGCTTGAGAACAGAGTGTAGAGAAAGAAACAGACAGGATCCAGAATTATCCTCTGAAAAGTCAGCGATTGGAGGTTAAGTGGAGAAGAGGCCGCCGAGGGGAGAGAAGGACACCCCAGGGAAGCAGAGGCAAGTCCAGGGGGCTTGCTCTCACTTGTCTCCGAGGGAGAAGGTGCCAAGAAGGGAGCTGTCAGTGGCATGCAGTGTGTGGAGCGGTGGAGGAAACTGAAGGGAGATGGACAAGATAAGCGCCTCGGCCTAAGAGTGACCCTGAACTGTGGCCACCACTCACACCCTGTTTAACCATGAACCACAGATTTCACCTCAGTGGTATTAACATTAGTGCATGCACCCGTCCATCCTTGTTGCTCCCGGTGCATGTCTCCCAGGCTACTAATGGGCCTTCCACTTGGCTTGGACTTGCCCAGTCTGGCCCCTCCAATGCATCTCCAAACTGTGCCAGACAGAGGAACTTTCAAAAACACCTGCTGGGAATGCCATTCATGTGACGAAACCCCGTCATTGCCCCACATCCCCTACCCACTGTATTTCAGAATAAAAGTCACCTCCTTAGTTTAATACACTACGTCATTGATGGGCATTCAGATTATTTCCTGTTTGGGGCTACTGCAACAAAACAACTACGAATGTTCTCATGCATATTTTTGGATACTTGTGGATGTACGTTTCTGTTGGGTGTATAACTGGGATAAAATCAAAGCTCTAAGGAACCTATTTTAGAAGACTGGAAAAGAAAATCCAACTAAATCCGGAAAGATTAGAAGTGAGGAATCAATAAGAAGAGAGAAGTTACCAAAGAAATTTAAAGTAGGCAGTAGAGGAAATCAATAAATCCAAAATTTGATTCTTTCAATCAAATGATAAAATAGGCAAAAACTTAGCAAAACTGGTAAAAAAACAAAACGGAGGAGCACAAATGCATAATATCAGGAATGAAAGGAGGGCATCGCTACAGACCCTCAAGGTCTCACAAATAGTGACAGACTGTATCAGTTTCCTGTGGCTGATAAAACGAATTACCAGCAACTTGTTGCTAAAGATAACAAAGTTTCTTACGAGACAGTCCAGGAGGTCAGAAGTCTGGAGGGGGTTCCATGGGGCTAAAATCAAGGATGCTCTCCTTCTGGAGCCGCTCAGGGAGAATCTGTTTCCTTGCCTTTTCCAGCTTCTAGGGGTACCCACGTTCCTTAGGTTGTGTCCTATTTACATGGATCACGTCACTGCAGCCTCTGCTTCTGTCGTCTCAGATCCTTGTCTGATTCAAAACTTCCTGCTTCCCTCTTTCACTTAAATGATGCTTGTGATTACATTGGGTCCACCCAAGTAATCCAAAATAATCTCTCCATCTCAAGGTCCTTAACTTAATCGCATCTGGAAAGTTCTTTTTGCCATATAAGGTAATATATTCACAGGTTCTGGGGGTTAGGAAATAGAGTGTATTATGAACAACGTTTTGCAAATAAATTTGAAATTTAAGATGACACAAATTCATTGAAAGATACAATTTTCCAGAATGAAAACAAGAAGAAATAGAAAACTTTTCTAATCCTATTTCTATGAGTAGAATTGAATCTGCAATTTAAGACATTCTCGATAAGACACCGTAAGTCCCAGAGGACTGCAGCATTGTCACTAAAAATACGTAAGGAAGAACTTACTCTAGTCTTACACAAACTCAACCAGACAATAAAAAAGAAGGAACATTTCTAGACTCTTTCTATGAAGCAAGCATAACTTCCGTACCAAAACTTCACAAGCATGTTATAAGATAGGAAAATTATAGGAATATCATTCTCATAAAGATGGATACAAACATCCTACACAGAATATATGTGTGTGTGTGTGTGTGTGTGTGTATATATATATATATATATTTTTTTTTTTCCTGAGGAAGATTGGCCCTGAACTAACGTCTGTTGCCAATCTTCCTTTATTTTGTATGTGGGATGCCTCCACAGCATGGCTGCTGACAAGTGGTATAGGCCTGTGCCCAAAAACCAAACCCAGGCTGCCAAAGCAGAGTTTGCCAAACTTAACCACTAGGCCATGGGACCAGCTGCAGGATAAAATATTAACAAACCGAACCAACGATGTATAAAAAAAGTAACATATCACAACCACGTTGGGTTTATTCTATGGAGATATGTTTGATTTAAAACTAAAAATTCAAACAATGTGATTTATCATATTAACATGTGATAAATATGAGGAGAAAAATCACATGAGAATCTCAATAGATGCAAAATAAGCACTTGATATTTTCAGCACCCATTCATGATAAAACTCTTGGCAGGGGCCAGCCCCATGGCTGAGTGGTTAAGTGGATGTGCTCAGCTTTTGTAGCCCAGGGTTTCGCTGGTTTGGATCCTGGGCGCAGACCTAGCACTGCTCATCAAGCCATGCAGAGGCCGTGTCCCACACAGCACAGCCAGAAGGACCTGCAACTAGCATATACAACTGTGCACTGGGGGGCTTTGCAGAGAAGAAGAAGAAGAAGAAAAAAAAGAAGATTCGTGATGGATATTAGCTTAGGGCCAATCTTTAAAAAAAAAAGAAAAAAAACCTTTTGGCAAACTATGAATAGAGGGAGATTTCCTTTATCTAGTAAAGGATGTTTCCAAAAAAAAAAAAAAACACTACACAAAATATCATACTTGATAACAAAACCTTGAATGCTTTCTGCTTCAGAATGGGAGTCCCCTACAACAATTTCTCGTCTGTAGTAACTGGAGCTCCTCTCCAGTGCAATAAGGCAAACAAAAGAAATAAAAGTCATGAGAACTGGTTAGAAGGAAACAAAACTGTCATTTATCATAAACAGCCTCATGGTTTAGATAGAAAATTCATCGGAATATATAGGTTAACTATAAGAATAAGTAACTGAATTTACCCAGGAGAAAAGAAGGCAGATATCCACAAGATGATATTTGTGAGAACGTTTATAGTAACTTTATTCACAGCAGCCCCAAACTGGGAACAGCTCAAATTCCAATGTCCCTTAACAATATAATGCTAAATAATTTGGGTTCTATTCACGCAATGGAATTCAGACAGCAACGAAACAGAACCCACTGTGTATGCACACCATCAGACATACTGCAGTTAGACACAAAGGCACACACTGCCGGATGCTGTACAATTCCATTTATAGAAACCACAAAAACTGGCAACACGTACCTATAATGACAGTTGTCAGGACACTGGTTACCTTGTGAAAGGCTATGATCTGAACGTTCTGGGTGTTGGCAATGTTCTGCACCTTGATCCAGACAGCGGTTATATGTGTGTGCTCATTAAAAAAAAATATGATGGACTATACACGTACAACTTGTATACTTTATAGCATGAATGTTATAAGTAAATAGGTTAAAATATTTAAAAATTTTAAAAAAGCATGTGCTGGGGCCAGCCCTGTGGCCGAGTGGTTAGTTCGTGTGCTCTGCTCTGGTGGCCCAGGGTTTCGCCAGTTCAGATCCTGGGCACAGACATGGCTCCGCTCATCAGGTCATGTTGAGGTGGCGTCCCACATAGCACAACCGGAGGCACTCACAACTACAATATACAACTATGTACTGGGGCTTTGGGAAGAAGAAGAAGAAGAAAAAAAAGATGGCAACAGATGTTAACACAGGTGCCAATCTATAAAAAAACCAAAAAAGACATGTGCTGAATAAATGTATTATATCTGTACACAATTATACAGTTATGTGTGAGAGCTTTTTTGATGTATTAGCTATAACTTTCATCACTACAATGCTTTTTTAATGGAGATTTTGAATTTTTCTGGATTTTTCACTAAGGTTGTCTACACATCAGGTACCTGAATTTAGCTAGATGGCTCTGGGTAGGAGTGAGGAAAGCTGGAGGGCTATCTGATTGATTTTTCATCCACTTTAATATTAGTCATATGAATCCCTAGCTCAAGGAATGTAAAAAAACCAACAACGACAGCAGAATCTGAAATCGCCTGGGAGCAGCTGTGACTTGGGATGAAGAAGACGAAAACCATAATTCAAAATCTTGCTACATGTTTCTGACCAGTGAGCCTTCCTGGACCCTGCAAAGCCTCACTTTGGTCCCAGCCTGTGTCCTGAGGTTGTCGCAACAACACGTACTGAAAGAAGTGTTTGCCGGAAGGAGGATGTGTAAACTATGAATGGAATTTTGCCGATAACATTTAATATGCTGGTTACCACACTCATTTACCAACAGGGATCCAAGGCTGCTCTGAAGTCCTCACATGGAAATCAGCCTTTGTTCCCTCAGGGGCACGCAAGGCCACGGTTCCCCTAGCAACTGGGTCACGTGATGTCAGAAATCCGGGCTAGGCCTTGAATGATAAAACAAAAGAGCTTGTTGGCTAGCCAGACAGGAAAGCATCGTGGAAAGAGACAGTCATGTCTCCAATAAAAAAAAAGGAGGCAGTGCGTACATATGTACACACCATGTAATTTTCTTAAGCTTGAGAGCTGTAAATAATACATGCTTTTAAAAGCATGTATATTTTTACAAGTTAGTATTTCTTTTGATGTGTCAGATCACTCAGAAAATAGCTTTTCTCAGGCTTTCATTAACACCTATTTTTCTCCTGTATGTGGTCAAGAAGAAACTGAAGACGAAAGAAATCATTTTCCCGAAACTTTGAGATGCTATGACTTTTGCCCCTAGCAGGGCGTGGGTCACCCTGAAGGGAGGAGTGAGGGCCTGAAGGACCATTTTGTGAAGTTCTAAGTGGCGTGAAGGTGCATATTTCTATGACATGCACAGATTTCTCATGAATCCAAAGCAGGATAGCATAGAAATATACGATGGGTTGTTTTTTAAAGAGAAAATGTCTTTTGCAAATTCTAACAGTTGTCAAATGGAGATTGATTTCTCCTCCCAAAGCTCCCACGCAAAGTGCCAGAAGTCCAAGCTTGTACTTTGACCCTTTCAAATCCTCAGTAATTGAGTATTTTACATGGGATACCATTAACCAGAGAAACTGATTCCTTGTTCTGCTTTTTTAAAAGAGATTTCATAGAGAAAACGAGATATTGATTTCAGGGGAATCCTTAAACCAGAAGGGGCTGAACTAGCTGCTGAATTTGCTAGTTCTTCTGTTAAACTGCTGTGAATGACATGACTTTAGCCTACAAAACAAACCTTTATGATAAGCCCCATATTTGCTAAAATAATATCTTTTGATACTCTAGTTTTGTTTATGTAACATATTTGTTTTTCAGAACAAATAATGTTGGAGAACCCAACATCAATGTATTTTGCCAAAGCCTTTAAAATGACTAAATTTAGATATATATCCATACATGTGAATATATGTATTATGTAGATATGTACCTATGATACAGCAATATTCATTATTCCTATGATGTATAAAAACTTGGTATTCAATCTCATTCAACTTCAAAACCCATGAAATAATATTTGTTTCAAACTATATGAGCCAGAGAGAAATTGTTAAAATAATACATTCGTATTTTATATTTTAAAATGCTTTCTACCATCTGCTCATGCTTACTAAAAATACAGCACAGTCTGAGTCCTGAGATAATGAAGATAAATGTGTGTCAATAATAGAAGTAGCTACTATTTCAGGCATTGGGCTGGATGCTTTTGAATTTGTACCTTCTGAACCTTCACAGCAACTCTGGGAGTGACTGCGGTTACTCCCCGTTTATTGGGACAGAGGTGGGCTTAAGACGCTGGCTGAAACAGGCTGACTTGAGTATCAAACTGAGGTTTTGCTGATCACAGAAATAAAGCTTTTAAAAATCTCTCCAAATAGTGCTTCTGGGATCAATGGATGTCAAACACCTGGACGACCAAGAGACTCAAGTTCCGTCCACACCCTCACTACAGGCAGTTGATGCTTAAATGATAACTAAACGCATCATACAGGAGCAGTGAATACCCCTCAGGTGTAAGCTATTTGTGACTAGGAAGATGACAAAGACAAGCTCAAGGTGAAATCTGATCATTACTTGTTGTTTCTTAGGTGACACAGCCTCTGAATGCAACAGTGAATCCCCTCAAGGGCCAAAAATTGCCTCGGAAAAAAATACTATTGTGACTTTTCTTTCTCTGTTGCCGTGGAACGTTGGCATCCTGACGGTCAGTAGAAGGTCAATAATTGTATTTCAATAGAGCGAACAGCGAACATCAATAATGCATGCAGTCTACTGTTATTTCTTTGTGGGAGGTTTATTCTAGCGTTTGGTATGTAATCTAAATTAGATGTCTGAAGAAAAATAATGCTTTTAAGTTTAAGAAATTTTAGAGAATTCTTTGAGTGAGATTCTCTCTTTAACATTCTGTGAATTCCCCAATAGCCTTTGAAGATTTTTGTCTGAAACTGAGTCTTATTTTCTCTATTCCTTTAAGGAAACCTTTTCTTTCAACCATCCAGAACAAAACAGCTTTCTTTTATGTTTATGCGAAGTTGGATGCAATTATTTTATAATAGTCCATCTCTGTAAACAACCCTATAATTTTTAGACTATTAAATGTCATTATCAAAAACACAAGTCGGGGCTTATTCTGCCCCTGGTTGGCTTTGAAATGGCCTTTAGAATTTCGTGACTCTGTAACCTCTGTCAACCGCATTTCCTCGGTGAGTAGATGCTGCAGCAAGTAACCCCCGGTTCCACAGGACACTTTTTCAAATTCTTGATTCTGCTGATATGTGCAAGCAGCCCACTTTGGAAACGGAATGTGCCATTTCATCCTACTCGAACGTGGGTGGAGGGAAATACATATTTCACTGGAGTGTTGGTGCAACTGGACTGAAGATGGATGGAGACTTGTACCTTGCACGCCGGTGGTGGGTTGTTACTTTTCCTGGCAGTTAGAGCTTTAAAGATAAAAGCTTATTGGATGATATTTTAGGCTCAAGGATATCAGATATCTTTCATCCTACACCCACCTTCGAATCCTAGAGAGATTATGGGATGATGGGCAAGTCGTTGACTCCTCTCTGCACATCAGCGTTTGAAGGAGTCAGTTGGAACACATGGTCTTTGAAGTAGGATCTGATCTGCTGCTCTGTTATGCTCATAGTAGGGCATTTGTACGGAGGTCTTGTTTTCTCCAACAATTCACCCGTGTGGGTTAGATAAGATTTTCTGATTCCTCCCCACGTCCTCTCTATTGGAGGCAGAGTCAGTCACACGCTAGATGTGTTCTTTCAAGCAAGTCACTTCACCTCACTAAGCCTAATGAGATCCAAATCAAGGTGACACCCTTGTAGACCGTGCAAGGACTGGATGAGGTAGTGTCCATGAAGCTCTTGGCCGATACACAAAATAGACCCTAAATGCTAGTGGACTGCATGCTCAGTCCTGGCGTGAGTGGACCACCACAATATTTGCGTATCGCGCTGCAGTCTGCATGTGATGGAAAGTGTGCAGCCTGATGTAGGAGTGGGCTCAGCTCTCCGAGAGCTGCAGGGTCACACAGCAAGTGGACCTATCCAGCCATCTCCAGGCCCCAAGTGTGCCCTCGTTGGAAGGTTCTGCCTTGGTGGGGAGAAGGCCCGAGGGGCCAACGTCTGACCCCGCTCCAGGGCTCACTACAGGCAATGTGCCTTTTCCTTGTAAGCACTCCTTATTTATGAATACACAGTGTGTGGGAATTATCAAGATGTGTTTATGTGTATATGAGTGTATTTTTTGGAGTTTTTAGAAAATATGGCAATTTCAATCCCTTAGATTTAGACTACTGCACCACGGGGAAACCATATAAAGAAAGGTCCTAGGACTTGCATTTTTTCCTTTATATATCTAAGCAGAGCAACACCATATAGGGCTGAAGGAGAACTGAATTCTGGCCCTTGCTTTGCCATGAATAGCTACTGACCTTAGGCACATCTTTTTAATCTCCCTAAGCCTCTCTTTTCTCATTTGTGAAATTAGTAGATTAGACCACATAATCTTTAAAATCCTCTCTGCTGATAATATTTTGAGATTGTAAAAAAAAATCTTGACATGGCTTCAGGAGCTTCGAATGCCCATCGACATCTGCGGGCGTGTGTTAATGGCGCTGCCTCTCTCGCTTTCCAACAGTTGCATCTGCAGTGATGCGAGGAGGAATCTCGTGTGCTCTGTGGCTTCTCCACACTCTCCTGTAACGAGACGGTGACCGAGGACCAGCAGAGACGCATTCTGGAACATGTGTCAAGAATCACAGAGACGCAAAGGAGACCCTGAAGACACAGTCTTAAGGCCATCACTCAACGTCTAGCTTTTCTACTCTCCTTTCTTAACTACGGTGACCCTTCACAAATTTTCAGTTTCCTTGGACATGAACAAAATTAGTTTTTCAGTGATTAAAACAAGGAGTCAGATTATAATTACATTTCCAGTTTGGGTCTGAAGCTTATTCTCCTCTTTCTGGATCCGTCTCTCCAGATACAAACGGGAAACTAATATTCTTGTTACACGTCTTAGGTGAGTCCTAAAAGTCAAACCAAGCGTGACACTAGGAAACATGTTAGGATTGGTTTGGCTGAACTATGAATTCAGAACAGGTAGGAGCTTAATTTCCTTTTAGACGAGTCTAATGTATTCTCTGATGTCTGGAAATAGACTTTTTTCATTTTTAAATAAGTATCCAACTCTAGAAGAGTGACTTTTAAGTAAAAATTCTCTATACAGTAACATTTGTTTCGTAGGAAACTTCCACTTGGCTACCTCCAGATCTCAATGGTATGGAACGTGGTCTAAGAGCAGAAACACTTTCCAGCTTCTCCAGCCTCTGAGACCTGCACAGAACTCTCTCCAGGATGATTCTAGATGTTGACTCACAACTGATCTCCTGAGTGTCCCCTATTTGGACTCAGATAAGCCAGATTCGAGCCCGGTGCAGGAGTAGAGGTGGGATAGTTCCTACAGGGTGGGCGCAGTGGAGCTTTTCACCCACGCTCCTCCTTGGTCTTCATTCACTACTTCTTAGTAAGAACGCCTCTGAGCAGAGAGCTGTGGGCCCTGGAGGAAGACAGAGCCTCGGGTCACAGAGACCTCGGGCTGGAAAACCCAAGGAGTTTGCCCAGGTGGATTTTGGAATTACTTGGGAGTGGTGGGGACTCCTTTTTTCTTGTCTTGTCTACTTTTTGAATGTGAATGTGCCTAACTCTTATCCTCTGCCTGTTCCATCACTGTATTTTGGGAGCAGAGAATTTGTTTCTTGAGTTTCACATGATGGAGAAGAATTTTGGTCCAGGATGGGTCATAGTCTCACCCATACCTGATGCAAACGATGAGATTTGGGGCTTTTGATTGAACTGGTAAGGCTTGGAATGAGATTTTGGACTCGAGTTGATGCTGTAGTGGGTTCAGACATTTTGGGACCTTGGGATGTGGTGAATATATTCTTCAACGTGGGAGACATGAATCTGGGACCGAAGGACAGATTGTGGTGGCTGAATAATCACCCCGCAAAGATGTCCATATCCTGATCCTCAGAACCTGTGAATATGTTACTTTACATGGCGAAAGGGACTTTACAGTTGTGATTACAGATTTTAAGACTGAGAGATTACCCTGGATTATCCCAATGAGCCCAGTATGATCACAAGGGTCCTTGCGATTGGAAGAGGGAAGTAGAGGAGGAAAGAACAGAGAGATGCCAGCATGAGAGAAACTCAGCCTGGCACTGCTGCCAGCTTTGAAGTTGGAGGAGTGGGGCCATGAGCCAAGAAATGCAGGTGAATTCTAGAAGCTGGAAAAGGCTAGGAAACAGATTGTCCCCTGGAGCCTCGGGAAACGAACGCACCTTGCTGACATTTTGATTTCAGCCCTGTGAGACCCATTTCCTACTCTGACCTCCAGAACTGTAGGATAAGAAATGTGTTGCTCTAACCCATTAAGCTCTTGTTACATCAGCAATAGGGGGAAAAAACGTGAGGTTATTGAAGCAGGGTTGTCAATAACCTTTACTGCTAGCTGCGCACACAGCTGTCCCGGCTGCGCACCATGCCTCCCAGCCCCTCCGCCATTCTTCTGTAGAACAGATGTACTGAGTGCAAAAGTTTATGAACAAGAAACAATTCCTCTTGATAAAGGACTTTTTGACCAACGAAAAGGTTAGAAGGGAGTTTGAGTAGGTCGACGGCAGCCAGGGGCAGTGGCATTTCACACGACAGTGATGGGGAAAGGAAATCACTTCAGCTCAGCGCTGAGCTGCACCCGGCACCTGCACATCTCCCAGCCTAAGCCTCAGGGCTGCCAGACTCAGAGAAGGAGGGGACAGAAAGCTGATACGGCAGGAGACCAACACAGGTGACGGAAAACAGTCAGTCCGTGCAAGAGACTGCAGCAGCACACGTCGCACTGGCGAGATCCTCTCACATATCGAATGAAGAAAACAGGCTCCATTAATACTCTACTTTGGGACAAACACATGGAACAGGTGTACAACTCCTACCAAAATAATTGCCTATTTATACGAAATTCATAGGATGAGAGTGTATCTTTTTTTAGCCTGACTCAGCCTCAGTAGAAAACTGAATGCACGTAATATATTCTTGTTTGTGAAAGGGCAGAATAAATCCATGGGATTAAATTTGAAAAGGCAAGTAAGAAACATAATGTAGACCTCTCAGAGCCTAAGACATTTTTTAAGCCATGTGTGGTTCAGTGAATGATGATGACAATGCAGCCATCGGTGCATGAGGCTCCTAAGGATGAGCATAGCAGGTCAAATGGCCACAGGTTTTGGTTTAATGATGGAAAAATCACAAGTGTGAGCAAGTTCCTTTGGTGAAAACCATAAGAGAAGGAATCTGAAAAGCATCTGCTTGTGAAATTCTTCTGGCAATTCGCTGGATAATGGCCAACACTGTAGCTCAAGGTCATTCTTCTATCCGTGGTGTCAGCAGTGAGCCTGGAAGTGACCATGAATTTTTCTGTCCTTGACCTTCACAGGAAGGCACATTTCATATGTCATGTGGCAAAGGACACACACTACAGAACATCCAGGAAAGCCTTACAGTAAATACTCAGCACAGTCAGCTGTGGTTTCCCATGTAGTTGTTTTTTTTTCCCAAACTAAGCTCCCATAAAACAAAACAAAAAGGCAGAATCCATTCAATCATTCTTGTTAATTGCTCAGGAAGACTGAAGAAAAAACACTGTAGAATGATGGCTCTTAAAGGGACCCTAGGATAATTCCCAGTCATCTTCTCATGTTTTAGGAAGCGGGGCTAAGTGACAGACCCAAGCTCGCATCACAAGCCCGCAGCTGAGGCCAGACCCAAATGCTGGTCCTTGGTCTGCTGGATCCATCCTCTTCCTGCTGCACCAAGGACAGCGGTTGTTAAAGAGGATGGTTAGAAAGGGAGGGTGGCGCAGCCTCTGAGGGTGCTGCTGAATCTGAGTGTCTCGATTAGAGACCCACCACATTCACTCAGGAGCACCTGGCTGTCAGTGCTGGGAGCTCTCCCAGGACCACGTGCTTCCCTATAGACAGACTTTGCAGAAGGAGCAACGTCAGCTGAAGTTCTGGCCCCACCACAGAAAGATAAGGTACTTAGCCTCTCTGAGGCTCGGTTTTCACATTTGTATAATGGGTTATTAATAACGCCTATCTCATAGAGTGGTCTTAAAGTTAAATAAAACGCTGTGAGCCCAGAGTCCCTACTGTGTGCAGCACCAGACTGCTCGGCAAAAAGGCAGCTTTCTAACCTAAAGAGAGGAAGAACGTCTATACCCTGTGCCGTGTTTTCAGGCTGGGCCGGGGTGTCTCCCTGAAGCAAGACCCCACGAAGCTGCTGTTCAGCCTCCACACTCGGAGCCTCTGATTTGCGTGAGGAACAGAGAATCCCGCGGAACCAGCTCAGCTTTACAGGGACCGCGCGTTGTTCACAGGTCGCCTCCTATTTGTTTCCAGACTCCTGATCGCCGATTCCTAGACTGAGTTTGCACACAGTTCTGTGGAGAGGAGAGGCCTCCTTCCACGTCCTCTCTAGCCAAGCTAGTACGTGTTCCTGCGTCGCTCCCTGTGACTGCTCCCATGTTTACTTATTTGCACATTCATCACACATTCACAGCTTTACTCATATGGCGTATCTCCTGCACTGCTGGGCCTGGGGCTGAGAGCATCACGATGAATGAGACACGGACTTTTGGAGGAGACAGACACACACATTTCGACGCCTGGTGGGATGTGCCCAGCGTTGCAGTTTGCTCAGAGGAGGGAAGCCAGTGGGAGGAGGGAGTGAGGGAGAAAGGCAGGAAGATGCCTGGGGGAGATGCCTGCAGAGCGGGTCGGGCAAGACAGGAAAGCTTTGCCCTGGCAAAGAGGGGAGACAGCCAGCAGGTGGGGGACAGTCACGGCAGCCAAGTGAGCAACGAGAGCAATTACAAACCGTTAATGAACTTTCTGGGGGGTTTTGCTTTGCCAGAACTGGATTTAGAGCCTGTGTTTCAACTATTAAAACTTCATATTATCATAGAACTTAAAAAAATAATAACATAGCAAATGCACTCTTTCTGTTGTTCTATATCCTGAAGAACTCTGGGAGAAGGTAAATTTAAAAGCTTAGGTAAAAGATGTCTCATATTGGCACCCAAGAATTTTGTCTGCAAAGTGAGCAGATATCTACACATGTAATTTTCAGCATCACTTTGAGGGGCTGCTGTTAACTTTTTTTTTTTTGAGGAAGACTGACCCTGAGCTAACATCCATGCCCATCTTCCTCTACTTTATATGTGAGATGCCTGCCACAGCATGGCTTGCCAAGCAGTGCGTAAGTCCGCATGCGGGATCCGAGGCCAAGAACCTCAGGCCAGTGAAGGAAAACCTGCAAACTTAACCGCTGCACCACTGGGCCGGACCCCAAGGGGCTGCTGTTACAATCTGCCTTCCTGGTTAAAAGGAAACAAACACCTGGAAACACGTGACTGGCCCTTGGTAGGCTGCCTGCCATGTTGGTTGCTAACACCAACAGTTGTGAGAAATGCTCCTGTGAAAATCGAAGGCTCCTCAAGGCTGTCTCAATTCCGTTCATCTTCTTAAATGCCAGCCCCTCTATCCTGAAGCTCTCTAAGCGGGAGGAGAGGAGAGTTCTTGGCGTCCACCGTGGACACGGCACTCCTGTGGTTAAACTATTTCTGTCTTTACTCATGATGTATTTTTCTTTCCTTTCTTTTTTTTTTTTTTTTTTTGGTGAGGCAGATTGGCCCTGAGCTAACATCTGTTGCCAATCTTCCTCTGTTTGCTTGAGAAAGATTGTTGCTGGGCGAATATCTGTGCCAATCTTCCACTGCTTTATGTGGGATGTCACCACAGCACGGTTCGATGAGCAGTCCTGGGTCCACTCCTGGGATCCAAACCCACGAACCTCAGGCTGCCAAAGCAGAGTGGACAAACTTAACCACTACGTCACCAGCCGGCTCGAATCATGACATATTTTTACCTCTCTTAAAATCCATACCTGCTGGCTGTGCCTTACTGCTTGTTTTAACGTTATTACAGACTCACCGTGGACCATTACATCGTATTTTTTCTAATACAATAACTGAATAACACTCTTTTATTATTATTATTTATCATTATTATTATTTTTATCATCATCTACTTAGAAAAATGGTCTGCTACTCGCACACAGATGGCCAGAAGTTTGCAAACCTGGGGCCGGAGCCTTAAGTCCACAGATCAGTTGAATTTTCAGAAGAAAAGCTTCCTGAACAGTTGGCACATGGACCGGATTCATGCACAGGTAAAAATACACTCACATCGCGATCTTTCCCAAGAACAGACATTAACGAGATTTTAGGTGGGAAGGAACAAAGCGCTCTACAGAGAGTGAGAGAAGAAGATCAAAGATGCATTTTGACCACTGACCGTAGATATGAAACCCCTGCCACCGGGTCGGGGCCGACGGAAGCGTGCAGAACACACACTGCTCTTGTCTGCTGATGAGCGACAGCCAGCTGGCTCCCCATTCTCTGTCGCTGAGCTCTCTGCCATGGAGAGGCATCCAATTACCAATGTACCTTCTGCCCTTAGACCTGGACTTCCGAAGGGACCTTTTGTCGTCTCTGCCTGGGCTGGTGCAGTAGCTAATTGAGATGAAAGGCGTGAGGGGCTACTTTCAGGACCAAAGCCGTTATGCTAAGTCTGTCTTACCAACTGGTCAGAATGCCATGCTCTTGCCTGATTTCATTCCCTAAATATACATCTGTATTGTTTGGGACCTCGTCAGGAGTAGTTCTTTGTGAAAGCAGCTAGTCCTGCCGGCCGGCCGGGGCACTTCACTGTGATTTGCCATTTTTCTTTCTTTGCTTCAAGAGCTTAAAGTCAAAAGCCCTCTGGAAACAGCTGTTTGTGCATTGAATGATGCTTTAATAAGGAACCAACAGGCATGAGATGCAGGATGGTGATGGCTAAAGCTTTGTTGTTCTGCCTTCAATTAAGGGAAACATCCACTGTGAGGTCATTCACAGGAAAAAGACTTCAAAAGCAACAGAAAGTATAGAGGCATTAAAATGAAAAGCATTTTTTAACAAAGGATGAAAAGAGTCGGAGGCTGGCATTCATAGGCGTGTTCACAGACACGGCTGCCTGAGGCCTGTGAGCAGGAACGAGAGAAGATCTAGCAACCGGCCGGCCTGGAGCCAGGGGTGGAGGACCAGGAGCCAAGGGTGGGGCAAAGGGTCTGGGCTTTGACAGGAGACATGAAGATACTCACAGCTTCCTGTCGCCTCAGTGGAGGGCGTCAAGACGAGAAGGTCCCGTGTGAGAGAGATTAGATGCAGAGGAACCAAGATGAAGGGGGCCCAGTCGGAGGCCACGGCCTGTTCAATGGGTATTAACAGGTGACGGGTAGTGTCTTCAGGTGGAAAGTGAGGGATGCATTTCGTTGACACTGAGCAAGAAGGATCTGTGGTGTGGATGCCCATTTTTCTGCTGCCTTCCACTTTCGATGTTTCCCATATTTTATGTGATAATAGAACACACGTTTATTCCATCCTTGTTTCCAACTGACCCCAACCAAGTGGTCCTGATCTCACATTATCACGCCTTTGCATGCCAATGGGGAGTTGTGGAAGAGGCTCTAACTGCCGCAACTTTCCTCTTCTTTACTTTTAGCAGCAGACACCCGCCGCCCGCCCCCCGACAACCTTCCTCCTCACTCTAGGGGATTTTAGAAGGTACAGCTAGCTCGTGATGACTTTCCAGCTAAGGGAGAGCCAACAAAGACTATGCAGTTTCCAGCAGCCTCCCTCTCTCCTTCTCATCTCATGCACCAGGGCCCGGACTTGGTGCTGGAGCCAGATCCCACCCCACAGACCAGAAAAACCATCCTGGAGGAGGGGCCAACAAGAGAGAAGGGACCTAGGCCCTCGGATGACCTCAAGGAAGAAAGCCACCACACCCGTGGACACCTGCCTGCCTCTGGACTGTGATGTGAGAGAGACAGACTTCTGTTTCCTGTGTGTCAACATAGCCAGTACCCCAGTGAAGGTGGGGGTCATTGATGCGAGGCCCCTTTGAGATCGGATTCTAAGACTGCGAACTGACCGCTTTTGACCAGAAAGAATGGCACATTTGAGAAAGTTCTATCAATCACCCAGTCTGCGATCCCTGAGAGTTCTTCCAGGTGTAAATGTGTGTGCCTCTATCTTCTCCTTTAATGTATTTGGGGGAGGTCTTGGGGCGTGTTTTGGCATTCAATCTTTTGCCATAGATTTTGGATGAAGACAGAGGTGTTAAGATCTGTGATGGTTAATCTTATGTGTCAACCTGACTGGCCCCCGGGTGCCCAGGTTAAACATCATTGCTGGGTGTCTGGGAGGGTGTTTCTGGCTGAGATTAGGATTTGAATCAGTGGACGCAGTAAAGCAGATGCCCTCCCCTCGCCCCTCAGGGTGGGTGGGCACCATTCAATCCACCGAGGGCCTGAATCGAACAAAAGGTGGGGGTGGGAGGAATTCACCCCTTTCCTGCCTCCCTGTTGAGCTGGGGCGTCTCCTCTCATCTTCTCCTGCCCTCAGACTGGGATGTCCATCATCGGCTCCCCTGGCTCTCCGAAACTTCAGACTCAGACTGAATTTCATCACTGGTTTTCCTGGGTCTCCACCTGCATGTGGCATGTGATGGGACTTCCCACTTCCATAACCACCTCAGCTACTTCTTCATAATAAATCTCTCTCTCTCTGTATGTGTGTGTATATCACCCATTGGCACTGTTTCTCTGGAGACCCCTAATACTGTTAGCATACTTAAAGCACAAAAAAGGGGCATTTTTATAAATGAATCAGTTGAATAATTTTGCCTAACAAAAATCCTTGACCCATTAAAAAAAAAAAGGTAATGGTACTTTTATTGACATCTCTCCTCCTATTTTTTCTACTTCCCAAGAAATCACTGAAACTCAAGGACAATTATTTTAATTTCTTAAATGAAGAATCTTCCAATACATTTTTCCAGCAGAAAGAGAAAAATACTATTGAATGGACAGGGAAGAAATAAAACTAATGGTGAATATTTTAAAAAAGAAAAACCTCAATGTTTACAATAGTTTGGCCAGATGGATCCCAAGAGACCGAATCGGAGATGTTGGAGACATGCCGGGCAAGGTCAACAACTCTGTAGATGGATGCTCAGCCCCAGTGGCTCATGGGAAGGTGACCTACCTGACGCTTGTCTAGGATGCTCTTCAGCAGGAGGCAGCAGAGCTCACTGGGAGGAAACTAGAACTCAGCGATCTCTATGCTCCTATATTTCTAACGTGCTTCTCATGCCGCAGGTGCCTTCCAGAAATTTTGGATTTGAGCTCTAATGAATTATCTCTGATTTTGTTGTTAAGGTTATTTCTAGAGTTTATCTGCTTTTCATTACATTCAAAATAATTGTTCCAAACCACCTGTGCCTTCCCATCTCCCTGTCTTTAAGAGTTAGGCAATCCGGAGTTTAAACCTCTCAGCCTTGCTGTTTTTCAACATCTGGGAGACCCAGTTCCATTGGATTTTTTATTATTTCCCTTTATTTACCACAAGGTAGCTACTTTCAGACACAAATAATGGTGACTGCTTCCAAGCCATTTTGAATTTCTTTGTAAAGGAAGATCTCATCAAAATACGATATCAACTATTTTGGTAAAATAAGCATGTGTGGCATCTACCATATTTCCCATTTCCACCAATCTTAGAGTTCCATTAGGAAGAGAAATTAAAGTTGTCTGATGTGATGTTTCCATCAACATCACAAACGTCACGGCTGGCTTCCATGTGGGTTCTCCGTTTCCTAGCTGGTCTCCAGGTCAAAGCTGGGAACGTAGTTGCAAGCTGGGCACAGAATGGAAGAGACTCACTTTAGACTCCCTCCAGCTCCACTGCGTGTGCCGGAGCAGACCTGTGGTGCACATTTCCTCCAGGGCTCGCTTTAGAATGTTCTTCTTGACACACCTGCTCTTATCTCAAATGTGGGCGTTATTTTCCTGGGAAGAAGTTAACAGATGATTCTCAGTGCCAGTTTTTGTTTGCATTTTAAGTTGATATAATTATTGCACTATTTCTCTTAGTCATCTTTGCATGGCCCATTCTGAAAACATCCAGAACTCTGAAAATCCTGCATTCATTAATCTGTATTCATTCACTTACTAATTACATAATTCTGAGAAGTCACCCTGCTTATATAATGGAGAAAATACTACCTTGTTAAGGTATTGAGTGAAACAATGCATATAAAAATACCTCACCCTTGCAACACCCTCGTAAATACTGTTTGCACTCTCATTAAGATGGCTTACGTTTTCTACCAGTAGTTTTGGTGAAAGATCCAGTGGGGTATCATGGAGAAAAGCTGAGCTTGATGTCGGAGATCTGGCGTTATCAGATCTCCAACTGCAGTGTTACCTTGTGTAAAACCCCTTCGCAGAAAGCATTTATCACAGCCTGGCATACAGCCGGCTCTCAATCAGTGCAGCTAGAGCTGCGGTTTCTGACATGTCCTTCCAAGTCATCCAATTGTGCTTCTCTTTCTGAGGTGTATTCAGAGCTAGAAATCTTTGATGTGTTGTATAAGTCATCATTCTTGATAAATCTCTGGGTCAATATGGCTTAAAAGCAGACCCTGAATCATCGAAAATTTACCACGGCGATCCACACCAAGCCCTGAGGAGCCTCTTCTGATGCAGGGCTCACCTCCTTGGCAGTCTCTAACATTCTTGGCTCACCTGCCGTTAGGCTTCTGTATCTACCGCTTTACCATTCATTCAACCAACACTTAAGTTCTACTAAGCCTTGCAGTAAATGCTTCCCAGTAGATGAGTACACCCCGCCCTGTCTTACAGCCTACACTGGAAGACAGAGAACAGAACACGCAAACATACGCAGTACTGTCGCTGCACACGACACAGGTTAACGTGGCAAAGGACAACTGTCGTACTGCACTCCAAAGGATCTGTGCATCACTGTGAGTTCCTAAGAGAAATGGACAGATATGGTGGGAGTGGACAAAGAGGGCCTCCTAAACTATCCAAGAACTGACCCAGGGAGGATGCAGGACTTCCGTGGGTGGCCACCTAGGCTGTGCATGGCACAATTCCAGCAGGTGCCTTTGGTTGGATGAGTTATAAAAAATAATACAATGTCTTGAGTCACTGAAAACACACAAGAAACAGTGGTTAAGTAATTGACGAGTGGAACAAAAGAAGAAGTACATTGCACAATGAATTTTGTATTTTTTTTAAAGGGCTGCTATCCTTTTTTGTCTTTGTTGAAGATTGGCCCTGAGCCAACATCTGTTGCCAATCTTCCTCTTTTTTTGTTTTTTTTTCTTTTCTCCTCAAAGCCCAAGTACATAGTTGTAGATCCTAGTTGCAAGTCATTCTAGTTCTTCTCTCTGGGAAGCCGCTTCAGCACGGCTTGATGAGTGGTACATAGGTCCGCGCCCAGGATCTGAACCGGCAAACACCAGGCTGTAGATACGGAGCACACAAACTTAATCACTGGGCCACGGCTCCGGCCCCTGAATTTTGTAAATTTTTGTCAGATCAGACACTTCCATTACATTAAGTGATTTTTCATCATTACGAAAGTCTTTGTGAGTCTTAGAGATACTACGTCTCAGAGTTGGAGGAGGTCTCAGAGATGATGTAACTGAACTCTTTCATCTAACTGGTGAGGAAATTGAGCCCAAGGCCACACAGCTTGGTACTAATAAGGACGATGAAAAACCCAAAGCAGGGAGAAGGGGCAGTGACCCTGGACAAGAGCTCTACCCAGCCCTAACCAGCCCTGCACCTGTGAGAAGACGACGCCCACTCTGGGCCAATGGTAAACAGGGGAGTGGAACCAAACGGTCACAAAGTTTCCTTCCTGCTGAACGTTCTGCTCTAAGTAGGAGACAGGCAGAAGTTTACTCTCATACAGATGGCAAAGTGATGGAGAAAACATTTAAATCAACACATGGTGAGTTTGCTTCTAGTAATTCAATCAGGTGCACCCAATAAGGCATTATTTTTAACATGAATTCCTCCTTAATTTTCCCTGGAAATTTTCTCTTAAATATCTCTGGAAGAGAACAGATATGGTCATTGTCTGTTAGGCGTTTGGAGCTGTTCCGGGCATAGCATTCACCCACAGAACCATATAAACAGACAGAACATGGCGCCATCCGTGCAGTTAATCTTCTCCATCAATTGGAACTCGTCCTGTGTGATTTTCTTTGTGACTGAGCTATGTTTATTTTTCTTTGGTGTTTATATTAGACACTTTGGATGTCCACACAATGAGCTGTCCTATAAATAGTGCTTTATTGCAAAAGACCCATTTCCTCAAGCATAAAACTTCTGGACACTGTACTTACACAGTGGCTTGAGGACAGATTGATCAGAGCTAAAACATCCTTTCTGTGAAATATTATGTCATGGAGATGATGCTGTCCTGCAAAGAGTCATACTTCAGTGTCCCAGGGAAATGGATATAAGGAAAGAGGGCACTGCCCGATTACCTGTAACTAGTGATTTGTCGTGCTTCCCTTGACTTGGAAGCTTGGTCTTCCAGAGGCATTTTCGCTCTTTTCTGTGATATTTGTTTTATTCTTCTAGGATTGGAAAGAACCACATCCAATAGCAGGAGTATTCTGTGTAAACTAAAAAAGCCTGGTGGATAATCCACCCATGACCTCTCTTTAAAATACTTCACGATGTCTAAGGAGAGTCATCAGGGAAGACAGGCTGTGCCTCAAGGCCACCCTCTGAGTGATGTCCCTTTCACACTCGCTTCCACACCAAGCATCAGAGGTGGAGGAGACACGTGGACTGCCCACTGCTGCCTCTCCTCTCACCTGCCAGCTTCCCATCTCGGTGAAGAGGCGGGTGCTGGTTCTCAGAATCCTTTCACCTGGTCCAGCATAGGGGCTGCAGGGTAAAGACTTAGGCCCTTCTGCTGTTTACAGGTGCTCAGCCTAGGTGTGGGATGCCAGGCCCCTCGATCTCCAAGAGCAGTTTTCTCAGGGTTCAGTCCTTGTCTTGGGGTCATGGAGCACTTATTTGCTACAACACCCCAAAGGGGCCAAAAACTCAAGAAAAATTCTCAACTTAAGCAAAATCCATTTTAGCCCCTGTTCTTATGGATTTTGTAGGCCAGGTGGGTTGTGAGTTGAAGAGTGTTGAAGGTCAGGACACCTACACCTTAGTCTGAGGGAGGACATGGTTCTGGCAGCTCCCAGTATTCTTTGGAATGTTCCAGAACATTCATAGAATGTGGGCATATTTAGTGGCTCCGACCTTGGCTTTTGGACTTTAAGACAAATCCCTAGTGATCAGGAAAAGTCTTATTCAAAAACATCACTATGTCTAAGGATGCGGAGATTACAAGGGAGGGAACTGTGATGACTATCTGCACTCAAGCTGGTCATAGTCTAAAAGGGGCGATAGACCTGGACCGACGGGCAAAGTGGAATAGTCAGCATGAGAATGTTGAACCTAGGGTGGAGGATGGAAAGACGAGAGTGGCCTACGGTAGGGAGTGTGGGGATAGAATTCCCTGCATCCTTCAGGACCCTTGTGATCACAGAGAAGTATGCATTCACTCAACAGACATGAAATGTGCACCTGCCACGTGTGAGGCACCGTTTCTGGCACTCGAGGTGCATCAGTAAACAAAAGAAACAAGGATCTCCAGGCTTGCGCCACTGACACCCTGGCAGTGGGAGGCGTTCATCAAACAGGAGATCAGAGCAGTCAATCACGATTTGTTACAGGGAAGAGTGCAATGGAGGAAGGGAAGAGGAGCTGGTGGGGCTGGTAGGCAGGTCTCATGGCAAAGAAGACGTTTAGCCAGGATGCAGGTGTAGCTGGAGCAGAGGGGCTAACAGAGCAGAGGGGTTGAGTGCAGAAAGGGAACAGAGTGCTGGATGACTCTTGGGGTCGCTTGCTGGACTTGACTTTGACTCAGAGTGAAGTGAGGCGCTACTGAGCTAAGAGGTGACACTATTTGATGTATATTTTGAACTTAAAGAATCACTCTGGTTGCTGTGTCAAGAACAGACTGTACTAGAGTATGGGGCAAAAGAGGAAGGACCAGCTGGGAGGCTATTGCAATAAGGCAGGTGAGAGACTTGAATCACTCACACCTGTGTTGTCATAATGACATGAGAAGAGGGCAGATCTGGGTACATAATGGGGTTCGCTGAAGCATGGGGCATGTGGCATGAGGGAAGGAGTCAAGGATGACCCCAAGTTTCTGTCCTGAGCAACTGGAAGAGTGGAATTGCCATCAGTTGAATTAAGGGAGGCTGAAGGATGAGTGGTTTGGCAGGAGAAAAGCATTAGCTTAGTTTCAGACACGCCAACTTTGAGACACCAATAGACCGCCCAAGTGGGGGTGTTGAGTAGGTGGTTGGATGTACGATCTGGAAAGTAGGAGAGGTCTAAGGTTGAACTATGCACTTGGGAGTTATCCCTATAAAAAGAGGCTTTAATGTCATGAGACTATATCCTATCACCAAGGGAGGGAGCATGGTGAGAAGAGAAGGGAGGTCTGAAGTCCCGAACCCTCAATAGTCACCCCTCTGGGGACATCCTCATTCCCTCCTGCTTTATCCCAAGTTGAAGTTTAATTCCGGGCGGACCCCAGGCCTACTCTCTTGCGTATATAGATTTAAATGACACCTCTCAAGACAGTAGATATTAGTAACCCATCCCCGAATTTCCCAGGGATTTAGCATGAATTCTCGAGGAGACCCTGGAGAATGGGGTGGGGTGGCATTGTCTGAGTGGGGTCCTCACAGAAGCTGGAAGTTGGTCCCACAGATCGGACGCGTGGGCTGTGAGCCCTGTGCTCTGTAATGCTGTTCTGCCCCAGGGGGTGAGAAATCAAAATTACTTGTCTTATAGAAAATGAAGGAAAGTCCCGCTATGGAGGGAGGTTAGGAACATGGCACAGTAAAATGTTTTCTGTTGAGAATGTTTCTTCCTGAGTCAATATTTCAGAAGCAAAACTGAAATGTCTTAGTCTTGTTGTCTAGATTTCCAAAAATCTGAATTCTGAGGGGAATTTCTAAAAACTATGTCCAGTACCCCATCTGAGAGCCCAAGGACAGGCAGATGGGTGATCATCTTCCATTTCTGCACTTGATCACAGCTTGGATGTGACCACTAGCTCCAGATTCCACGTGGAAACGGGGGTCTGGTCTGGATGGGTCATGTCAGCGAACACGCCGTATTCTTCGTGCTAAGAAATCTGGTGTTTCACAGTCCTTGTTTTACAGCGCTCGTGACAAAGCAATGGCCTATGTAGCTTCAGACATTTGTTAGCAAGCCGTAATGATCAAAACATTTACTTAAGTTTCTGATAACTAAACAGATCCAAAATACAGTAATACTCTCATATTTTAGTTCTGTGAAAAAAAATGTAAGGCGTGGGAAATGATTATAATGAAATGGGGAATAAAGAAGCCAAAATAGCAAGTTCAGGCCATGTGGCTGAGAGATGGCCTCAGAGGACATCTTTAACGGGGCTTTCTGTCAGGCTGGTCTGCCCAGGGTCTGAGTTTGAAGTCCCGGATAAGAACCAGCTTCGTGAAAGTCAATTCATAGTGAGTGGAATGTTGGTAAGAGAGATCAAATATTTAAATTGATCATCACTCTTCCGCTTTATAAGATTTTGTTGGACAGGGTGGAAGTTCGGTTTTCTTTTTAAAGGAGTGAGAGCTGGGTTCAGGTTTGTCTTACCTGCCCTCTTGTTGCTGTGGTTGGACTCAGAGCGCATTGAGGGCCACATGTCACATGGGATGAGATGTCATAAGTAGAGGGCACCCCTGCTGTGGGATCCTGAGGCATAGACAGCACAGGAAAGGGAAATTGCCCAGAGGAACGCTGGGAGGGCACGAGCGTTCGGGAAGGGCGAAGCCAGGTGGGTGTCTGACCACATCTGGTTCTTCCTTGGGAGGATGATGATCCTTTGCATCTATTCCATGGGAAAATTGTATGACTCAGAGAGGGAGAGGGCAGGATGACCAGACGGCTTACACCTCAAGAAACCACAACCCGGCTTCTGCCAAAACTGTGTTAGTCTTGTACAGTGATGAGGGCTTTCCCCTCCCTCGGCAGCATTCGGAGTTAGTTCATCTGTTGGAAAAGGAGAGGCAGCTGTGTTGTTGGGGAACGTGCAGGGGGTTGTGGAGAGATCTGGCCAAAGCTCTGAGCGGACCGTGGTGAGTTCACTGAATGCCGCGCCTCGGTTTCCCCTGGTTCAAGTTGAGATTGGAGGACATGGCGATGGACCGTTAAGGTCCTCTCCAGTCCCGAAATTCTGACCTGGTGTCCTCCAGGGCACCAAGTGTTCCTGGAGAATCTGAAGGAATTCAGGAGTGGGTTGCCTCAGGCGAACATACACACTCAGGCCCAGATCCTCCGTAGCATCGGCAGAGACACACCCCAGGTCCAGCCCCGGGAGACTGGCAGCCACAGCAGCACGGAGTGACAGCGGGACAGGAGCTGGAGCTTCCCGCCCAGAATGGTCACTTCTGCACATTCCCTAAAGATGTCATCTTCTGAAGCCATTCAACACTTTAAAAATTCCACGAACTTTACTATTTGTAAAAATATCATGCCAGCTTCACAGCTAAATTAAACTTCTCTTGCAATCATGAGTCCAGTGCATTTTGCATCAATGGCTCCACATACTTGAGCAGCCGAGTTGCTTCTCCAATGGACTTATTTGTGGGGAAGATATTTTTCCATGTCACTACTCCAGTAAAGCTCATTTCTAAGAAATTTCTAATTTCCCTGGAGTAAGATGAATGCTTCAAAGTCAAAGATGAAGGATATGGTTGCTCCGTCGTGGCTTCTGAAAGCTTTCAAAGCTGGCTTTTTGTCTTTGAGTTCAAACTTGGCTCTATCTAGTCTCAAATATCTTTCCTTTCTTCTGCCTCTACCCACTTCTTGTTAATTGATGCGAACTTGGAGCATCAGTGAAAACCACGAGCCCCATGTTCATCCTTTAAAACACTGTTAAGTGCTGTTATTTCTATGTCTTTATCTTCTGCCAACTATAAGTTTTCTCAAAATGAGTCTGTCCTCCAACATCACAACATTTGTAAGTTTATCATTATTATTAATTTCCTCCTTGCACGGATCAGTTTCCCACTGACTTCTAGGGCTCCACTGCAGACATGCGGCTTCCCTGTCTGAAGGAGTGGGAGCCTGTTAGATGTCACATGTCTGGCTTCTGTCGTCTGAGTCCAGCATAATGTCACATGAAATACTGTTGGCTTATAGTATTTTGGGAAGCTGAAGATAGTTATTGCTGTTATTTAGATTCAAATTTGAAATGTCATGAAAAACACAAAAAATGAACAAGTTATAGGAAAAAGAGAAATGAATGTGAAGAAGTTCTTTGCGTTTTCAAAGGATTAGTTAATAATTTAGTCCCCAGCTGGTTGACTAACTGGGACCTTTGAGACTTCAAATCCATTCAAGAAGCAATTGGGGACATAAATTATAAATGGAAACAAAAGTATAAATGATTTTTCTTCCCCTGCTCGGACCATTTCTGCCATAAGACAGGGATATAAGAGCACTAAAACAAATGCAAAATGGCTTAAGTAGACATTGACTCTGAAATGCTCAGTCGTTCTTCCAGGGTCATCCATCTATTCCTTTCTCACCACGACATTATACTAACTTCACGCTTCCTTCCTACAGCCCGAGTTAACTAAAGCAAAACGAGACGATTAAAGACACCACGTACATCCTAGGAACACCTCTCCAGGAAAGCATGACTTGTATGACCGTGTGTGTGCGTGTGAGCTGGTCTTGGTGTTGCCATCCCTTTAGACTTTTTGAGTTAGGGATCTGTTACTTCACATGAGGTCTCCTGGGCTTGGGTCTTCCCATCTGTAAAAGGAATTTCCCTCTATTATTTCTTGCTATCTGGGAACTTTCAATTACAAACGCAATTACACATTTAAAACCTGATTTTCTTTGATTTGTCCACGTGAAAATTTTTCTTCCTTGAAGTATTCTGTTGGCTTTTTCTTTTTCCTTAGATGTGCTGTGTTTTGCATATGCAAGTGTATCATCAGAAAGTCCAGCAAAATATATGTTTTTCTTAATTTGTATTTTTGTTTTCTCTTTGCATGCAATATTTCTTTTGTCCTGAATACAAATGATTCTTCACCGTATCTTGTGGCCCAATCAACATACTGATCTAGGATATTCTATTTATTTGTAGGGAGCTATAGGGAAGGACTCCAGTGAAGACATTGGGTGATAGACTAGCTATTTGTCCCAAAGGGGAGCCAGAACCAACAGCACATTTAAGCAGAACACAAGCCATAAATGCAAATGACTGGCATCTACTAATAATTTATACAATGGTTGTAGAAATCAATTAACAGAAATTTCAAAGGATGACAATCTCTAAGCAGTGCTCCCAAATTAATAGCATGTGGCCATCGGATGTACCAGTTCATCTTCATAGGGAAAAGAATGGGGTAACAACAGAGTAGCAGGAACATCTCCAAGCCAATGGGAAGAGTAGAAAGATATTTCTCAGCCACTAATAGATCCAGGTTTCAAATTCATTGCTTTACTCTCTAGTTCTTCCCACATATTTCCTTCTGAAATTTGATCATCTCTTAGACGATTTCTAACTGGCTTCTCCCTGTGGATTCCAAGATAACAGTAAGTTAAAAATAACCAACCACTGCAGTTGAGTGGTTAAAAACATCATCACCACAATTGCCTCTTCCCAGACCCAGTTCCAAGTTTTCCATGAAAGTTGATAGAGACCCGTGTTCTCCGGCCATCAGGAGGTCAGGCAGCAGATTCTCGAGTTTCTAGTGCTCCTGGGTGTTCTGAGGCCTCTCCTGCTCCTCCTTTCTGTGCCTCAGCCCTCTACGCTTGAACCATAAGCCCCACCAACATGAGGATATTCCACAGTCTCCCTCTGGATCCCTTCCCAACCCTGTGCTGGTTCAGAGAAAGAAACTCTCAGCAGAGTCCTGAGACATACGTTCGAATGTTCAAGAATACTAAAAGCAGGGGGTACAACCGAAATCATCACCGTCTACTTTGTGTTTGTACCCAACGTAGCTGGATTCCTGGCGTATGTGACTTTGGTGTGGAGATGAGATTTTTATCAGAGACGGTTTCATTCGCTCGGTTACCATAGTTATTTATGACCAGGGCTGGGCCTCAGACCTTCTCCGACTGAACGCTGACGGAGCAGATATTTAGAGAAGTCAGCATTTGTCCAAGACGCCATTGGCTTTTAGTTTCAGTGATGCTTTAAGAACCCATTTTTTTCCCTAACAAGATTATTCTAAAATTAGGAGTATCTGATTTGGTATTCCGCAGTAATTTTATCAGGCTGCTCTCAGAACAGAATTCTGTCTTGCCACACATTCTCTTGCCCGCTGATTCCAGAGAATTCTTGACAAGTCCAGTGTGTGAGGCCAGATGCTGCCATCATACCACAACTTCCATTCGCCTTGTGCCCTCACAGAAGAGAATGTGGTACACCTGGGCCCCATCCCAACAGGCCCTCCTGGCTCCTTTGGTCCACTGTGGTCAAGCAGATGGTCAGTCAGTGAGAATGTGGAGTATGTTGGATAGAGGTCAGAACCTTGCATCAGTGGAAGGGCTGGGTTCACGAATTCCATGATAAACTCTTTCAGGCTTTAAAGTTGTAACTCAAGAGATCCATCCATCTTTTTTTAATCATCTGATATTATGTAATAGTGATAAAATCAATTAGACTCACTTAATGTTCAGGCTATGTGATAACAGTCAAATTATTTTATTTTCTCCACTAGACTTTGATGCATTTACCAAATATTTATGTGTCACGTAAACGCAACTCTTATGTGTCATGTAAAATATTTATATTTGTGTAAAATATTTGCATGTCATGTAAATGCAACTCACGGTTCCCAAAATATTGGGGTGCTTTGATGGCTAAAAGTTGTTTCTTATATTGAGTGATAATCTGCTTCCACATAGATTCCGTCTCTTGCTTCTAGATCTTTCCTCTGGTGATATGAAGTGTCAGTCAGCCTCCTCTTCCATCTGGCATCCCTTAAAATATTTGAAGAGAGTTACTAGGTTTCCCCTACTTCTGTTCATTTTCATGTGAGACATCTTCCGATCCTCAGTGCTCGTAGTTGCCCAAGATGGCCCCTAGACCTTTTCGCATGGAAGCTGGTTCTTGTGAAGACGCTAGCTAGTTGACAGCTGCTAACAGGCACCTTGTATGCATGGGATGCAATGTTTACTGCAGCTGCAGATGCATTCCTGCATATTAAAAGCTCATACTCATTCGTATAGAAGCATCGCCGACACAGACAGAGTGACCAGAATTTGGAAACGGGTGGACAGCGGCCATGGCTCTTCATGTCTTCTGAGCACCTGTCACAGCGTTGACTTGTTTGGGGCAACATCACCCTCAGACTCTTTGGTTTCATTTTGGTTTTGTTTAATTCTGTTACTGCAGACCAGTCTCACTCTGTCCTTTGAACTCAGACACTTTTTCTCGGCCGCCTCCGTGGCTGCTGTTGTCCCCTCCTCTTAATTGTGTCCTTATAATGAGGGAGGAATCTGCTTGCCAGGGACAAGGGTAGTGCCTGCAAGCGTGTGCATCTTACACATTTTATAGAGCTATCCAGCTTTTCATTTGGGCAGCTCTTTTCTCAAATATTCCTGGGTTCATCGCATCTTAGGATTATTTTATTTTATTTTTTGAGGAAGATCAGCCCTGAGCTAACATCTGCTGCCAATCTTCCTCTTTTTGCTGAGGAGGACTGGCCCTGAGCTAACATCCATGCCCATTTTCCTCTACTTTATATGTGGGATGTCTACCACAGCATGGCTTGCCAAGCGGTGCCATGTCCACACCCGGGATCTGAACTGGCCAGCCCCGGGCTACTAAAGCTGAACGTGTGCACTTAACCGCTGCACCACTGGGCAGGCCCCACATCTCAGGATTATGAAACAACAAAACCAGCGGGTCCTTTCCCAATGAGTACCAGGTCTGTTCGCATCCATCTTTTCTCGGTTTAAGTTTGATTGTTTACACATGTGGAGTGTGTACCACTGTGAAAAAAATAACTTCTTCTTTTGTTGAAGCTTAAGGTAGAGAAATCTTTGGCATATATTGATAGGCTATTGTAATCTTTGTCATTGCTGTGTGAACTATGCTGTCTTTTAATATCTACTCCTCTTGGAAAGCAGCATAATTGATCTTGTGAAGATCTAAGTAAATCTTGGATTTACCACCAGGATAAACTGAAGTACACCTTTTTTCTTCTTTTTCCTGAGGAAGATTAGCCCTGAGCTGACATGCGTGCCAACCTTCCTCTATTTTGCATGTGGGTCCCCACCACAGCATGTCCACCAACGAGTGGTGTAGGTCCTTGCCTAGGATCTGAACCAGGGCCACTGAAGCAGAGCACACCAAACTTGACCACTAGACCACGGGGCCAGCCCCCAAAGTACATCTTTTTGAGGATACTTATAATACTATTAATGCTTCAGTAACAGTGGCAACTCATTTGCAGTGTCAAAGATGTGCAGTTTATTTGCAACAAGAGGTTTAAAATTCCAGCATGGGAAGTTTGCTCTTTGTTATTCCCAGCAGAAGTCCAATCATTGGATAGAACAGAGTCCCATGATCTAATTCTGCACAAAACAGTGATCTGATCATTGATCTGAGCTTTGAAGGGAAATCTTCATATATTGCAACAGTGAACCAGTTATTCAACACTCTGGAAATTACGTTGGCTATTCTTCCTACTAGACTGGAGTAAATATTAAATAAAGATGGTCTGTAGTTATCTCTACATCAGCCAATTGATGACTTTCTCTCTTCTCAGGGTACATATTGTTCTGTCATTTTGTTGAGGTTTGACTGGGTTCCCCAATAACCACTGAACCAGGCACTCCAGGAGCCCTCTGGGTAACTGGTCTACAGGATGTCTCAGTGCCTTTCACCACCTGCTCATTCCCAGTCTCATCCAATACGGTGCTGGCCACACCTTTTCTGGTCTTGCACAGGTGGTATTTGGAAATTGCAATCCTCTTCACCAGGGCTTGGAAGCTGGCACAATACCCGCTATATGCAAAGAGGGTGGGTAGCCTCCGGGCTGAGCTTCCTCCACTGACTGATATCCATCACCATCTACATTTCTGGCAATCCGCTCATGCATTCCTCCCGCTCCTTGAAGCAAGCTGCATGCCCATGACCTCATTTGCATTCCTGTCCTGTTCGAGCTGGTCTTCTTGGAGATCTTTCGAGAGGCATTTATTTCTTTTACTTACAAAGGGGTTTGAGTCCGTTGGATCACAGTGACAGGTCTCTGCTCCGTCTCTTTCTTCTCTGCTCTCCAGGACTTCTCTCCTTCCTGACGGTGGGTTCAGAGAGGAAAACCTTCACTCGCTGTGAGCAGACTTCATAGTGGAAACAGAGGAAAAACACATCCCGGGAAGAAGTTACGTGAAAGCAAAGGAGGTGGAAAAGCAACAGGCTTTGGTCAACAAGATCCAGCCCCTCGTGGGTCCTGGGAAGTCCTGGGTGATGGTCCTGGCCGGCTTCCACCAATGGATGTTTTGTGCTCCAGATGGAAGGACGTGAAATACTTACAAAGATAGATGTATATGCTTGGTCTAGGATGGGAGAAGACCAATTGCTGTACCTAGGGAGTTCTCCAAATGCATCCACCAGAGAGTTTTCTCTAACTAGACATGGCCTGGTTACAAGGGGTTTACACTTTAAATAGCCTGGGTTCTCTCTGAAAAGGTTCGGAAAAATGTAAAAACCCAAGTAGTATTTACCTAGCCCAAAGTCACATTTATTGTAATGGAATGTTTCGAAATCTTAATTTGTAGCCTTATGAATTAAAGTTGCAAAGTGCGTGCTTTCTTTTTAAGTCTGAAGAGTCATCAACCACACAATCAAAAGTGAGACTCTACGTCCAGTGCTGTTCCCAGGGGCGGTCCGTGGTTGTCCGTGATGCTGGCCTCCTTCTCCGTGTATGTTGCGCACACGTGTATGTGCCCACCGCTCTCTCTGATCCTCCTGATGACCCCCTTCCCGCTCACCTTTTATGCTTTCACTCAGAACTTCACACGTTCAGAAATTCCAAAAATAGAGGAAAGACCTAACTCTATCACTACTAACAATTTTCATTAATGTATCATAGTAGGATTCTAATCAAATAATTTACTGAAAATAAATTCAAAGTATTGGGGCTGTGTATTCCTCATTGCCCTGTGACCTCACCAAGGGCCGCCTTTGTGTCTCATTCCTCCTTGCCTCCCCTTACCTGTCATCAGACTGGCCTTGCTGGATGTCCCAGAAATTTAGTGGATGAAATTACTCACAGGAGGAATAGTGAAGACCCACAAATCACCCAGTCACGTGGATTAATCTTTGATGTTTTTGCCCAATAATATTTGCATTATATAGTCAAAGAAAAAAATCACAAATATGGAAAAAACCTCCTACATTTATACTCCACCTTAAGGAAAAAAAATGATCACAAGCTTAATAAATAACAACCCCTACTTTATACTAAAGTGGAGCAGAATTTCTAAAATAACGAACAGACCAGAAAACCCACAAAGTGGTTGTTTCTAAGGCTTGGAAAACAAATCTAACCTCTGCAGGAGCCTGCGGTAGGAGTCGGAATTGTTTGAGGTTTGGGAAAGGCGAGACTCAGAGAGACAAGGATTTCAATCTAACAGTGTTGAGGTCCCTGAATTGACCAAAAGTGAACAGCCATAGATGGGACCATGGTACCCAGCTGCAAGGCGACGTGGGACAAAATGTAGAAAAGAAACACATGCTGCCATTGTTCCTGCCTATTCAACAACCCCTTTGGATTAGAAGATTGGCTCAGGCTCCACTGAAGATCGGACGGGCCGCCCGCCGCCCTAAATCGGCCGCAGTCCCCCCGGGTCCTCGTTGGTACTTGTTGCTGCCCGATTGTTCGCCCTCCGTCCATTTTTTCAACATCAACGAGACAGAAATCGCACCAGCGCGTGCGAGCTCCCGGGCTTGCTGTAAGTTCATTAACACTTGCACTGCTTCAGTGCTTCAAGTTATCACGTTCTAAACAGACGATGGTTGAGCTGGGGCGTATTTCTTTACCAATAAAGAAAAGAGGGGGAAGCTGCTAAGCAAAATGGGTCTAAACAGAGTCAGCTGACCTTTTTCTCTTTCACATCAGTGAGGATGTGGAAATGGGAAAGCCTTATTCGCTCTGGACACATTTGGCACATAACTTTTTAAACTAAAGTAAATTTTAGTTTAATTTTATTTACTTTTTTAATTGATATATTGATTCTCTCAAAAACAGTCTGAGAAATCTTGTAAAAATGCTTAAAATGAAACAGTGTAGGATAAATTAAAAGAGGACAAGAGAGAAGATCGAAACTCTGTTGGCTCTGCGGTACAGATGGAACGCAGGAAACCATGCAGCCAGGTGAGCTGGGACTGGTGACTCGGTCACAGGTGTGTGGCAGTGGTGACATCCCCAGTCGTTGACCTTCGGGCTAGGAGCAATAGCACCCAATTATCCCGTGGGCTATATAATTGTTACCATTTCCTGTGTCCGCCTCGAGGTGAAAAATACTGGACAGGTCTTGTTTAGAGCGTGGCGCCATCACTACTTAGATCCTAAAAGCTTGATCTGCTGACTAGTTATGAAACAGCCACAGGTGACTTCTCTAAAGCCGACATTCGCTCCCAGCAGGAGTGCCCAAGACAGTGCAAAGAGCTCGGAGGAGCCCATGACCACTCTTAGGGCCTTTGGTCTATGCAGCCGTTAACACCCTTGAAGCAGCCCTGTGCTCCTCGCAGCAAGGCCCCAAGTAACGCCTCTGTTTGTAGAAGCTCTGAGCCCTCTCAGCCGGCCCACGGGCTGCATCTTTTTGAGCCTCATGCTATTCTTTTCACAACTTTGTGTTTGGGAACTGAGAGAGGCTGGTTCTCCCCCTAAGATGAGCCCTCTCATCTGCCCATTCATCCTGGGCTGCCACGGGCGATGCTGTCCCAGCTCCCAGGTTCTGTGTTCAGACCCAGACCCCAAGAACAGCACCACCCAGGGCTCCCCTTGACCTCAGAGGTCAGGCCAAGGTAAGGACAGGGCTCAAATCCAGGAAAAATGGGTCTGTTAATACCACTTCTAACTAAAGAAGGAGGGCGGCATTTCAGGAGGGCTGTGGAGCTGCAGGACCCAGCTTTCCATCCTAATCAGAGTCCTAGGAGTGAGAAGCTATTATTGTCCCCATTTTACACATGAGAAAGTGAATCTAGTTAAATCTTGGGATTTAACTGTCATGTTAAAATTCACAAGTTAACCACTATACACCTTATGTTTATTTGTATATTTCTTTTCTCTTTCCTTAGATATCAAAAGCTCCTGGAGACAATGGGTAGATTATATAGTGAAGATGATTGATTCAAACATGAACTATGTAAGTTTAAAAACAGATCCTTGTGTGCTCTATGTGATACCAGAATGGTGTACCCATGTCATTGTACATTTGTCCAAACCCACAGGATGTACAACACCAAGAGGGAACCCCAATGTCAAATATGGGCTCTGACAGGCGGGTAGTGGATGGAGTGTGGATTCTATGGACAAAGGGAGGATTCACTTCCCCGGGCGGGCTGGAGATGGGTGTCACGAGACTTCATCACACTACGCAGAATGGTGCACAATTTAAAACTGATGAATTCTTTATTTCTGCAATTTTCCATTTAATACTTTTGTCCCTTAGTTGACCGTGGGTAACTGATATTGAAGAAAGCGAAAGTACAAATAATGGGGGACTACTGTAGTCCCACAGCAATGAAGCAATAACGGTAAAAACAACAATGTTTTGAGTCTGGAATTGCTAACCTTAATCTATGTGTAATTGCATCTGTGGGATTTAAAATGCTTTTCCAAGCTACTACCAAGATCATTTTAAAGTGGCAATCGGAAGCCTCAAGACTAAATTCTCTTAGTTAAAAACATTCTTCTATTCATAGTCAAAAAGAGAAGCATCAAATTTGTGTCAGGAATATAGCGGCATTTAGGGACAAAGTAGAAGTTGGGGGAAGAAAATGTAAAATCCTTTAAAAATTATGCTTCCAGGTCCATCCAGTACAATGTTTTGAGCATTGTATTTCTGATACTAGATTATTTAAGCACATCCTCAACTTTGGGACTGCTACTTCTTAGGGATTTCTGTAATTTAATTCCCAGAACTACCTAAATCCAGTATTCTGATTTGTCTTCTTACATGTATTCAAATTACTTTCTTTTTTTTTTTTGAGGAAGATTAGCCCTGAGCTAACATCCGCTGCCAATCCTCCTCTTTTTGCTGAGGAAGACTGGCCCTGAGCTAACATCCATGCCTATCTTCCTGTACTTTTTATGTGGGACACCTGCCATAGCATGGCTTGACAAGCGGTGTGTAGGTCTATGCCCAGGATCCGAACTGGCGAACCCCAGGCCACTGAAGCAGAGTGCTTGAACTTAACCACTGTGCCACCAGACCAGCCCTTCAAATTACTTTCTTTCACAATTTTTACCTGTGTTTCAAGACCTCATTAAAATTTTACCTCTTCCAAGAAGACTTTCCTAACTACTACAACTATTTTCCAGCATTTCTACTGTATTTGTCATGTCATCTCAAATAGACGTGGTCCTCCCCCCAGATAGGCAGGCTGCCCTAAGGTGAAGCTCTTCTATTACAGAATTGCCCTCTTCTCTTGGGCTATTCTAAGGTAAGCATTATAATGATCTTGTAACTTCATATTGCCCAGCACTTTGCTAGACATGGAACTTTCCAGACATTTGTTTGGTTTCCAGAAACAGCATCCTAAAGACTAATTCAGGGGCTGGCCCCGTGGCTAAGAGGTTAAGTTCATGCGCTCTGCTTTGGAGACCCTGGGTTCGCCAGTTCAGAGACTGGATGCGGAACTATGCACTGCTCATCAAGCCATGCTGTGGTGGCATCCTACATAGAGGAACCAGAGTGACTTACAACTCAGATACACAACTATGTATTGGGGCTTTGGGGAGAAAAACAAAAAGAGGAAGATTGGCAACAGATGTTAGTTCAGGGCCAATCTTCTTCACACACACAGAAAAAAAAGACTAATGCAGTTTATGCAATTCTAGTGCAGTTTACTCAGTTATGTATTTCCTTGTGCTTCATATACCTCCAGGTTGCCTCTCCCAACAATATCCCCCCCGGCTTGACTATTTGTCTCCAAGGCTGCAGCAAAGTCTGTTTCTGAACATTCCTTGAATTGAAGGCTTCCTAGATGCTGGGCACAATATAGCCTTTTCCATGTATTGACTCATAAAATCCTTTCAACGCCCCTGACATATATTATTATTTCCCTTGTAGAGATGAGGAAACTGAGGCATGGGCAGGACAGCCAGTTTCCCAAGACCACTCAGCTGGTAAGTGGTAGAGAGAGACTAGAACTCGGGGACTGCCACTCCCAAGGGCAGCGGCAGCAGACGCTTTTGCACAGGAGGTTGCTGCTTGGATGTGTTTGTTGTCACTGTCGTCCGTGTGTTCCTGAGATGGCGTCCTCTCCCTGAATGGGCGTTGGCCCTGACTGAGGTCTGCAACCGTCTTGTCCTGGTTTGTCTCTCAGCTGCTCCGAGGCTCAGCTCAGGATCGCCCGGGTATGCAATTCCATTACCTCCTTGGAGAACAGACTGTAAAGAGGGGCACAAATACCGTTTTACTATTACGATGACTACTATACAATAATACCAGAAAAGGACATGCTTCTCACAGTCATTGTTTTATATCAAAGATACGACATTTGGCGTGTGTTCGTCCAATTGTCCAGGAGAAGTAGGTTGACCGTATCATTGCATCTTCACCGAAGTGAATCCTGATTAAACAGCACCGTGTGGCAAGAGAGATGGGGTCATTCTTGAGCATCATTTTTGAGCATTATCTTCTCTTTGGAAGAAAAGAAACAGAGTTGGATTTGGATGCCTAGCATAATAAAATGGGATTTTTTTTTTAGCAATCAAATTATGCTTGAATTATAGAACCCTCCATTCATGGCCCGTGAGTAACAGTTTGTTCTCTGAGATTCATAAAATGCCTGTCTTCCCATTTCTGAGACCCCAGCACCGGGCTCAGAACTCCGAGCTGTGGCTTCTGTGGCCCCGGATTCCTGCACCTGTGTTCTCAGTCATTGAGGAGGGCAGATCGGGGCCCCATTTCCAGCAGAGGCTGGTGTGAGTGCTTAGTGAAGAGCTGCAGAGAATTTACGACCTTGCAGGGCATGCTGGCTCCAGGGAACCGATCTGTCACCCGGGCCCCGCAGCAGCCTGGTCACCCCTGCCTCCCCCTCATCCGCTTGTTTTCTGCTCCAGCCAGAGCTGTGTTCTACTATGATGACCTAATGGCATCGCAATTTTTCCAAACTTGCCAGAACTTTCTGGAATATACTTAAAGAGAGTAGTCACTCTGCCTCTTATTAGTTGGCATTCACTTGAGCTGTTTGTGTCAGAGCTGGAATCAATGAGTCATACTTGCTGATCAAAGGGGAGATTTCGGCAGAGGAAAAGCCTGCAGAGGCTCCCCCTTCCTAGAAAAGGCTCTAAGTCTAAGGCAGATGCGGACCCTGGGTGACCGGATGCTTAACCCACGTTGACCACATCTCCTGACACTTTCATTTACTTGGAAATCCCACACGAGGCATGGGGGAGAGACACGTCATCTCTGCCAGCTCCATCTTCTGAGGCTACACTGGGAGATGGAATTGGAGAGGGAAAAAATGGAACACCGTAGACATTAAAGCTGAAATATTTCACACTCTGTAGATGTGCACAAAGCTTCCTGGTGGTGGTCAAGCAGGGAGTCACAGGTCCTTTAGGAATCTGAGGAAAAGCTCTACGTTTCTGCCATCTTCCTCAAGTAAGCCTTTTGAAGCTCCTGTCAGAGGATGCCCAGCCCTCTGACACATCGTGGGTCTGATTCTAGGTAAACAGCACGACTCCAGTTGGGTGAGCTGGTCAAGAGGCCACTGGTCCGGGGCCCACCAGCCACAGAGAGGGCGTTCCTCTCTGCCCTGGGTCTCTGCTCCTTAATGTCCTTGGTGTGGAATCCGAAATGGACCACGGAGAGAGATGGGAGGCGGAACTTCAATGCCCCAGAGCCTCTGCTTGCACATGATGCATATATGCTAAGCCCTATAACACCCATTTCATGATGCACCAATTAAACAGGAAACCCGTACACTTCTAGGTCAGGGTTAAACCAGACGTTTGGTAGTGATGGCTGAAAAGAGATGAAGGTGGTGGAATCCGTGCAATCAGAAAGTTACACTTCCATTTTAAGAGTAGGTAGTGGTACATGACAAGCTGACTTTGCAGCAGGATGTGTTGCTTTCCTGGGGCAGCCATGATAAAGGGCCACAGACTGGAGGCTTAAACAACAGAGATCTGCTTTCTCACAGTCCTGGAGGCTGGAAGTTAGAGAGCAAGGTGTGGGCAGGGCTGGTTCCTCCTGAGTCCTCTTTCCTTGGCGTGTGGATGGCCGTCTCCTCCCTGTGCCCTCATGTAGTCAACCCTCTGGGTGTGTCTGTGTCCCGACCTCTTCCTATAAGAACCCCAGTCAGATTGGAATAGGGCCACTCCAAAGACCTCATTCGAACTTAATCACCTCTGTGAAAGCCCTGTCTCCTAATAAAGGTCACGTTCTGAGGTCCTGGGGGTTAGGACTTGAATTCTGGGGTGACACAATTCAGCCCATGACAGTGTGTGTGTACACGTCTGTCCTGTCTTTTCGCGTCTGCAGGACACTGTACTCAGTGGAAGAGCTTAGGACTGACACTTCCGAGCCACACACAGGGGTTGTCCAGTTGTTGGGATGTTTTGTGTTTGTGTTCATGTATCAATTTCCTGGGTCATCAGTTTGGGCTGTTTCTTTTTTTTGCTTCTCTTGCAGTTCGCAGCACATCCTAGGGGCTCACAAAACACCTGGGCCTCTCGCTCTCCCTGTTCTCATTCAGGCACGCACCGCTCTCTCCCTGAGAGCTGAGTCCGCCTTGTTCTCATTGGGTCCTGGGCTAACATCCTGGCTGAGAAAACTCAGTTTTCTGAGACCTTGGTCTGTGCTCTGGCTTCTCTTGAATGAGTAAGCATGAAACAGCTGAACAAACCTGACATATGATGAAATAATTAAACCGTAGAAAAGGCAGATAAGGAAGATTTGTTGAATGACTTAATGTGTTGTATTAATTACAGTCTTTTGTTCTAGCTGACCTCTGCCTCTGCATCAAAACCTCCACAGACATCTCATTAGGGGACCCCACCCCCCTGGGGGTCTTCTCCTCAGACACCCACACAGGCGGCCTGAACCTACGAACCCCGGGCCACTGAAGCGGAGTGCACAAACTTAACTACTACACCACAGGGCCGGCCCCTGAAACCTCTTTTTAAAAATCTGTTTACTGACATTCTTGGTGGAAATGATAAACGTTCCTTTGAAAAAAGGTTGGAAAATATGGACAAAATATATAGGAGGAAATAAAAGTCATTTGTTTTGGCTCAACTTAATAGTAACTACCATTGTTATTTTGGGGGTGTGTGAACCCCCAGTCTTTGTTGCTATGGAAATGTGAATAAACAGTCCCCTTTGTGTGTAAGGTCAAATAAGCATTTACGTAGGCATCACGCCGAGCAGACTGCAGACTCAACGTGAAATCCTGCTTTTACTTGGCATTTCCAAGTAATTTAGAATTCTCTAGAACTATAAATTTTAGTGACTACATAATATCTTATCTTCATGTAGCAAGATTATGTAGTCACTCTCTGAGTCTTGACCATTTCTGATGTTAACTGTTCTGCATAACCAGAGCGAACGCTGTTGCACACAGATCTTCACAGATAAGTCATATTAGGAAAGGAGTTGCCAGTTCAAGGGGATGGATGATTTTAACTCTACTTTTATAACCCGAGAAACTCTTTCTGGGAGTTCTGCACCAATTCAGACTCTGACCGGCAGTGAATGAGATCGTCTGTCTACCAGAAATTCTAGCAGAAATGGGATTTTTATTACCAAAAAAAGGAGGTTGCAAATTTGTTAGGCAAAAAACATCTCAACATTTTAAGAATATGCATTTCTTTTCATTATCGGAGACGTTGAGGAAGTTTTTCCCTTGCCTCCAATCTCAGCCCTTCTTGTTCTATGAGTCACCCTTTGACTAGTTTTCTGTCGGAAACAATTTGCCTGTAATCCTTGTGGCATATAGTTCCCTAGTCTCTTATATAGCTTCTTGTTATCTTACAATGAATGTTTTTTTCCGACTTACTGAAACTTTTTACTTTATCCAAGTCTGTGAAAACCCACAGCAGTGTGGGGACCACATGTCTTGGATGTGACCACAGTCGGTCAATAGTGGCTGTGTGGGGCTGGGTTGTGATGGGTTGTAGGACAACCTGGACCAACACGTGTAAAAGTTAGAGACCAGAGGAGCAGGCCGATGTTTCTGTGATGTTGTTGCTGATCTTGAATAGAAATCAAGTCCACCTGTATCTTGCTTATCATTTCTTCCATTCATTGTTTTCTTGGAAAGTCCTTTTCTCTTCTTGACATAGTTGAATGTTCCTTGATTTTTCAAATAGTTGTTAATTTTAGTGTTTCGGCTTTCTACATATTCCATTTAATTCTTCTTCATTTTATTTTTAGATGGTGTGAATTAAGGATCTCAATGGATTTTTCCCCCAACTAAGTTTACAAATTTTTCAACATCGTTTATTGAATTAATTATCTTTCTTTGTTACCCACGAAGTCGTTCTCTATTAGCATTTGCTTCTGGGAAAGCTAATCTTTTCCACTGATTAAAATATTTACTCTTCTGCCAGGACTGCACAATCGTGTTTCCTGCAGATCTGGTAGGGCTGGCTTTCCCCCATCACTCACTCCTCTTTGTCTATTTTTTTCTTTAATCTGCCTTGGAAACCTGTGTTTCTCTTGTGAGTCATTGAATCATTTATGAGACGGCGGCCCTGCCGTCCGACAGTAGATGAGAAAAACTCTGGCCAAATGCTCGTGAGGACCCCATAAGAGATTAGGAGGTCTCTGGGCCAAGGGTGCTGGTCCTGGGCTGTCAGGGAGACCCTGCCCGAGACCACAGGGAAAGGAGTTGTGGGGCCACTGCTCAGGGCCCTGCTGTGCTCTGGATTCCTGGTGCTCAGCACCCCTGAGGATTGGGACCCACTCTGACGCTTCATTTATCTTGCAGGTTTCTTGGCTGCTATCTCAGAATAGTCATGCTCTGTGTGCCGAGTCATGTTCCTTAAACAATATCTAATTACTGCTGGATTGCGTCACACTTCCAGCCCAGCGCTGCCCAGGAAAAGTTTCTGCGATGGTGGAGTGTCCCACAAGCTGAGCCATCCCGTCCAGAAGCCACTAGCCATATGTGGCCACAGAGCACTTGATATGTGGTAAATGCAAGCGAGGAACTGAATTTTACTTACTTTAATTCTAATTTCTTTCGGTTTAAATTTTAACAGCCACATGTGGCTAGTGGGTATCATATTGGTAGGCACGGTAAGAACTTGGTCCCCATCCCAGTCATACCGCCTGGTCCCTGCAGAGAGCCATCGACACAGAGCTCAAGCCACGTGTCGTTTCTTCCCTCCAGTGTCAGAGCAGACCAAGTCCTGTGGTCAGGGCAATTGGAGCGACTCCTCCCGAAGTCAGGCAGAGTGCAAGGCTCAGCTGGTCCCAGCATCGTAACTCCCCAGGCAAACGCAGTGCACTGAAGAGGAGAGGGCGTAGAGCCCCCGCTGGTGCCCACACTGACACTCAGGTGCATGTGAGCACAAACTCCATCCCCTATGCCCCCGGGGCCCAGACCCTGTCTCCACCCCTTCTCCTCCCGTGCTTCCCCATCTCGCTGTCCAACCTCCCTAAGAAACGACCTGCATCAACCAGGATGCTAAATCAAGAGCATTTCATCTTTATACCCAATGCCCTCTCAGTAGTGTTGGACCTGGGAAGCAGTCCCTCCCGAAATGCCAGGGAACCAGGGTGTGAGGTCACTTCTCCCTCATTTTGTCCCGCTTCCCTGGGGTCATTTCTCTCACCTGTGAGCAGGTGTGTCCTTCAGAGCCTCATCCTGAGCACTGGGCATCTCCCACAGTTTCCACCTGTGGTCTCAGTGTGTCCACATCTGCCTTCCCTCCCAGATCCCTCCTCTGAAACCCAGAACGGAGACTCACTCCCCCCTAACCCTTCCAGCCACCAGGCGCAGCACATGGATCCAAGGGCAGACTCCACCCTGGGCACTCCCAGCATCCAGAGGCCAGGAGACACATGGACTCTCAACCCACGCATCCATCCTGGGTCCCTGTCCTCTCTGCCCTCACGTCTGGAGCATCGTGTGTTCTGTCATGGGTGGTCTCTGCCCTGCTCTGGCTCACAGCCTCGTGTCGGAGTACACACACATGCTGTATTACTCCCTGCCACGGCCTTCCTGCCTCCAGGGTTCCCCACCATGTTCAGCAAAGGTTTTCACCTCCCACCTCCAATTCCAGTGCTTCCGAGGTTTCCCGCTGAATTTAGGAAGGGCAGCAGACTTCTCAGGGAGCTGAGGGCCCTGCAGGATCTAAGTTCTGTGCATGTGGCCAGCCCCTCACCCCCTCCACCTTCCTCACTCATCTTCTTCAGGGCTCTGGGGCACCAGTGGTTACCCTCCAAGACCTCTGTCCCCCTCACTTCCACCTTCTCATCTTACCAGTAACCAGCTCTTTGCCCACTCACGGCACATCCTCAAACACAGGCTCCATCAAAGGTCGCACACCCGCCTCCCTCGCCCCCACACCAGGAGCCTCCTGGACGGGCTGGTCCCTGAGGACCCTGCCGAGACAAGCCGGGACAGGCTAACCTTTCTTTTTTCTTTTCTACCTACAAGATTTGATTTGGTTTGAATCAGAGACAAGCACCTAACAATAATTACACTGTAACTTTTTAACATTCACAGAATCTTTACATAACCCTAAAATACCTGACAGCCCATCATCTGGGGTATATTCTGATAAGAATGGCCTGCAGATGGCACTTACAAGAAAAGGTTTGCAAATTCGACACATCTACATGAGCAATTCTAGGACGCAGTGCGTTGTTATCGATGCTCAGATGGCCATTGGGCCGCTGCTTTCCTCCTCAGATCTGGAGCAGCCCGCCTGCAGGTTGGCTCAGGCTCCATGCTGGGGAGTGGGCAGGAATGTTCTTCTTTCCAAGTGTCAGTGACTTCTCTGAGGAAAATCAGGCAACAAAGTGAAAACAGTCAATGTTTGAACCCGAGTACCTTGGATTCTAAGCCTAGGAACGTTCCACTGCACCAGCTACGCCAAACTTCATGTCTGAACTCTCATTTCAGGTTCTATATGGAAAAAAATCACTACTGTAAGGGAGGAGGCAGGCTATACACATAAGGGATAAGTGTGCGTCTGTATTACCTATGTATGGATATGTCAAGATATGCATATATAAAGAGCTACACACGATAAACAACACAATCACAAATGTTGGTAATCAACTACATTTAGACACAGTCCATGTAAAACGAACTAGTTATTTCCGGCAAAAAAAAAAAAAGGGTAGGAAACAACTGATATTCATGTAAAAACTTTTATGTAATTGAAATATATTGAATGTAAAACAATTTAAAAATGGTCTCCTGTTTTAAAATGTAAAAGGGAATCTTTTCTTTGTATGAATTTTTCATTCTTAAGTTTTCCTCAGCTCATCGGGGGATATTCAAGGTGGTTTTACTTATCCTCACACCTCTTGGGTTTGAAGTCAATTAAAATTTTAAAAATTCGTGCTCAAATCAAGCTTTGTGTGACAGCCTTGGGTCCATCAGCAGTTGGCTCCTTTGTCCCCAGGGGACTTGAACAGATAGCCATATGGCTTACAGGGCTGCAGATGGATGCTCTGGGGACCTGCCGAGAAGCAGCTCACGAGGGCACATTTGTAGGACGCATTGAAGGGGAGCCGAGAGAGCCCTGTTGACGAGTTCCAGGTCAGACACCAAGTCCACCCAGAGCCCAGGGGACAGAGGACCGCCTCTCTGTGTGGCCAGTCAGCCTTGTCAGAGACACCAGAGGAACCCTTGACCCACCCCCGGTCATAAAGTGCGTGAGGGACAGGAGTCCTGCTGTGGGCACATCACCTCCACTTGGGCTTCCTCCGCTTTGCCTGCAGCTATGAAACCCTGCACAGAGCATTCTCGCTTGTTGTGCAACCAAATTCGTTTGGGGCTAAACATATTTTAAAATGTCAGCCTTCTTATTTGGTCCATGGGATGAGAAACGCGAGATTCTCGGAAAATGCCATGTTTGGTTTGGCTTTTGTCCTGGAATGGGGAATGGACATTCCTCCTAGAGCATTACGAGGATTAAAAGAAAAAGCTCACGTGAAAACAATGGGTAAGCTCCACTTTGCCGCATTTCACCGAGTTTCATTTATTGTCATTATTCATCACCACCGTCATGGTTACAACTATCAGACGGTATTGTAACAGATGTATTAAATAGAGAGGATTTGGAATCTGAAAAAATAAGATCTTCCCCAGAATGCCCAAAGTGAGGAGGCTGCACAAATTCACCCACCAAGAAAAGAAAAAAGAATGAACCGTTCTTTGATGCTATTCAGGCCCTTGAGGGACAAAAGATGAGAGATCACCAAGAAGGAAGCCATCCTCGCTCAGGGATACTGGCTGTCCTGATGGACCAGACACCTTAGCTCAGAGCTCCCCTTTCTGTCTCGTTGGGGACTTTCCAGGGAGAAAATCTCATCTGTGTCCTTAGCTCCTGCATTCAGCTTGGTCAACCTCAGTGAGGATGGCACATGGATGGGTGATTGCTGATACTCGGTGGGGCCGTGTGGGGCAGGCTGATGAGAAGAGTCCACAGTTTTACATGCCCATCCTGCCCACTGGCCACAGGTCCTGTGAGGCTGCAGACTGAGCTGGGCACCCTGCCCCGTCTGAGAGCCTGGCCCCTCCGTGCTGGCACTGCACCAGCAGCAGCAGCCTCACCCCGGCACTTGGGAGAAATGCTGGACCTGGGAAGCTGCATTTGGAGTCTCCAAGTGCAGTGGAGACCCACTGGCCTGGTGAATCAGCATTTGGACACAGCTACCACCTGATGTGAGGGGTGCGCCCTTTAACTGACGAGAGGCACAGACTGCCACCAGATGGTAAATTCTTATTGTATCCCCAGGGGGGACTGCCCCTGACAATCCCCTACTCCAACAACTGCCCATAGAAATATGATCACCCATCTCCTCCCCAAGTCACAGATGACTATCGCGGCTTTATGTGAATTACAAGATGGCACATCTGGGGTCCCTGCAGCCCCTGCTAGGGCACTCCTGTGGGTGATTTCCACTTCCCTCATCCCCTCATGGCACCCTTGTGCAGTGTACAACAGACTCACCTTCTCAGCTCTTTGTCTCCATCATGGCCCCTGGTACCTGTGCCACCACGGACATCAGCTCAGCTGTTCAATGCGCGTCTCTATCCATGAGGTGAACTTTCCAAATGGGGATTCTGCTATGTATCTATTTCCTTTTGTTTGCTTGTTCACAGAACACTCAGGTGCCAGGCACTGGGATTCCCAAAACAGGGAGAGACGGCCCCGCCATCTTGAAGCAGCCATTTCGAGAGGGAACTGGTCTCTGGCAAATGATGTAAAAGCTCATGGAAATACAGAGAAAGAAGCAACGTTAGTGTGCAGAATGGCAACTTCCCTTTGTTTCAGCTTCGTTAGAGATAAACATAATTAAATTTTGCTCTTAGTGGAGCACATTTTCCATTTTGGGTAAGAAACGATGAAATTGCAAGCTTTAGATCTCTGTCCATTGACGCCATTTGAATGGCCTTCTGTGCTATTTGAGTTTAGGGTGAGTGAGCATGAGGCACTTTTGCTGGCCAAGCTTTCTGCATTAAGATGCTCTCCAGTTTCTACACCGACACATTTTGCCATTGCTGAGACAAAAGCTGCTGTATTTTACCTTCCCATCCACAATTCTCTGCTTTTTGCTCATTTGCTGCCCTCACGCTCCTCTACCACACAAACAACTCAACTTTGTTGGTAAATTGACTGCTTGGAAAAAAACATCACTCCAGAAATGAATATTTCTCTTATTTTATAATCATTTATGTACACTTAATTGTAATAGTCTCAATGATTTAGAAATTAATTTTGCCATAGAATTTCAGAAGTAATTAAAAGGGACAAGGAGACATTCCAATGATTGTAAATTTATAATAGTGGTGTTTTTTTTTCTATTATCATGAGCAACCATAGGCATCGTGTATTTTCTGTTTAGTTCTCTTGAAACATTTTTAAATGAATAGAGAATAAAGGTATTGTTGTATAAGCATGCACTCGAGTTGGTCTTCCAAGCTTTTTGTGACTTGAAACAGGTTTGTTTATGGGATCTGACCGATTTAAGCCTCTTAGTCATGACGGAAAACCAAGTCAGTGCTATTTCCCCTTTGTTACATGAGATTATCCCCCATCAGCTCTGGGAGGATCTCCACGGGGGAAATGAGAACAGAAATGTGGTAAGTGATCGGGGAGCCCACGAGTGTGGCTGGAAGCCTTCGGTGCTGGTATGTGCCCGAAACACTCTGTGCCATCCCCTCCCTGGTGTGCAGGAGGGCTGGAGTGCAGCATCTGCCTGCCTGCAGGGGAGCTGCAATCAGATCCGAGGCGGGAGTGGACCACACCCCAAGTGGGAGTCAAAGTCAGTATAATCATGACCAGGAGGCGGGAGGCTGTGGACTCTTTCGTGGGAAGTTGAGTACAAAAACTGGGATGAGTGAAACTAAAGTGGGCAGAGGGGATCCTGAGGAGGATGTGGTTTGCACAGCAGAACGAGGGAGTTCTTAAGGCAGAAGCCATCGTTTGTGACTCACTTCCTCGACCAGCAAGAACGAGTAAGAGAATGATTGAGTTCATTCCCAACATTAGCAGAGAAAACTAAAGCTACCTCCAACACCACATGGGTCTTCTAAAAGAGGAAAGCATCCAAGGACTGGCCTCCCCCAGTTTCTCTCCTGTCCACGATCCAGACCACTGTGTCGACCCAGAGTTGGAACACCACTTACATAGAAAGCACATGGGATTTTGACCTTCAAATCCTGACTTCGGGTTCTGACTTCAGGTTCTGACTTCAGGTTTTCAAGCCAAGAGAACTTGTCAACTGTGTAAGCAGCCCCTCAACTTTCCAGAATCACAGTTTCCCTCATCAACAACGTTGGAATCATAACAAATGTCCTCTTACCTCACAGAGTTTTATGAAGATCAGATGAAATTAAAATTAACACAGTTTATTTTATTATTATTATTATTTTTTTGCTGAGGAAGATTCACCCTGAGCTAACACCTGTGCCAATCTTCTTCCACTTTGTATGTGGGTTACGGCCACGGTGTGGCTGACGAGTGGTGTAGGTCCATGCCCAGAATCCAAACCCATGAGCCTGGGGCCACGGAAGCGGAGAGCACAGAACTTAACCACTACACCATGGGGCCAGCCTCAGAATCAATGCATTTTATGTAAATAAAGATACAATAAGTATAAATAAAATAAAGATTAAGTAAATAAAGATAAAATTAAAATTAATAAAAGTAAAATCTTACGAATGCTATGAAACCATTCAAATGCTGATGGCTATTACTGACCAGTGGAGGAGAAGAGGAGCCAGTGTGATTTTCTAGTCATTTGAGGGCCTCAGAGCCCTTGAGGGCTTGACCAGTCACCTGGGGCATGGAGAAATACAGTATACAAGGGAGGATGCACTCCTCCTGCAAGGAAGGCTGTGTAGGAATCCAAGCTATTGTTGACATTGATGACTTCTTAATTTCCAGGTTCACTTCTTTGGGACTGCGCATCTTGTGGTTGTGCACTCATAGCTGGACATGGAGCCAGCTCTTATCTCTCAGTTATTATAATTATACCGGGGAACTCTGGCTGTCAGGGAGCCATAGAAATCCTACAAATGGTCTCATTGTTCCCAAACACACAACCTTGAAAAGATGGCTTCCAGGAAGAAGCTATGCAAATAGCATTCATAGTGTCTTCACATTTATTTCCAGAGGGACTAACTTCCTGATTCTGGAAACAGTAGCAATACATGTTACGTGAATGAGATACACTTGTGCTTTACTTGTAATGACGAGTGGAATCTTGCATTGTAGCCATGAGGGCACAGAGAATAACATTAATGCGGTTTCACGCGCCATTGTCACCACCATCTCCGAGACCCTTCCATTGTCGATGTCCCTCTTCCCCGGCATGCCCTGGGACCTATTGTGCATAACAGTGGTTTTTCTAAAATGGAAGAATTCATCTCTCCCTCTCTGTATCAGGGTATTTTTATTTGAGACTTTGAAGTAGGGGTGGAGGGCTCCTATTTAGACCTGGGAATTTTACAAACTGGGAAAGCAGACACGATGCACTGTGTTGCAAACCCCCGTTGAGCCTAAACAGGGAGCCAGTGTGAATAAAGCATCAACACAACCCAGAAGTCCCCTCGTCTGGCTGAGAAGATGGAGACCCAGCAGTAAACTGAGGTGCCCTGGCCTCCCGCCCAAGCCAGGCTGGCCAGAGTCACCCAGCGAGCATTGTCGAGGAATTCAACCCTTTATATTTCACAACTCAATAGCAGACCCCTTCAGTCTCTTAAGAGCACTGGGCATTATAACTCCGTGTTTTACTTGATGTGTGACACACAGATGGCCCTAGAAATTATAATATAGGGATGGACCCCGTGTCTTCCATGCTCCTCAGTTGAAAGGATCCCGGGTTCTGAGCAAATAAGGCCAACTCAGGATAACACAGGAAAACGTGACAAACACAGGTTCGTGGGTGTAAAGTTGCCTGGTGTCTGCAGATGCTGAAGAAATGATGAGAAGAGAAAGCGTGAACCCCCGCAAGGTCCCAGATATTTTGTGTACTTTGTGCTGCCCGTGGATGGCGTTTGACTGGCTGCCTGGGCAGCCTATCCAGGAAGATGCTCTGTGGCAAGTAGAAGAAATTGACTTCAACTGGACCAAGCACTGAAGGGAAGTCGTTGGCCCACACAACGGAACAGCACAGGGTGGATTCCCAGGCTCCAGATGCTGCCTGGTCTCTGCCCTCTATCCTGGACCCTTTGTCACATGACTTGCCCCTGGCCACACTCTCCATTCACCTGTTCCCTCGGCCCTGTTTGGATGGAGCCACCACAGCTCAGGCATCGTGATGGGCGGGAGGATGGAAGACAAAGGATTCAGTGATTGGTTCAAACCAAGCCGTGTCCATCCTCAGGGCAGCCCACCCAGCTCCAAGGGTAAAATCAGAAAAGGAAACCATGTTTTAAAGGTGAGCTCCTCCTACCAGAGTCTTCTGTGCACTCTGAGCACGCAGAGCCTGCTTTAAAGTTAATTGTGGATTGCATCCAAAATGGTAGACTGGAGACTTTTGGAAAGACTCTGCTGCCCTCAGTTTTCTCCCTTTTTGGACTACCGTGGTGTCGAAATTACCCACCATCGGGGTAACAGTGGAATGGTAATGGGAGAAATGTGTTTAAAAAACACAGAAGCCTATTGTCAACCATTAGTGTCCATTTTAAATTAGCTTCACAGACGAGCCCCTTACCTTGCAAAGACTCAGAACAAGTCTTGAAGGCAGAAATGGGGTGAAGCACTGTGTGCGGTGGGTGAATGTCTCTGTAGTTAACCAATCGCTTCTGAGCCGGGCTTCACTGGAGCAGAATTCCAGTCTCACCATGAGACCACACAGCCCGGGGATTAAGGGCCTCGCTGCTGTCCAGGTGTGGCAGAGGTGCAGCAAAACGAAGGGAAATCGGCTCAGGGCCCTTGAACTTTGCTGCTTTTCAAGGTGCATGAGCTGAAAGGAGAGTTTCAGGACACAAACAGGTGAGGTTGAGAAATGAAAATAGATGCATGTCCCCCTTTCTGGCTTCGCCCAGGACCACACTGGGGGGCTGACTGGAGCCAGTCCAGGTCCCTGCAGCTTCTCCAGCTACCTGTCCAGAGAGACAGCCCAAACCCAAGGGGAGGAGAGACAAGACAGAGCCCTCAGCGGAGGAAGAGGAAAGTCTTCCCGCTAGGGACTTAGAGATCTCATGTCTGGGGAGATTTCTGCTACCACAAATTGGTAGTTCTTGTGGTTTTTAATTTGTTTGTATTAAAACATAAAGCTTTCACATAGCTCATTTATATGAGAACTTCTCTTAGCTTAAATTTTGTACTCCAGCCACATGCTGGGAGCTACTCATGTTATAAGAAATACGCTGCTGGTATGCTGGCAACTAAGAAAGTTTTGTTGTGAATTCTTGCTTGTTGAGAAGCATCTATCGTGCTCAGCGGAAAAGGTGTGTCTTTTTCTTGTAATCATCATCAGCTGTTGACCCATAAAAAGTAACAATATATAAAAAGTGTCATAGATTTGGCTCCAGCAACTTAATTATTCTAGTCCATTTGGGAGTAGATGACAAGGTTTTTTTTCTTCATAAATCTTCATTGATCCTCTTAAAATAGTGCTGACACAGTGGAAGTAATTCAAATTGATGGCAGGTAAAGCTGCAGCTCAGGTCGAGGCTTCTGAAACAATCCAGGCTGTAACCAGCATTAATCCACTTGGGTTTAATGATCCTGACAGGCAAAAGCCGTAAAGCCAGGCGTTGCCTTTTATTGGGGGATTAAAGCAGAGAGTGTAAACTTTTCAAACCGTTTCTCTTAGTCCAGCCTCAGGATTCCTCGGCCGGGCTCAGTGACAGAGGCTTGCAGGCCAGAGTCTGAGAAACGCAGCTGAGATTTTTGGAAAACAAAATAAAACCAGAAAACGGAGTCTTGAGCCTTGACGCCTCGTGTGATGCCAAGGACTTGGTCTCACATGGTCTCTGAATTGGCCGCAGACGTGTATACCTGAAGTTGTGAGCTCTGCCCACACGCGGGGCTGTGTCCCCAGGACTCTGGCCTCCGACGTGCGAGCTGTGCTGAGTCCTGTTGGGCAGGCGGGGACCCGGAGCGATGCCTTTGGGGGGCAGGGATTCCGATCTCCCGCCCCAGGCTCAGGGATGTCCCACCGTCTCTCGACTTTCTCTGCCTCCCCCACCCACTATCTTTTCTGGAATATTTTAAGCCAAATCTACGACTTCATAAGAACATTCTGAAAAAAAGTCTTCACACACCATTATTCTAATTGACAGCATTTCTTCATATCATCAGAAATGCTGTCAATTTAAAGGTGAATCCCCCGCGTCCCCATCAGCCAGTTTCAACAATTCTGAACACATGGCCAATTTATTTTGCCTAAAAGTCCTACATAATCCTTTTTTCTCTCCCCAGGATTATTTTGAAGGAAATCTCAGACTTTCTATCATTTCATTTATAAACACTTCAGTCTGTGTCTCTGCCAAATGGGCGCTCGCTCTCTGAAAATATAACCATGATGCCATGATCAACAATAGCCATAATTAGGGGCCAGCCCAGTGGCACAGCAGTTAAGTGTGCACATTCCGCTTCAGCAGCCCAGGGTTCGCTGGTTTGGATCACGGGTGCGGACATGGCACCGCTTGTCAAGCCATGCTGTGACAGGCATCCCACAAATAAAGTAGAGGAAGATGGGCACAGATGTTAACTCAGGGCTAGTCTTCCTCAGCAAAAAGAGGAGGATTGGCAGATGTTATCTCAGGGCTAATCTTCCTCAAAACAAACAAACAAACAAACAAAAAACAACAGCAATAATTAGCAATAACTCAGTTCTATTAAATAATTAATATTACCTGATTGTAAGTGTATATGTATATATGCATTGTGCGTGTGTATATGGACACGAACATATGTACGTATAACTCACACTACCCGAACATAAGTTTATGTGTATATATGTGTGTGTGAGTATACACGTATGTGTATGTCAGGTTAGCTTGTTTAATTGAGAATCCAACACATTCTAAACGTCACACTTGGTTGATGTCTCTTAAATCTCTTTAATCTGCAGGCTCTCTTTGCTTTTATCTTTTTAACTTGCAGTTAACAGATTCCTGACCCTGTAGAGTTTCTCCATTCTGGATTTTCGCGATTGCAGCCCAGCGATGTCTTCTGTCTCTTCCTCAGTCCCTTGTGCGTCCCTGTGAGCTGGTAGAGAGACCTGCATCTGTGCTGTCCAGTGGACTTCCCGCTAGCTCCTACGGCAATGGAGTACTTGAAATATGGCTTCTGAAACCAAGGAAATGAATTTTTAATTTAATTAATTCAATTTAATGTAAATTTAAAAACTGATACTCTATTCAGTTGTTGGAAAATTTTTGGGTATGATTGGAATGCTTTGATATGTGAATCTTTTTTTTATTTTTAATTTTTATTTATTTATTTTTATTGAGTTCGTAATAGTTTACATCAATGTGAGATTTCACTTGTACATTATTTCTTGACTGCCACCACATAAGTGCTCCCCTTTACCCCCTGTGCCCACCTCACCCTCCTTTCCCCTGGTAACCACTGGACTGTTTCCTTTGTCCCAGTACTTGTTTATCTTTCACATATGAGTGAAACCATCTTGTGTTTGTCTTTCTCAGTCTGGCTTATTTCGCTTAGCACAATTCCCTCTAGGTCCTTCCATGTTGTTGCAAATGGGATGAATTTGTTTTTTTTTTCTGGCTGAGTAGTATTCCTTTGTATATAGATACCACATCTTCTTTATCGGATCACTGGTGGGTGGGCACTTGGGTTGCTTCCATGTCTTGGCTATTGTGAATAGTGCTGCAGTGAACATAGGGGTGCATATGATGCTTTGGATTGTTGATTTCAAGTTGTTTGAGTAGATACCCAGTAGTGGGATAGCTGGGTCATATGGTAGTTCTATTTTTAGTTTTTTGAGGAATCTCCACACTGTTTCCCATAGTGGTTGCACCAGTTTGCATTCCCACCAGCAGTGTGTGAGGTTTCCCTTCTCTCCACACCCTCTCCAACATTTGTTATTTTTAGTCTTAGTGATTATAGCCATTTTAACAGGCATAAGGTGTTATCTTAGTGTAGTTTTGATTTGCGATTCCCTGATGATTAGTGACATTGAACATCTTTTCATGTGTTTATTGGCCATCTGTATATCTTCTTTGGAAAAATGTCTGTTCATCTCCTCTGCCCACTTTTTGATCAGGTTGTTTGCTTTCTTATTGTTCAGTTGTGTGAGTTCCTTATATATTGTGGAGATTAACCTCTTCTCAGATGTATGATTTGAAAATATTTTCTCCCAATTGGTGGGTTGTCTCATTTGATTCTAGTTTCTTTTGCCCTGCAGGAACTCTCAAGTCTGATGAATTTCCACTTGTTTATTTTTTCTTTTGTTTCCCTTGCCTGAGAGGACATGGTATTTGAAAAGATCCTTTTTAGTTTGATGTCAAAGAGTGTACTACCTGTACTATTTTCCAGGAGTTTTATGGTTTCAGGACTTATCTTCAAGTCTTTGATCCATTTTGGGTTTATTTTTGTGTATGGTGTGAGATAATGGTCTACTCTCATTCTTTTGCATGTCGCTGTCCAGTTTTCCCAACACCATTTATTGAAGAGACTTTCCTTTCTCCATTGTATGTTCTTGGCACCTTTGTTGAAGATTAGCTGTCCGTAGATGTGTGGTTTTATTTCTGGGCTTTCAGTTTTGTTCCATTGATCTGTGTGCCTGTTTTTGAAGCGGTACCATGCCGTTTTGATCACTATGGGTTTGTGGCACATTTTGAAGTCAGGGATTGTGATACCTCCAGCTTTGTTCTTTTTTCTCAGGATTGCCTTAGCAATTCGGGTTCTTTGGTTGCCCCATGTGAATTTTAGGATTCTTTGCTCTATTTCCGTGAAGAATGTCGTTGGGATTCTGATTGGGATTGCATTCAATCTGTAGATTGTTTTGGGTAGTATGGACATTTTAACTATGTTTTTGCTTCCAATCCATGAGCAAGGAATCTCTTTCCGTCTCTTTAAGTCATTATCAATTTCTCTCAGTAACGCCTTAGCGTGGTCATTGTATAAGTCCTTCACCTCCTTGGTTAGATTTATGTGAATCTGTTTTTTTAACTGTACATTTTATAAAATGTAAATACACATTAAGTTTTTCCCATGAAAATTTACAACCAAAGAAAGATATCCTGTAAGTGTAAAATATACACAGGATTTCACAGACTTAGTATGAAAAAAGAATGTCAAATATCTCATCAATGGTTTTACATTGATAACATTATGAAATTATAATGTTTTGGATATGTTTGGTTAAATAATATATACTGTTAAAGTTAATTCTTACCTATTTCTTTTTACCATTTTGATGTGTTTACTAGAAAATGTAAAGTTCCCATCTGGCTCTCATTATATTTCTGTTGAACAGCACTGATGTAGAGGCTTAATCATATTGGATTCATCTGGGGATGAACATAGTCCACGGGTGGGCTGCCCCTCACACCGCATCACCCGGGACACCCAGGACTCTAGTCGTTTCTCCTGATGTCATGATGGCCAAGCCATTAGCACGTCCATATCAAGTTCTCTTATCAGCTCTTCACCTCGTGGTTTTGGTGGCATTGATGACTGTTACCTTGATTTTTATGTTATTAGAGAATGCAAAACCATGATATCTTAGCTATCCTTTTTTTACTTTTTTTGCCCAAATTTCTTCTGTAAAGAACGTTCCTTGACAACTTTTTCTTTTTTGCCCAGAAGAACAATTCCTACAGGTAAAGTGGATAAATGCCTGTTTTGTCTCCTATATTTACTAGTTTTCAGAATAATAAAAAAGCGAAAAAAGTGGCGAACGCATTTTCCTTTTTGTTTTTTGTGTCCATTCTGTTTTTAGTTTCAGTATCATTAAGATCTAGTGGACTTTGCAACCCAGTGTGTTGCCATCAATTGTAGTTACTATTTGTTTGCTTGTTACATTGTATTACAAGGTAGGAATCCTTTCAAGTCAGCATCTGATTCTTTTTGTCCTGACTCTAGGAGTCCAGGAAGCATTCTCACTTCTCACTAGGACCATTTGTACCTTTCCTGCCCGGACCTGGAATCAGCATTCTCTCCAAGAAGCTCTGTCTACTTTCACAGGAAATAGTAGTTAGAGGTTACACATAGGATGCCGGAGTGCTCACTGTTTTTGGGTGAGATATTATTTCTAGACTTTTTTGGTGGACAGAGCTAAGAAATGCCTTTTTTTTTCTTTTGCTGAAGAAGATTAGCCCTGAGCTACCATCTGTTGCCAATTTTACTCTTTTTTGGCTTGAGGAAGGTTGTCCCTGAGCTAACATCTGTGCCAATCTTCTTCTATTTTGTATGTGGGTCACCGCCACAGCATGGCTTGATGAGTGGTGTAGGTCCTCGCCCAGGATCTGAACCCATGAACCTTGGGCCACCGAAGTGGAACAGGCAGAACTTAACCACTATGCCATAGGGCCAGCACCTATTTTTTTTTTTTAAGAGAAAATACATCATAAGTACATAGTGATATGTTTAATTTAAATTTATAATTATAGAATTTTTTAACTTTAAAATTTTTTAATCTGTATCACCTTTTTTCCTTGTCCTAAAATTCTTAGTTTCTAAAGGCATTAACACAGTTCTTGATTCTAACTATCTATGAATATATAAAAGTTCAAAAAGGACATTACCAGTATTGTCACTAATACTATGATGACTAAACAGAGTTTAAGATTTCTTTGTATTCTTTTCATCTGAGGTATGTATCCCACTAATTTGTACAGTGAAAAGATTGTGTTGAAATTATTGGAAATAGGACTTTATTTGTAGGTTAGCGACCACCTTGATACATGGTTAGGATCACTTATTTTCTTTTTCTTTTCAATATTTGGGGATTGTCTTTTAAATCTTGGTTTAATTTTGTCATACAAAAATATGCATAGTTCCAAAATTGAATCTATACAACAAGATACATTCAGAGAAGTCTAACTTTTTTCCTTGACCCCTCCACCAGTTCCTTCGCTCTGCTAAAGTATTCTTTATCTTTGAAGTTGGGTGTATCTTCCACTTCTAGCACTAGGCTTCATCATCTCACTTCTGATGTTGGCAGGGAAGACTTCAAAGTTGCCCATTAAGTAAAATGTTGACGTTTAGACTCTGGACTCTGACGTGTTCAGGCTAACCCTCTCTAGCTACAATTCCAGCTTGATGCTCTTCAATCCAGTTTGGGAATCTGGAGAAGGTCGAACCTCTCCATAAATTTATTCCCCAACATGTTTGGGGGCCACTTATGTGTTTTACTCCTTTCTTTCTGCCATGTTGTGAGCATGGAAATAAGGAGAGCTCAAGGAGACATGAAGAATAATGCTTTATAGTTATCTACAAGCTCTGTTGCTTCAACTCTTCCAAGTTCTGAATATACATTAAGAAGAAGAAGAAATCCTCCAAATCTTGAAAGGGAAGGACACACAGCCTTCCTAGAGAAATGAGTTGACTTTCTCAAGGACTCATTCTACAGAGCAAAGGCCACCTGGAGTTCCTGGGTCCCAGAACTCTCTGCTCCTTTGAATAATGGGAGAATCTCTTGGAAAGGGACCTATTACTGACACAAGTTTAAAGAATAAAGGCAGTGGCCTGGGGCAAATTAACACTGCAGGACTGTGCAGGAACTGACAAAGGAGAAGAGGAACCCAGTGGTGGTGGAAGTGGTGACGCTCTTCATGGAAGGAGAAGAGAAGTTGGCTTTATTGGGCTCCTGACTGCATTGGGCTCTGTAGAGAGTGCTTTGCAAACATGATCCCATTTAATTTTTCTATACTTGCAGCCACCTTGCAAGACCGACAGAATTGTCCCTTTGTTGTAGATGAAAAACAAAAAGTAGTGTTTAGAAACCTTCTGTTTAAAAATATCATATAGTGGAAAATGCTGTAAAATCATTATTTATTGACAGACACCATGAGCATTGCTTACACACTGAAACACCCAACATGTACCCCAGTTAATCCTTGTGGCCGAGGAGTAATGCACTCTAACGCACTGAACTGTCCATCTGACTTTAAGCTAATAAGTTCACACGCTCAAATTTGCATTGGCAAAACCGTGCTTGGGAAGAATGCAAAGACCTCGGACTTCAGAAATTTCAAACTCATGTATGTTCTTAGTAAATTGTTTCAATGATGAAAATTTTGAAGGCTATGATTTCATCTCCTTGATAATGTAGGTGTGTTATGAGGTCATCTCAACCCACCTCATGGCTGATCTCAGGAGTTTTGAGCCTACATTTTTGGTTATCTTTATAAGCAAATGGGTGTATAACAGTACTAACTAAATTGTTCTAACCCAGTGCTGAAAAGGCAGGGGTACAATCAATTCATAACTGTTTGCACAAAGTGAAATCAAAATGATATGACAAGGCTGTGACTACTGAGGGACTAAGGAGTCACAGAAGTTTGAAGAGAGAAAAGCAGCGGGAGAATTGCAGCATCAAACAGCAACATAACAGTCATGCTGAGATCGAAAGACTGTACCGTAAGTATGAAACCATATCTGCATCTCAAATGGCAGTGTCTTCTTAGCAAAACCTAGTTTGCCAAATTAAGCAATGTTAATTTGAATTTTCTTCTTCTTCTTCTTCTTCTTCTTCTTCTTCTCTCCAAAGCCCATGAGTACATAGTTGTATATTCTAGTTGTGGGTCCTTCTAGTTGTGGCATGCGGGATGCCGCCTCCACATGGCCTGTTGAGCAGTGCCATGTCTGCACCCAGGATCCGAACCAGTGAAACCCTTGGCCACCGAAGTGGAGCACATAAACTTAACCCCTTGGCCATGGGGCCAGCCCCTGAATTTTATTAGTTTTAAACCTTTGTTTATGTATAAATTTATGTGTATTTTTGTTTTATTGGGTTTATAAGCATAAAGCATGTATACCTAGCTTAGAGTTTGTATATATTTATATTATATTAGCGGTTGCTTAAATCAACCGTGTGAATCCATGAGACCTTTTATTTTTCTTTAAAAGGCATATGTGTATGACCCAAGTTTGAGACATACTGGGCTAGGGAACTCATTTCTAGCTATATTCAGTTGAACTGTAGAACTGCATTTTCAGAAACACCAATCTTTCCCAAAGAAAAACTGAGCTCTAGTAAGCAGAGCTTTCGACACTGTAATCATCCACTTATTTGTCCAGCAAGAATTAACTGAGAGAGACATCGTCGTGTGCTAGAGGCCCATCTGAGGCGGGAGGAGCTGAGCAACTGATGTGTAAGATGTTAGAGAGAGAAGTGTTTCCACAGGTCCATGGACACATACCTCACTGGCGAAAAGCTGGGATTACAAAGGTAAGTAAGTGCTGGTAGGTGACCACTAGGGAAGTGTGTTCCAACACACCAGCATAGAGAAGATGTAAAGACAATGCCCAATGACTTAGACACACAGAAAACACAAATAAATGCAATAATTAGCCTCCATTCTCTCCACCAAAAAACCCACAGAGGAGAGAGCAGAAAACTGCTTAAGTCCTTCAGAAATAATTATAAATTTAAAATATTAGAAGAGTGAACTGAAATACAAGACCTTAAAAGTAGATTTAAATAATAACTGCTCAGTTGAAGGGACCTTTCACAATTACTAATAAATATGTAAATGTAACTTGGCTCTAGATGTTACAACCATCAGAATAAGTCAAGACTTGAAATTGTTGGAGAATGTCAATTGTCTAGATTCCAATTAAATGGAATTAATTAATCCATTTGCATATCCAGTCAGTCCAGCGTTATGAAGAGTGTTTATGTCAGGGACGAAAATGTGCATTTAATAGTGAGCATCCTTGACTTAGGGCACCCACGCACAGGAGAGCAGAACAGCTATTGTCCTCAACAGGATGTGGCTGGATGACACTTGTATTCAAAATATTCTAACACTAGGAATTTTGTTCCGCAGTCCCAAACATAGTCCCTTGATAAAAGAGATCTATCTTATCAATGGGGAAACCTCCCTATTATTTTCTCCCTTTGGAGATTAAACTATCATTAGCATATTTAGACAAGTAAACACCCTGCAGAAAGGAAATCTGTTTAATTTTGCTAAACCCAGGCTTTCTCACACTTTTAGACCATGGACTTTCATCATTACTATTCTTAATACCATTTTTTAACACCCACACCTTTAGGAAATGTAGATCTAATGTATAATGTGATGTCGTAAGACAGGTACCGATGAAACCCAACAGGATATGTTTCAGCACACAAGGTGACCTGCTCAACACCAACATCTTGCTGAGATATTAATATAATATATTAATACATTTTTATATTAACCATCAAGTGGTCTCACCACTGGAAAGAATAATCTTCTTACGTTTGTTTGCTATTCTTTACGCACATATAACTACATACGCATATACACATTTCAGTGTTACACACACACTTACATACACATACATACACATATAATGATATATTTTGATGTCTGTTAACGCACATGCAAAACTATGAATAAATTCAGAATCTTCTGAAAGATTTAAAGTCAATTCATTAACATCTTAACAGCTCTACTTCTCTTTGGAAATGCTATTGTTTATTGTTTTAAGAGAAACCAAATGTGTTAAGCATATAAAAATCACAGACAGAGCTAGATTAGACTGTTCTAACCAGGAATTTCTTGAGGAGCTTTCGTGCTTCTTGTGAAAACATTGCAGCTGAGGAACTGAAAATATCCAGTGTTTGAGAGTGCGGAGAAATCAGAATTTGCATGCCCTGTTGGTAGGACTATAAACCAGCACAAACTTTTTGTAAGAGAAATTTGGAAATACCATCAAATTTTGAAATGCATATTAACTTTTGACCCAGATAGCTCATTTCTAGGCCTTTACCCTGTGAATAAACTTTCATAAGCACAGCAAAGACCCTCGGACGGGGATAGACGAGACGCTTGTCTTTTCCTTGTGCTCCGGCTAAGTATGCAGTCTCTGAACCTCCTTCCTCCGTCTGGGGAAAGACCCAATGCCTGCATCTAGATTGGAGCAGAACCCACAACTCACTACAGAGGTTGAAGATGCCAGGTGTCCCCTTTCTGGTAGTCATCCCCTTGGATAGTCCCCTGGGCTCACTGCCTGAGACAGTGATCCAGGCTATGATGGCTAATTTTAAGTGTCAACTGGACTGAGGGATGCCCAGATAGCTGGTAAAATACTACTTCTGGGTGTGTCTGCGAGGGTGTTTCTGGAAAAGATTAACACTTGAATCAGTAGACTGAGTAAAGGAGATGGCCCTCCTCAGTGCTGGAAGGCATCACCTGACCGTTGAGGGCCTGAATGGAACAGAAGGCAGAGGAAGGGAGAAGTTTCTCTCTTCGCCTGAGCTGAGACAGCCATCTTGGGTCCTCAGTTACTGGTGCTCCTAGTTCTTGGGCCTTTGGACTCAGACTGAATGATATCACTGGCTTTCTCTGTCAGCTGGCAGATAACAGATCGGCCTTCACAACCGTGGAGCCAATTCTTATAATCATTCTCTCTCTCTGTCTCTCTACCCATCTATACATCGTCTATCGATTCTGTTTCTCTGGAGAACCCTGACTCAACATTAGTCCATCTTTATTTCCCTGCCATGAGCAGAGGTGTTATGGGATCTGCCTGGAATCTCACCCCCTGGAGTTGAAAACATCAGTAGAGGGACAGTCAGGAGAAGACTGAAGTTGCTTTTTCTGTTGCATCCTGTCGGATCTGGTTTATTTATACACCAGCTAATAGGCGGTCTTTTCAGAGCCCCCCTCTGTGGGAGTGCCTTCCACTGACTTGGGAGGTAACCCACCAGTCTTTGGTGGGAGTAAATGTGCAGTCTGTGTGCTGTGAAACCAGGTGTGGGAAGGCCTCAGGAGCTTGCTGATCACAAACGTGGGCCTTCATTCATTTGTTTCAAGTCAAACCAAAGCACATCTCCTTCTTGCATCCTTCTTAAGCCCTCTGCCCCACCACCCTGCACACACAGACATCTATACCTCAGCGAGGATTGTAAACGGAGCCTTATTGCCATTTACTCCCGTGCATGGACCTTTGCAAGGTCCTTTGCTAACACTAGGGTAGAAAGTAAGGAGAATATGATCTTTCCTGTGCTTGATCTACCTTGAGCCAACTTGTCTACAAGGGTGAGGGCTACATGGATACAAAGGACATGGATGGGCCAGGGGTCCCCCAACCACGGCAGTGGGCCAGATCCAGCCCCACTCCTGTTTTAATTCCCACTGCAACACACCTGTGCTCCCTCAGTTACATAGTGCCCGTGGCTGCTTTTGAGCTACAAGCTGAGGAGTTGAGTAGCTGTGACAGAGATATCACAGCAGACGCGGCTGAAACTATCACCTCCTGGAGTTGTACAGAAAAATTCTGCTGACTGCTGTTAAAGGATGCTGCTAACCAGACCCCAGAAGAGCCAGATAAACACAGAGAGGAGGCTCTCAGGCTGCACACTCCCTTTAGGTCATTCCAAGTGGGGCAGCTCTCTCGGTAGACAGCTGATGGGAGCTTCCACTCACCTGCCCTCCTCCCCCTATTATATATGTAGCTATTCAGTTATTTACATGGGTTTCAAAATCTTGTTCCTCATAATTAGAAGCCGAATGAAAGGAGCGATCTCCTGAAACAAAGACAGGATTGTCAATGGCTCAATACAATAAGACTTCAAAAATTTTTGAAGGAACTCTTTTAAAGTAAATTTACCAAATTTTACAACTTCCAGAGGTTGTGAGCCTTTTGCTTACCGGTGCTAGAGGTCAGAGATGTGACATTAATACTATCATCAAGGCACCTCCAATTCCAATCTGGAAAATCTACAGAAGAAGTCACCCATTGTATCATGCGCTAACTGAAAACAATGACGCATAATCCCAGATGGACGTGACAGATATTAAATTACATCGGAACAGATGGGACAAATATACCTACGAATGGATGTGAAATTGATTCAGGAAATTTTCCACTATTTTATCTCTAATTCAAAATACACCTGAGAGGGTTTTTCTCTGACTCACACATATCTTTAAAAACAGACACACAGGGGGGCGGCTCCGTGGCCGAGTGGTTAAGTTCGCGCGCTCTGCTGCGGCGGCCCAGGGTTTGGATCCTGGGCGCGGACATGGCACCGCTCGTCAGGCCACGTTGAGGCGGCGTCCCACATCCCACAACTAGAAGGACATGCAACTAAGATATACAACCGTGTACGGGGCGGTGGGGGAGGGGGTTGGAGACATAAAGCAGAAAAAAAAAAAAACCCAAAAGATTAGCAACAGTTGTTAGCCCAGGTGCCAATCTTTAAAAAAAAACAACAAAAAAATAAACATACAACGTACACACATGTGCATTTGTGTGCTCACACACACAGACACCCATCTTCAGATTTTCAGTAGACAACAAAGTGATCTGACATAATCATGGAAAGGGGTTTTGGGGATTCAGTGGTGAGCATTCGAGTTGGTAGAACATCGCTGATGGGCGTGGTCACCTACACAATCTGCGGGACGCCTTGTTAAGAAGCTATGAAGACGGTCAAGAAGGTGACAGCACAGTGTTAAGCTTAGCTCCCGTCACAAGCCCACGAAGCCAGCACCGCCTACGGGGGTCCGCTCCCCACTTCCAAACCCCTGACAGAAATGGAGCCCGCCGTCAGAGACAACGTCAGGGACTCGCCGTGCAAAGCTATTCAATGCCGTGCCCGCACCTTGACGCAAACTGTGTGGCCCCCCCTTCCCCTTCTTATGCAAAATAACTTGTTCTTTTCTGTTTTGCCATGGTCCTTACTTGTAAAGACCTTTTATTTGCACCAATAACCCATGTCTTCCCACCTGGCTTCAACGCTTCTGCCTTTAGCTAAAAACTCGTTTCAAAAAAAAAAAACCCTTTTTTCAGTGATGTGAACAGAAGCTGTAGGTGGGTAAGTGACACCTCACAGATGGGCCCGCGCTGAGCCCTGAGAGCACAGTGGCCTTGGGCAGCGCCTGGCATTCTATCCTTAGGGCGCCAGGGTGGTCCCTGTAAGTGCCCCCCAGGCCAGCCGGGCAACACCTCTGCAGGAACAGAGAACCGGAGCCAGGAGGCGGGTGGAGGAATTTCAGCAAAAATCAAAGGCACTGGGCCCTCAGACATTTTATTTGGTTGAGCAAAAAATACCTTTCAGCTTGGGAGGAAAATGGCATCATTGTTCCGCTCCTGATGACAGGGCTGTGCACTGTGGCTGCCTGAAGGGTGATGTCACGGCTGGGTCACGGTCCCCAATTCACCCTCGGCAGTGGCGGGGGACAGGGGACAACGGGAGAGGAAATCGTCGTTCAAAGCAAAACGCTCCGTGGCCGTGAGTGACAAAATGGCTTATTTCATAGCAGTTCCACATCTTAATCTGAAAGTGTGTGTGAGCATTGTTCGCCCCTCATGCCCCCTCCCCACCGCACGGCCATCATCTCCTGTCCATCAGGCCCAGGGCCAGTCCAAGGTCATCGGGAGGAAATGAGTCTTTAACTGAAAAGCACAGAGTGGCTGTGCCTTCCCTCAGCCGCTGGAGGACCTGCCCTCCCCAAGGGTGGCTCTTTTCCCATGTCGATGATGCTGAGGACGAGAGGCTGTGTTCTCAGAGGGACAACGGCCAGTGATCACCAGTGGAAGAGGATTGTAGAGTCAGATGCCTGAATTTGACAGCTTGTCTCAGCCACCCCCTAACTCTGTCCCTCTAGAGACACTTGCTCTGCCAGTCTGAACATTGCTCCCTTCATTTGTAAAAGAGGCAATAAAAGCCTCTTTCTGTAGGACTGGCTACATACACTGCAGGGCCCAGGGCAACGTGTAAGCACAGCGCCTCGCGTACAAAGATGGTCAAGGATTTCAAGGCGGTGACAGGAGGGAGTTAATCAGCCCAGCACAGGGCCCTTCCAAGCTCAGCTGGTACGACCACCCAGGGCGTTGGCAACACAGGAGTCCACCCCAGTACCTTCCCAGGTTGCTAGGAGGAGGGATGGGAAGAGGCACGTGGACGCAGAGCCACACCTGGCTCTGGATGGAGCCTCAGTGAACGCTTGTTCACTTCACGCAGATGTCGAGGAAGGAAGGAAAGATATTTCTGCAGAAATCGTCTAAATCAGGATGCAAAGTCCACGTGTGAGAAGAATAAGTTGTTAAGAAGTCATTATTTACATGTAAATGGATTGCAATATAAAAGGAAAATGCAGTAGAAACAGGAGTGCCGTGTGTCCCGTCTCCCCCAGTAAGAAAATGAAGCGGGAATCTGAGCTGTGCTCGCCCTTCCCACCCCAAGGTGAAGGAGAGGTTCACCCAGTCGGTGTCCAAGGAGCTGTGGCTGAAGGTCAGAAGACAGTGGTGGGCATGTCTCCTACGAAGAGAGAAAGTCCATCGACCCCAATTACAGAACACTGGTCTCTTCCGGAAAGACCAATTTTAGAATCATAGTCTAATTGGGCCTTGACTGATAGCATGTGAATCTTTTTCACTAACTCCATACATGAAAATTCATTAATGACTGCGAACATCTTGAAATAAGTAATTTTTCTCCATATATATTATGATTTAGAAAGTGAAACTAAGAATGTCGTAAAGAACATGGTTACTTTATATTACCTTAAAAGGTTTTGCATGTATCCCAATCTTCCCTAAATAAACCTTATATGGATCTATCGCTCCCTCTGAAAATGTTTGTACAGTATTTTCAGCCTGTAATGTCATAAAACTTCGATAAATTTCCTTCTCACTACATAAAAGTATTTCCTTTCATCTATCCCAAAACTACCCTGTTGAAACTTCAAAGAAACCCTCTAGTTCAAATATTCTGGAACTTGGTTAACAGGTCTGAGATAACGTTAGCAGTGCCTTTCATGAAATTTATAAACTGATCATATGTTCACCTCAGCCTTCACCTTCTTTCAGACAAAGAGCCCGAAGTGTGTAGTCATGTCTTACCCTGAAGATATTTCACTCTCTTCATTGTGACATTCGCCCCCCCCCCCGTCTCTTCGATATTGTAATTATGTATCTGTCTACCTGCCTATCTAGCTGTATAATCAAGAGGGGAAGTCTCACAAACACACAGGATTCTGTGTACAGACTCATATTTTTTTTTGAAGAGTAAGGAAACATGCTGTTTATATTTTTAAATGCCAGATTTCATCATTCTAAGAACTGTTAATCTTTTCTCCTGAACTGGTGGCACATTAGGCCAATTTCCTGATAGTGTGCGGAATAATGACTCACATCATGTTAAGACCACAATCTGGATTACTTTTTCCAGGAACTTACCCCCCGACCTGCCCACATCAAAGGTAAAGGCCATTTTTTCTTCTATTCTTGCAAGAAAAATTAGCTCCCGATAGCTTTATCCCTCGGTTTAAAAATAGAAATGTGTTTACAATCATAGAGTTAGAAGAAACACGGTTTAATTTTAAAAACTACTGAGCAACTGCTATATGCAAAGAACACAATGTGAGGGATGGAAATAAACATGAACATGAAATGTGTGTTTTATCTGGCTGCAGGATCCTTTCCTTGACTTTCTTAACAAGAACTCAAATTCCACAGAGTCTTATTCCTACCTGTCCACACAGGAATTCTGGCACCTCAGATATTTTCTGGGGGCCTTGAGAGATATCTTGTTTATGATCACAGAGGACTCTTCTCTCTTTGGCTGATGTTGCTATTCTGCAAAGCACTAGAGATCTGGCAATGCCAAATTAAATGTTGATCATGGACCAAACAGTGGGAAAAAAGTCTCTCTCCTTTGCGTTGTAATCATTTTGAAGGGTTCCAATCTGAGTTACTTATGTGCCAATATTTTGTAGTCTTTATTCTGTTTCACAAGCTCACTCTTCATTTTTTACTTACAGCCTATGCTTCTAATACAATTCAGAGAACAAATCCTCAGAATTTTCACCATACCTTCAACAAAAAGCGTCTTTGTAACTGGAGTGGGCCTCTTTCTGTGCTGAGGAGGGTCCGTCTCCTAGAGGCCATCAGCCTTTTGGTCAGAATGGCTATAATTAAGAAGGCAAGAAATAACAAATGTTTGAGAGGATGTGGCGAGAAAGGAGCCCTCATATACTGATGGTGGGAATGCAAACTGGCGCAGCCACTATGGAAAATAGCATGGATATTTCTCAAAAAATTAAAAATAGAAATTCTATATGATCCAGCTATCCCAGTACTGGGTATTTATCCAAAGTACATGAAATCAATAATTCAAAGAAACTTATGCATTCTTATGTTCGCTGCAGCATTATTCACAATAGCCAACAAGTTGAAGCAATCCAAATACTCATCAACAGATGAATGGATAAAGAAGATGTGGTATATATATAAAATGGGATACTACTCAGCCATAAAAAGGACAAAAATCATGCTATTTGTGACAACATGGATGGACCTTGAGGATATTATGTTAAGTGAAATAATTCAGAGAAAGACAAATAGCTTATGATTTCACTCATATGTGGAAGATAAATAAACATATAGATAAGGAGAACAGAGTAGTGGTTACCAGAGAAGCGGGTAAGGGGAGGGTGAAAGGGATAAAGGAGCATATACATATGCGGATGGATAAAAACTAGATTATTGGTGGTGAACACAATGCAGTCTATACAGAAACTGAAATATAATAATGCACAACTGAAATTCACACAACGTTACAAACCAATATAACCTCAATAAAAATAATTCATTCAATTATTGTTACACAGTGTAGACCTATAGCAAAAAGTATCAGATTCATTAGGGAAAGCATGGTGAAAAAGAATCCTAGGACGTGTTTTCAGAAATCTTTACCTTTATTGAACATGTGAAAGAGAAGACTTGAGGAATATAATTGGAAACTGGAAATTGGAAATCGAAGTACATCACAATATACATTGTGAGAATGAAGTGTAGTTTCATAGATTTCTTGTTTTAATTCTGGATGTTGGAGTGTTTCCTTTTTTAACATTCATTGTTCTGGCATCTGCCTGGTATTTTGTCTTTCTCTAGTGGCTCCATACTGAAATCCACGTGCATGAAAACATTATCAAATTACTTCTAAGTTTTGTTAGTAGCCTATGCTATGGGCATAATAGCATAGTAAATGAAGAAAAGATGAAAAGTAAACATAAAGTTTAATAGTATTAAATGCAGTGATCGTTATTTCCTGGGTGGCACAAAAAATTATACAGTAAAATTATACAATGGAGTTGTGTGATATGTTTATTCATACTAACTGAAATTTAGGAGTTTGTGTTGCTATTCTAGCGTGACCATTACTATCACTGTCCTTGTGTTGCTGTTTAATGTTACTATTCCTTATATCATTATGTTAAAATTATTAGTACTTGAGTGTTACTACTACAAAGTCAGCCATTGCTGAGACACTGGTCTAAATCCCAAGTCAAAAATTTGTTGGGAAAAGACTCACTGGTCCAGCCCTGAGTCAAATGGCCAACTCTGGACCAATCAGGCATGGCTCAGCATCAGACAAGTGAATAAATGGAGTAGGGCAGAAGAATTGCATTGGAAAAATGTGGATGGATGGATTGATATGGATAGACAAGAGACTGATGATAGATAGATAGATAGATGATAGATGGATGACAGATTGATAGATGATAGATAGATGATAGATGATAGATAGATGATAGATTATAGATAAATGATAAGTAGATGATAGATACATGATAGATTGAAGATAGATCGATGATAGATAATAGATATGATAGATATAATAGATAGATGATAGATAGATGATAGAGGATATATAAATGATAAATAGATGATAGATGATAGATAGATGATAGATAGATAGATAATAAGTAAATAGATGATAGAGAGATAGATAGATAGACTCTCCACCTCAAATAGAAGTAGAACAAAATAAAATTAACATTAATTATCTAAGGAAATTTACAAAAAATGAGTCTATAAAAGATAAGCTATAGCTAAGAGCAAGTTTAACAGAAAGCAACTTCATTAATCTCCTACATATTCATTAGCAGAAGTGGAACAAGCATCTGGCCGCCTTTGTGAGAGGTAAATAGAAGAGGAAATGATTTTCAGTGTCCTGATCAGTTGCTCTGGAGAAGCTCAGCTATTCTAGGACAAAGAAGAGAGAAATTCTCTCCCTCGGCTCCAGAAGGAGTCAGGACCGAGTGTCTTAAATGCCACCAACAGCATCCTAACAGTGAGCCTGATAATGCGGGCTGATGGTATGCAGGCAAAAAGGAATTCCATACGTCAGTCGACCAGTGAACCGAAGGGCTAGGGCGCAGGTTTTCTGCTCCCTGTTAGCATGGCTTTTAGACAGGCTTACATTTTGGATACCTAGAACAGAAATGCCTTCTGAGGGAGGCAGGTAAGGGAACCGTGGAAACAAGGGATGTAGACAATGGGATGTGGAGCATAGAGAGTCCACGCTTTGCCTAAAGATGTCCAAATTCATTATTTTTGCTTGTTTGTTTGTTTTTTTGTTTTTAAATGCTGGGCTGTCCAAGGAGAAGTCATCTCTAAGAAACAGGGTACAGGCTATTTTTGGGTCAAGGCCTCTAACTGGGCAAAAGGATTAGCACTTGAGGAAATTCTCCATATATGCATCTTATCTCAAAAAAGATTTTGACAAATGAGCAGCCAGGAGCAGGCAAATGATCTTCTGAAGAATGTTCTAGAATTGCTTTCTTAGAGCTCTTGTTCTCAGAGCTTCTCATGAATCAAGAGTCCAAGTGTGGCAGTGGTTGTGCACGAGCACCGTCTATATAATTTGACCCTTGAAACACCTAAGACAGGAGTATGCCAGTACCTTTGGGGTGCCAGGAGTTCCAAGTCTAGAGCCGTGCTGTGCAATATGGCAGCCACCTGACTCCTGGGGTCAGTGAGCATGGGGACTGAGAGGCTCTGTCATTGTGAAATGCACCCCGGATTTCAAAGACTTGATATGAAAAAAGGAAGGCAACTATCTCATTAAAACTGTTTATATTGACTATGCATTATAATGGTAACATTTTGGATTATTGGGTTAAATAAAATATTATGTGGCTACAAGAAAATTTAAAATATCATATATGGCTCATATTACATTCCTATTGGACACTGCTGAACTAGATTATAAAAGAAGATGGATATGCTGGCTGGGAGATTCTTTCTGATCCTGTTTCCATCTGAAGTCAGTTTTTCCTCCAAGATCAAACCTCAGAACTCATTTGCTTCTTTCTCTCTCTTTTGTCTCCATAACTATTTACTCTCCAAGCCCTAACATCTCATCTTTTGAAATGCTGTGTCTATTCGCACTACCCTAAGAGGAGGTCAGAGCTTATTAGTATGCATCTGGTTTATTAATCAGTCTTAACACATCTGGTTTATCTCCTCACTCATCCTTTCTTCATATAGGACCAGGTTAGTTTTTTCTTAAACGTTTTTCTTAAAATGTTTCTCCAGATTACAAATTTCTGACAAGGAGTGAACGGCAGTGAGGTTGACAAAAAAAAAATCGGGAAATAGAAAATAGTCCCCCTAAAATTTTAAAGAATGATTTCTTAGAGCTTTCCACTGCTAATGGGAAAATTCCAAATTCCTTGGGTTAGTCATCCAAGCCCTTCACAATCGGGTCTCTGTCAAGGCATTCTTCTTTCCAGCTAACACCCGGGAGCTCCTGGCCCTGCCCATTCATCCTTGGAGCTGCACAACCTGATTTTCTTGTTTTCCTCACCCCTCAATTTACCCAGATCCCCACTAATCCCCAACCACCACCCATAGCCAGTCTCTTTTCTTTCATCTGGCTTTCATCACAGCTCTGGCATGGATCCCCACCAGCGTTTTCTTGTTATCTTCTCTGCTATGCATATCAGCACTTGTTCACCAATTATTTTGCGTTATTATTTATTTCATGTATGTCATACTTTTCCAATTAGCTCAAAAGGTACTTATAGCCCAAATCTCCATCTCTTGCTCCTTTTCATCTTCACTACAACCAGGACAACACTGGACTCAACAGGGGTCTCCATGTCCCCTTCATGAATTGTGTTTAGTGCAGAGATGGTGCTGGCTATGTGGCCAGCATTATTCACGTTCTCTGAATGTGGTGGCTCTGACGCGCCTTGGAAGAACCCGCTTGCAAGCAGGCATCCAGCTTCTTCTCCCCTCCATCAGAGCACAACATTCTGGTGCCGACATGACATCTTTGTCAGAACACCCAAAGAGAAGATAAAGTCTCCCATTTAACCTCTACCCCTCAAAGTTTTTGTAGGTCTATTAAAGCTCTTCCCATGCAGAGGTCTGCTCCCGCCACGAGCCTCAGATGAGCTGACCCTGCTCTCTGGAGAGGAGTCTTAGGTGCTAGGTCTTAACCTGGTTAGTGAACAACTTGCTAAAATTCAACAAATCATTTTCCTCAGAGTAGAAAAAACAACTTCAATTTTCTAGAATAAAAATGCTACATCATCAGATTCAAATTTTCCAAGGGAAATAATGGCTGAAATATTTTTGTCTAAAGCATTATATTTTGACTTCCTAATTTTGACACTTAGCTACCTATTTGTCTCTTTCTTCCTTTCTTCCTCTCTCACTTTATTTCCTCCTACAAAATAATATTCAAATGAAATAAATTATTCTTTCAAACTTACAATTATTTATACTTATAAATTGGTGTTATTTTCTTCAAAATCCGCTGAGAAGGCTATAAACTTAATCCTAAAGACCATCGTTAGTAAAAATAATTTTGGAATTTCGCTTTCTAAATTGCCTTCATCACTTCTATGATATGATCTTAAGTTCTTCAAAAATGAAAACTACTTTTCAGTTACAAATGAGTTTGATAAGGAAGATACAAGCCAGCCTGAAGTCCAGTCTCCATAGAATACTCAAAATACCTAAGACTTACCAAGAGTTAGAGAAAATCGATGGTCCTTCATGGGAATCTTTAGAACACATTTACCACATAACAATCCTCAAGCCTTATTTATTTACATTATCGCATGAGCTGTTATGTTTCTCAAGAATAGAATATGGTTTCAAAATGCTTTTGTATACTTTCTAGCTGTAGTCAAGTCCTCTTTATGTATCATTCAATTATCATTTGAAGAAAAAAGAATACAGGACTGAGATGGAGAGACTGTTGTTTATCTGTGTCTCATAAGAAGTGATTTCAGAATGGGACGGAAAAAAGTACAGGGGGAAAAAGGTGCCTAAAATTCCCCAGAAGAATGGCCTCTTCAGAAGGAACTTGGAGATAAGCTCATGGGTTGGGCCAAGTCACAGGAAAGTCAGTGACAAAGAACAACCATTGAGAGGAGTGGACACGGTGGAGGGAGGTCGGAAGGCAAGCGGAACACAGGGGCACATAAAGCGCTCCAAAGGCAAGGGCACTAATTCCCAGGGGCTTTCCAGCCACGCGCCAACAATCCCAGCTGTCAAAGTCCAGCTTTCTGGCATCAGCTGGACTCCTTATGTATTAGAATTCCCTTCGGCACATTATAAATGGACTTTTAATTGGTTTACCTAAACAGCGTGACATTTCAAAGAAGCAGCACAAAATGGGGCACATGTTTAGGGCAGGGAGAGCAGACATGCATTACACTGAGGTCTCCCGGCCCTGCAGCGCCAGGTCTGGGGTGTGGTTCTCCCCTCCCCCAATACAGGGAGGACCCGCGAGACAGCGAAAGGCCCTTCCTGCAGTGCCTGCTTGGCGTGGTAGTGCGGCTGTCCCTTCAGTGGTCTGCCCACCACATCTGTTCAGAGGTTTCTATTGACAGCTCCATCCTGTATGGATCAGTTTCCAAATTCTGGTGAATTATAACCAGGTGAGTGTACCCTACTGAGGTCAACGCGATGGTGGTAAAGAGATCACGGGGCTTCAGTGGAGCACATCTTGTCTCTCAGGTTAAATGGCATTGTTCTTCATCCTACATCAGACTTTTCTGTCCCCCTGGCCACCTCAGCCTCCTCCTTCCAGGACTTACTTCTCTCCTCCCCACTTCTCTGCAGCCCGTGCATGACTGTCGACTTCTGACTCCAAACCCTCTTCTCCAGAACTTGTGGATGAGGACCCCGCCCTCCCTCTGCCATCTCTCCCCTGTGTGCCTGCTTCCTTTCTCCAATCGAAGAGTAAAGTCAACAGAGTCTCAGCCTGCTCTTCCATTTTTATCACCTCATAGCATCCAGTAGGATGCTCCACACCTGATAAGCCCAAGAACAGAGTACAATCAAAGAATGTTGAATCCAGAAAGAAACAAAGCCATCATTCTTCATTTAATGCTGTCCTTGTCATCTTGTCAACAAGGGAATTCAGACTTTAAAATCCTGTGACCTGCCCATGGTCATTCAGAAAGTTAATAGCAAGAGTTATGGCTGGAACATAATTTTCCTGATTCCCAGAACACTGGTTATTTTTACTCCATACCGTCCATCTCTAAGTATAGGTATCCATTTTATAAAAGGAATACTGATGGCCACTCACCACATTTGTCTTTCAAGTTGTTTCAAATGAAAGATAGAGGATCAAGTCACATCATTAAACGTGAGGTAAGAAGTTTATCTTCCTGGAGGGAGGAATAAAATAAAGAATGTTGTACTCAAATTTTCTCGAATTCAGCAATATGTGTCAATGTATTTTCTTTCCTTTTAGAGTCCCTGAGTTAAAGATCATTCAGACATTCAACTCTGCAAAATGTCACCGAGGCGGAAAGAGCACATGGAGCAGTGACGGCGGGAAGCGACCGGCAGCCCAGACTTGGCCAGCATGAAGCAGGGACAAGCTCGGGTAGGGAGGGAGCCAGCTGGAGTGCCGGCCCAGTGGCAGCAGGACTAACACAACTGTGCACACTGCTCGGACATCATCATTTGCCCCCTTGACGGTGAGAAGCAAATTTACAACCGGAGCTCAAGGAGGACAGGCACACTCGTGGCTGATGCTTCCTAACTTACTCCGATGTTGGGAGTATCTTTTCCCACGTGTTGGGCTAACATGTGAAAGAGAGGCTGCGTTTGTGCTGCTCTCAGTAGCCAACACGGGTCAGTGCGTCAGCACTAGACAAAGAAAACTTGTTTGGTTTAATATAAACAAGGACACTTGTTAAAGAACTGAGCCTTCAGAAACCCAAATCTCTGCAAGAATTTCTGCTCTGCCCGATAGACCACCCCTGAGGCTCTACAAAGGGAGAGAGAACACGTGGCTTCTGGAGACGTTCATGATGCTGAGTCCTCTGATTCTGACCCTACAGGATGCCCCATCAACTCCTTTAAAAACAACAAAGTCCATATTTGGACTTATATTAAATCAAACCAAAGGGGTTTGCTTTGTGCTCTGTTCTTTAGAATATAAAACCACCTTCCGTAGACTCCTAGACAGGCTCGCCATTCATCATTGCAGATGATGACCTAGCAAAGTTCCAGTGTCAATGCCAAAAAATTATAGGTACAAAAATAGTAACTGAAATGCCTCCATACAACTCCATCTACATTTTCTGTTCAAGTCATTTGCATAAGTCATGCTGCAATTCCTTTTAATTGTCTCTGAATTCATTTACGCGCTGTACATCAAATCCAGCTAAGACATATTTTTATTTGGATATTTGAAAATACACATTATTGCATTGCCACCTGTACTCCTTTTTTCTTAGAGAAAAAAAAATCACAGGAAAAAGTAATGATACAGAAACTGACATTTATTTAAAATCAGTCCTGGAACACCTTAATTAGGACTCTTGCTGTTATAGTATCTAGCATATTATGTTTCTGGGTTTATGACAACTGTAAAAACCATTTATAGCAGCATAAAAATCAACTTCTGACTTGTCGTAGATAAACCTGACAGATTGGAAAGCTCTTGTGAAAACAATAATAGGAACTTTTGAAAGACGTTGAATTGAAATATTTTATGCATGTGTCTTGCTGGCAGCCCATGTTGCAGGCATAATTACAATTTATCACAAGCTTAGAATTACTAATATTATGATTTATTAATTTGGGACATTTCTAAATTTATTATTGTATTTCTCCTTTTCCCCTCGACAGGTGGTTTTCATTGAGAGCTACTGAAGCCTGTTGCTTTTTAGCAGAAATGTTGTTTCTTTTCAGCACATCTCTCCTGCAATCCACGAATTCCTGCCATAAAGTGTGTGCATTTGTGTCAGTTTATGTAAATCAAGATCACGACATTGAAATCTCATACGTTTTGATTGAGGAAAGCACAGTTTTTTTAAAAAAAATTCTCAGAATAAAGGGCAAATTTGGCTTTTTTTTGGTGAAGTCTTGGGAAATATATGCTTGCTTTTTCCCTGATGAACAGGATCTGAAAGAGGAAAGGCGTACACACAAATGTTTTGGAGTTACTTTTATTTCTGACAATAATGCATGCCATGGCCTATAGGAGAAGAACAGAAGGTTTAACTTGGAAGCAAAATTTTTGTTAGAAAGTCTTACAGGGGCCAGCAGAGAGGGAACATGGAGGGAAAAGGGAGGGATGGATGGTCAATGAAGCAAAACTCAGAGTGAGGCCATTTGAATGTACTTTGTGATTTATCATTCTAAATATGGAGGCAATGTAGTTTCATGCATGTAAGATATGCCCCCTAAACAACACACTCTCCGTATCCCAGTTAAGGTGACCACCTCGAATCTGGGGTGGGACTGGTTCATGCTCTGTTGCTAACTCACGCCTGAGTCTCTAGACATTTTTCCATCCTCCCCTGGTTCAGGGCTCTCCAGATACAAATGAGCAAAGATTCTTCAGCTCTGGAAGTTCCAGAAGGATCATAGTGTAGGGGAGGAAGACGTTTCCTTTACCCACTCTGGGTCCTTCTTGCCAGACTAGGAATTATATTCACGTGAGACAGAATAACAGGAGAAAATTAAACAAAGCTTCATAACTTGTATACATGGGAGAGACCCAGAAAAACTGAGTGATTCACCAAAATGGTGGAGGTTCTCACCTTAAATACCACTTTCAGCTAAAGACAAAGGAGGATGTTGGGAGTGGGGGGAGTCAGTTATGGGAGATTACCAGAAAAGCACCTAAGCAAGGGTAAGGTTATTATGCAGATTGAAGTCCTTGCCATCTGCATTGATCTAGAGATAAGGTCACTCCCCCTTCTTCCTGGTACAGAGAGGGAGACATCTTTACAGATGGAAATTTCCTTTACAAATGTAAATGTCTCTTACAAAGGGCAACTTCTGCTTTTAAGAGTTTCTCTCATGTCTGCATTTTTTTTAAAGTAACCAGCCCAAAATAATCCTCATGCCAAAGAGGCAAATCTTGGGATGGCCAATTCCAGTCCCCTACAATAAACAAACCATCATTTTGTGCTCTTTCTGCAAGGACTTGAATTACCCTTCCTCTGACTTGGCTGGCTCCATAAAGCCTGCAGCAAACCACAGGTGGTCTGTAAAGTGTGCAAGACATCGAGGGGGCCAGCAAGGACTGAATTCTTTGGCTCTTTGAACCGTGATGGTCCCACTCATTCACACTGACCTTCTCCGTGGCGCCTGGACCCCAGCCCTTGGCTCCTTGTTCCCGGTCTCTGCTCTTCCCGTCACTGCTCTGGGGACAGGTGCATCCGTCTGCTGTCCCCTGGGAGAGTGACAGGAGCAACGAAGATTCACAGCTGCAGTGTGAGTGGTCCTTCTCCCAGCAAGGCGAGGGACCCAGGCTCTGTCCCACGTTTGTCATCTTTCACATCCCACCCTCTTTCCTAGGACTCTCCATTTCCCCAGCCTCTGTTTGAACAATTATGCATTCTTTTGTGGCTTTTTATATCACATGTCCCATCTACACACAACTTCTTCGTCGTTTCTTCTCATGTCACCCTGTAGACACGAGATTATGGTCTTTTACATGGATTTTAACAAGTGTACGTAGGACTGGAATGAGAAATGTCGCATCTACCCAGCACACAGAGTAGCCTTTTCCTACGTTTCAAATAGCATCCATCGCCATAGAAACTGAGTGCTCTGGAGCTAAAACCCACAGAAAGATGGTGAGTTAAACATAAATGGGAGAAGGTGCACCAAATCAAGCCTGCGAGCCAGAAGGGACTCAGGACCATCTCGAGCACGTAGTCAGGACCAGCTCTAGACTTACAGTGAGAGACATCAAATGGGTCTCCATTCACGTGCCTTCCTTCTTATCTGTGAGTGACGCCCACTCCCCATTGTCAGTCTTCCCGCCCACCTTGCGGGTGGTTTGGCCATTGGCTGCCTTTATCTCTGGCTAACGTTGTCTAACATGTTACTGAAAGAAGGCATCATTTGCATTTAAAAGGCATATTAAAAATAACTTTCACTACTATTTTTTTCTTATTACAAAAGTGTTGTAAGTTCACAGTAGAACATTTTTAAAATTCGTAGAAACTAAAATAAGAAAATAACACAAGCAAGTGTTCCTGCCACCCAGAATGAACCCCTTTTAACACCCTGGTCTCCCCAGTCCACGCACTCGTGAGCCATGGGAGACGGTGCAGTATGGTGGTGAGGAGACCAGATCTGCCACTTTCCTGCTTTGCGCCCCTGAGTGGGTACTGCACCTCTGCTCCTCCGTCTTCGCAGCTTTAATGGGCATAGCAGTAGTGCATAACCCATGGGCTCGTCTGGAGAACCGAATGAATGAATTCATATAAAGTGCTTACAGGATGGCTCGACACAGTAATTGCTTAATGAATGTTAACTTTTGCTATTATTATTACAATATATTGCTTTTACTTCTTTTGGTTTTCATTTGATATTCATTTAATACACCTTAACATCTTTTTATATGTTTTTGAAATTATGAAATATATACGATATGTATCTAGAATCTATACACAGCAATGATAGAGCATTCTTAGAAAGACGTAGCTACAATCAAAAACAAGAGGACAGGGGCCAGCCCAGTGGCGCAGTGAGTGGTTAAGTGCACACATTCAGCTTCCGCAGCCCAGGGTTCGCTGGTTTGGATCCCAATCCCAGGTGCTGACATGGCACTGCTTGGCATGCCATGCTGTGGTAGGCGTCCCGCATATAAAGTAGAGGAAGATGGGCATGGATGTTAGCTCAGGGCCAATCTTCCTCAGCAAAAAGAGGAGGATTGTCAGCAGATGTTAGCTCAGTGCTAATCTTCCTCAAAAAAAAAAAAAGAGGAAAATTTCTGTGGGAAAAAAGAGAGGGACATATTGCATGCCTCATGGCCCATAGTCAACTGGAACCATATTTGGGCGACCGGGATGAGTGTCAATTCCTTAACAGAATGCTCAAGGTCTGGGAAGGAGCTGGAATGGGACTTCTGGACGGTAGCTGTTGGTTGAGACCTTAATCCTTGCTTGTGACAGAAGCGGAACTATCTCTGCCCAGCTTTCTGAGGTTGCAGGTGAAAAACTGTGCCTTCGGAGGAAGGAGGGAGCAGAGGCACTTAGCCATGGACGTGAGATGCGGAAAGGACGCATCTGGGCAGGCTGAGTCCTGAGCTGCTAGCAGACCTGGTTGAGGGTCACGTGCCCAGAACAGGGAGAAAATATCATGCTGCCTGAGAAGGACACAGACCTACACACTGCTTATCAAGCCATACTGTGGCAGGCCTCCCACATATAAAACAGAGGAAGATGGGCATGGATGTTAACTCAGGGCCATTCTTCCTCAGCAAAAAAAAAAAAAAAAAAAGGAGAATTGGAAGCAGATGTTAGCTCAGAGCTAATCTTCCTCAGGAAAAAAAAATCCAATAGATGTGAAGAATATTTGGCTAGGCACAACTGAGGGTATAACCCAGAACTGAGGTCAGAGAGAGAATAGCTGGAAAATGCACAAAACTATTGAAAGGTGTTAAAGATAAGCTAAGAAACTTCTAACTGAAGAAAACTGAGCAAATAGGGAGGGGGCGATACTTAAAATGATAATAACTCTCAATTGTTCAGGATTAAAGAAAGTCACCGGGGGCTTTCAGCAGTGCCATCACAGCAAGTGCTCAGCACTTCTAAAACCACAAAATCCCCACCTGCATTCATCACCGTGAGCCACAGCGTGCAAAGGATACAGAGATTACGTTTCAGAATACATTATGGAAAGAGAGAAGATTATCTACCAAAGAAAATAAAAACACTGTGATATCTGACGCGATTTCTTATCAGTAATAAAGGATGCAGAAGCCAAAGGAGGGACATTTATCTTCCAAGGGCTAAGGGGAAATCACTGGAAACTTGGAATTCTGTAGTGAAATAAAAATACTTTCATAAATTCAAGGATAAGGCGGTTTACTACCTGCAATTTCTCATGGGACAAAAATAATAAAGCCTATCTTTCAATAAGGAGAAAACAACTCAGAAGGGAAAAAAACGGAATGGGAGAGCCGATACTGAGCAGGAAAATCATGAGTGAGCGCAGTTGGGTCTGTATTATCATTGAGAAATTGATGATGATGATGATGATTTGTGTTAGGAAAAAAAGCAAGTTCTAATTAAATTTGAGACAATAATAACATGGAGATGGGAAGACTAAGATTTGGAGGAAAGTTAAAGAACATGATGGTCTTGTTGAAGAGGAGAAGCTAACTTTAGACATTTCTAGAAAAAAATAGAGGGAAACAAGTTAAAAATTGAAGTGTAGAGGCCAGCCCAGTAGTGTAGTTCGTGCACTCCACTTTAGGGGCCCAGAATTCGCTGGTTCGAATCCTGGGCACAGACCTACACACTGCTTGTCAAGGCATGTTGTGGTGGCCTCCCACATACAAAAATAGAGGAAGATTGGCACAGATGTTAGCTCAATGACAATATTCCTCAAGCAAAAAGAGGAAGAGTGGCAACAGATAGTTTAGGGACAATCTTCCTCACCAAAAAAAAGAGAAAAGTGTGAACTGCCTCCTCGTTTCTGTTTTAATTGTTTTAAGGCAGAAACTACAGCATGGGGATTTGAACCCTCTGGGGAGTAGGCTTCTCTTCCAGTCTCCAGAGTCCTGATGTGACACGATCCAAGGGCTGGAGAGGTGGCCCTGATCATTACCACCACGTTGCAGTGCAGACACTGCTTCTTGAATTGCCTATGGGTGGAACTCTCAGTGCTCTTTGCAATTGCTTGCGCTGCCCTCAGAAACCTTAGCAAACCACAGAGATCTGTATGTAGCAGTGGCCACAGTCTCAGGGGTCTTAGGGACCTTGCAAATCCTCCCTCAAGATCGTGGGCTGGGTGCAGTATCCAGACTGGGGAGTCTGACCGGAGAAGCAGTTACTGAATGGCCAGCAACCTTGACTTTGGCTCTCTGGGCCTTCAGCCGTGCCCATCTCCTGATCAAACGATAGGGATCAAAATTACCACGGTCAGTGCTAACAGTTATCTCTGCAGGGACTCAAGGAGTCTTTGAGGCGAGCCAGGCGTCTTACTGGAGACACACGGAAACCCCACTAAGGAGATGAGCTCACAGAGGCAAATTAAAATCCAGCCTTGGCATTTTCACGGCACCCGATTTATTCATCAGTGGTGCTCAACACGGACAACGTCTGCTTCACCTCTCTTTACAAGAGGGGTGTTTTCTGGTAAAACGAGTGCAGCCACAGACCGTGGAGGCATCGAGGCAAGAGACGCCTCCGAGAACTGTCTCTTTCCCTTGTGGGCTTTTCAAAGTCCTTTCAGACAGATTGGGTGGTTTCGCCATTCCAGTTCAGCTGTATGTGTTCTCCTGTCGTCCCCATTTCAGGCTGAGAAAATGAGAGCCAGAGAGGCCTGGCTACCCGGCTGAGTTGCCCCTTTGAAAATAGAGATGGAGCTCGACTGAGGCGGACAAAGGCTGCAGTGGTTTGAACTTGAACGGGATGCAAGTTGACGCCCCCATTTCATTCCCCCCATCCCTTAAAAGGGTTGAGAAGTCTAACATCTGGAAGCAGGAAGACAAGCCTTTCAAAAATAAGTGGAAGGGGCTGGCCCCGTGGCCGAGTGGTTAAGTTTGCGCGCTCCGCTGCAGGCTGCCCAGTGTTTCGTTGGTTCGAATCCTGGGCGCGGACATGGCACTGCTCATCAGACCACGCTGAGGCAGCGTCCCACATGCCACAACTGGAAGGACCCACAATGAAGAATATACAACTATGTACTGGGGGGCTTTGGGGAGAAAAAGGAAAAAAATAAAATCTTTAAAAAAAATTAAAAAAATAAAAAAATATAAATGGAAATCTCTTACCCTCAAATATTGAGATTCGTTCTTATGAAGGTCAAGACCAGTGGTCCTCGTGTTGTTACGTCCTTAACCCTGTTGCCATGTGTTCTGATGTGGAGAGAGGTGGTTTGGACACCATTAAAATGACAACCTGTTCACCAAGGGACTCTGAGATGTCTCAAAGCAGTGTTTGCCCAAATAGTTTTATGGAACTGATCGCTCATTACTTTATTTCTGTTCTGATGCTAATTCTGAATTTCAAGTCAGCAAGCCCAGAAAACACTTCCCTTGGATGTGGGAGAAGTGCCCGGAGCCGTGTTGGCCGTGTGTGACCATATGTGTTTGTGTGTGTGCATGTATGTGCATTTCTCTGTATGTGTGTGCATGTGTGCCTGTGTGTGTGTTGGGGAGGGAGGTGGTCCCTGAACTTATAAAGCAAAATAAATTTTTCCTAGAATGAAAACTTAGGGTTGCTCCAACACAGGAGGGGTGGGAGGAAGTGGGTGGGCCTGCGAGGCCCCCAGCAGCCGGGGTGGGACTGGAGACCCCAGGTTCCATGCTGTTGCAAACAAGCCCCTTCAGAGGCCAGAATTTGGGTCAAACACAGGTCCTTGTAACAGAAATCTGTCTGATTTGCAAAACTAACATCATGCCCAGATTTTAATATATCAAGACTGACCATTTTTTCAATCTTTTTCCCCCAAAAGAAATGCTTCAGTTAAGAAAAAAGTGAAAATTGATTTTTCAAAGAGGTTTCGAAGATATTTTGTAGAATAATTGTCTATGGTTATAATTCTACCAAGATGCATCAATTTTAGTGAGGATTTCATTAAATAGACTTTCACTGACATTTTTGCAAAACAGAGTTTTGTTCCCTTAGCAAAATGAAAAGAGCAAATATGGTTGAAATTCATGCTGTATTTACTTTCTTTGTGTAATTTTACTCTTTTCCTCACTGAAATGAGACACTGAAAAGTCTTGAATGTGATAAAGAGATTTCTATAATTTCTCTTTACCAAAATCGTTTATGAAGAGTGTTTATTATCTTTGCCAAATTGGCAAAATGAGATCAGGAATGCATCAATCCTGAAACATAACTGTCATTTATTCCATTGGTGTTGGGGTTGCTTCTTCATGAGATGTGGTGGGATGCAATGAAATAATTTGAGATTCCTTCGAAACTGAGATGCCCATGGTCAAGAAATAAGCAATCAGTGAATGGAGAAAATTATTCCCATTTCCATGAGAATTAAAGAAACATAAAAATAATTCTCAGTACAGTCGATCCTACTTTCTCCTCCAGAGAGAATCATAAATGTGGCCCCACTCTCCACTGGCTGGAGAGACAATGCAGGAATGGCAAATTCTCTACTATCTACAAATGCTGCTAGTTCAAAACCTAACGATTTAGTCACCCAATCAATTATTTGAATTTAATGTGATAGCAATCAAATGGTTTGGTAACTTAGTGTGTGTGCGTGATATTTATTTCTAAATAATATTTTTATTCTAAAACAAATAATGCTTTGATCCTCATAATCAATCTTTAGATGCATCTCTGACATGTCTTTAGAATAAATTTCTAGAAGAGTACTAGGCAGGCAGTACAAACATTTGAAGATTTTTGGCATCAATTTCAGATTTCCAATCAGAATCCTGCAAAGTTGTAAGTGCATAATGAATGTTTAATAAATCAACGATGAGTGTAAATGACTGATATTGTGCTCCTTAAGCTTATTTAAAATGGGATCAATTTACAGAATCTGAATTTACACAAGATGGCCGGGACTCCCCCATTGCCGACGATGGGCAATGTTTGCGCTGCCTCCTACTGGACGGGAGGACAGCAGGCCTGGAAGCCCAGGGTCCCAGACGCCTCTCCAGCAAGTACCCCCAGCAGGTGCCTTCTGTGAGTCTGTCTGTCTCTCTGAGGGTGATATTTCAAGATGGAATAGTCCTTTAAGCTCTTTATTTAGGGCAGTGTGAGCACACAGACTGAGACAGAAATCCCGAATAAATATTAACTTACACGAAAAGGCAGAATCCGCATGATTGTCTCTGGAACGCAGTGCTTGAGCCTGAACGTTGAGCATCCGAACTCTGCCTTTGGAAAGGAAGAGGGAAATAATAGCGAATGCAGTCATTTGACCACACTGGTCGCGGTTCTCCTTTCTTCTCCGGTGTGTCCCTGTGTTCTTAGGGCCAGAACCCGGGTGTGGGCAGCCTGATGTCTGCACCGCTCCAGGGCACCTGGTTCTCTGGTGCTCGGAGGCCATTAGAGACCTCATTTCAGAGTCCCAAAAACTCAGTCAGAGCTCCTCCATACACCATGAAATCTTCCCTGGTGATTTTATGTGTTTTTAATTCCCGGTACAAAATAAAAATAACGTCAGAATCTGTCCTGGAAGGATTCAGGACTCTATGCTTACATCACACACGGCTGCTTCTCACTCTTCCAGCTCTTGCTGTGGAACATGCATTTCCGTGGACAAGGGTGAGGAGTGAAGACAGACGAGATCCTTTAGATGAAGTTTGCAGAATGGGATTCTGGAGATGGTGGGAGCAGTGCTTGTAGGCTGTCCTGGAAGCCCTTTCCTGGCCACTTGGGTGCTTGTGGTTGAGCTTACGATGATGAGCAAGTGACTGAGAGCCTGGGCCCTGGAGCGCACGAAACCAGATTTGAACCTTGGCTCTGCGACGGGCTAGTTGCACAACTCCGGACAAGCTGAGTGACCTTGCTACCCTCCACGTCCTCACTGAAAGAAAGGATAATGTGTGTTGCACGGAGTCTTAAATAGCGGGTGCAGGTAGGGCACGCAGCGCCCTCCTCACAGGAACGTTCAATAAATAGCCGTTGTTAGCAGAGTCACCATATGACGAATGCTTCTGTGTGATTTTGTACTTAACGTTCTTACTCAATGATGTTTACTGAACATTTTTATGTCTTTTTATCTTTAAGCCCACACATTCCCTGTGGGAAAGGCAAGGCCAATTTGATTATCGCCACGTTAAAGAACCAGTAGCTGAAACAAAAGGGTTAACATCAAAATTATTAATGTAAATGGGCTTATTTAATGAAGATAAAAAAGCAAAATAACCCATTAGAAAAAATAAGGATAGGGCCTAGAAGAGCAATTAATGAAAGAAGTGAAAGTGGCCAACACATATGTGATAAAAAATGCAACCTGATTCATCATCAAAAACTAAATTACGGGCTGGCCCCGTGGCCAAGTGGTTAAGTTTGCATGCTCTGCTTTGGCAGCCCGGGGTTTGCTGGTTTGGATCCTGGGTGCGGACCTACACACTGCTTACTAAGCCACTCAGAGGCGATGTCCTACATAGAAGAATTAGAATAACCTACAACTAGAATATACAACTACATACTGGGGGGATTTAGGGAGGAAAAAAAAGAGGAAGATTGGCAACAAATGTTAGCTGAGGGCCAGTCTTCCTCACCAAAAAAAAGGCACTTAAAAAAAAGTTTTAAAAAACTAAATTAAAATAAGACAATGCTATATTAGATTATTTTAAAAGACAAGATTTGTAAGAAAGTTACAGTGCTGTATTTGGGATTTTCTGGAGTAATTTGGCAATATAAATAAAGAATATTAAACCTAGCTATGCCTTTCACACTACTGTTACAATTCTAGGTGTGTCTTCAGAAAAAACGATCAGAGATGGACACAAAATTAATTTATAAAGATGTTTCCTACAGCAATGTATAGAATACTGGGAAATAGAAATTTCTTAAATAGCCAAAACAGGGAAATGACTCAATACTCTGGGGTGTTAGCTGTTTGGCGTTTGATCCTACTATTAAATTTTACTATCATATTTTCAAGGAACAGTTAATGAAATGGAAATATAATTTGTATTTTAACGTTAAGTAAAACATATGAGACAAGATGACAACATTATGTAAGTCCCAATCTTTTAAAAATATATGCATGTATACTTATATAGATGCAGACAACTATACACGAATAAAGAGATGTGCACCAAAATGTTGAGTATTTTATCTGGTTTATTTTCCTTATAGTTGTTAATAATTTCAAATTTATCACAATAAATATGTGTTCATTTTTATGGTCAGAAAACAAATCAGGAGAAAGAGAGAAGGAAGGTGACGTGGCGTGGGGAGTCGTTGGTGTAGACAAACCCATACCCTACCCAACGTGGGGGTTGCGAGTGACCTCACTGAGAATAGATGATGCTTCTCTGCCCTCAGTTTCAACTCTAACCATCAAATAAAGTATGTCCGAGCTTACATATTACTTAACTGATAACCAAGTCGGTTCTTAAAAACAGCGTTTAAAGCCACAGTTCTTATTAGCGGTTGTATTCCTTAGTTCACATTAATGCTGGCAAACTAAAAGCATTAATTGTTTGCCAGGCTTGTCCTGTTGCATCTAAAACAAGTAGTCACTCTGCACAACACCGATGGGTGACAGGTGAATGTGCATAAATCCATCATGCCAGAGCATCCAACGTAAAGCATTCACGTTCCCACGCGAATACCTGGATGCGCGAATACCTGGATACACACATTGCTGTAGACCGAGCTCGGGGCTGGAGTCTGACATCCGGCCCAGCACTGCTACCACCTCACCTGTAACTCACTGATGCCAGACAGTCCTGTGAGCTCACCAATAGTTCATGTTTTCCTTCTTAGGTGCACACAACACAGACTTCTTAGGCCCCGTGCAGTAAGGGGCTCTGTAACCAGGTCTGGCCCGGGAAGTGTGGGCAGATGTGCAGGGCCATCCCTGCTGGGGAATAAAGAGGCCCAAGGCCACAGGCCTATCTCCTCCTTACCCGGTGCTACCTGGGGAGGCTGGCCTTGAGACACAGGCCACGAGAAGAGGCCAGAGTGGCGACTCGCATGGCAGAGACCCACAGCCTGGACCGCCACCTGTACCTGGAGTGGGTGCCCTCTGAGGAAGAAGCCAGTGTCAGCTGTGAAGAGCCGCTGGGGTTCAGAACTGACCTGCTATTTCAGCACAACCTTGCTCGTCCTGAAAGATACACCCCAGAAAGTCTGCTCCCCTCTGGAACCCTTATTACCGTGTCTCTGAAACAGGACGGCCCCATGCAGTCACTTGAAAAATGTGGCTCGCAAAGTCCTTAGAGAGACGAAAAGGAACATGCATCGGGAGCAGCTGAGGTGCAGAACATGAAAAAAGAGTTTTTCTGGATGGAAAAAAAAAGAAAAATTAAAAATAATCGGATAAAGTAATACTAAAGACCGCTTCTAGCTCTGGAATTGTAGTCTACAGTCTGTAAGTGTAACTGCTGAGTAAAACTTAAGAAGCACAAATTTCTGTAAATCCTGCCAGCTTTTGCTGAGGAGCCCACGTCAGTTGCCAGAACTCTCCATCCTGGTGCCCCGGGTCACCCCCGCTGGCTTACTGTGCTGAGCAAAACCTGAAAGTGTCTCCAGCATGGGAAAAAAAAGCCCTTTTGTTTTGTTTTGAACTACAACTCATTGGAATCTGTTGAGTAATTACGAACTAGGGAATGGGGGAGGGGTGGAATGAGAACACACTCGGTGCTGAATAGTTTTTTGTGTGTTTGTGGTTTTTCCAGCCCTATTTCCTGCCCTTGGCGGACAGGATCCCCATGGAAGGCACCGGAGAACTGCCAATCCCATGAGGAGTCAGCCTTCTTGATGGGAGGGGGACAATGGGTGTGTGCTGTTTGGTCCTCTTCCAACATTTCTGTTAAATCAACCTGACATTTTCTGTGAAGTCCATCTGGAATGTTTGCCGAAGACACTTGCTCTTTACTGAGTGATTACTGAAAAGGCAGGTTGACACCATCACAGTAAGTGGGTTTATGACCAAGCGTGGTCGTGTTTTTCTCAGAGCTTTGGCCGTCTGAAGGCTACATATTCACAGACGTGTTTGCTGCTAACGTTAAAATAGCCTGAAATTCTTTCCTATCGGGGAACTTGAGCATTTTACCCTCACATGAGCCAGCATGTCGTAAGAGGACCCCAAAGGATGGTGGCTATCGACTTGAGTCGGCCGTCAGAGCTTCACCTGATGAAAACTGGCTTCCAGGCCACGCATACCTAAATGGGCATTTTTAGAAGCCAAAAATGCTTGTGTTTTTCAAACAGTATTATAACAGCGTTAGAAATGTAAAGTCTTTAATTCTGCAGCTCAAGGGCACTCAGAACAGTAACGTGCGTGCCGTTTAAGCCAGCGAGCGGGGGAGAGAGCTGTTTTTAAAATATCTTTAAAATGTTTGCATGTCTGACAAATTCAAAATGAATTCAGACCTTCTTTCCCAGAAAGACAAACTTGAAATGTTATTTCACAATAGGAGTAGGTAGTCACACTATTTTTACAACTCAGGCTAAAATAGCACAGAAATGAAGAGCAGCAAGCCATAATGACTAAATATGTAAACTGAGTAAAAACACAGTAAAATTCTTTACCTCCCCTGGAAGTCAGATCAGATAAAAGAGAGCAAGAGAGACAGAAACTAGCAGGTAATTTCCTTGGTTGAAGACATCACTGGCTCCTCTCCCACAGATGGACACAGACGTGGAGCAGCCGAACACCGAAGGGCCCGGAGCTGTGCGTGGGGATATTTGGGAGAGTGGCAAAGGAAGAACGAACGCCTGCCAGGAGGGAAGACACGCTCAGGCGCACTCACCCTGAAAGATGCTCCCTTTCTGCCCGAAGCTGAGAACAGGCTGCACACACCGCCCTTCCTTCCTTGGAAAACTTGAAACCCCGCTCAGCTAACGACGACAAGAGAAGCTGGCGTTTTGTGGCGCACAGACTGGAGGAGGGACCCTTTCGAAGTTCCAGCATTTTACAGGACAGGTAGCAATAGAATTGGAGGGACTCTGGTTGCCGTGGCTACGCCCTGTCCGTCATTCATTCTGTGCTAAGTCCCGGGAGGACGGCTGAACCACGGGGTGGTGGCCTCTGCATCAGAAAACCTCACAGGAGCCAGAATTCACCAGTTCAAATGCCAAGAGGGGTCAGGAGGAAAAGAAGAGTAAAGTGACAGCCAGTGGTCTCCTGCAGGCGACGGGACAAGCCTGGGACCCCCGCCTTCTGCACAGAGGAGGGCTGCTGTTCAGCATCTGCCCACGTTGCTCCAGGAAACGCTGCCCTAGATTTCCCAAGTTTAAAAAAAAAAAAAAAAAAACTGGAAATTTCCATCTTAGGTGAAATACTTTGCTTTTTCACTGTTGACAAATAACTCACATTTTTAAAATAAAGTATTGTGTGGGACCAAAAAAAAGATACGTGTTCAGGCATCCTTAGCCTGAGACACCCCCACGCCCCCTGCGTCTGATCTCTGACTTCAGAGATAAAGACCCAGGGGCAGAAAAGCAGCCGGAGTCTGTGCAGTCACCAGAAAGGCCATGAAAAGAAGAGGGTAATTCTGTGAACGTGGCCCAAAACAGGGCCCGGGGAAGACAGAGTGCATGCAACGAATAAAGAGAAATCAGCAGGACCAAGGCGCACGGGGTTCCTGCAGCCACACCTGAACCCGTGGTGACCAGCCCCCTGGGGAAAACATGCAAACACGTGGAGCCGCTATGGGGCCTGGGTTCACCCGTGAAATAGGTACAAAGACCTCATGGTAGACAATTCACAGTCCACCCAATAACTTGCATTCGTAAATCCCGACTAATCCTTTCTGCTGTCCTCATAAAACCACGAATTAATAGGGAAAGTAGCTTTGTGTCTTTTTAAAGACAGGAATACGATCCAGCTGAGAAGCCCATAAACAGCTGCAACCAAGAGTAGGTGTCTGGAGGGGGCTGAGGAGATAAGTCCACTCCTCCTGGAACCCTGGGAAAGTAAGGCTGGATCCGAGTGATTGTCCCAAACACTTCACACTCAAGGGAGACATTATTGAATTTAGGAACAATGGGAAAAGATGCATGACTTTTTTTCTTTCTTTCTTTCTTTTTTTTTTTTTTTGGTGAGGAAGATTGGCCCTGAGTTAACAGATGTTGCTAATCTTCCTCTTTTTGCTTGAGGAAGATTGTCGCTGAGCTAACATCTGTGCCAGTCTTCCTCTATTTTGTATATGGGATGCCACCACAGCATGGTTTGATGAACAGTGTGTAGGTCCGCACCTGGGATCCAAAGCTACAAACCCAGGGCTACCAAAGGGGAACACGAGAACTCAACCACTATGCCACTGGGCCTGCCCCCATAAAGATGCATGACTTTTCATATCCAAAGTCATTTTTCCTAAATTGCTATTCTATAATATTCTAGACAATTCCACATGCTTAGGGGAAATTTATCTTTATAAAATAAACAATCATGTTTATTTTCATTTTAATGAAGAAAATCTAACGCTGGGTTTTTATTTTAAACACAGTATAAAGTTAGATAATGTGGAGATAGAAATGTGTAAGGCTGTGGGAATATAAGAAAAATACAAGAAAGTATCAGAAGTTTGCAACCTTGGGTGAGAACCAAGACTCCTTCTCTGGCACGAGGCATGCATGTGGATGTCCTCGTGATCACACCCTGACATCCTTCAGCGCAGGCCTCCAAAGCCAGGGTCAGGTCGCTTCCCAGAATGCAGAGAATGCTCTTCAGGCCTCACAGAGGGAGTCACCAGACCACTGCGCTGTAACCGCTGGGGAAGGTTTATTAATAAGGAGCCTGGAGTCCCTGCTGGAGACACTGAATGTGCGAGGTGGGCTGTGCTTGGGGACGAGGGCCTCCTCCCCGCTGGTGAGCAACGCCGGGCTCAGACTGCGCATCTCGGTGAACGCAGGCAAGGCCTTCCTGGGGGAGCTCCTAGCAGTCACCCCCTTAGCTCCGGTCCGCCTCCACGGAAAGTCCTGTTCGTCAGTAGCAATCACATTCTCTTTCTCAAGTCCTATGTACCAACGCAAGGTCAGTCTTATTATTATTAAAGAGGTAATATGGTTAAAAAAAACAAAAAAGGAGAGAGAGGACTTTGAAATATCACAGTGTCCTATTCCATGCGCATCACCTGCTGACGGCCTCCACGAGCACGCTGACCGCCCTCCCAGGCAATCAGAGCCTCTTTTTGGAGGAACGGCTCTAAGCACCTGTCCCTCACGAATAGGAGTTTTCCTCGTCTTCTATCACCTCTACCTGTCAGCGGAAAATTGACAAATTTGTTTGGAGAAAAGTCCTTTTTGAATTTTAAATACAGTGTAACATTAAAGAAAGAAGATTCATATCTCACCATGAACACACTTCAAAATGTAAGCAATTCATGGGCTAATTTAAAAGAGTCAAACACATTTTGAATAGGGCATAAAATAGAAATGCAAGACTGTTCCCCCATTCCAGTGGCAGTTTCTGTCCCCAGGGGATAAGACATTGCTTGTAGCTTCTTGTTTTTTTAAATGTAAAAATGCCAGGGGAGGGGATAATAGATAAAGTTGTATAGGCATCTGTTCATATATTATTTCGTTATATCAAAATAATTATTGATCTTTTAAATAAGAATATATTTGTTGGAAGAACAAATTTGCAAGACTCAAACGACTTGATTTCAAGACTTGTGAAGCGCCCATAATCAATGCAGTGTGGTGTTGGCATAAAGATACAAAGGAGATCACAGTAATATAGTAGAAATTCCAGAAAGGCACTTGGCAAAGTGGAAACAAAATGTCTCTCAGCAAAGAGTGCTGAAGAGCCGGATCAAGAAGACCACGGGAAAGACGAACCTCAGACGCTACTTCGCACCACAAGAGAACAACGTAAATGCCAAAATCGTCACGCTTCTGGAAGAAAACGTAAGGAATATCTTCACGACTTTGAGGTAGGCAATGATTTCTTAGGACACAGAAAGCACGAACTATAAAAGGAAAAAAAAAAAACCACAATGAAACGAACTCCATCAGAATTAAGTTTTCTATGAGTCAAAGTTAAGAATATGAAAAGGGAACCCACAGACCGGGATCGTGTATTACGATTTGTAAATCTACAAAGAGAGTCGCGCCCAGAGTACATAGAGGACTGCTACGTACCAGCAATAAAAATATAGAAAAAAATACAAAAATGGGCAAAAGGCCTGAAAAATTGAAGGTAAATATCAGTAAACCCATGAAAAGGTGTTCCACATCGTTAGCCATCAGAGAAATGCAAAATAAAAACGTAACGAGTGACGACCTCGCTAAGGTAGAAAGGACAATATGGAGCGCTGCCGAGGGCGTGGAGCGGGCGGAAACTTTCTTACATTAACAGTGAGTGTGTAAAATGGTACAACCACTGTGGAAAACTGGCAGTTTCTTACTAAGTTAAACACGTTCCTACTCTATGATCCTGAAATTTCATTTCTAGTTATTTACTCAACAGAAAGGGAAACAAATGTTCACAAAAAACACTTGTACAAGACTCTTTATGGTATTTTTATTCATAATAGCCCAAAACTGAGGACCATCTAAATTTTCGTCAACATCGGAATGGATAACTGTGATTGTACTGTGAGGCACTGACCAGCAATAAAAAAGAATGAATTGCGGATACATGCAACACTACCGATAAGTCACAAAGATTTGATCTAAGAAGCTGGACACAAGCGGAGATGTTCTGTGTGATCTCATTTATAGGAACTTCAAAAATAGACAAAATTAATTTTGATGACATAAATAAAAACAGTTGTTGCCAATAGGAATTTACTGGAAGGAACTGGGAATGAGTTTCTGGGGTCTCAGAAATGTGCTGTGTCTTGATTGGGTTGAATATGGGCATACATATTCATCAAAATACATGGAATTATGCATTTAAGATCTGTGCATTTCTTTGTATGTAAATTTAAAAAATATGTCAGATAAAGCTTTCTGTATCAAGGCAAACCCATCAACCCCGTTGGTGAAAGCACTTTTTAAAACACCCTCTAATATTAATAATCAGAAGTTAATTTAGAATCACGACAGTTAGAATCCGCTCCAAATCTAATTCTGTGTTTCTACATTAAACTCCATTTGACTCTTTCAAGGCATATCAGGTTTTCTCATTGTTCTGACTGTGGAGTAATATGTCTTGTAAAAATGTACCTCAGTTCTTCACTCAGTTGTCTCCTTAGAATCTGGCAAAGAGACAAAAGGGAAATACGTAAATTTGCTTTGTTTGGACATCCTTCATCTTGTTTGATCTGTCTGACCCGGCCTCAGGACGGCACCGGAAGATTGGTTCCATTGTACATTAGTGCTATTTTTAGAGGACTGTGGTGGGACCCCAGGGAAGCAATACACACAGCACAACAAAATTAATTCCTTAAATAAGTCAGAAACCCAACTAAAAGCTTTTGTGGGGAGGGTGGCTGCTGGCATGCTTTTTATGCTATATTTTAAGAGTAAAGATTTATTCAATTTCAGGTGGTTGAGGTGAGCAAAGGCATGAGAGAGTGAGAGAAAATTAATAAAAGTGGGACCAAAACAGAAACTGCAAAGTCAGGGCCAGCTGCTTGCCAATGTGAATGGAATTCCAGTAACCATTTGGATGAGTTGGAGGTCAAAGAAAAAAGCACAATAAATTCCCAGAAAACTAGATTACAGAGAGTGCCATTCAAAATTACAAAGCTACAGAAATCACAAATTTGAAATAAAGGGTATTTGTTTTTTATTAAACTTATACATTTAATTTTCATTTATTTTAAGGCCATCATTAAAAAAAGAAATTCTATAGATAAATTATATATTTTATGTACCATTTATAATAATTATATGTTATATATACTTTTATAATTATATATAAATTTATAATAATTATATAATACATATTACATATATTTATATAAAATATATATAAAGTTATGTATATATAGAACTTTCTTATTCTGTCTATATTTTTTAATATCTTTGTTGACTGTATCCGTATTCAAGATCCTAAAGTTATACTCAACCTTTGATTTTTCTAAGCATTTTATCTCCCAGTAAGCTTAGTATTTTTGTTACCATGACAACATCTTGCATGACAATTCCTTTCTTTTTTTCTTTTGACAGTGCATACTAAGGATTGGTGGAGAAGCTGTAGTAAAAACTACTTTCCATTTCATTATACAGACCCATCTTCTTTTAGATCTAAGGAATTTTTCAAAGCCGTCGATCATAGGTTACCCGGATTCCAAGGACAGGAAGTCAGTGTGGTGTGATGGGTTTCTGAATGTGGGAATTTTACTCTGAAACATTTCCTGAGCGAATGGATGACAGGGCATGAGCTGCTAGAGAATTAAAAAGGAAATGTTGTAACTCCCTCCTTGATGACAGCGTTGTACCAGAAGAGGAGGCATAACCAGCAGATCGGCTTTTGGTACCAGTTGAGGACATTTTTAAAAAATTCTATTATCCGTGTGGATGACAAAGACGTCGGTTGAATACAATGAGAGAAATGTGACATTCTTACATCTCAATAACTTCCCCCTGGATTTGAGATATGATTCAATAGAGGGGTGAAAAGTAGGTTATTAAGCAGGAGACAGCTCTTTGCCAGTTCATCCTGAGAAAAGCATTTTTCTGCCCAAGGCTGTTATTTTTCATAAGCACTGATAATGAGTCAGAAGGCTGCCACTGTACTCCCTGCATAACTGACCAGGGATTATAAAATAAAGATGGCTAAAACTTGAGCTGTTTTGGGTGTCTTTTTATAGAGAAACCTTTGGAAAATAATAAATGAAACATTAAGAGATACTGTGATTGCAACAAATAGTATGCCAGAAAAACTCCAGTAGAAATGCAAACATCACTTACTCTGGACTTTTCTCGTGCTCCGTAGGATAAAGATCATGCGGAATGTCTTGAGAGATTGGAAAGCTTCCAAATTTGCCTTGGTAAAGTGCAATGTTAGGGAACTCATAATAATCATCTGCATTTGAACATTTTCCAAACTTGAAAATGTGGTTTGTTTTATTATAAAAAAGAACATATCACAGTTTATAGTACATCTCTTTTCCTAAAATTCTGCTCCATGGTAATGAATCAAAACAGACGATCTGTTCTGAAATTTGAAGTGCCAAGCTGCTGTGTAATATTCCCAAGTTTCACAGACAGAAAAAAAAATAAGTAAACACTAAACTCTAGTTTGTGTATAGAGCTTGTTTTTAACTTCCTATTGCCATAGTTGAACAAATCAGATCTTCTGATGGATAAAAATATTTTTATACTTCCATACATTGTTTTCAGTGGGAAATGCAACCATTGAATGACAGCTATGAGAAGAAAGAAAGCGTGCTGCAGAGCCAGGCTTGCACGCATCGTGATAGTGATGTTCCGGAAGTGCAAGCACGTCCCATTGGGTCACCTGCCTCTGTCTGAGCACAGGACACGAGGAGGGGCAGCTTAAGAGGAGGACGAAGGCAATGCAATCCTAGTGGTGCCAGAGAAAAGAAAGTAGAACAGAAGGAGAAAAAGCCAGGACCTGTGATGACTAGTTTTCTTCACATTTAGGACCAGCTCTGCCTTTGGATGACAACTAAGAGTCAACCATCCCTTCCCAGCGGTAATGTTGGTAACCTCCAGGTGTCATCAATCACCGTATATTCATGCCCTTAAAATCCACCGAACATTCAGGTGCCCTCCTTAAACATTCCCCTGGTCTGCCCGCTCCCATTTCTTCTAACCCAGAGCTCTCAAACAACTATGTAACTTCTAGGAAATGTTTCTTAACCTGGTTTTAAGGAAAGCGATCATATCCGTGATAGTTGTGCTTAAACCACGGGCATACGCCAATAAATCTTTGGGGTCCGAGAGCTCTGAAGTACTTATTCCTTATCTAGACTTTTCTATGTACAGATTTTAAACACCAACATGCAGTACTCAATTTAACCCCTTCTGGGGAGCCTGATTTCCAACAAATGGTAGAAACTTAATCTTGGCCCATTCAGGATGATCTTAGTCAACTTTAGCTGGGTTTGTGTCCACCATTCAAAGACGCATGGATAGCCAAGGTGTACAGTGGGGAGAGAGGAATCTGGTCCCTGGTCCTATCCGTGCTGATGCTCTGTAAGACACTCCACTTCCGCTTTGTGTCCAGCCACCGAGTCACACAGACTGCTGTCACAAATGCAGTGTCTCCTTTACAAGTATTTGCTGGTCCCTCCTGGACTCCTAGGGAACGCTGGCTGCTCTCTGCACATCGCTGAGTGCAACTGTATGGTGTCACATCTCGCTGTCTCGTCACCTTAGACAACACCCACCCTAGACACAGGCCAAGATGGGGTGTTAGGGAGGCAGGGTGAAGACCCCATCTCTGAAACACACACTGACGTCTAATCTAACTCACCTCCCTCGCCCCCTCGCCTCCTCTGTCCTCTTCTCTCCTTCCCTCTTCTCCTCTCCTCCCCTGCTCTCCTCTCTTTTTCTCTTCTTTCTTTTTCTCCAGGGAAAAGTATTTTTAGCTTCTCTACTGATGGGAAACCAGCTCTTAATAAGCAAATACTCGTCTATCTTTACTGAAATGCCTGACTCTTTTTTAATGTTTTCTTCTTTGTTAAATCTTACTAAGATTCTTTAAAGGATAAATACACAGATAAGTGAGCTACCATGAGGAAACTTTACTTTTATAAGAGAACTAAGAAGCCACCGAGCTCCATCCAGGTACTACCTTCCATGATACTCCTCATCTTTATTCCAGGACTCCAGGTATTATTCAGCCCCTACGGCTACCACAAATGCAGCAAATCCCCGCTGAATCCTTTTAATAATGCCCCAACAAAGGAGCATTGTCTGCACAGCTCTGATGGGTCCAAGCTTTGCTGCGGCCCCAGGGAACCCTCATGCATTCCCTTCCCCTGCGCAGTCTCTAATGGCGCCCCTTCTGTCTTCCCCGGTGTGGAATCTGGAAGTCTTGTGTTGCTCTGGCCATGTGCACATTCAGGGCCACGTCCATGCCTGGCTGCAATCTGACCTCTCAGGACTGTATCTCAACTTTTTAAAGTCAGAAGCCAATCTTGCTTCCTTCAGGTCAGTGAACGTTAAATGTCCAGCTGCAGCCTGAGTAGAGCCATGCTTCTTCCCCATAAAGTTTCGTGTCCTCTAAGTGTGTCGCACTCAAGTCCCCACGCTCTAAGAAGGTGGGAAGCAGGTCTCCGTCCCACAGTGGGCTCTCTGAGATGGTTAGGCTGACACACGAAACAGCCTAAGGCTGTGCGGGTGTGTTCCCATCAGGAGCTCCGAGCCTTGGTGGGTAACCCAGACGCTCCAGGTTCTCCCCGCCCGGCGCTGGGCTCATGATCCTTCTCCCCAGATGCTTTGCCATTTGCAGGAAGCACTCCATGCCCCCTCGCAGAGCCCCCAGCCCACAAAGGGCTCATTCGGGAGCCAGTTCTTCTGCGCTGGAAGTCAGTAATGACATGTGCTGGGTTACAACCTGGACTTCCAATCCCAGAGGGGAGGCCTTGCTGCTCTGGCGGTGCCCCCACCTCTGCGCCTTGACTGGGTCATCTGAGAAAGGACAGACTGTCAGCTGAGCACGGGACTGTGAACACCTGTCAGGCTGTCTCTAGGTTCAGGGGTCCCCAAGCTCTCCTTACCACCCGTGGGGCCTCTGCAGGGGCAAATTTCTCCTGGGAAAAGTTTTCATTCTCTCCGGGTGGTGCAAAGAGAAGGGCGCCTATGCCCTTGGTCCAATGTCATCCCCTCCATCCTGGGCAAGCCAGGGTCCTCTCCTAAACCCAGGCTCCTTGAGGGTGCCCCAGGTCTGCAATTCTGGGGAAGAGTCAGGCTATCAGCAGTTCAATAGTTGACAGAGGCCCCTCTGCTTCAGCGGTCACATTCTTCTCTTGAGGAAATCTCTTTGCAACAAAAACTCACTAGCACAGCTTACTCTCTCGTGTGCAAACTCTGAAAGGGAGTCCGGGTTCCTCTGCAGAAAGTCCTTCAAATCTCCCAGAAGTGCAAAGCATACAGCAGTATTTTTAAACTCAGCTCATGCTGGTCCCCCAGCCTTCTTAGTGTCCTCAACTGTGCCCTGGGGTCATGGGCGTTGCATCAACAACAGTCCTAATTCTAGTCGAGGATTTTTGCCAGCGAAGGAGAGGCACACGTTCCACAAAGAATCTGAGAGATCCCCAGCACAGCTAGCACAGGTACCAGGCCATCAAATTCAGCTGCAGGAGAAATGTCTTTATTTTTCTATAATTAAGTCTAATTTCTATTTAGGGTCCCCGTGGTAGGACCACCCCAAATCATGACATTCCTTAAGTCTCCTGTAACTTAGATGCAGCACGAGGGGATGTTTTTGGCTCCAACTTCCACTATCTGTGCATAAAATGGACAAAACTCTTGGAGAAGAGTATCAAGAAAAAATCTGTTTTCATTCTCTTGACATGTGGTGAGCTATGTGCCATATTTTATAAACAAAATGGGGATTGGGGGTGAGGGGGTTTTGGGAACATTAATTTCCATGCACACTGAACAATGTGAAAGCCATGTATGGGAAAATCACAGAATATATTAAATACGTAAGATATGTGAAGCATTTTGACCTCCCGGGCGAGTGGTTATTAATAGGAAAATAGTAAATCATGACCAAAATAATTAGAATAGATTACTGCTGTAACATGGATCATTATTGCATTGACAAATTCATACTGCAGCTCAAATCATAGAGCCTGAAGGATACCGACTATAAATAGAAATAACCAAATGTAATTAATTGAAGCTGGAAGGCGAGCATTCTGCTACCACAGTGCTGTAAACGTCTTCTCAGTGTGCATTTGCCGATGGGATTGAGCTCAGGAATCCTGGAGGAAGAAAGCTGGACACAGCCAGTGCCTGCAGGAAATCTGTAAATCCATGTGCACGGCTCTCCCCAGAGGAGGTGCAGGCTAAAGTTAGTGACATTGCAAGGCGGTCTGGCCATCAGGCTGTTGAACACGAAGGGAGATGCTGAACCCAGGATTGCCCTCAGCACACTTCCCACTGACCACACTGTATACTTCTCCCCACAGTCTTTTCTGTGGAAAACAAAGCCCCATGAGATTCTCCTTGAAATGAGGCTACATGGCCAAACCTGCCTAGGAAGTACTGGTGACAATGTCCCTGTAGGACCAGGTGGAGCTGTGTCTTAGGAAACCCCGATCCATGTCATTCCCCCCGGCATCTGCCGGGCTTATGTGAGCACACAGTCCAATGTTAGTTTTTCTCGTTTCCTTTTATTCACATTTCGTTGAATGGATCTCCTGAGCGCCACATCGGAAATGCCGGTTAGATTTACACCTCAAGAAGTATAGGCAAATGTTTTTCTTTGTTCAGTGAATTTACAGATTTGACCTATAACCTCTGCAGTTTTATTTATAAAATTTCAAGCAGCGTGAGGTCCAGAGGTTAGATGTTATGAAGGATATCTTGGTTGCTTCCAAGTTTTGGCCGTTATGAGTAAAGCTGCTGTAACCATCCATGTGCAGGTTTTTGTGTGGACACAAGTTTTCAACTCCTTTGGGTGAATACCCAAAAGCACCATTGCTGATCGTATGATGAGAGCGTGTTTAGTTTTGTAAGAAACCTCCAAACTGCCATCCAAAGTGGCTGCGCCATTTTGCATACCCACCAGCAAGGAAGGAGAGTTCCTGTTGCTCTACGTCCTCATCGGCATTTAGTGCTATTGGTGCCCTGGACTTTGGCTGTTCTAATAGATGTGTAGGAGGAGATATTTGCAAGGATAATATCCAGCATGGGTGCAAATAGGGGGTAGGAAAGGAAAGAGGGTTTTCCCTACTTGCCTTGTGAAAAGGGTAAATGGGACAGCCTTTCAATAAGGAATTTGGCGATTGTGTGTCAAAAAATGTAACCTATTCATGTGCGTTAACTTAGGAATTCTATCCCTGGGAAATTAGCTACAGGAACAGAGATTCATTGAAAATGTGTGGAAATCTAAGTCTTTTACAGAATTATTTACAGAGGCAAACATTGAATAGAATATAAATGTTTAATTAAGGAGATTGACTAAAATATTTATTATACAATAACACACTAAAAGCTGGACCACATTCTAAGACATATTGTGGAATATTTAATTGTTAAGTTAAAAAGACAGGTTATATTCCAGAATGGACCTGTAATATATTATAGCATGTGATTATCTCCAGATGATGAGATTATGGAAGATTTTTGTTTTCTGTGTCTTTTTTCTCTGTATTTTCTAGCTTTTCAACAATTAACGTGTGTTAACCTTTCTATTCATACAGGAATTAAGCACATCAGACTAGGGCACAAAGAGAATTTAGAACACTATTATTGCTCTTACTTTTTTGATAGCTTAAGAAAAACTCTTTTGATGTTTCGGTCATGTTTAAAGGTCCATTTTTGATTCATAGTTCGAGGAATGAGTACTAAGCTGGAAAGAGAATTGACGTTTGGGTGGTCCAATACAAGATTCACTGAAACTCAGCTTTTTAGCTCATCTGTAACATTTCAGGACAGCTTACAATTTCAAAAAACAACAATACAAGAATAATGTAAGTGAAATCTACTGTTGACATATTTTCTATTCCAAATGTAACATGTTTTGACCACACTAGCAGGCTGTATAAAAAGAAGAAGAAATATTTTGATATAAAGTCATCTTTATTTTTCATCATCAAAAGAATCTCCATTTCATTGCAGCCTGGCCTCACCTACAGTTATAATGTACAGCTTCCTAAGGAAACTCTGGAGAAAGGAGGAGAGAAGAAATAACAGCTGCCTTGGGATTAAAAAGCAAAGAAAATAAAGGCAGAAATGCCTCTTCTTACACAGGCAGCGTTTCCTTCAGCCATCGACAATGTCTAAATAAAAGTACTGAGAGGCAATTGATCTCATTTTATTCTGCCTTCTCTCTGCAAAACGGTTTTTCTTCTGAAATCTCATTAAGTCGCATGAACAGCTACACCAAGTTGTTATGGCAACAGGAATTTTAAAAGTAAATTAATTTCGCTACAAGGAGTTGTTAAGACCAGGTGAGGGTGGCCTTGAATGGTGACGGCCCCTCTGTGGTATGAGCCTGCGGCTCCCACTGACTTTCGGGAGGTGCAACTGGGAGGAAGCATCTGGATTCAGGCTCATCTCTTAACCGTCCTTATAGGAAAAGGGACCACCAATTGTGTTGGCTTTACTACAAATTTGTATAGTCCATTTTAATCCTCCATCAAATGATAAATGAGGGAGTTACTCAGCTCACTGGTCCATTGGTCTCCGATGAACTTGGACAACAAAAGGAGCTGTGATTTAGACAGATTCCCTCTTGGCGTGACGACCTATTCCTCAAGAGTTTGACATTACAGACAACTTTTACCTTTTTATTTCACAGAGAGGAGTTGGAAAAAGTCTCAGACATCAATTCACATCAAAACTGAGCTATCCCACAGATGAACACGGAAGGCGGCACAGGGCTTCATGGGGACAGAGAGACCAGCGTGACCATTGTCCTCTCTACCAGGCCTGTCAAACTCTTAGGGGTTCTGGGTTCTCTAGGCTTGTGTTTCCAAGAGTGGCTTTTTTTAAAAAAACACTATTCCTAGAAAAGTATTCCATGGTCAAATAATTGTGGGCGACAGCCCATAATATAGGCCCCCTCTGCTTAGAGAGTCACAAAGCAGTTTAGCAGCTTGAAGCAATGCCAAGGCCTGCGGGAAAGAATCCATCCTGACTCTGTTTAACCCAGGATTTCACAAACACTTTTTTGTCATTTAACCTATTTTTAAATATTTCCTTAGTGTTTAGTAACATTTATTGACATCACGTGGACACACTTTGAGAAATGCTCCTTCGATTCAAATTCTGTGGTCGAAATTAGTGATAACTAAACACGGCTACTGCGTTCCAAAGGTCACTTCAAATTTAAGAATGTTTGTTTCCTTTTTACTAATTTCTAGTGCTGATAGAACCCTTACTTCTTCTCTTGCCCCCTTTTAAAAAAAATATTTATTATGTGTCATACACTGACCTAATTAACAGCTTTGAGCCTGCCATACCGCAGGATCTGGCTGCTCCTCTTTACTGGCACAGAATGCACACGTGTGTGCTTGAGTGCACGGGGCGCCTGCACATGCACCCACACATGCACACATACTCGCACACACACACTCCACCAGAAGTGAGAGTGGTGAGGGCAATGGCCACCATCACGTTCGTTTTCAAGCAACGCATGTCGGCATAAACAAAGACCCCTCCCCAGCCCTGGAAGACAGGTTGACGCAACAGGAGTCTGGAATTTCCAGGAGTGAAACGGAAACAGCCAAGAGAGCAACAGAGCAAATGAGACGATTGAGATGCGAAGCAGAGCCCGTGAAGTGCAGGGATAAACGGGTCTCCGCTGGCTCTCCCGGGAATCCACGGAGTGCTTGGACCAACTCTACAGGTTTGTCAGCTGCCACGAGGCGTCCCCAGCAGGAACCCAGACCCAGAAAGATGGGTGTGCTTTCAGACTTCCCTAATTAACATGCAGCTTCAGGATTTCTCATTTGCTTTTCTTAGAATTGACCCTGGTCAGCTGTCCTTGTTAAAATTTGTCCTCAGGATATTGTGAATCTGAAAGAAAAGCTCATTGGAAATGACTTGGGGGGCGCCCCTGTGGCCGAGTGGTTAAGTTCGCGTGCTCCGCTTTGGTGGCCCAGGGTTTCACTGGTTCAAATCCTGGGCGCGGACATGGCACCGCTCATCAGGCCGTGTTGAGGTGGCATCCCACATGCCACAACTAGAAGAACCCACAACTAAGATATACAACTATGCACTGGGCGGATTTGGGGAGAAAATGCAAAAAAAAAAAAAGAAAGATTGGTAACAGTTGTTAGCTCAGGTGCCAATCTTAAAAAAAAGAAATGACTTGAAAAAGCACCAAACCACTAGTAGAAAGAGTTCTTTCCCATGAGTATCCATGCCCATCTAAAACAGATCAATGAAATTACATTAACAATCTTCACACCCCCACCTTTTGAGGCGTCTGGGGAAAGGACTTAAAAACGGACGGCCTTAAGACGTTTAGATGCAAGTCGTTTCCCAATCTGAGAGACAGCAGGGTACCCAGGCCACACCATCTGGGAGCTGCCTCAAGAGTCTTTGCATGCTGCTGGAGTGAAGAAGAGTGAAGAAACGGGGCGGGGTGGGAGGGGGCGGGAGGGATGTGGGAAGCAGCCTTGGAGGAGACGAGCAGGCAGGCAGCAGTCAGGGGCTCGAGTCTGGGGCAGAGGAGCAGCCCCAGCAAGGCCAGGCCAGTGTGGACCTGGAGCCAACGCAACACAGGCAGACAGGAGCTGGGTGCGGTGCCAGCCTGCGCAGCACGTGGACTCACAGAACAGCAATGTTTATGGGCTTGCTATCTACAAGGCACTCTGCCTGGGGGAAGAGGATATGGAGAAGCCGAAGGATGAAATTCCTAACTTACAGGAAGAATACAGTCCAGCCGAACAGATCGTTTAACAAAACGGAGCTGCAAATGGCAGAGGCAACGGCTTCCATGCGAGTCGTGGTGAAAGAGCTCCCTGGCTGGGGTGGTCTGCGAAGATGCTGCTATGGGACCTCCAACACTCTCAGTTCATCTGTAGCAATGCACTTAAGAAACAGAGAAAGTGTACTATATTCTGTCTCTCCGATATTTTTTTCCATTCTCTGGTTAGTTCGACAAAACGCATTTTAGAATTTAAAATAATGGGCGTATGTTGAGTACCTTGCCTACAGAGCATTGGGACAAATGAGTCTCTGTCTTCAGGGTTAGCAGACCTAGCAGACCTATAGCAAGGGACTGCTGAGAGCTGGGATCAAAGGAGGTGGGTTATGGCCCTCAGAGCGGTTCCCGAGCGTGGGCAACGTCACGTAGGTGGGTGTGGGGGAGTGCTGGGAAGTTCTTGGTGGAAGACTGCGTCTTTAGAGGAGCCTTTTGGGGGCTATCGTGGGAGGAGAGGAGGGCTGGGGACGTGCCCCATGTGTAGACAACACCAGGAGCCAAGGCCAGGGGCCAGGAAGGCGGATGGCGGACAGCAGTAGTCACTCCGTGAGTCAGAGCTCGGAAGCTCTCGTCCAGAACAGGCCACAGGACCAGGTCGGGGAAGCAGAATGTGGAAAAGCTCCACACCAGCCAGGGTGAGCTGCTCTTCAGAAGGTAAAACCGACTGATGGGGAATTTTTGAGCCAGAAAGGGGCAAGATCAGTTGTGTCCGCACCAAACGAGTTTTAATTAAGTCCCGGATAAATGGCAGGTGGATGACTGGAGTCAGAGGGAGAAGCCGGAAGGCATCGGGATGGTGGGGCTGAGAGGTGCTGGCCCAGCATGGCGCGAGTGGACACGGCTCTTTCATCCTTGTTTATTTTACCCATAAAAGAGACTTATTGCTATTACCGCTGCCTACACTCTAATTTTTCTTTTAAATCTCTGCTTGGGTTAGACAGTCTACGGCTTGTAATGCGAGCAGTAAAATGCCTTGTTCTTATTATGGTAATTTGAATAACAAATACGGAACAACACAACAAAACAGCCCAGACAGTAAAAATAATTGTTAACCCATTTTACTGGCTCTGCGGCCAAATTATATTTTTATAAATTACAGTGCCGACGGAGGGAAATGTGCTCACAGGTTCCTCGTTAACAAGGTCACCAGTTTAATTTGAATATTTTCTGCAGCTGTTGCTCTCACACCTAAAGAAGGAAACAGCTCCAGCTATGTAGGGCAAGGGGCCGGGAATGCTAATGAGTCTAACAGATTGGTTCAAAATAGAAGCATAAACCTTCAATTCATGAGGACACGACAGTTACGAAACCAAGGCCGAGGAGAAGTGATCTGTGTTCAGGAATTCAAGGCTACAACATTGTTTGAATTTTTGACATAGTTCTTGACCCAGGCTTGGCAAACGTGTATGCTATAAATAGAGGGACAGGGAAAAGGTTACAAGAGCCCAAATAATTCCATGAACATGAATTTCGCTTTTAGAAGAATCAACAAAGAATGCATTGAAAACACGCTTCCTTTCCTCTCGTTAACAGAATTCTTATATGGAGAACCTATCGGTAGCAATATCATGTGCAGTAGGATAAATTTAAAATTTAGAATTCACAATGATACAAGGGGTGTTGAGCAATGAAGGCGACAAAATTTTAATCTGAGGATAAGAATGAGTTGTGGTTTACTCTTTTCTGTGAGTTGAAGTAGAGATGAGGTGAACTTTCATAACACGCGTAACTGGTAAATCTTCATTTTGGACACTCTTTCTTGTTCCCTGTGCCCTGAGGCATTATCGGAACTCTCTGTAGGTTACAAACCGCAGTCACAGGGGCCTTCAGCTGGGAACAGCTGTCCCCCCCAGCGCAGGAAAACATGGTTTGCACAAGGACAATGTCCTCATGTGGGTCCTGGCATGGCATGAAAGGTCAGGAGCTTTCAGACTAAAACTTTGAATGACACGTTACGGTATGATGAAAATGTCACCAAACTCCTACAAATGTGCCGTTTGAATGTGTGCCTTCAACTAGAGAAGGCGCTGAACAGAGGACAAGGACTCTCAGGAACTACGAATCCAGCCAAGTCTAACCCTTGGGAAATGTCATCCAGATGTTGACTCTCAAACCGAATTCCCAGTATTCAGGGTTGGGGGTGGGGAGGGTTAAAAAAAAAAAAACAGAGAAGTAAAAACCCAATGCTTTTACCTACTCCAGGTAGCAGATTTGAGACGGTGAGCTTCTCGGAGCCAGACCTAACTGATCCTTTGGCAGGTTTCATGGTACGTGGCTTGTTTGTAAGTCTCCACGACTTGTCCCAAGTTCACTGGAAAAAAGGCAACCACGTGAAGAAGTCTTGTAACTCTCTGAGCACTAGTTTTGCGCAAAAAGAAATTAGCCTAGAAGCTTGTGGAAGAGAAGGAAAGGGACAGATGCAGATTATCACTCAGCGACTAAGAGAAGAATAGAGAGATCAATTATTGTAAAATGCTAGGGATGGTTTACCTCATTAGTCTCGCACAGCTTGAAATGTGTCCTGAAGAAAAAGGTAAGGGGGCAATCTGGGAGGAGTTTGTGCTTAAGAAAAGCTACATTAATGAATTGTAGATACAAAAATAGCATCCAGTTGGATTACATCATTCGCCCTGAGTGATTTTAATTACTTGCTCTCTCAGGACCTTCAAAAAATCTCTTAGAGCTAAAATTTATTTTATTTTTAAGAAAACTTACCTTGAGTTTTGCATCATGCTAAGTATTTTACTTATAGGGGACTTTTTTTTGTATTATAAGGCCCTTTTCTTTTGATTTAGTTGCAGGGGAAAGTAAGCTAAAGGAACACGGAGAAATTCTGTAACGATTTGCTTCGATTTAACGTTCAGTGAGGGAGAGATTTGTTTCCTCTACAGATTTTAAGAGACTTAAATAGGGCCGTTTATGTTCAGCTCAATTAAGCTACTGATCATTCCATTCTTTTAGCACTAAAGTGTCCTCAACCCATCCTGACTTTAGAACAATAAGAGGCTCTGGGCTGCCCAGCCTTCTGTCTAAGCTGCGTAGCCCTGAGTAACATGTGCCTCCAATTCTCCCTCTATTGGGGAGTAGGAAGCAGGCCGGGACATCTAGGCGTGCTCCTTGAGAGAGAAAAAGAGAAAGCTAGTTCACCGTGACAGGACGGAGAAAATCTGTTTCTTTAAAATAGAAGTCAAGAACTCAACAATTGCAAGTCTTGGGACATTTAGGGGAAAGAAAAACAGACACATTGCTCAGAGGCATCCCAGGAGAACTCTTCTATTGACTTTAAGACGGTAGTTGATGCTCGTAACTTCTCATGAAGGTTAGTCGTGTCAGGATGAGAGCAGAACTTTGGTGAACGGCAGTGTGAGTGGGGCGTGCATATCCGTATGAGGTGCATCTCTTAATTCGTTCCCCTCTGACTAGCATTCGCTGTGGGTTCTCAGTCTGCCAGGCATGAAGGAAACAGTTTCGATTAAAATGTTATCATTTTAGAGTATTTTTAAAGTTCTTAAAAGAAGGAGCTTTACTTATCTGTAAAAAATCCACTTAGAGAGGCAGGAATTCCGAGGTGTTACGGCTCATAGATACATACAGACCTATACATATATACACACAGATATAGATATATGTATCTCCCATGTATTTTTTACGTGATTTATTATACATATGATCGATTATAAGGAATTGACTCATGGAATTATGGGGGCAGCTAAGTCTAAATCTGCAGTGTGGGCTGGCAGGTACAGACCCAGGAGAGTCCGTGGTACAGATGTTGTCCGAAGGCCACCTGCAGGTAGAGTTCCCTCTTGCTCAGGGAGGCTGATCTTTTTAGTCTATTCTGGCCTTCAACTGATCGGATGAAGCCCACCCACCTTAGGGAGGGCAATCTGCTTTACTAGAGTCCATCTGGTAACATCTGAATGTTAATCTCACCGTGCAGCAACATCCTGCAAATTGACACATAAAGTTAACCATCACAGCAGCCCACAGTCAATAAAGAAGCAGAATAACTCGATGGCATGGTGGGCATTGTAAAGCGCTGATTCCTGTGGACGGTAAGATGAACTTCAGCAATCCTACCTCCAAACTGAGTCATTCTTCGAGATGCAAAGCTTTTATGCAGGAATTCAGAGTCACTTAGATGTGTTACCAAAGCTCATGTAATTATTAACCCCCGTTTATCCATACGCAGTGTAGAAATAATAGCTTTCATCTGTTTTTAAAAAGTATATATGCAGCATTGCATCTCTCCTGTATTCTGGCTTAATCCTGCCTGTTTTGCTCTTTTTGACATCGGTCCATTAAACGCATAGTAATCAGAGAGGTATTTTCAAATCCAAGTCCACATTTGTTCACTCAGTTGTGAGTTCAAAGTCCCTCCTTGGTTCTCCACTGTCCGCCCATAGAAAAGCCCCAACTCAGTGGGACATCCGAGTTTCTCCATCTCCTCGCCACCTTCCTCCACACCCGCCTCCGCTGCATTCTGGGCTCACATCTCTTCCTATTTTCATTTCTTTGACACATTATGCTACCTGCTTTTTCCAGCCACCAGGTCCCTGAATGTGCTCTGTGTTTTCCAATCTCCCTGTTTTTGGTCACACTTTTTCGGCTGTTTTCTAATCCAGGAATTAGACTTTCCTACTCTGCCCTGCTCTGTGTTTGAAGCTCCATGTGGGGTAGAGGGCTGGGCCACTGGAGTCCAGTTTCTGAGCTGCCTGCCCCGAGTAATCCACGTCGCCTCCCAAGCTCTTCATACCGGGGCTCGAAACCAGGCAATGGGCTAGAGACGTCGTGTCAAACACTCTACTTTCCGTCTGCTTCATATGGCTCTTTCGTCTTTTTTAAAATGCAAATGTGTATAAAGACACACAGTAAAAACCCCCTTCTCAACCCCATTCTCCTCTCCAGAGGCAACCGACGTCATCAGATTCTCATTTCATATTCCCAAGATATGTTACCTGTATACAAGAAGACAGAGTATTTCCTTCTTGTTTGTACAAAATATTTGCTATGTTGCATATTGCCTTTTTTGTTCACTTAACAATATAAAATAAGAGACAATTCCATATTCTACAAAAAGAGTCTCACTGTTGTTTATAGCTACATAGTATTTCACCGTATGGATTTTCATAATTTATGTAACTATTGACCTAGTGACGGGCATTTAGATCTTTTCCAGCCTTGCTATCACCTACAATCCTGTAATAAGTAACCCACTAAATAATGTATGTCATATGTGTGTGGCACACATCTATTGGGTAAATTCTTAGAAGTGGAAATGCTAGGTAAAGGGTATACATACTTGTAACTTTTACACTATTGCTGGCTTTCATTTGCTAGAGGGGTATCCAGTTATACTCTGTCAGTGATGTCTGAGAGTTTCTATTTCCTTCATATATTTGCCAACAGAATGTACAAAAAATCGTTTATTCTCTGACAGTATGATGGGCAGAAAAAAATCTCCTTGAGGTTTTAGTTTGCACTTCTATTATTCTAAATGAGCTTAAGCATGTTTTCACTTATTTAAGATCTTATTTGTACTTCCTGACTCTAAACCACGTGATCACAAAATTCGCCCTTTTGTCTATTGAGCTGTTGGCATTTTCTAATTGATTTTAGGAGCTCTTTATATATTGATGAAAAGAGTCCCTTGTAATATAGTTCACAATGTTTCTCCATTTGTGTTTTGACTGTGGTAGTTTTTAACATATAAATAGATTTTGTTTTATGTAGCACAGCTCAGCAATCTTTTTCTTTTTCATAGCTTTTGGGTTTTATCCACTTTAAAAAGTCTTCCTCACTCCAAGATTACAAAAAGTCCTCAACTTACGATTTTTTGACTTTACAGTGGTTCAAAAGCAATACGCATTCAGTAGAAACTGTACTTTGAATTTTGAATATTTGTGTGCGTGTGTGAGGAAGATTGGCCCTGAGCTAACATCAGTTACCAATCTTCCTCTATTTGCTTGGGGAAGATTGTTGCTGAGTATGTGCCAATTTTCCTCTATTTTGTGTGGGACGCCTCCACAGTGTGGCTTGATGAGCAGTGCGTAGTCTACACCCAGGATCCAAACCTGTGAATCCTGGGCCGTTGAAACAGAGAGCGTGAACCCAACCACTATGCCACCGGGTTGGCCTCCCAAATTTTGAATTTTGGCCTCTCCCCAGGTTAGCAATATGCACTACACTACTCTTTCCTGATGCTGGGCAGCAGCAGCCAGCCGCAGCTCCCACACAAGGGTAAACAACAGACACACTTACAACCATTCTCTACCCACACAGCCATTCTGTTGTTCACTTTCAGTACCATATTCAATAAATTACCTGAGATATTCAAGACTTGATTATAAAATAAGCCTCACATGAGATGATTTTGCCCAACTGTAGACTAATGTACGTGTTCTGAGCAGGTTTAAGGAAGTCTAGACTAAACTAGGATGTTGAGTAGGTTAGACGTATTAAATATATTTTTGACTTATGATGTTTTCAACTTAAGATGGGTTTATCGGATGTAACCCCATCCCAAATCAAGGAAGATCTGTATTTTAAAAATGTCTTCCTGTGTTTTCCTCTTAGAGATTTACTTGTATTCTAGATGTATGTCTTGGGTTCATTCAAAATTTATTCTGCTCTATGTCATGAGGTATGAATTCAAATTTATCTCTCCAGGACATTGAAGAATCTCACGAACCAACTCACGAAAGCAGTTACCGTTTCGTGCAATGATTTAGTAATCATCATCTGAAAAACTACAGAATTTCCAAATTCAGCTGTAAACTTGGTAGCCCTTTTCAATGCAAAGGAAAAGAGCAATACACATCTGTGAGATAATTTACCTCACATATGGATTTGTGGTCTCCTGTTTACAACACCATGCACCCCGTCTCCCACAGACACATTCCCTTAGAGCCACCAGGCATTTGAACCCACAGGTTGGCAATCACTGTCACAGCTTCTTCTGTGCCAAAGTGTGCGTGATTCTAAATCCTCCCTTCCCTGCCATTATCCTATCATCTTTGAATATGATTTATGGTGATGGAAAAGGCAACCCTCATTGTTATTTTATCTCGCATTTAGAATGAAAAGGGGAAAAGGTATGTGAAGCCAGGTTATTAAAGAAAAGCATTGACCCGGTGGCATCATCAAAGCTCCAGGAAGAAACTTAATTACATCCCATTAAAAAGCTCAATGCTCTCTTGTGACTTGAGCATATTAATGCAACTCAAGGTGCAGTTCAAGGTTCTTTTCTTTATGCAAAACCCACCTCTGAAAACCTAAATGGAGCCTGTGGCTAGGTTTTTTCACTTGGAAGGCCCAACTGGCACAAGTCACCACTTGTTATTTTTGGATATGGGCTCCCACGGCAGTATTTTTTACTCTCTTAATTTGATATGAATTGTCAGCAGTGTACCTTTTCCGCTTCCATCACCGTGTATAATAGCTTTGTGAGTTTTCATATGATTCTGCTTTAGTTTGACGTAAATTTTTTTTCTGAGAATTTCTAACACATTTATTGTATAAAATCTTATTTTTCCCTTAAAACTATGTGTGCGATGGGGGAAAGAAGATGTGAAATCGAGAAGGACACTTTAGTTTTTCTCATAGATGACAAAAATGGAGAAAACTGTGAAAGTGGTTTTGGGACACGGGGACAGAAACCGAGAGCTCCACTGTGGAATGTTATTTCTGAGATGTCTGTCGGTCACACGGAGGAGTTGTCAAGAAGAAAGCCAGGGCTGTCTGGGCTAGAGAGAGAGATTTGGGGATCATCAGCATAGAGAGAAGAGGACAAATCACTTAGAAAGAAGTGAAGCTAGGGAAGAGAGGAGGGCCCAAGACCAGGCTCTCGGGTGGGTAGAGGAAAAAGAGCCTGCAGGACAGACTGAGAAATCAGCTAACGCAGCAGAGGAGAGAGAAGAGCCGGGTTCCAGCTGCCCGGAGACAGGGAGGCGGTGGGAGAGTGGGCAACCCTGCTGATTGCTGCAGAGAGAGCAGGGCAGGGAGGGGGCCCTGTGAGTAGGGAGAAGGTGTCAGCGATGATGAGGATGCAGGGCCGGTTGCACTGGAAAGTGATCTCAAGGTGGCAACGAGAAATTGGAGGCAGTAAGAATAGACAGCTCATTCTAAAATAGAGTGATGGGGTGGGGAGAAGGGATAGGTTGGAGGGGAAAGACAACCAAGGAAGCGTCATATGATTTGTAAGATCTTACAGACTGTGAAGACAACCAATAGGAAGGCAAACCAGGACTGGCGGACGGTGGAAAGTTTCACTTGAGATTTATGGGTCTCAGTTTACGTGGAGGTCTTGGGTGGCTTTGCCCAGCAGTGATCTGCTGCTGGGAGGCGGATAAGGAGAAAGGAGGTGGTTTAGCCTTAACCAAAAATAGGAACTTTCCAGGTGCGGAGCTGGTCTTCAGTGAAAGGGCGATATGCTAGGGAGCATAGGAGATGGTGTCATGTACCTCAAAGAAGCAGAGGGTTTTGGAGGAAAGGAAGAGAAATGGTTTAGGAATATAGACTCACGCCTTCCTCTTTCTATGAACAGGAGCACATCCACATAGGTCTATGGTTCGACAATAGAAGGTGTTAGTCCACAACTCAGAGGAGGGGTCTTCCAGATGTCCCCTAAGCTTCCATACTCCACCACACTCAAGTTTCCCCCCTGCCTGTTCGGACAGTCTCTCAAATGTGAGGAACATAAAGGGAGACTTTATCGCCGGAGGAAAACGAAATGGCAAATCCTGTAAGCCGACTGACGGTAAAAATTTCCATTCTGAGTTTTCTAGACAGTATTCTAAGTAAATTCTAATTTGGGAACTAGAACCAGATCAGCTGACGTAAATTTCCCATTCATTCAGTGTCGCATTTTTGTGTTTGAACTGTGACATACTATTCCAACAGGTCAGGCCTGGGTGGGCATGCCTGGGAGGACCTTCTGAGATTTTGATTTATGAAATACCTGATTTACTTGGTAACCTGCACACTTTATAAGTGAGTGGTTGGACTCTTGGCCAAATTTCAGTCTTCAATCAGGATTCGATGACTCATTTGTGCACTTCGATGACTCAGTTGTGCACTTATGAAAGTGATGGAAGACGGAATGATACACTAGAGCTAAGAGCCTGCTTGCTGGAGCGGCCTTCGAGCGCAGGAGAGCACAGAGGAGGAAACGAAAAGCCGTCAGAGAGGCTGCGAAGCTTCTGAGCCAGAGCATCGCTTGGAATACGCCGGCTGCAGAGGAAACGTCTTACAGCAAAAAAACAAAAACAGAAAACACACACGCCTCATCGTAGGACTTCTAAATCACAGCTAATTTAGTCAAGTGTCCTTTCCTGCATTTTGGCCAGAGTGTTGCCTCCTGAATTTTGACCCCACCCTCCAAACCTTGAGCAGGATATTCTCAAAAGTTTTAGCCAATGTTTCCCCAATCCTGGTCCAAGGAACAAAGTCAGGTTGGCTGCCTCAAAGTCTCCTCAGAAGCTTTGGAAAAACAGAGATTCCAGGGTCCTGCCCCAGAAATTCTTATTCAGTAGGTCTTGGGGGGAGCCCAGGAGTCTGCAAATAAAAATAGATTTGCCCAGCTGACTGTAATACCCAGGGTAGACTGGAGAATCAGCACACTAAGACACTCTAATACACAATTTTAAATTACTTTTATAATACAATATCAGATATAGTAAAATTAGAAATTTTAATTTCTAAATATTGACGCTCCTCTGGGCTCTACTATTTCAAGGGTGATGCATCAGGAGCAACTGCTGTGACGAGCGCTGCCCCCTCTGATAGCACCGCGGAAGGCCGCACGCCCAGCTGGTCTCAGGGCGCCTCTCTTTATACAGCAAGACACGACGAAACAGACCACCAGCATCCTTTCTTTTTTCAGAGTGACGATGGCACGTGGCTGCTCGAACGAATTCATTTTCTGATCACCAGTGACTCTTGATTCACTCAGCAAGATCAAGAACTCATGTGTCGGTTCATCATCTGAACCACATAGAACTTAAATAGATAGAATCGCCATGTTGATTGAGGTCACTGATTGTGGGGCGGAGGCAAGCAATTGACAACGACAATTCCACTGATGATTCAAAAGCCAACTTCACAGAGACTGTTAGGAACTCTAGCTCAAGGCTGATGTCAAGTACACTTGTGAACAGTTTGATTATTAATAACTATATTATAAAATATAAGGGAAAAATAATATTTCTTAAATGAATAGATTACCTTATATAATAAGCTATTTTAAATACAAATGAGTAACCAAATTTATTAATCATGAATTATAAGTCTACGTCTGAATATATTATCTAAAGCTCTAAAAGTTTATATTTTTCATCTCTTACAGGGAGAATGGGTGGATTGCTTCCCATTAGGGATGCATCATATTCAGGCCCCTGTGCTCAGCGAGGGGTCTTCATGGGTTGATACCCTGGTTAATGGGCGTCTATACTCAACCAATTGGGGGAGTTTTAGGGTCCTGGTGATGGTATAGTTAGTTACTCCTCAATATCCATACCCTCTTTCTTAGTAGTAGAGCTTCTAATTTTCAAGAAGCTACGTAGCCACTCAGAGCAAAGACCATGTTCACCAGCCTCCTTCCAGCCAGGTGTAGCCAGGTGACAAAGTTCCACCACACAGGTGAGTGGGAGAGTCAGTGCAGCTTCCGATAACCTCCCTCAAGGCAGTGGGCATCCCATCCTCCCCGACCCCTGGCTGCAGGAGTGTGGGTGTGAGGATGGAGGAGCTCGGCCGTCTTCGTGAGCAAGCGGAGGCCACCTGTGAGGTGTGGCAGTGCTGCAAGACTGGAGAGTCACAGGCACTTCGTGTCAGTCCTAAACGACGCCCTCTACTTTGTAAGCCAGAAATAAACCCCACCTTCCTGAAGTCACTGTTATTTTGTTATTTGCCATCAAACCTAATCTTAACTGAGTTGGTCTCTTGTGGTCAACCCTCCAGGCTGTTGGCACTTTAATCTGGCGCCCGTCATATGATTTCCCTCAACTCTAGCCAAATGAAAAAGAAAAAACCTAAGGACAGATTGCCATTGCACCAGTAACCGTTTCTCCCTCCATGTCCACTCAAGGCCAAGAAGAAAGAAAGGGGTGGTGAGCCGGGTGTCCAGCCAGCAGGTGACTTGAAGAGGGCTCCTGGTGTCCTGTGGTCCATCTGTAGATAATTAACAGTTGGCTGGAACAGGTGATTGAAGCCCCTTGCTTTCGATTAGGCCAGAGGTGAGTTCCTTCCACGGTGAATGTCTGCTGAAGCGTGAGACAGAGTGGAAACCCCGATGGGCCAGCCGACACCCTCTCCATGGATGTCGGACGTTACTGAACGCCATTACTCGTGGAAACAGTTCCTGGCAAAGACAGATTCTGAGGCAACTGGCTATAGTCTTGTTTTTAATAACATACGCATCAGCCAAACAGACATATGCCTTAACAGCTTTTAATTATTTCTACCGTTTGCTTACTTCTTTGCATTAAACATGACTTTGATCGTTTGCATATTCATCTGAATCTCCATTCCCTTATCCTCCGTAATCACTTCTTTAATAATTGCTGCCAGGTCTGTGGGGATTTTTGTGAAAACAATCAGCCTTTCTTCAAGGCGAAACCTTTCCATTTACCTCGAAGTTCTTTTTTTTTTTTTTTTCTATTCGTAGTTTCTGCTGATCTTTCCTGGCAGGAGGGAAGTTTCGATTGCTCCCGCACTGACTTGTTTTCCTACCTGTGTTTCAAGTACAGCCCTGTTTTACAGCTGTCCCCTGGCAGCCCCAAGTGTGAGGCGTGTCCTGGGCAGAGGGAGCCATCCCGGGGCTTGAGCACTAACTCCATTTATTTCATAGGGGATTTTGAAAAGGGCTTGTCGCATATTACATGACTCTGCTGGTTGGACTTAAAGGAAAGCGTGTGTCAGCGGGGAAGAACAAAGAGATGTGTTTATGTGGTTACCCACTGAGCTTCATCCGGGTGACTCGAAAGGCCGGCTCTGAAGCCGCTCCACAGCATCCACGCTCTTGGCCTGTTGCTGCCTGTGGAGCAAGCATGGATCTGAACAGCGAGGGAAAAAGCTGGCCTTGCCACCTCGTCTGTGAAACACCATATATACAACGTACAGCAGTCTCCGTAAATAATCCGGACCAAGGCTGAGATGTATAATGCCTGCGCCTGATAACACAGGCCCAGAGCCAAAGGAAAGCTGAGATGATGGACGAGGCAGGCTCCCCTGAGAGCTCCGTTTTTCATGACACCTGAGAGAATGCAGGCAGGCACCCACTAGTCAGGGAACGAGCAATCGGTTGCATATTCTTCAGAGTATGTCCAGTGCTCTTCTCCTCCGAGCACATCACTCTCTGTCTGGCAGGGCTGTCGTATTTCCGTAGGGTTTCAGGGCACAAGCCAGCTGCTCTGTGAGCCTCGGCCCTGGGTTCTTGACCACGTAGACATGTGTATACGTGCATCTGGGTCTCCCTCTCGCCGCTCTCCCACCCCACCGGGCTCCCACTACTCCGACTTCTCACCACTGTCCTTCTTTAGAGAAGGATGATCAACTGGAAAGAGTCCTGGACTCTGACACAGAGCATTTTTGTAGAAATTGGAGCTGTCAGTTGACATGCGGGATGCTCGGGGACAGCTGAATTTCAGATAGGCAACAGTGATTTTAGTGTTATGTCCCAAATATTCATCATTGCTTGTTTATCTGAAGCTTAAGTTGAATTGGGCATCCTGTGTGTTTGTTTGCTAAGTTTGGCAACCTTAGTCCAAATTCAATTTCTGCCCCTACCTCAAACTCGCCATTTAACATCGAGGGTTCTCGTTTCTTCAGAGAGGAAGGAGGTGAGGTTGCTGGGAGAAGGGAAATAGACGGGTACTAGTTCTTACCTGCCAATGTCTGGCTCTGCATTAACCGATTCAATGTACCTTATTAATCTGACAGATTCTTACAGAAAATCTCCTGTGTGCGAAGCGACGTCTTCTGTACAAGTCATCAAAGATGCGTAAGACGTGGACCTCGGGAATGAAAGGCGTAGTTCCAGTTTCCCTCTATAGGAAGCCTGTGACAGAATAGTTACTTCTATTTTATACATAAGAAAAATGAAACCCAGAGGATTTGTCACAGAACTGGTCACTAAGGGAGCTGGATATTGGTATGATCGCAAAGCTGAACTCTTTCCCTTAAACGATTCTGCTTCTAAACGGCTCTCGAACGCCAAGGCAGAGCAGAGTCTTAGCGCCAGAAGTCCTATGACTCTGGGACTGGGAGAGTCCCTGTTTGTTTTTCTTTCCTTCTGGGAGCTCGAAGCCTCACTGGTATCCCAGAATAACTGAGGGTGTTGTTAGTAAGGCCAGCTCTTGTGACATGATCAGTTTGACCCAGTCATTCTCTGGTCTGGGCCATTTTGAGAGAGTCCCTTTTCATGATGTCATGCCCAAATTCTGCGTTACAAAATGCCAGCCCAGAATGCATTATTGATGAGACGACTGGGTTTTTTCTTCTGTTGCTGCCCTTCCGCCTGCAACCATCCTCAGATGGGATTCGGGGAGATTTCGGAAAAGCTGAGGCCCGGGGGAGAGGGGAGGACGTCCGTTAAGCACTTTACTTGGAATAAAAATAGCCGAAAGCTTAATGATATCTTTTGTAAGTTGCGTCAAAATGTCCCTGGAGTCAAAGCAGAGGTCGCCAAAGAGTTTCATGAAAATGTTGTGCTGTCCCAGCTGGAGAAAGGATGGGTTTATTCCTCCTCGTTCAGGTACACCTGCTGGAGAGAGGCCCCACCTTCCAGAGGGCGTGACCAGGAGCTGCATGAGGGGTTTCTGTGACGGTGTGTAGTTTTAAAAGTTGTCTCTATGATGCAAACATTTTGTCGATTTGTTGGTTTTTATTTCCTTATAAAAAAATACCTGCTTAGGGTTCAAAAATGTAAAGATTTCTACAAAGTTTATTTAGAAAATAGCAGTACCCCACTCTCTTCCCCTATGTCTCAGAGCAGTCAATTTCAATTTATTTGGCCGATTCTTTTGTGTAGTTGCTTCTATTTTTTTTAAGTAAAATGATCATCTTGCTAGGTTTTTTTTTTTTTTTGGTAAAGAAGAGTGGCCCTGAGCTAATATCCATTGCCAATCTTCCTCCATCTGGTATGTGGGATGCTGCCACAGCATGGCTTGATGAGCAGTGTGTATGTCCGTACCCAGGATCCGAACCTGTGAACCCTGGGCTCACAGGCGAATGCCGAAGCGGAACATGTGAACATAACCACTACACCACCGGGCCGGCCCTGGTCATATTGCTACCTTTTGATTTTTCAGATTAAGGCAGAATCTATGAAGTAGCCACTCTGAAGAGAGGGGACCAGCTCTCTTGTACTTTGGTGCTAACCCATCCACAAGCACCATAATGGTCGTCCTTCCTCCTCCCACAGTGAGCTTTGGTTTTATCAACTTTGGTTTCTGTTGCTATGACCATGTAAACACTGTCCACAGGAGAGGCAAGCAGAAAATGTGATTTTTCCTCTCCTGTACATTTTATTATCCCTGTTTTTAGTAATGATCTCCTTTTGGATTGCTTAGCTATCTATGTATTTTCTATAAATTTAACCCCAAACACTTTGCCCATGGTCTAAATCTCCTCTCCACTGTGTCGGACATCTGAACTTGTCCGTGTGGTCTTTTGGAAGGACGCCTCCTGGAGCCCTGACTGCCCCAACACATGTTGGCCTGCTCTGTCCCCATTCGCCCTCCAGCTCCCCCCAGCATCCTAAGAACCCTACCTCGCTGGTGCATTGGGAACCCCTATTTTTGATCCATGTGTCATTTTTTTTTTGGAGAAATATATTCTTCAGTACTTCCTGAGAGAGGGTTCTTGAAGGTAAATACTGAGCACTTGCACGTTTATTCTAGTCTCATTCTTCATCAACACTTGGGCTGGGTATGGAATTCCAGATTCGAGGTCACTTTCCTTTGGGATTTTGAAGGTATTTTCCTATCGACTTCCATCTTCCACCGTTTTGTGTGATAACTCTGAACACTTGCACCTCTGCTGCTTTGTGTAGCCCTGTTGTTTTCTCTCTGGAAGTTAGTGCATTTTCACTTTGCTCCCAGTGTGATGTCCATATTAATATTACAGACGCATTTAAGCCTTACTCAATACCTATGCAGTCATGTCCCTGCTTTCGGGTTGTGCTAGAAGCTGGCATTCCTGGAAGTCAGGACAGACTCCAGGCAGCTCCCTGACCTCAAAGAGGTGCAGTCTAGCGAGAATCAGAGAAGCTGCTTTCTAACAGACGTTTTTTGTAGATTTAGACAAATACTCCAGAGGACGAACTAGGAATCTACAGAGCTCTTTGGCCTCTTTAGCTGCACACTTTGCATCTGCAAAGACCAGTTCCTGCTCAACACATAGACTAGGGCAAAAAAAACAATGCCAAAATCTGAAATAGGTAAATACAGGTCCACTGTGCCAGCCGTGCCGCAAGTGTTGGCAAGCGGATCCTAACAGGAGAGTTTCCTAACCTCAAGGAGGAAAATGACACAAAGTGCCTTTGCCCTTACTTTATGACAACGAACTAAGACATGAATTTGATACTGGTGAGAGAAAATAGACAGTAGGATCCAATCCTGGAAGGTTGCTCCCCTTTATCAGTCGTTCGCTGATACTTTCTTCCCCAGTTAAATACTACTCTCAGTAATAATCAGAAAGGCTGCCTCTTCACCACTTCATTATTAGAGTAAGCAGCTGCTGATGCCGATCGGAAGCAAGGTCATAAACACTCAGTCGCATAGAACAGAACCTATAGTCATCGAGGTCCCCATTGCCAAAGCTTCCAGCCACGTTAATAAACCCAGCGAGGGAAGGAATGCCAGAACGTTTAGCCCACCTGTGACTCATCCACCAGTAGTAATTTTTTTCCGAGTTAAAAATAGAAGACCGGGCTGGAAAAATAGGAAATTCAGAATTAATGTGATGGCGGAAGAGTTGTTGGTGGAAATAAAAATGTAAAAGAGAAAAGTCTGGGGCTGACCTGAGACATTCCACCTTTGCTTGGGATGAGGGGAGACCAAAAGGCAGGATAGCCGAGGGCCAGGGATCCAGACAATCACATGGCCCCGGGCTTTTAAGGCTATTCAGAGGGTCCCACATATCTGAATCCCCAAAAAGGCTTGTTTAGGGAGACAAATGCGTGGGCCCTATCTTGGACATACTCTATCAGAAATCACGTTTCAATGAGCTCCCCAGATGAACCAGGTGTGTACAAACGTTTGGGAACCACTGCTTCATACTGACTTTGGAGAAGAAACAGAGACTGCAGTGCACTGCCTGTGTGGAGGAGAATGGCACACAGAGGGAGTTTCCACCCGGCATATATTCAGCATAATATTCATATTATGCTCATATTCAGCATAAGGTGAGTAACCAGCATCTAGTTTCTTCCTCCTTGACTCTTCTCTCTCTTTGTCCACAGGTAGACTTCAGGATGCCATGCTGCTGTTTCTTCCCAATTTAAGGCTGCTCTCGAAATTCATCTTAATCTGGTTCTACTGTTACAAAGGTGAGTGTGTCCACGTATGTTTCTGTGCGTGCCTACGTGTGTGTGTGTGTGTTTGGTGAGGTCCCATAGCAACTGGGAGAAAATCCTCTTTGTCTGTGGTGAATAAGAAAAGGACTTTTAGTTAACGACAGGAGGTACACTTACAACTTCCTATTCGTTTTTATAAGTAATTGGAAAACTTGGAAGATCTGTGCTGGGGGTCTGATGGCAGGACAGGGTTGACCAACAACTATTTCACAGGTGGAAGACACTCCCTGCGGCCACTGGGCCCCTCTCTGACAGATGGCAGGCAGACCACGGTCCTCCTTCCACAAAGCCCACGAACGGAGATGCAGGTGGGGCTGTAGCCCACCAGACGGGCTGAGTGTGCTGGGTGGGGGCTGGCCCTGGAATTGGATCCATGGGGAGAAATTCCACAACGACAATAGCTCTGACGTGTACTCCCTCCTCTCGTTGCAGAACTGGGTGTAGGAACAGAGGAGAGTCCGAAGGTCGCCTCCCAGCTCTGCCCACAGTCTGGTCAGTACCCTGGTTGGAAGTGACTGAGATCCAGCGCAGACTAGCTTAACTGTAAAAGAGAATGGATCTCGATGTAGCTGGGAAGGCTGGGGACGGAGCTGGCCTGGCTATTTTGAGAAACGAGGGCATCGAGGGCCTCTTTCTCCCTTTCTCTTTTTTCCATGTGGTCTCATTCCCTCTTGAGGCCGAAGTAGAAGGTTTCCTTTCCTGCTGGTGCTGGCGGTGGGACTGAGGCTGCAGACAGAGGCTGGCTTACTTCACCTCCGAAAGAAAGAAAGAGCGAACACATACTTTCTCAATGGCCACTTATGCAACCCCAGGGAAGGCCTCTGATTGGCTAGACTGGGGTCACCTGCTCATCTTTGGACCAACCATTATGGCCAGAAGCAACAGAACTGGCCAGTCCTTGAGGGTGTGGTTGGGGTGGGGATGGGGTGGCTGCTTTAAACAGAAGCCCCACAGGGTAAGGAGAGGCAATTCCCCAAATTAAGAGGTGACATTAGCAGAAGAAGAGGGAAAGAAACACTAAGCGGATATAAATATCCATTACTGTCATTGGCTGGCTTTGTGACTTCAGCAAATTAATTCCTTTACCGCATGTGGGCTTGTTAAGAGAATTAAATAAGACATATGAGGGCAAGCCCTTAGCACATAGTAGATAATCAATGCATAGTTATTATTACTGCTGACCAGTTTCCTTCCCAAGAATTTACAAACCCTACAAGTATATAAACATAATTAAACCCAACTTTATTCCCATGACTGAAAATCCCAGGGATTCTAATTTAAGCACTTTATGAGATGGTGTTGGTGACAGGACTAACACCTACCTTGCAAGTAAATTGGCCAAATTGGCCTCTTGTCCGATAAAATTGTTACATATCATAGGCACAATGCAAATTAAAAAAATTAAAGCTGGAGAAGTCTCCTTGCTCTAATGTAGTCCAGTAATCCTACATCACAGACCAGGGCACTGGCTGGAGAGATGGAGATGGGTGTTCAGGAGCCCAGACTTTGCTAGAGGCGAACGGATCCCCAGGATCAGGCTTGATCCCCAAACAGGAATGCTGGCTGCCGGCTGCTCCCCTTTCAACCCCCTGAGCCCCATGGGCAGGACAGGGCAGGAGACTGGACACGGGGCATCTGAAGGGCAGCCACTCAGGCCATTTCATAGAAGCTGTCTCATCAGGATGCTGACCAGACGGTCAGCCGGACGAGATCACATCTGCAGGTTCCAGAAATCTCTGTGGCTGCCAGCCTCAGGGCAGCCCGTTTCCACTGCAGCCAACGTCTGCCTGACCAGCTCCCCCTCTGCCCCTCACACCCTCCAGGATGCAGGCCTGCAGCAGCGGAGCGAGCAGGTGCCCACGGACTGACTCATGCTTTGAATGATGTTATCTCCGCCGGCCCCTCCTCCGAGGGCTCCACCCTGCGGGGCCCCCCCATGGCTCCCTCCCTCCTGAAAGAACGCTAACAGTGCAGGTCTGGGGTCTCCTGCCGGCTTCATCCACCTGCCAGGCTCTCCCTAAAGTCTTGTCAACTTCAGCCCTGTTCCCTAAATTTACTAACCTCGCTCGTGTCATTCCTACTAACCTCTTCCTCCCAAAAAAGAGAGTCCCTTCTCATTTCCTTCTGGAATCAATACAACCCACACAACAAAAACTTTTACTGTGTGGGCACAGTGCGAGGACCCTGTGTGAGACTCCTGCACACAGACAAGGAGACTGGTTTGGGTTAAGTGGCTCTACAAATGTGTGACCGGCGCACTGCCCTCCAAAACAACACTGACCTTCTGCTAACGTTTGGGACTCCTGATTGTTGAAGGGCCCCCTGCGTGCAGTTGGAGCTAACATAGAGTCCCGTGGCTTCTCCCAGCCCCACAGCTCCAACAGCAGCATTCTCTCGGGTGAGAGTCGCCTGGAACACCCCAACGCCGGGTGAGGAATTTCCTGGATGCTCAGGTGTTCCCGTGCGCAGCCCAGAGTGGGAACCACCGCCTTAGACACACGCCGACTCAGCTCCTGATTATTAAAGACGATGTTTCACGCATGGTTTGGACTGCTTCCCTCTCCAGCTCAGGGCTTCTCAAACAGGAGCACATACCAGACGCCCTGGAGGCCTCTCCGAATAGATCCGGGGCCCCACGCCCGAGGTTCTGGTCTTCTGGGTGTGAAGTGGGGCTGGGAATTCGCCATCTTGCAGGCTCCCAGAGGATGAGAAGCTGCTGGTTGGGACTCGGTTTTGGGAACCCCAGCTCCAGTGGGCCCTCTGCTCTCCATCTGTGCATGTAACAGCCTAGGAGGAAAGGCCCCAATCCTGAAAAAGAGACGAGGTGGATCCGGATATTTCCCTGGGGACCTTCAGCACAGTCAGCGTCACTCTGCTAACATTGTAGCCATCGAGTTGGCTGAATCAGATAAGGAATGTGTTGGAGAACATCATTCATTATTTTCATGGATTTTAGAATCAGAGCTACCTGCATTTGGATCCTGGTTCGGGAACTCACTAGCTGTGTAACCTGGGGAAAACTGAGCACATCCCCCATAAAACCTCAAGTTCTGATTTATAGCGTAGGGATAGTACTGTGGCCCAGAGACGTTCTTGCATAAAATTAAATGAGACAAACAGTGCAATGCATGGCACACAGGAGGTACTTTGTAAATGTGGGGACGTAACTCTAATCAGTGAGAGAAAGGATGTGCCAGATGCCACGGGGCATGGCAGAGAGCCGGCGAACACCACATGGGGCAATGCTGAATCAAGAATCCTCAGGATCTTAAAGTGTGAGGGCTTCAGGGGCCTGGCCCAGTGGCCTAGTGGTTAAGCATGCTGTGCTCCATGCTGTGGCAGCAACCCACATACCAAAAAATAGAGGGAACGGCCCCCTGCTTTGTGACGTTATGGAGACTCATGTTCAGGGAACAGAACTCGAGGCAGGAAACATTTGAGGGTGGGATGGGTAGATGTCAGCGTGGAGGTCAGAGGACATCAGACCCTAGAGGAACCGTGGAGTCCTGGAGGAAGTTTCAGGGGATGAAGGAGACAAAAGAAGGAGAGATGAGCTGGGGGGTGGCATGAAGAGAAAAATTCTCATCACAGGGGGCTGAGGCTTTCCTGGAGGCCTGGAGTCACAGCCCAGTTCTGGGACAGTCAGACAAGCAGGGCCTGTGGGACACAGGGATGGGTAAAGACGGAAAGGAGTGATTCCTCCACACCTGCCCGTCCATCCCAGCGGAGGGCCAGCCACCCTCCAAACCACCTCTGTTCTTCTCTTCTTCCTGGAGGAGGGAGCAGCCTCATTGTTGCCAGAGCTTCTGTTTTATGCTGACAAGTCCTAAACTTCCACACATTTACGGTATTGACGGGGAGACGGGACATGCTGTAGCTGAGTGGAGCTGTGGCACTTATCTTTCTAAGTATGGAGGGTGCTAAGTAAGATATTATAAAGCCAGGGTTGAATTATTGGCTATTCTTCAGGAAAGAAGGAAGTCGTAAAATAATTTGCAGTGTGAAAGAACATCTATTTCCTAGAATGAATAGTGTTTTGGGATTCCCAGAAAGGTTAATGATATTGCTGGGGATGGAGAGAATCCACAATACACAGGTTTGCTGATACATGCACTTTTTTGTAAGTTAAGCTATATTTCCATAAAAAGTTTACATAAAAATTATCTAGATGTCTCATAATCCTTGTATGAACTACCAGCATTTTCTGTTACAAGACAAGAGAATTCTTGCTGAGCCACAAGCAGCTCACAGACTGAACTATTTTAGGGACCCCTCTAATTCAGACGTGAAGCTGAGGCATAGATAAAAATAAGCTTGGCAAATATAATTTCACTAAGTGGTTTCTGTAGCAGAAGCTTTACCTGGTCTTTCAAGTCGCCTGTCCACAAGAAGTCATCTAAGTAAATCTCAGGTTGCTCTCGAAATAAAGCATCCTGCGGAGAGCGATTATCTCTGAGGTGTGGAACATTCTCCCAGCTTGGGGCCCGTGTCCTATTTAATCACCCTGTTTCAGATGCCATTAGAAAGAAACCCAAGTTTAGTAGCTGCTATGCTTAGCCAAGAAGAAAGGCTGGAGAAAGTGCCAAGAAGGTCTTAGAAAACACACTGGTGGCAATCGTTTGCCTGAGTACAAAAAGCCAGGTGGAGCCATTTTCGATTGTAATTCAGGAAACTCAGCCTCTGGGAGTAAAGCCTGCCTGTGGAGTTAGTCCCAGCGTGCACACACACACACGCACACACAAGCGTGCATGCACGACACACACTCTCGAGTGCACACACACACACAGAGGCATCAAGTGTCCATTGAGGGAAACTATATGATGCCAGGTCTGGAGGGGGAACTGCTGCTCACGCCACTGTCAGAGCTGTGATCCTCAGGACACATGAGCCCGGATGAAACTAGGTCAGCCCAGGTCTTAGGGGATTAACACTGCGTCACCACAAAAAATGTCTCCAGAATTAAATCTACGGGATATTAGAGCCATTCAAGCTTCTGTCTTTTCTCTATTTTATTTGCTGCAATTAACCACTTTAAGAGGATAACTTGTGTATTTCTACATATAGCTATTTATTTTTATTTTTAAATTTTATTTTAAATTTTATTATACATCACACGTTTAACTATTATAGGACCCCCAAACCAGTGGACTTAAATCCCAGGTGGTGGTTTAAATAAAAGAGCAGTTTGTCTAAGAAATAGGACCCTTTTCACACTTTCTGCTATCTTATTTTTTCCCTAAATCTTGCCTTTCCCCATTTTCTGTTTTATTCAAATCTACTTTGCCCCTAAAGGATGCCATTACACACACACACTGCCTCTTTGCTGAGAGCAAGGTGGAGGAGGGATGCAAGCTGGGCAGCTGCTATGGGCTTCCAGAAGGAAGGGTCATCAAGGTCCAAGGCAGAGGCCAAGGGATAGGAGACAAAACAGAGCCCCGTCATTGGTGTCCTTGGAACAGAGTCAAAGTAGGCACGACACAGGTGGATCGTGCACACCACTGGGTACTTTCTCCTGCAATTCCCTCTGACAGGTGTGCTCTGAGTCCACAGGTGTGCTCTGAGTCTACAAGTTTTAATCTCCTCTGGGAAAGAAAAGGCTAGGAAGTCAAGCAGGTAGTTGCAATACTGCTATTCTTAATCAAGACATCCTGTTGCCTGCTGCTTTTCTGGCTTATATTTTCCCCAAAGTAGGAAATGTAATGAAGGGCTTTGCTTTAAAACTTCTTTCCTTTTACATTCTGTGAGCCTGAAAACCATATATGAATAAACCTAAATGGTGGCAACGTCCACAATAAAATAAGTTCCCAAAACTTATTTTCAGCTGGAAGGTGGAAATGAGATTTGCTACAATAAGCTGCACCCCGGGTACTGTCTGGAGCTGTTATAAGACTCCATTCTCAAGACGGTCCACATGCTGCTGGGGGGGTAGAGATGCAGAATGAGGTACGTTTTCCTCTGAAATATTCCTTCCCCTCTACGATGATGTTTGCAAGGAAGACGTGCAAAGAGATTTCCATTTTTCATTTGCCACCTAGAGTTTGTTTCCAATTCTAACTTCAACGTTTCCAAGTGAAGCGTTCATTAAGAATAGTATTTGCCATAAAGAGGAATCCTTGAATTATAAGGGAAATTTAAGGAAGGGGAATACAAATTTCCTTCCACCTGTTATTAATTTTTCTTATTCATCCAGACTTCTCTCTGCTGTGGAAGAAGTGACATTTCCATTGAGGCATAAGGACCCCACTGTGTAGAGCCCCGAATCTAATTGTGATAGATTGTTTTTTATGGCTATTGATCATTGTTTTCCCACCTTTTCTGCTGAGTTTATCATGGTGAAATACTCCACTCCAGAATTCTTTCCCCCATACCTTTGCAACGTGTATTATGTTTGGATAATTTCCCTTTGCTACGAGTACTGCCAAATTCTCAGAGATCATCTAGATGTTTTGGCAATGGCAGAAGAGGTTGAAACTGCCCTTGTTTTTGCCCGAACTGGCCTGAGTCAGCTGATGGGAATACTGATTATATGCTCTTAGGCCAAGATGTGAAGCTGGTTTGGAAAACTGTTGGAAATATCAATCCAAGAACATTTCTTTCCTATTTATGTGTATCAGTCATCTTATTTCCTACTGAGAATTATTTATATCATTCAGAATTTCCAAGTACAGAACATGACTTTGAAATCCCATGGTTTCTGGAAATCTTTCAGAAAGGAAAAGGAGATGAAATGAACCAGTAATCAGGCAGAATTTCATTCTTTGTTTTCTGAAAGCAAGCATTTTCTGTCTTTTTTTTTCTTACAACCCTTCCTTCTCACTCTAACCTGTTAATATGTCGCATAGTACGATTCTTCTCTCATAAATTTACACACGATCAGGACATTGGCTGGAAGACTATGGTCTTAACATACTGTGTACTCAATACAGCACAGAAAGTTATCAAAAATACACATACATATGTGTGTGTGGATGAATATAAAGAGCGAGAGTGAGTGAGAGAGAGAGAGAGAGATGAAAATGTGGTTGAGTTGGGACTGAATGTCCCTCAGATGAAAACAGAACTTTGGTGAAAATCATCCTCCTTTCCTATGTTTATCCAACTCTGGATTCCACTTGTAGTGAAGGGGTTGTCGTTAATTTACTCTCTCATTCTCTACACACCGATGGAGCCCCTAGTCAGTGCGAGATACTCTTCTAGAATCAAGAGCTGCCGTGATGAATCAGCAGACAAGTCCATGTCATGGAGTTTCTCCATGAAGGGAGAAAGATGGACGATACACAAACGGAAACTTTCATATCAGAAGGAGAGCGGTGACACGATTAAAACAAACTGGAGCAGGCGTCCTGGGGGTGCAGCGATTAAGTTCTCACGCTCTGCTTCGATGGCCTGGGGTTCACCTGTTTGGATTCCGGGTATGGACCTATGCACTGCTTTTCAAGCCATGTGACAGGTGTCCCACATATAAATTAAAGGGATATGGGCACAGATGTTAGCTCAGTGCCAGTCTTCCTCAGCAAAAAAAAAGAAGAGCATTGGCAGCAGATGTTAGCTCAGGGCTAATTTTCCTCAAAAAAATAATAATTAAGAAAATTAAATTAACAAAAAACAGAGTGATATGATTATGAAGATTCGGCAGGCTACATTAGATTGTGTAGGCAGGAAGCACCTCTCTGAGAGGTGACATATAAGCTGAGACACACACGACAAGGGTCAGCTGTGTGAAGATATGTAGGAAAACCACTTAAGGAAGAGGACAGGACTCATTGAAAGGCCCTAAACCAGGAACAAGCTTGAGTTTTGTGAGAACCATCAAGAAGTCCAGTGCAAATGGGGCGGGAGTGGATACTAAGGTGGGGGTGGTGGTGGAAGGAGAACACAGATGGGGGAAGGGGTCACCCCAGCATATGGGACCTCTTAGGTCAGGGTAAGTAGAAGCCATTGCAGGTATGAGAAGAGCGTGAGACCACCTGCTTATAATGTCTCACAGCTCCCTCCCTGCTGTGTGGAGAACAGTATCAGAAGGGATCAGGATGGAGAGGGAAGACCACACAGAAAGCTAATGTGACGACTCAGGCAAAGATGGTGGCGTCACAGCAGGAAAGATGGAAGGAAGTAGGGTTTGGATGACCTGGAAGCAGCTTGCTTCCAACTTAAGGTTTTAAGCTTCAGTTACGGTAGATATTGGTGCGTTTCCTGAGATGGGGAAGATTGAGAGAGGAAATTGCATTCTGTTAAGTTTGAGATGCACCAAAAGACATCTAAGTGGATTTGCGAGATAGGCAATTGGATAAAAGAGTTTGGGGAGAGGTTAGGAAATCCAGATAGAGATTTGAGAGTCACAAACTTCTGGAGTATGTAAAGCTGAAGAGCTAGATGAAATGATAAATGGTAAATGTAGACAAACAGGGATTCCAGATCCAAGACCCGGGAGCTCCAACATTTACACTCAGGGGTAGGAAATGGAGAAATGGAGGCCCAAGAGGTGGGAGGCAAGCCAGGGACGTTTGGGGAACATTGATCTCAAGGAGGGAGCAGGCAGTCATGTAGACGGAGTCAAGGATTAAGAAAAACAAGGCTGGAAAAGTGATGGTTGGCTACACACTGAAGCTTTTTGGACTTGCCACAGAAGGCAGTGGACTGGGGACGCAGGCAGGAACAGAGTGAGGAAGAGAGGGCAGCTCAGGCACAGCGTTCAGAAACCTCATCGGAAGGCGGCTGCGAGGGGAGGGTGGAGCTGGAAGCCTTCGAGGGATCCTGGAGGCCTGCTCGGTTTCGTGTCGTAAACTGTGTGATGTTTAGCCATGCTTACTTTTAAGCCTCACCGTCAACTTTTTTCATATATGTTTGAGTCTCTTCTGCAAATCTGAATGGCCATAACACACAGTGTTGGTGATAAAGGTGGGTGTCTTAATGGACATTTTCAAACAGAAAGTGGAGATGGCCACAGCCCCACCAGAATGGGAACAGCAAATTGCAAATATATGATCATATTTTTCTCTAAAGCCTTCAGAAGGGATTGAAATTAATCTCCCCTCTTTTTCTCCACCTGGGTGGAGATCTTGAATTTTCGTTTGGTTGGTTTGGTTTTCAACAAGGTGTTGCAGGCAAGAAAATTCACCTGATTAAGGTAGCAGGGTAATATATTTACAGAATGTTGGTGGGGTTGTCTTTACCCCTCTCCTAGTGAGCTAACACTTTTTCCTGTACTTAAGTTTAAAAATGTCTTGCTAGGAATGGAAGGATTGTACATCCTGCAATCTGGGGGTGGGGTTGGGGGGCCTGGAGAGGGGCGGTGAAGAGCTGGTCAGTTCTCTCGGTCTCAGGGGACACCCTGGACAAGTTGATATTTCACGTGTCCCTCTCTCATTTCCTCTTTAAAATCCCAACAACGAATGAAAAATACAGTAGAAATTTAGACAAAAGGGAGTGGAAAACTTTGATCTTTACAATAGTCAATGGGAATAGATCTTCTTTTCCAAGAGAGACCTCAGCTTTGGGGAGACAAGCTAGGGTTTCAACAGAGTCTGAAATGACATAGGTGCTTGCAAATAGAGTTACTTGTTAATTTAACTACAGAATGATAATTCGCTTTTAAAAAAATCTATAAAACTTATTTCTTGGCAGACTTGCCTCCATGCCTGTGTTAGTCCAGAAGATTGTGCCACTGAGGATGCAGATCGGCCTGGGAAGATGCTAAGACACAAAATCTCACAGCCTGGGCCCGACGTTCGAGCACGGTCTATGTGTTTAGGACTTTCTTGGAAACCGATGTGTTCCATTCTTGGATCAAAATCTTTCAATTGCTGAATTTCATATGGAGAATTTTAAGTCTCCATAGCTGGCTTAAAAATGTGGAGATTTCATGCCTCCTTACCAGTCATAATGTAGTAATCCAATAGTAATGTAATAAAATGTGTATGTAATAATCTCGAACAATTTCTAACCGCTTCTTTTTTCCTGTCAGCAAATTTTTTGCTCAATAATATGCACCTGTGATTCATGGTACATTCGCTCTTCGGTCTTTACTTGGGGTAAATATTGAGTGCACACGACTGTGCATGTGGGATCGGGCCATGCTGTGGGGGTCCGTGCTGAATGACCAGGTCTGGAGGGATGGAGAGACCCTTATCTGTAGTGTTTGCCAATTTCCACAAGGTGAAACTTCCATCACGGCCAATTTCAGCCTCCTGATTTCACACTACCCACATGAAGGCAGATGAGCTCATAAATGTCCACAGTTGGTCCTCTGAAGTCCCTGGGGGTCAGTTCAGCCATTGGACAGGGCAGGGGCTGGGCAGATGGGGTGGTCACCAAAGAAAGGATATCCTGGCCTCACATGCTTAGCAAATCCAAGAATATCTTACTGAGCAGGCTCTAACAGTGTCTTGCTTTCTTTCAAAAGCAGGGTTTTCATAAGGACTGGTGGGCTCACAGAAATCCATCAAAAGAATGGAGAGAAGATGAGCCCACGCAGGAAAGCATTTTTAGATGTGAAAAAAAAAAAAAACCCTAGTTTGGGTTCTTTTTTTTTTTTTTTTAAACAAATGTAGCATAAGAGCAATTGATAGTTCCTGGAATATTTATTTTTAGTTGTTCCACTTAGACGCGAACCTGCTGCTGTATCCTTTCCTCTGGCCGTGGATCATCACCATGCTGCCTCACTGATCCTCGCTTCAGAAAATGACTGTGTTAAAATCACAAATCTGGAGCATCTCGGCCTGGACAGGGTCCTTAGGAGATTTTCCGGTACCTGTACCTCCAGGACATAAAAATCTAGAAGGCCAGACAAATATAAACAGAACTTATTTGCAAAGACTTCCACGGATCAGGACCCACCCCCTGGGCCATTTTGAATGAGAATCCACATTGATAGACAAGAAATCCTTTCCTACATCTAACCTCTGTGTCCCATTTTGTCATGCTTTAATTAATTCCCTTTGTCTTGCCCTAAATGAGAGAATTATCCTGCCATCTTTACACATAATTAAAGATCCTGAAGAACCTTATTGCTTCAGACCCCACTAATTCACGAATTGTGATCAATCCGACAAGGCCTGGACTGCAAAAATAATTAGCTAAGCAAATGATGAGGGGGAAATAGGATTATAGGTGTATTCCTTAACCTGCTTAGGAAAATTAAGTGTTTCTAAGCACTTTCGAAGCCTTCATTATAAACCTACTAGAAGTAAGGTCTTTCTGCAAAACAAGCGCGCAGTGGACATGGTGGGTAAGCGCATCTGAATGGCCCAGCCCCTCAGCATCACAGAGGAAGGCTCCTTAAAGAGCTCTGGAGAATATTTCCCAGGAAATCTGGGGGAGGGCTGGGCGCTGGGGGCGAGGAGGTGCTGAAGGTAATCAAAGTCTGTTTACTGCAATGGTTTATAAATCGGACCTTTTATGATTCATGCAATGACTTCTCTTTCTTGTTATTTTCATCTCTATTTTGTCAGCTTCCCTCCTTCCCGTGGCAGTTCTTCATTGACTGACCACTCGGGGCTAGGCCCTGGGGATGGGGCACACAGATGAACTACACACAGTTCTTTCCTTTAATTTTTAAACTATCTAAATCGTGTGTACCGCTTGCAGGCACCCTTCGAAGCATATTACAAATAGTGACTCGTTTAATTTACAGTCCCCAGGGAACTCACAGTACGGTGGAGGAGACAGTCTATGATAAAGGAGATCTGTGGCAACACCTACAAGGCGAGCCTGATGCAGCCTGGAGAGCGTGGGGTCCCACCCGAATTCTCCTAAAGGATGATGAAGAGTTTTTCAGGTGATGCCTGAGGCCATTTGCAAAGCAAAGGGTAGGGGCTGGGGAGCCCAGAGACCCAGGCAGAGGCTGCCCTGCAGGCCAGGCGGCAGGCAAGACTTTTACTTTTTCTCTAGCTAAGAGGCACCCACGGAGCTGGCAGGAAACACAAAGTAGGGAAGGAACGGATGGGTGCGATGCTGACATTTTAAAAAGGATGTTCAGGAAAGGTCCACAGAGAAAGAAGCCTTGGTGCAAAAAGGGAAGGAGACAGGAGGCTCTGGGCAAAAGGAAGAAGAGCCGAGAGGTGGAGCCAGTAGCGCAGGAGCCCAGCAAGGGGGAGGGCAGCAGGAGAGAGAGGCAGGAGCCCCGAGGCGGGCTTGTAGATTTCTGTGAGTATTTGACTTTGAACTGAAGTCCTTGGAGGGTTTGAATGGGCAGCGGCTTCATCTGTTATTGATTTACATTTTATGGCGTTCTTCTGCCTGCTATTCTGAGAGTTTTTACTTGAGGGGCAAGAGCAGAGGCAAGGAAGAGTCAGGAGGCGACTGCAGCCCTCTGGGTGGGAGGTGGCCGCGCGGACCAGAGCAGGGGCAGTGAAGGTGGAGGACCGTCGGGTTCTAGGCACAGTCCCAAAGGAGCATCAGCTGAATTTGCTAATGGACTTGGTGTGGGATGGAAATGAAGGAAAGTGAAGGAGAAGGCTCTGGATGTTGACCGGAGCAAATGGAAGAGTCAGGCTTCCATCCACTCAGGTGGGAAACGGGGAGAAGTGTGTCGTTCAGGTGCAATGGCCAGCTCTAGGGTGGCCTGATGATTGCAGCCTCTCGGTATTCAGTATCCACACTCTGTGCAATTCTCTCCTTTTCCGGGTGGGCAGGACCTGTAAGTTTCTTCTAACCAACAGAATATGGCAAAGGTGGAGGGCAATTATGTGCCTGTGATTATGCTATGTAAGACTGTAACTCATGCTGTTAGAAGATTCCTCTCTTTTTGGCCTTAAACATGCAAGCTGCTATGCTGGGAGCCACCGTATGGCAAGTGCCTGAGGGCGGCCACCAGCTGACAGCCAGCAAGAAACAGACCTTCAGCCGGGAAGTCTGGAAGGAACTGAATGAGGCCGATAACCAGGCGAGACAGGAAGGAGACCCTTCCCCAGCTGAGGCTCAGATGAGACCACAGCCCAGCCAACACCTGGATTAGAACCCAGCTAACCTGTGCTCAGGCTCCTGACCCACAGGCCCTCTGAGATAGTAAATGTGTGTTGTTTTAAGCCACTAAATTGGTGGTAATATCGTTGTGCAGCAACAGACAACAAAGACATCAGGAGAGAGACTGATTTTGTCTAAACCATTATCTAGTTTGAGATGCAGTAGTGCCCCTTTATCCACAGTCTCAGCTACCTGCAGTCAACCAAGGTCCGAAAATAACGCTGGGTCTCAATGCCTGTATCATTCATCTCTCTCCATTGCATCACACAGGTGCTGAACCCCATCTCAGATTATCCCAAGAAGAAGGGTGAGTACTGGACAATAAGACATTTTGAAAGAGAGAGAGAGACCACATTCACATAACTTTAATTACAGTATATTGTTATAATTGTTCTGTTTTATTATTAGTTAGTGTTGTTCATCTCTTTTTGTGCCTAATTTATAAATTAAACTTTATCATAGGTATGTATATATAGGAAAAAACATAGTATATATAGGATTCAGTAGTGTTTGCAATTTTAGGCATCTAAGATTGGGGTCTTGGAACATATCCCCCCCAGAGGCCAGGGGGAACCCCTGCCTGCAAGCTTCAAGCGGAAATGTGAGTAAGCAAATGGACATAGACGGTGGATTCAGGAGAGCGGTCCAGGCCGGATGTTTACAGGCAGGACTCGTCAGCCATGGCTGATGTGAACGTGTGCCTTCTCCTTTGTCTTCATGTGGCCTTTGCTGTGTGTATCTGTGTCCTATTCTCTTCTCATAAACACACCAATCACATTGGACTAGGACCCACTCACATGACCTCATTTTAACTCAATTACCTCTTTGAAGACTCTTTCTCCAGATAAGGTCATATTCTGAGGTCCTGGGCGTTAGGACTTCAACATATGAATTTGGTGGTGACACTGCCCATGACAGCCACCAACAGCCCAGCTGAGGTGCCAGCCGACAGCCAGCATCAGACGCAGCCTGTGAGCGAGGAGCAAAGCTGCCTCCAGAGAACTCCAGCCCTGGCATGGGGCTGCCACCCCCAGACCCACTGAGGACCGCTCTGCCCATGTCAACTCCCTGCCCACAGAATCCATGAGCACAAGGAGACGTGTGTGTTACCCGCTAAGTTCTGGGATCCTGGGTGGCTTGTTCCTCAGCAGTACTAACTGAAGTAGACTTGGGGAGGCACTCACATCCCGTCTCACTTCATTTTTACATCTACTGGACGCACATTTTACGGTGAGGAAACTGAGGAACGCGAGATTCCCAGCTGCTAAGTGGTGACTGGGGATTTGAACCCAGGCCAGCTGACTCCCCTGGAGTGGGTCTGGGATGACACAGGGAAGCTCAATACGGACGACCGTGCCTATTTGCCCAGGCCAGCTCTGTCTTCCCCGGAGTCGCCCACATGACGCCCGGCGAGGACGCGTCCCACAGCTGTCACAGTGCACGCGGCACACGCTTCAGCAGTACCAGAGCCCCAGCATAGCAATGGCTTGGCATCCGCAAGGTTTCTGCATATGGCCTGGCTCTCCACAGCAGCTCGTACATGTGGCGAGATCTCGGGGGCCCTGAGTGCCGACGGTGGAGGACACGCTTAGGGGCACGTGCAGGTGGGTTTGGGCATGCTCCCACTCTGCACACCCCCAAGACCCTGTCTGTTGTCCCCTGACCTTGTTTTCCAGCCAGATGAGCTACTCCAAGTCTTATTTGTCAAGGGAGCAGATGCTTCTCCCCGAGCACTTCATTCCCAGGGCTGGTTCCTGCTGACACGGGCAGGCAGCAGCACCCGAGGGGAAATCCAGCTGAAGTGTCCTTTCAACTGCACTAGCCTGCTGGCTTTTTTTTTCTACCAAGCAAAATGGATTATGCATTCTTCCCCTATCCTCTCTCCCTCTCAAAAACATCTGAAGGATACACTACTTCTAATCTGGTGCTCCCTCCTGGGGGAAAAAAAAGATCTTAATTTTCACCTCTTGCAGCATCAAAACTGAGCGAGACCCATGGTGCCTCATGTCCATTAGCCTCACTGGCTGGTATCTTCTTCCGGACAGGAATAGCAGCAACGGGGCAGGTGCTGAGTATTTTAAGGTCCTCCTTAGGGACACTACTCATGCTCCAGTAACCGTGATTGTGATGTCTGTTAAGCAGGAGGGTCCACTCCACGGTGGCCTCTCCCACTGCAGTGGCCTCTCCAGGCTTCCTACTGGGAACTCTTACTCTGCAGGCGCAGGAGAAATTCACCGTCCATCGTTATGTTCATATATTCCATCCTATGTCTGTGGTTTCAGTGCATCCGATCCAAGATTGACCTACATTACAGAGCGAGGCGGCCACCAGCACACACGGGACTGGGACAAATTGATTTTTCTGGCTTTGTTAATGTCAAAGGAGATACAGCGCAATGATTAATAATTTATCTGATAGATAAAAGCTTTCGTTGCTGTTTTTGTTACCCTGGAGATTGCAAGATTTTATTGTCCCAGGTTTGAACACCAACTGGGGAGGTATTCACACATAGAACCTGGACAAAAACCCACAATAAAAGATTCATGGTCGTCTTTCTCTCTACGTGTCCCCAAAACCGAGCAGAGGAGGCAGCGACAGAAGCGTACGGCACAGCACATTTTGGGGGGAGTTGCATTTCTCTGTTCTCAGAAGTCCCCCTGCTCTACCCACGCGAAGGGTGGCTTTGGGCATAGTAAGTACAACAGGGCTCGTTCTCTTTCATTGCATCAAGCGGGTATTTTAAACTATTTTTCTCTTGTTCTTTTCTTATCTATTTTCCCACTGGTTCCCTACCTCTGCCACCTTTCTCACTCCAGTTTCCATTACACGATTAGGCAATTAGATCTTGAGCTGTTTTTCTGGAATGCAGGGACCTGCAGAATCAGAGGAAAGTGGACATATCGTCACCAGCTTCTGGATCAGAGGGCTGGGGTTTAGCTGGGATGCTGTGCAGTTGTGTTCCCTTATCTGGAGCCAGCATTGGTCCAGGAAGACAAACGACGGTGAATAAGACGAGCACACCACATGCACCCACTCTAGGGAAACCTCTAGAACGCATCAAGGAAATTAGAGAAGAAAGGATAGCTTCACATGGCAAGATCTTATTTGTGTCCACTGAGGCTTGTTGAATGTGGGTTTCTCAGAAAGTTGCACAAGAAGTGCAGAAATACACTGTTTAGCATTTAGATAACGTGGGAGCAGGGCCTGTGTGCTTTGCAAATCTGCCTCCCTGAGCGTGTTGTGCATTCTGGAAGCACAGAGCCAGGACAACGAGGAGAGAGGGACTGAGATGCTCTATGTGGCTGCACGTAGCACACTCAGCAGCCTGGTGCAAACCAGCAGGAAAGCCAGGATGTACCGTAAGTAGTCTGATTCTCAGGTCACAGGTCGTTGTCCAACTGCAGCCTAGGAAAATAGCATTATTGATTTTCAGAGTTAAAAAATGTTATGTCATTGTAAAATTAAATAGGTAGCCACACACTTGTAACATCTCCAAAGACGGAACTAATACATATTTTGGTGCAGGTATGTCAGATGTAGGTGCAGTCTCTTTTTTATCTGCTCCTTCCTGTTCTTACACTATCAGAGAAACACGGCGAGTATTGCTAAATTACAGCTTGAGAAACTACCGTGCTGTGTAAATAACATATTTGTGTATCAACACTGGCTGTCAAACCCTAATGTCACTTGTATTCTTTATTAGCAGGTCACAACAACTTTGCGAGGTAGAGTTCAGATCCTGGCTTTATGGTGTCCTTTATGATGTGACCTCAGGCAGATTACTTCACCTCTCTGTGCTCCAGTTTCTTCATCTCTAAATTGGGAAAATAATACGATGTTCTTCAAAACATCAAAGTGGGGAATAAATCAGACAACATATGTATAGTCTAAGACCCATATTCAGCACACAGGTCGTGCTATGTACCTGCTTGTTGTTGTCCCCATTATTTAATAGGCGAAGACACTGAGAGTCGCTCGGAAGTCCATTTCAATCCTTGAATGTTTACCTCTATCACAGAGAAGCCGTATGATCTGGTCGTGGTCACATGGTCAGTCGGTGACTGAGGCTGTTCTGGAGCACAATGCTCTTCTTCTCTGTCCTGTCTCCTTTCCACTGAGCTCTTTCAATTTGCAGATTCTGCTGGATCTGCATTCAAAGGAGATGTAGAGCCCAATGACTTGGTGCCTTCACTGCCGCCCTGGGGACAAGCCGCAGTCACCTGTCACCTGGTGCATTTCAATGACCTCTTCCTCCTTGTGCTTCCACAGACACCCCCGGCCCACTTCTCACAGCTTTTCCACGGCTTCTGTCTGCCTGGAACCTTCTCTGAGTAAAGCTGAGCAGCCCCCTCCTCTCTCCCTCCTCCTCCCCTCTCACTCATGTTCCCACCCTTTCCCTGCATCTGTCTTCCCCCACAGCCACCACCTTCCAACGGGCTATCTACTCACTCGCTTTGCTTTGTGTTGGTCTCCCCAACAGGACGTAAGCCCCCCGTGGGCAGAGATGGGTGTTTGCTTTGTTCCTGCTAGATCCCTGAGCCTTAGAACAGTGCAGAGCAGTATTCAATAAGGGTTTGTTGAATGAATGAATAAATGAAGGAAGGAAGGAAGGAATGAACAAGTGAAATTTGTTACAGCCACAAAAATGTGAGAAAAGACAACACAACCTTGGCCCCGCAGAGAGAATAGACTCTAACGTGAGATGAAGGGTCGGCTTCCTCTTCCCTAGTGGAAGGCGGTTTTACAAATGAACCAATATCAGAATTTGCTCGCAGTGAGGGACCCACCATGGGTCTGAGAAAAAGAAAAAGTGCACACCTCACTTTAAGAGGGAGCAGGAATATCAGGGCATCAATGGGGAGTCCAAGAACTTGCAAAAAAAGAAAGAAAAGAAGTCTCTGAAAGAAGATATATGAAACCAAGGAGCTACAACTGCAGCAAGAATGAAGGGTGGTTTTCAGGGGAGTACAGAGGTCATGGGACTCAGAAAGCGAAATCTGGCAGGACATGGAAGGGTGTTGTCTCTACCGCTGGTGTTCCTCCTTCTCCCCACTGGCCTGACTTTCCAGCCAAATCAATCCACGTTGTGAATGAAATTGCCCATCACCCAGCTCCCAGTTGAACACAGTGAGGTCTAGACACTTACATCAACAAGGGACTGATTCATTCAATCCTAATTCCAAATTTCTAGGAGAGAAACTCTGGGTCAAGAAGTGTCCGGAAGGCAGAGGCCCACAATAAAGTCCATCTCGGAGGGTTTATCTCATGGGGCATGGGGTTTTAAGGGCTGATAGGCTCGCCCCAAACACGCACATCAGAAGCCTGGATGGAAATACTCCTACAGTTGTTAGCCACCACAAGCAAAGTGATGGCCTTTGAAGGTAGAAAGTAGACAGCATCCCATGTGGTGGGCATCTCGCTTGGGATGATGGAGATGGTGGAGTGTTGGCAGAGAAATCAGCTTCCTATTGCAGCCATGTACAAGGAGGTGGTTATATATAATTTGGTTTACCTAACACGACTCTGAGCGACTCTGTGCCAAGAGCACTTGAAAGGAGAGAGGAAAGGAGTGGTTCAGTAGAGGCTCCAGGGGTGCCGTTTACCGAGCGATGGGCAGAATTTACAATCTGGGCCCTCGAAGACAGGGATCATTGCCATAGAGGTTACAGTAGACAGCATAGGAAGGGAATAAAGACAAACTGGCTAATTGATTTCCCTCTAATAAAGCCCCACACATCAGGCAAGCTCTGTAGACGAGAGCTTTGTGGACTGAAAGACTCAGGAGAGGGTAGACCCTAGCCAAAGGGGAGGCAGAGGGACCGCAGGAGGGTTGACTTCACTCCAGTTAAACACATATTTAATTGATTGCCTCTGGGCAGTCCCAGCTCCATGAGCACTACTGCATAAAGCGTAGCCTCGTGGCCTCGGGGTTCACAGTCCAGTTCTGCCACTTCCTACCCAAGTGACTTTGGGCATTTACCTCCCTCTCTGCTCCATAGCATCCTCGTCTGTAAAATGATAACGATAGTATTACCAAGCAGATTGTGACGAGGATTAAAATAAATGCAGTAAATAGGAAAGTCTCCAATAGATAGCAGGTGTAATACAAATATTAGCTATTGTTATCCTTGTTGTAATTACTGAGAAGTCTCTGAAAAATGCTACAATGAAGCCCTTAAACTGTCATCTTCTTATCACCTTCATGATTTTTTATCTTTGCCGTATCTGTTCATTACTATTACTAGTACAAGAATTTATTCAGTTCTTCAAATGTCGTGATTGGTGTGTTAATTATATGTTTATTATACCCATTAATGTGAACACATAAATATTAAGTAAAGAGAAGCATTTGTGTTCCCTCAAATGCGCCTCTTCTACCGTGTCTGTGTAAACACGGAACAAGTGATTGCTATCTCTGAAGCGTAACCCAGGCTTCAGAGGTCCCCGTTGACTCCTGGAGCCGTTCCTGAAGCTTTGGCCTGGAATTTGCAGCTTTCAAGGTCTGACTCAGATCTACCTTTATATTGTCTCCCGTTGGTCCTGTGCCAAATTCCCTTCATTCAACTAAAGTGGAGACACATCTCGCTTCAGGGTCTTGTCGCGCTCTTCCCTCTACTGCAGTGCCCTCGCCAAGGTTGGTCTGTATCACAAAAGTTCTTGCACATCCAATCCTATTTATCTAACTGCTTTACATAAAAATTTTCAAAAACAAAGACCTTTGACTTTTAACTGGTAATTTCCTTTATGTCTGAAACTAAAAGTTTATTTACCCTTTCTCCTTGTCAAGAAGTTAGTCATTTGTTGCAAATGACAATCACGTAACTATTTAAATATACTATAGAACAAGTACAAAGGGATACTATGAAAAAATGTATGCCAATAAATTCAAAAACTTAAATAAAATGGACAAATTCCTTGAAAGACACAGTTATTTTAAAAAATGACTCAAGGGGAAATAGAAACTATGACTAGCTCTATATCTATTTTAAAAACTGGATTTGCAATTAAAATTTTTCCACAAAAGTCTAGGCTCAGATGGATTTACTGGTGAGTTGCATGACAATTTTGAGAAGAAATAATACCAATTCTATGCAAATTCTTTCAAGAAATTGTGTAAAGTAGTATACAGGGGAATTACCTCCCAACGAATCTAATGAATCCAGTATTACCTTGATACAAAAGTTAGATACAGACGATAAAAGAAAATAAAACATAGATCAATACTCCTCATGAACATAGCTGCAAATATCTTTATAAAATATTTTCAAGTCAAATCCATAAATACATAAAAAAGACAACACATCATGACCAAGTGGGATTAATCTCAATAATGCAAGGTTGATTCATCATTCAAAAATCAATCAATGTAATTCACCCATATTGATAGGAAAAAAAGATAAACGTCGTATGATCAGCTCAACAGAGGTGGAAAAAGCATTTGACAAGATTTAACACGCATTTATGATAAATGCAATCAACAAACTAGGAATGAAATGGAACTTCCTCAGTATGATCAAGGACATCTGTAGAAAACTTTGAGGTAATACCATCATTACAGTCTAATATGGAACTACTTCCCCATATGATCAAGAGAAAGTCAAGGAAAACTGCTTTCAACTCTTTTATTTGACATATTATTGAAGGTCTCAACTTGTGCAGAGAGAGAAGTAAAAGAAATAAGTGAAAAAAGTTACAAGGTATAGGATAGAAGGTTAATATTCAAAAATTATTTGTATTTCTATGAACAATTGGAATAAATTTGTTCTAAAGCCATTAACAATAACATCCAAAAAGCAAAACATTTAAGGACACATTTAACAAAAATTCACGAGAACTGCCCACTGAAAACTATAAAACATTGCTTATGAAAATTAAAGGTGACAAATAAATGAAGAGTTATACCAGGCTTGTAGATTGGAGGACTCAACATTTCAAAGATGTCCATTCTCCCCAAAACTGATCTGTAAATTCAATGCAATTCCAGTGAAATTCCCAGCAGGAATTTTTGTGGAAATGGACGGGCATAATGCAAAATTTCTATGGAAACCAAAAGATCCTGGAACAACCAAAACACTTTTGAAAAAGAAAAGCAAAGTTGAAGGGCTTAACTTGAGTAATTTCAATACTTCCTATGAAGCTGCAATAATCAAGGCAGTGCGACACTGAAGGAAATCTGGATAACGAAACAGAATACAGCCCCGTATGTATATATGGCCAGTTGATTTTGGATGACAGTGCTACATTAATTCAATGGGGAAGGATGGTATCTTCAACAAGTCGTGCTGGAAAAGCTGTATTATCAAATAGAGGAAAAAGAAAAGAAGAAACAACAACCGTTACCTCACATTCTACACAAATGAACCATAGAACTAAACAGAAAATCTAAAATTGTTAATTTTTTTCTAAAGATTGGCACCTGAGCTAACAACTATTGCCAATCTTCTTTTTTATTTCTTCCTTTTCTCCCCAAATCCCCCCAGTACATAACTGAATATTTTTTTCAGTTATGGGTCCAAAATCTAAAATTATTACACCTCAAAAAGCAAACATAAGAGAAAATCTTTGTTCTGACTCAGTCTGACTCAACCACAGGCAAAGATCACATGGGTAGGAGACAGAATAAATCATAAAATTTAAAAATTCATAAGCTGGACTTCATCAAAATTTAAAAACCTCTACCTATTAAGACAGTGAAACCACAAGCACAGATTGGGAGAAAATATTTGTAATATGGAGATTACAAATAGAGAGGTTACAAATATTTAGAGAAGGTAAGAGATTTGATCAAACGTTTCAGCCCAGAAAGACACAAGAACGGTCAGAAGCATGAGAAGTTGCTCAACACCATGAGTCATTAGACAAATGCAAATTAAAACCGCAGTGGGATACCTCTCAGATATTAAGAGTGTCTCCAAAGGAACAAACCAGCAAAAATTCGACTGTATGTGTGCAGGTGGGGGTGGGGAGCCACCGAGACTCGCCCACATTCGGAATGTAAACGATGCAGCCACTTTGGATCCAGTTTGGAAGTTTCTTATAAAACTAAACATACACTTATCATATTAAGTTAAAGATACACTTAAACATAATAGCCTCAAATTGGAAACCACCCAAATATTCATCAATGTGTGAAGGCATGAACAAATTGTGATATATCCTTATACTGGGATACCACTCATTCACTGAAATAAGCAACCAACAAACAAAAACACTGCTGATAGCATCCAAAATGTGGATAGACCCCAATACATTTAAATATGGGAAAGAAGCTAGACACAAAGGCCATGAATGTAGGCTTCATTTATATGAAATTCCAGCTGAGGCCAGACTCATCTAAAATGACAGACAGCACATGGGTGGTTGCCAGAAACCAGGCAGGGGATGCATGAACTGCAAACGAGCACAGGGCACCTCGAGGGGCAATGGGAAAGTTCTAGATCTTGATAGGACTGGAGTCCTAAAATGTATGCATTTTATTGTACATAAATTACACCTCAATAAATTGATTATAAAATTCTAGGGGCAACTCAGGCCAGAATGGAGTTAGTGCACCTCCAGCCTTGACCGCAGAGGAAGTCAGGCCATAGGACAGGGTAGAGTGGAAGCGTTGGAGGACATCCTAACCTGTGTGCCACCCATCCCTACCGTACTTGCTAAAGTTACAGCAAAAGGTACAGAGAAGGAGGCCAGGTGTGAGGGATGCCTTATCGGAGAGGATTCAGGTTCAAGCAGAGAAACAGGACCATTGGGATACAATATGTAAGGGAATATTTGCATAAGCATTTACGCAGTTGTCATAGGTTTGGCCCTTTCACATTGTGGGACCTGGTTAAGCCATCTCTGTCATGCTGTTGTCTTCGCCTCTGAGACCGGAGCTTGAAGTTCACAGCTCAGGCATCAGGAAGGGCAGACAGAGGTAGCTGGCGAAGATGGGGGTAAAAGGAGAAGACGGAGAAGGTTGAGAACAGCTTAGAACCCTCGAGCAGGACCTGGAGCCGAGACGGGGATGGAAACCCACGTCTGTCCCTGTGTCTGATACGGGTGGTGCAGGTGTCCTCCAGAAGCTGGGGCCTGGTGTCATGGAGTTGAACACACACCTGGCCCAGGAGCAGGAGGAGCAAGGGAGGAGCTGGGGGATGGCCAGGGGGACCCTGTGCTGCCCCGCACCGCAGAGATGAGCCCTCAGATCAGTGGCAACATCTGGGAGCTGCACACTGGCTGCTGCTTCCCTCCCCTCTGGATCCCACACAGGCATCTCCCTGGTGGCCCACCCTAACCAGAAACAGACAGGGAAGGGAAATCTGGAGAGTGGAGCTGAGGCTGGACTAGTGGATGCATTAGAAAGCCACCAGAGTTGACCCTAGTCAACCCATGAAAGTAGCAGGCGAGTGTGCATTGGCAGCAGGGTAAAGAAAAGGGCACCTAGGTGTGGAATAACTACCCTAGAGCCGTCCAAGAGTGATCAGCCCTGAGCTTTCTGCTCTACCGTACTTAGTCCCAGGAGTTAATAATCCTCAATGCCACTCTGTGGTCTGAAAAGGCTGCTGGAGCACCAACCTTCATTTCTATATTCCTGCAGGGTGGAGGAGGAAGGGGGTGGTATGTACACAAAGGTGCATATCCCAGTTGAATGGGACACCTTTAATGAGTTTTCCAGAAGCCACTCCTCAAATGATTTCCTCTTACATCTCTGGGGTCACTGCTTTTTAGGGTGACTATACTTTAATTGTCTAAACTGGGACACTTTTGAAAAGGAAAGTGGGTATTCTCGATAATCATGACAGCTCATCAGGCTGAAAAATACACTATTGAAGGCAAACCAGAAACTATGGTTAACACGACCTCCAGGAAGTTGGGAAGGGTAGTCTTTGAGTTGAGCACTTTGGTGCCCCAAATAAATATGCTCGATGAGTAAAGGAGGAGGGAAAATGGCCATGGGTGGGTGACAAGTGGTCCTGCCACAAAGCCCACCTCCAACAAGATGTTTCCTACAGATGAATGAAAATCGTTTACGTAATAGCATTCATTTCTGCCTTCTCTATTTCCCTGTTAGGGGAAGAGCACAGTCAGTCCCTCACACTTTAGTCTGAATGATGACAGCAGAGCATTGTCTTCTGCCTGGTGGCATGAATGAGGCTATCCTGAAAGCACAGCCTTTCCAGGGATCAGAGAAATGGGGAGCCTTCCTCTGCTGCAAATGCGAGATGGGAGTAGAAGGAGGTCTTGGCAAAGGGTGTCCCAATGGAGGGGAGGTCAGCGGGCTCATCTCACATTCACTTACAAACCTCCCAGCTGATTTCGGGGGCGGAGACAGGCCGCCAGCTTGGGACTAAGTGAATCTGACAGCTACAGCAGTTCAGACGTTTAGGGTATTAGACTAACAGGAGTGCCGTGTGGAACATGGACTGCCAAACTCGGAAATGATGGATCAATCTGCTGGATCTGCGTCCAATTAGGAATGGTGATTATCCAGCTCGTCTTCTCGCCTGCTCGTCAGGATGAGCGGATGCCCTCCCGAGTGGACAGCTCGGGGTGAAGAGCGTGGACGGCAGCGTGTGAGGTGCTCTTGGCAAGGATGCGACCTCACATTTCCGGGCGGTGGGGATCCTCGGCTCCCAGGACCCGCAGTCCCTCCGAGAGCAGGGGAGGCCCCTGAGGGCCTGACCTCTCGGTGGTCGGGTCCTCTCTTGGAGCAGGCACAGTCAGCTAAGACGAGTTCTAACTAGTCAAATATTGAAATGACAGATGGGGACAATCGGACTACAGCTCCTGATGAGGTCAGTACAAAGCACCCAGCCCAGGTATAAACATTCTGGCCAAGACTGTGAACCTGGATGTAACTAAGGCCTTCGAGTGACCTCCAGGTCACGGGAATGTTCGGGTAAAGGGACAACTGACGTCCCCCACGAGGAAACAGACAGACATATTGAGAATGTGGGGTTTTTCCAGGACAACTGACCTGGTTTCTTCAACACATCAGTGCCGTGAGAAGAAGGAAAGAGGCAGGAGGCACTGGTCTAAGTTAAAAGAAACTGGAGAACCACATCAACCAGTTAATGCGCGGGCTTTGTTGGACCTTGATTTGAAAAAAAAAAATAAACTCTTAAAAAAAATTTTTGAGACCTTTGAAATCCGAATATGGATTCTATGTTAGATCTTACCGAGGAATTGTTGTTAATTTTATTAGGTATACGAATAGCATTGTGTTTATACTGGAAAGTTCTTTTTTTTTTTTTTTTGAGGAAGACTGGCCCTGAGCTAATATCCGTGCCCATCTTCCTCACCTTTATATGTGGGACACCTGCCACAGCATGGCTTGATGAGCAGTGGGTACGTCCATGCCCAGGATCCGAAGCGGCGAACCCCGGGCTGCCGAAGTGGACCACGTGAACTTAACCACTGCGCCACCAGACTGGCCCTTAAAAAGTCCTCTTTTTAAGAGATGCATACTAAAGTGTATAAGAATTAAATACGATATCTGTGACTTGCTTTAAAATGCATCAGAAAAGAAGAAAAAAGACACAAAAGGGTAGATTAAACAAACGTGGCAGCACTTTGAGAACGGGTGAATCTGGCTAACGGGCCTATGCAGATTCATTATGCTATGTGTTCAACTTTTGTATACTTTTGAAAATTTTCAGTAAAAATTCAAAAAATCAAAACTTTAACAAGCGTTACTTGTCAACCGTCTAGATTATGTGTTTTATTAGCAGCTTTGAAGAAGCGTCTAGATTACTGCTGGGTTCCTCATACTGATGGTTGTTTCTGGTCAAAAAAAAGGAGATGAACTAGACGGTGGAAGGCAACTTTGTCAAGCAGATGCATTTTCAAAAATGCAAAATGACAGGCTTGTACTATATCCCCAAGGAGTATTTACGTTCCAAGAGTCTACATCTGTGATTTAAGTACCGCTTGTTCTGCTGAACCGGGACCAGGACTGGCTACGTGGCTAGAGGTTCGCCTTAAAGCAGGGAGATCCGAAAAGTCCCACGAGAAAACTGAGTAGTTGGAGATAGCAATTTGCTTCATAAACAAGACTTGAATGATGGTGGCCTGACTCCATGAAATAATGGCACATATATTTATATCATATATATGCACCAGTACCTATAGACACACATGCACACACACTAATGCTCTCAGAAACCAGGGGGTGACATCTGATACTCAGGTAACTTGACACCTACCTGAGCTTCAGCCTCTGTGCTTTTGCAAAGACCAGCAGAAAATCACCCCTGCTCAGCGCGGGGGAGCTTGAAAGTCAGAACCCAGCAAATGAAAATCTCCGTTCCACTGCTGTGTCCTGGCCCGTGGCCCCGGACAGGCTCTGTACGCAGTGGGCCTCAATCTGCTTCTCTATGGGATGAATATGTTAACACCTACTGTGAGCAGTGGCGGTTTAACATGTAGAACACCCAAGTGGGTGCCGGCCTAGGAGTGAGAGTTCTGTGCTCCTAAGAGCTCTCAGGTCCCCCGCCTCCTGCTCAGGGCTGGGATGGCAGCCCGTTCGTTGTCGGGCGGGTTCTGTGGTGATATTCTGGGGATTGTACCTGGGTGCTCAGCCTGGAGTCTCCTCCATCCGTCTTGCCGACAGTCTTGCAGCTCAGCTGACTCCTGACCACCGGATCCCCTTCTGCTCCACCCAGCCGGTGTGTGACCTGCCACCGAGCGCTAACAGGGGAGCTCGCGTTAAAGAGAAGAACGTGGTCTGGAGTCAGGTGGAATATAAATATTTCTTTCTATCTCCTGGTTCCACTTTCTCCTTCCCTCAGAGAAAATGTTTTATTTCCTCTCTTTCAGATTCTTTTTCATTTTTCTCTACTTCTTATTGTGAAATTTCCAAACCTACAGAAATATTGAAGGAAGAATGTAATGAAAACCCGTTCACTAGATTCACCATGAGCTAACATTTTCCACATTTGCTTTCTCTCTCTCTATATAGATCTCTGCTCTTCATTTACAAGTAAGGAGGGTGGTGAGAGTTTGAGATCCCATGGCTATCTTCTTTCACAGCTGCCCTTCCAGCCATGCATCCACGATGGTCACCGTCTGAACTGCTGCTACGTCAGTTGCCGCAAAATATCTTCCCATGGTTCTCGATTCTGCTTTAACCCGGACATGGCTCCTCGTTTGCATCCTTGCCTCTCTCCTTGACGTCCTCAGTCTCTCCCTCTCTTCTGACAAGTTCACTTCTGATGTTCATGAATCCCCGTGTCCATTTCCACCCACGCCTAACACCTTGACGTCTTATGTTGATGTCTTTCCTCCCTTTCACTACCTTACTCCTTGCGAGAGTGGCCCCTGCACGCTGTCCTCACCTCCTCCCACTGACCAGCTCTCTTGCAGCCTCTCTGCTGCCCCCTCCACACTTGCGAAGCCCTCTGTGCTCTCGGAGCAAAGGAAATCATCCTTACACTCATGTCTTCCTTCTGCTTTTCCTTTTGCTTAAAATTTCCTATAATGAGAAGAGTTATTTTAATTAATTTTTTTTAAGATTAGCACCTAAACTAACAAGTGTTGCCAATCTTCTTTTTTTTAAAATTGCTTTTTTCCCCCAAATCCACCCATTACATAGTTGCACATTCTAGTTACGGCATATGGGATCAAATCTAAACATGGTCTGACGAGCAGTGCCATGTCCGCACCCAGGATCCGAACCAGCAAAATCCTGGGCCGCCGAAGCGGAGGGTGCGAACTTAACCACTCGGCCAAAAGGCCGGCCCCGAGAAGGTGTTATTTTTATTGTAAAATTATACATATAAGATGTAACTTTATATTTTGTAGAATTTACATAATTTTATGTTTGTACATAATTTTATTTATTTAAATAAATATATAATATATAAATTATAAATTTATTTATATATATAAAATAACTCTTTCTTTCCTAGTCGATCATTCAAACTTGGTTTCTCTTCAAACTTCCTCCTCTTTGAAGCTCCTTCAGCGTGTGGTAATTTTGGTGAACTTTTCAGTCTTCAACGTCTCCTCATTTTTGTTCATTATGAAGCTGCTCGACACGAGCCCCCCTCTGTCTTCTGGTCTGTCACATCTTTTCCTGTTGAGGTTGGGGCCTTTTATGCATCCATGTTTGGACAGTGATGCTGACATCCTCATTCATTCGAGAACACTCATTCCTTCCTGTAGCCTCTTCCTTCAGGAAGCCCCTGTCTGGTCTCAGGGTCACAACTTGTGGCCAACAGGCCAAACTATTTCACAGACAGGGCTGCTTTACCCAGCGCTGTGGCTTCCTTTTGGCCTGTGGTTTGTTTTTCTAATTTGGTTCTGTGAAAAAGACATGGATTCTATCAAGTCCAGCACAGTTTTTCTCCCTCTCTTTAGTCCTGCACCCGCAGGTTTTGCAGATCGAAGTCACCTGCCCGGCCCCTGTGCTGGGTGGGGATCAGCAGCAGCCAGACACTAGTACAGCCAGTGGGAAAAGCGCTTTGCCAAAACACCAACCTGCACAAGAGAAACCTAACTCACTCATGAGGAAAGCTTCCTGGAAGAGGTGACAATTCTCAGGGTACTGAGGTATGTAGCGTGGTTACCCGGGTGAAGAGGGGAGAATGCCCCCTCAACAGGGAGCATCGGTACATACCAGCTGGAAAGTTAGGGAGGATGAGCAGGTCAGCGGGCAGGAGGTTGGAGGATGAGCAAGCCAGTGGTAGAGAGTCACGGAGAGCCTCTGATGGCTGGGGGAAACGTCGCCAGATGATGTAGAGAGGTCATTTTGGCAGCAGAGTGGAGAATGACTGCAGCAAGGATGAGTCTGGGGACAGAGAGACCACTCACACGTCCATTACAGTAATACAGGAAGACAGGACGAGGCTGTGAACTAGACCGATGGCACTGGGCACGGACAGGTCAGCAGGGGTCTAAGGTGGAGGGTAACCGCTGGAAGTAGGGAAGCCTGGCAAGTCCATCCAGTGTCCGGACTTCACGTCTGCGCACAGATTTCTGTCTGTTCAGTTGACCCCAGCCTCTTGTGAGAGATCCAAGCCTAAATTTCCAGAAGCATCCCAAACACAGTCTATCTGAAATTATACTATGATAGCCGCATGCAACCCTGCTCCACTGCTTGGCACCCTGATTTGCGCTAATGTAGCCAGTGTCCTCCTGATTCCCCAGGCTCTGTGACAAGGTCATGGCAGGATTAGTTAGGCAAGAACAACATAGAGGATTCTACTGAAAACAGGACGTTTCACTGGCTGAGAGCTGCTAGTTATAGGCAGAGTAGAGTTGTCGCGACCTTGTCAAGGTGAGTGACTTTGACGCTGGCCTCTCCCCTGGTTCCCGGCCCCTTATCCAGTTGAGGGTCATGTCATGTAATGGCTTCCTTCTTTCACCACATCCTCCCTTCCAACTTTACCATTCCTTCCTGGATTAGGGCTTGGTTATCGCCTCTTAACCGTTCAAATTGTCTTCTAAAAGTCTTTCCTCTTCACCTCTGGGTTTAGTTGCTTGGGTACCATAGGTTGATAGGGTGCCTACTGTGTGCCTGGCAGTCTGCAGTAGGAGAGCCCAGCCTGCCGGCACTCATCCATCTATTGTACAAGTGTGCATCTGGGGGCCACTTTGATGCTGACAAACGTAATCCCCATGGGCGAGCCCAGGTGGGTTTTGTAGTCTCGCTTATGGATGGAGGAACAGAGACTCAGAGTGACTAAGAACTGCCCTGGGCACCCAGGATGTAAATCCTGGTACTTTATGATTTCCTGTCACGTGTGCTTCCTCCGTACCCTAATTACCAGCATCACCATCACCGCCCTGCTAATGTAACACTTACTCAAGGCGCTCAGCTGTGCAAAGCCCGAGGGAACTCCTGATGACCTTCAGTAGGTCCCATACTCCTCACTCTGAGCAGAGCCTGGAGCCTGTCCCAGCTCCTCAGATGCTCGGGCACATGTGGGCCTGTATGCCCGCATGATTCCCCAGCTCAGCACCTTTGCTAAGATCCTTTGCCCTGTCCGGGATGCACCTGAGCCACTTTTCTGCTTGTGTAACCCTACCCCTCCTTTGCATCAGTGAAATCCTTTCTCCTCTGTGAGGAATCCACTCTTTGGTCTCCCACCTTGCGGAGTAATCTCTTCACCCGCTCCCGAACTCCTCCTGACCTCCTGCCTTGTCTGGTGTTATTTACTGAGCGGACACAGAGGGGCACCCCCTGAAGGTCCCCTCCAGACAAAAGCAGAGTCATCAGGCAGCTGCCAGCTCGCCATCCTGTTCTGATGCAGGACACGTGGCTGTTGGACTCTTTGCTCCTGTTTTGGCAGAGTGCCAGGCACACAGTAGGCGCTCAGTTGACCTATAGTACCTGAGCAACTAAACCGAGAGGTGAAGAGGAAAGACTTTTGGGAGACGATTTGAACGGTTAAGAGGTGATAACCAAGCCCTAATCCAGGAGGGAATGGTAAAGTTGGAAGGGAGGATGTGGTGAAAGAAGGAAGCCATTACATGACATGACCGTCAACTGGATAAGGGGCCGGGAGCCAGGGGAGAGGCCAGCGTAGAGATCACTCACCCTGAGACACCCTGCACTCCAAATGCCGACTCAGCATTGGCTTCCAGGGAACCCAACCTGGGACAGTCAGGGACAATCCCCTGTGTAAGTCCTGGGCAGCCACACAATGCCCAGACAGCTCCTCACAAACAGCATGCCACTGTAGGTGCTCAACACTGCATTCTGAACAACGAATTTCTTTGAATGAGGTCTGAGATAGACCTGTCTTCTACTAAATTCTATTCTTTAGTGAATGGAGGTGGGGACTACGTGTTAGTGCCCCCCAAATTCATATGTTGAAGGCTTAACCCCCAAGGTGATGGATTAGGAGGTGGGCCCTTTGGGAGGTGATGAGGTCATGAGGGTGGAGCCCCCATGAAGGCATTAGTACTCCTACAAAACAAACAGAGAGGGGCTGGCCCCGTGGCCGAGTGGTTAAGTTCGCGCGCTCCGCTGCAGGCGGCCCAGTGTTTCGTTGGTTCGAATCCTGGGCGCGGACATGGCACTGCTCATCAAACCACGCTGAGGCAGCGTCCCACATACCACAACTAGAAGGACCCACAACGAAGAATATACAACTATGTACTGGGGGGCTTTGGGGAGAAAAAGGAAAAAAAATAAAATCTTTAAAAAAAAAACAAAAACAGACAGAGAGCTCCCTCGCTCCTTCCACCATGTGAGGACATGGAGAGAAGACATCATCTATGAACCAGGACACGGGTTCTCATCAGACAATCTGCCAGTGCCTTAAACTTGGACTTCCAGCCTCCAGACTGTGAGAAACAAATGTCTGTTATCTATAAGCCACCCAGTCTTTGGTACTTTGTTATGTCAGCCTGAATGGACCAGAAGAATAAGTAAGTCAATATGAATAGTAATTTATGATTACCCATTCAATGCCCTGCCTTACAGATTCAGGTCTGAGTGGTGACACATGTGAAAACATCACGAAATATCTTCAAGCCAACAACATGTGCATTCTCAGGAATAAATGAAAGTCATATTCAATGCCCTATTTTTGGCATCCACAGTGAAATCTTAATTTTGTCACAAAGTACCACCCCCCCGCCCTCTCGCCATAGCCCGCCCTTCTAGAACTGTTATTCAAGGTTGACTGGAAATGTTAGTACTTTAAGGACTAAATTTGAGAAGCTATTGGGAATTTATCAACAGGCAGAGTTCAGAAACCACTTACAGATTTCCGTGAACGCATGATAGCTCTCAGGCTGTGAGCACAGCTCTCAATTTATTTGCGAAGAATTCTGAGTGGCTCCAAATTCTGTATCTCTGTCACCGTCAGTGGTAACTTTGCTGAAGTGTGATCCAGCCCATGCTAACATGTTAAAGCCATGAGAGGGCCACATCCTCGACTGTCTGGTAACCTGACTGCCTTTTGATGCAATGTCCTGGACCGGAATTCTGATCTGTATGCACACACTTTTCTATCACCGTCCCTGGAGACTGCGCTCTGAAAACTGTAGCTCACCCGGACTGGCCCTGCCCCATGCCATCAAAATCACGTCAGGGCAGGAAAAGAATGTTCTTAAAAGTCACATTTACATTTCCTGCCTTTACTTAAAAAAGATATATATATATATATATATATATATATAGAAGACCATCGACAAGCTTTTTACACTAACACGACAGATTTAGAAGGGTTTCCACACGAGCAGGCTAAAAGTGCTTTAGTCTGGACCACAGATGCATCTGCACGCCACTGACAGTCCTCGTGGAAATGGCTATCAAGGATGAGAGTGGAGGAGGAGGGGCTGGACACCACAGCCTCCACCGATGGCCGTCCTCTTGATGGTATTTCCTCTCAGCGTTAAACCAGGACAATAAATCACGGGAGAAGAATCACTGGGTGGTTTCCATTTGGAACCTTTACATGGGAAGGATCTTAACGTGTGGAAAATTTTAGGAAAACTGTAATTAAAGAGGCATGGTTTCGAAAAGAAAGAGAAATAAAGAGCACCCTGTCGGTGGTGAAATGTCAAGCGTGTTGGTTCTGCAGTGAAACAAGCTTTTGTCTCTGAAAGGCTTGGTGTATAATTAAGAGATCGGGGTGCCAGCTGAGGCCGGCCGCTGCCCTTAGCCGGCTCGTCCCCATTGCTGTCACCCCGAACGTCGCAGGCCTGCATCTAGACAAAGCGAGAAGGGGCTAATCTTATTAGAGGAATAACAGTGACAGAGTCGGAAAGAAACAGATGGAGACGAATGCTCCCTCCTTGCCCTTCACAGGGCCTGTCCGTCCTCTTTCTTCTTCCTGGCTCCAAGTCTGGGACACGGCCCTTCATTTTCATGGTAGCATCCACAATCAGCTGCTGTGAGGTGGTGACCCTGGCAGCTCTGCTCTGTCTTCCGCCTGCACCAGCCCTTCTGCAGGTAGTGCAGTCAAAACAATGAAGCATTTTGATCTTTTCCATGTCTTTCATTTGCAAAAGGGGCAGGGAAAACAAAAGGAAAAGCCTATCTTGGAGCATGATGCCCTGTCGTGTGGACTACGGAACTGAGAAGCCCGCAGGGTGACACAGCAGGTGGGGCTGCAGGTTTCCTCAAGGGCAGGCAGGGCTGACATGCACGAACACTGATCGATCCTCAGTGGCCTGTCTCATCGGCAAGGTGGCGATGTCTGCATATTAACACGGAGCCCGAGACACTGCGCCCGCAGAGTGGACAGGGGCCTCTGGGTCCAAGAACCCCGAAAGCAAGTGTTCAATTCCAGCTTAGACAGAGAAAGCCACACAGAATGCAAATAGTGAGGCCACTGCGGAAGGCAGTGTGGTAGTTTATCACTAAACCAAAGACACTTACCATGAGGCCTGTCCCTCACACTCCTTGGTATTGACCCAAAGGAGTTGAAAACTTATGTCCACAAAAATCTTGCACACAATGTTTATAGCAGCTTTATTCATAATTGCCAAAACTTGGAAGCAACAAAGATGCCCTTCAGTAGGTGAATGGATAAACAAACATGGTCTATCCAGACGACAGAATATTATTTATTGCTAAAAAGAAATGAGCTCTCCAGTCATTAAGACATAGAGGAAGTTTAAATGCATATTGCTAAGTGAAAGAAGCCAGTCTGAAAAGGCTCCATCCTGTATGATTCCAACCACATGACATTCTGGAAAAGGCAAAACTATGGAGACAGTAAAAGATCTGTGGTTGCCAGGGGTTGGGGAAAGAGAGAAGAATGGATAGAGCACAGAGGATTTTTAGGTCAGTGAAAATACTGTGTATGATACTATAATGATGAATGCATGTCATTATACATTTGTCCAAACCCAGAATTTGCAACATCAAGAGTGAACCCTAATGTCAACTATGGACTCTGGGTGATGATGACGTGTCAATGTAGGTTCATCAGTTGTAAAATACGTACCATCTGGTAGGGGATGTTGATAGTGGGGGAGACTGTGTGCATGCGGGTGGGTATATGGGAAATCTCTGTACCTTTCCCTCCATTTTGCTGTGAAACTAAAACTACTCTAAAAATAATCTTTTAAGAGAAAAAAAAAAAAAAAGCTGTATTGGCCCCAACAGTTTCAAGCAAAGATTTTCACAGCAAAGTTACTGACACTTAATTCCAGCTATTCGCCAGAGATTTAAATACACTACAATTGGTTCTTACTGGTTAACAAGAATGTTCCAATATACTAGCAAAATTAAAGGAGATATTTTTAGCATTTCTTTTTTAGAAAAGCACATGGCTATATTAAAATCGTACCTTGATTTCAACTTAGTAAATTTTAAATACCGAAAAAGAAGAGAAAATCTTAAATGGATCCTCCCACTTTATAGAGATTTTCAATCATAGCTAACATAGTATGTCTTCCTGGGAAATGTGATTTGTATGTAGTTGTTTCTAGCTTTAGACGTAGCTGGTGATGTTGACACCATGATTATATGTTTCGACAGAACTTCAACAACTGAAAATAATTCACTAGGCCTGTACCAAAAATTTACCGTGGAGACCAAAATCACTCTCCCGTAGACATTAACTGGTATGCCTTCAGTCTGTGTGGGGCAGCTAAATATACACTCAGGAACGAGGGATTTTCCTGCAGAAACTCGAGGATTCTTAGCCTGGGGTGATGTGACAACAGCAAGCTGGTATGGTTTTAACCCATTTTTCTTTGGACAACTGTTGGATTGGCATTTTATATCTGTTTATAACTAAAAATAAAAGCAAATTCCTTGAGGCAAGTTTGCGTAAATTCCATCTAACCTACTAGTTTACAGAAAGATGCTATACCATCCTTCCAAGTAATTGGTAATTGGGGTGACATCTAAGCAGGGTTAGGATGGTGCATCTCCACCCTCGTTTGTCAGATTTCTCACCTACGTGTAGTTGGCAGTGTTGAGTAGTAGACTGAAAATGTTCATTTTTGCCAGATGACCACTTAGCAGGGGCGTGCTACTGTGTGTGTGTGTGTGTGTGTGGGTGTGTGTGTGTATGCTGGGGTGAGTGGAGAGTCAAGGACAAACACCACTAAAAACATATGGAAAGAAAACAAAAATATCAGGAACTGGAGACACTGTCTTTAATGGAAGAAGCCATCCAAAAGACCAGTTGAGAAGACCATGTTTCTCTTAAAATGTGATATGACACCTGCCCAGTTATCAATTCAAGTAGTTAGCAGCAGTTTTCGAGGCTCTAGGATGTAGCAAACGATAATCTTAGGAACAGGGCCCCGAAGGTGCATCGTTCGCTAGAAGCCATAGTGAGCTTTCCGTGCATTTTCCAGGTTAAGCGTCTCTGTGTCACTCTGTCCTGTGAGCGAAGTGAAGGCAAAGATTGGGCTCCCAATTTCACTGTGCTTCGCACAAACCACCCAACTGTAGGAGGCAGTTTATAAACTGTTTCCCAGGGTTCTCTGGTGTCTCAAGTGGCACCTGGGGGTTATTTGGGGACCTGCACAGAGGAAGTGTGGCGGGTGGGGGGGGGAGAGTTGGTTGGGTCCTGGGCCCCCCACTCCAATCCCCATAACTCCCCTCCCATATAATTTATTTATTATGCTTCTGAGTAGGATTTCTTTGAAGGAAAGAGTTTTATAGCTTTCAAAAACACTGGAAAACTGTTCTAACCTTTAGCGATTGTTTTCTCTTACCTGGTCTCCATCAGCGTCATTGGGATCACCCTGGGCTCCATTTCGGGTTACTTTAGGGGAGATTTTAATAATCTGATAAATTTTATTCTGCCTTTCCATTAAATTGATCATAGTACTAGAGACAAATATGGAAAACGGCCAGCCTGAGTTTATTTGAGGCCTGGAGGTAAGTGAAGTTCATGTTGTTATTTTCAGATAGATATGGTAAACATAACCAGTCTAAGCAGAGGATGGTCATGATTTTAAGAAACTTGTTCATCCTGAAAATCACCGACGCACAGGAGAAAAATGAACAAAGATACAGACACCTTTTCTCAGCTATACCTAAGTGTTAGTTTAGGCTGAAGTTTAAAGTAAAAGCAGGTAATATGAAATAGATTCAACACCTACAATGGAGACCATATTCACTTTTGCTCCACATTATTTTGCTTAAAAGCCATTTAGGAGGAAATGGTGGAAGAAATAAAGTGAGGACAGAAACAGGTGTGAGGAGAAGAGGCGAGAGAAAAGGAGAGAAGTGAAGGAAAATAAAGGCTCCAGAAGTTCAGAGATGAATATTGTTTTCAGTGCTCCGCTGTTTCCTTGGGCGCTGGTGTCCGAGTTACTTACCACCTGTTACCCTGGACCTTTAAAAAAGTCCATTAGTCACTATCTAACAAGGCTCCCCGAATTCCTGCATAGGCTTTGGGAGCTTCTGCTCTGAGTGGTGGGCCCGAAATAGCCCCATCAGTAGGAAAATTATATTTTCAGAAGCTGCTTGGGTAAAAAACTTTGTCACCTCATGTGTCAGGTAAAAATAACTGAGGATGAATTCCGACACCAGGGGACAAAGAGATTCCTTAGTTTTGTTTTAAGAAAAGATAAAGCTTATTTCTACATAGTCTTTCATTTATTTCTAAGTGGGTCGTCCCTAGCATTGTATCCTAAAAAGCAATTTCTTTTCTAAATAGTCAAAATATTTTACTGGCTTTGTTTTTTCTTTTAGTTATTTAGCAAATCCTTTAATTGCAGGTCGTAGACAGTAAATTCAGTTTAGCCTCCATGTCTGTTATTGCAAATTCTGAATTAGTGTGCTGAGAATCTTTCAACTTTTTAGTGACGGTGAATGCCCACTGTGGCCCATGACCTGCGGGGCCGCCTGCATATGTGTGTGCCCAGAACTTATCCTCTTCCCTTGGACTTCCCTCTTGGTCAGTGGAGGTTGACATCTGGGTGTGTTTCATTTTCCTTTTTGTGTCCATGGCCACTCTATCTGGAAATAAAATCAAGAATGATATACACTGGCTGCAAATTAACTTTTCCATGATACCGTGCATAAATAAGACCACTGGACATAATTATGTCCACCAAAGTGAAGGGGAAAAAGTTTAAAGAACCCTAACAGGACCCAGGAAAGGAGAGAAACATTAAAAACTAAACAAGTAGCTAAAAAATGATCAAATATGGTTATTGATTTTAGTTAAACCTGGAGAGTGGAGACGAGACTGTGATTTCAAGCATCTAAAATGCTTGTAAATAAAATGTGGTTAAAAATGGGAAGAGATTGTTGAATGCCAGGAACAATAGAATAAGTAGTAAAATTCATCCTTTCAAAGACTTTAAATTAGGATTAAAAATATCACACGGGGACCTAGATGACAGCAGATTCTTCTTGTCCCTTCCATTTTTGCCATTTTTATTATTCGTCAGTGGTGTACAATTTTTTGCAAAGGAATATGAGAAGGTAGTTCTCTGTGAAGGTAGTGGATTCATGGGATTCAGATTCTGGGATAATTCTGCTGCATATTTGTTAAGGTGAAAACCCAGAGATGAGGTTAGACGCGCGATGCTGTGCGGGGTGGGCATTTGTTGCTTTCGCCCTTTTGGCCTCCATCCGCCCTTCTTCTGGCAACCAGAACTGCTCCTTCTTAACTCCCACTCCATGAGCTTTGGATAGAATTCATTCCAGCTCATTCCCAAGAGTAGGTGTTCCACCCAGGCCTCATTCTCTTGGGCAAAGGACCCAATCTATTGTAATTCGACTCAATCCCAGGGCCTTTACTAGAATTTGTGGGGGACATACTGTCTTACTCAGGGCTGCCAAACGCCAGCCTAGACCTCCTGGAAGCCATCTTTTCCTAACTAGGAATGGGCCACCTACGCAGAAGAAAGAAATACAAAGATGGATCATTTCCTGATGATTTACTCATGACTTAAAGACTGTTCTACCCTGGGACACTGTAGCTTCATGAATCAATGTGTATACCTTCCTGGTTTTTGTTTGGCTTTTATTTACTTTTATCAACTTGACCTGGGTTTGCATCACTTATGTCTGATATACTTGACTAATAGACTACATTTCAGAGAAATATTAGTAAATTTAAAAGAATGTATTAAAAAATACTAGGATGGCTAAAGGGATCTGTAAATCTAGTCGCTAGACACATAGTTGAAGAAACTGGAGATCCTTGGTTTGGGGGAGAAAAAAACAGAGACGATCTGTCATCCTCAATGCTTTGAAGGATGCTATTTAGAAGAGGGTGTGGATGCTCTGTGGGGTCTCTTGAGGCATGTACTGCCTTCCCCAGAGTTATTCGAGGAGGGCTTGGTGACAAGTAGTGTTCCCACAAAAGACATTCCTCTTCGGGGCAGCACTGAGATCTAAGTGGCTCTAAGGGGGCCGGCCCTGTTGTAGAGTGGTTAAGTTCACGTGCTCTGCTTCGGTGGCCCAGGGTTTCCCTGGTTCGGATCCTGGGTGCGGACACCCGGTACCGCTCATCAGGCCATGCTGAGGTGGCATCCCACATGCCGCAAGTAGAAGGACCCACAACCAAAATATACAACCATGTACTGGGGAGATTTGTGGAGAAAAAGCAGAAAAAAAGGAAGAAGATTGGCAACAGTTGTTAGCTCAGGTGACAATCTTTAAAAAAAAAAATGGCTCTAAGGTGTTTTGAACTCATGTAGTCTACGACTCAATCATTTGAGATGGGGATTCCTTTGTTATTCTACAATGTACTCTAGGATGGCATGCCAGGAAAACTCAAACTCACTCCGCAGAGGTCCAGGTTGGGTGGAAGGAGAGAAAGCGGCAGGTGACAACAGACGGTATTTTGAACAGTTGTCCAGAATGCCACCATAGAGCTGTAAGATATATCTAGGAGTCATTTACATCCAACCCAATTCCTCCTTGCCTTAAAATCATTCAAGCAGGTCCACGTGCCTGTTGCACTGTAGTTGCTTTCTTTAGCCATGGCGGATGCTTGTTGAGAAGTCCATGAAATATTAGCAGCTATGTAAAACAAGGTGACATCATTGTCTGTGCCCATTGGAGAGTTTACCTTTTTTATGTTTAAGGAAGATTAGCCCTGAGCTAACATCTGCTGCCAATCCTTCTCTTTTTGCTGAGGAAGACTGGCCCTGAGCTAATATCCGTGCCCATCTTCCTCTACTTTATATGTGGGAAGCCTACCACAGCATGGCTTGCCAAGCAGTGCCACGTCCACACCTGGGATTCGAATGGGCGAAACCGGGGCCGCCAAAGAGGAACGTGCGAACTTAACTGCTGCACCACCAGGCCAGCCCCAGAGAGTTTACTTTTTAAGAAGACAAAATTCTGGACTAATAAACTTTTACCTGAATTGGATAAAAGTCCCAAGAATCAGATGCAGTTATTGGTTACCAGCTCATAGTGGGTGCTAAAAAATGTTGGCTGGGAGATGGACCAGTTGTGTCTGCAATAGTCTCAAAATATTTTAGTTATGAAGATATGATGGATTTTATTATTTAGGTGGGTGTTAGGACTTCTGGAATTATTTTCATAGAAAGTAAGGATTAAACAGCAGAAGGTTTATTTAATTGTTTTAGCTTCTGGTGTTTACTACTTAATTGGCTAGTGGCTAAGATTTGAAACAGATATGACAAACACTGTTTACATTTTTTAAAAAAACCGAAGATTTAATATATGAGTTCGGTAAAGAGTATGTAAGTTCATACAGCTATTAGAGAATCTGTATTAGATGGGAGCTTAAGGATCAGGGAGTAAGGCTCAGTTGGCATTCTCAAGGTCATATGACCAATAAATGGTAAAACAGTTTTAGGGTTAGTTTCCAAGAAAATTTATCTTTTTTCTCATTTACACAAAAATTCTTGAGTTTTTGAGGATGTTCACAGCCTGTCTTCTCCATTTCTGTTTGGCTGTATTAGTAACAATAGTAGATATGACTCATATAACTGTTAGTCTGCTCTGTCTGCTGTAACAAAAATACTCCAAGCTGGGTGACTTGCACAGCAGACAGTTATTTTCTCTCAGTTCTGGAAGCTGGAAATCCAAGATCAAGGCGCTGGAGCCCTGGTTTCTGCTGAGGCCTCTTCCCGGCTTGCGCACTGGACTGTCTCGCTGTGTTTCACTCAGCTTTTCCCCTGTGCACGTCGAGAGAGATGGAGCTCTGGTGTCTCTTCCTCTTCTTATAAGGACACCAGTCCTATTGGATGAGGGTCCCACCCAATGCCCTCATTTAACCTGTATTTCCCCCTTAGAGGCCCCACCTCCAAATACAGCCCAGCGTGGAGCTTCAGACTTCAACATGAACCTTTTGGGAATCCATAACAGGCACTTATGTATTCCAGCCACTGCTCTCAGTGTTTTTACTTACTTATTTATACACCATTTAGTAAACTTGTGTATTTACTAATTGAATTATCACATTATAGGTGGGGAAGCTGAGGCATGCCCTCGGAATCACTTGCTTACAGACGTGGAGTAACTGAGCCAGGCTCTGCGTGGTGGCAGTCGGGCGCTGGAATCCACATGCATTCTCCTCTGACCATACGATCTCTCTTCCCTCCTCTTTTATACCAGGGGCTATGACAATAGATCCTAGTGCTGTTCAGTTTTCACTTTAGCGTATTTGTCAGACTCCAGTGGGAGTTAGTGTCCTAAAACAAGATCTCATCCATCCACTGGGGGCCCCGTTTCCCCTACTCTGTGCGACAAGGCTCCCACTCCTGGATGTGGCATGGGAAACCTCCTCTGTGTTGCTGTTCCTGCTTCCCCCCACCGCACATCCCACCAGGTCTTCCGAAATGTATCATTCTCTGGATGGGCCCCAGGCCACTCCCCTCAGGCTACAATGTCCTCCCCTATTTCCCTTTCCCTGTCAGGTGCTACACCTTCCTGGACAAATTGTCATCAAGACTCAGGGAGCACAGATGACACTGTCCTTCCTGTTCCCACACAGCCCTCTCTCCACACCTGAATCATGACGCCTGCTGCCTCCTGTCACTCTTATTTGTTTGCGTGTAATTCATCAACTTCTCCCTGGTAGACAGAATTTTCCTGCAGGGCAAAGGCTGTGTGTGTGTTATTTTTGAACGCTTAGTTCCTAAATTCAATCCAGAATATACTTGACAGCCAATATTTGTTGAATAAATGGTCACTCAAGTATCACGGTCTGTGTCGAATGCTTTTTTTGTAGCTAACCTGAGGAAAGCCCATTGGAATTCAATTTTGTTGACATCTTCCCATTAGCCAGAAGAGGGAAGAGCTGCCGTCTATACTGAGGACCCTGAGCAGAATGCAGATCACTCCTTGGCATGCCTGCAGCATACCTCTAGATAGACTTAAACAGAACTCTAGCAAAGAATTTGCACATGTGAAAAACTCAGAATAGTAGCTCAGTTCTTCTAAAAATGTTCTGTCTTCTTTATTAATGTTGTGTTTGAATGTATTTATTCTGTTAATTATCTCATAATTAATTTTTCTGGAATAAATATACTACAGGTTGATAACAGAGTTTCATACCAGAAGTGATATTCAGTTGCAGAGTCACATTCACGTATAGGAAACTGAAGCCTGTACTCACGGCATGCAGTTGACAAATTTCCCCTGTGCAGCAAATTTTATTTGCAAATGATAATAATTTATAGCTAGGCAGTTCTTCACAATTTTCAAAGCATTCATCCCTATTTTTTTTTTGATTCTCATAGAAATTACGTGAAGCATTTGAGCAGGAGGGGAATTTTTCTTTCATTTTACTTCTAAAGAGGTTAGGACTTAAAGGGTTTAAGGGGTGATGGAGCTGGGCTAGAAGCTAATCTCCCCCCCCATGCACGTTCATTTCCTCTACGCAACGCTCCCTTAATCATGTACAAGAATGGTAAAGCAAATGATAGAAATGCCCTTGCTTTAGAAATATGTTAAGCTCTTAAAGATAAAATTTACGTATAGAAAATGCTTAAGTTTAAGATGCTCAAAAAATAAATGGCTACACTGTTGAAGACGTGAAACCAAGTAACTCTCTTGTTCAGAAAATGGACACCTAAAAAATAGTTTTAATTCAATAAAGTCGTTGGTGGAAATAAGAATTCTGAACTGTTTTATCATCATGTAAAGAGGAACTAAAATGTTGGTGAATAACTCCTTCAGTTATTCATTCATTCATCAAACTTTGGCATGCGATGAATAATGGCACTTCACAGGTAGAAGATGCTCCTGGTTCAAATATTTCAATATCTGCCTACATATCAAAGTACAACAATATGATATGAGTAGTCTATGAGGCACAATAAAGATGAGTAGCCCATATAATTTGCAAACAGGGCCAAGCTTGGTTCATATGCCTTATCTAAATGAATTCTAAGGAAAGAAATACCTCTTAGGCAGAAGATAACGTGAGATGCGTAGTCACGTGAAATTCTGAGGGTCAACTCGCTTCTTTGCCTATGTGTACTGTCTTTTGCCTAAATATCTCTCCCACGACTAAATTGTGAAGTGTTGGAGCCCAGCAAGTGAAGTCACTCCAGCAGACAGCAGAGGCCTTGCACATGTAAAGCTGAGGATGATGTGTGTTAGCTAAACCACGTGCCCGATGATTGAAGTGAATAGTAAAACAGAAACCCACAGTGCATGTGTATTTAGAAGGAGAAAGAGAAAACAACACGTGTGGAGTGCTGACTGCATGTCAAGGCTACCAGAAGGAACTCTTCATCTCTCACAACTCCCTGAGGATAGGATGATGGGAGGCAGGAGTGGAGGTCAGAAACTCCCTACCCCACCAGCCAGCCTACCTAGGACACGGTGGTGAGAGCTGGAAGGTGATTTTCCAGGATGGTTGTCTAGACAATCAGAGCAGCACCCCAAAAGCTCTTCAAAATACTCAAAGGCGTGCTTTGCCATTTCACCGCTCTGTGTAGACCCAGCCCAATGGATGCTTGACGCCGACTCGCACTGGCTCATACCCACTCCTCTTTCTCTCGAAGTTGTATTTTTGGTCCGGGGAGACTGGGTAGGTATTTCAGGACGTAATGTTCTACATAATTAATAAAGCTTATTTTCCATTGAGAAGACAGCAAATAATGAGGGGCATGGAAATGAAAGGAGGCCAACTCTGACTCACGCAGCCTGCTCAGCTGCAGGAAGATTAAAGCCTGCTTTGGAAGGCTTGCAGAGGTCAGAATATTCGGCAGAGGTTTCAGTGTTTTCTTAAAACCCGAGATAAATATTCACAAGGGGCAAGAGTGATAAGAAATGTCACAGCAACCTTTGTCTTTAAGAGACTTGCAAAACAAGCCGGAGACACCGATAATTCTCTCAGATGATGAATAAAAAGGCTTTGTCTCCCTCAAAAAGCAGCTTTTTGAACAACAGGAATTTCAGCTCTGAGGAGGCCCTGATAGATCAGAACACTTTTGGTTTCTCCGGAAGCGATAGAACCTATAGAATGTGACTAAGAAAGGCTTCGTAGATAAATCTCTCTCAGGAGGTCATTATTATCTCAAACCACTGAATCTGTTATTCATGATTTCCATTCTGAAAATAACGAGTCAAGGCAGCTTCCCCACTGCAATGGCAAATTTGAGAGACTAGAAATCTAATGATCTTTGTGACCTCTGGCACGTATTTAAGAAATTCATCACTTTTCTCAGGTACTTATTGTATTATTAAAGTCGTGATGTCTAAAGCAATGTTTCTGTGATCTTACTTAGATGAACCAGGAGTCCAATCCTCCTCTTTAATAATATGTTCCAACGTAATAGGCTTATTGCATTATGAAATACATTCAGTATGAAGCACTGGGTCTTAACACATTCTCTCTTTTAATCAAACCACATTTAACATTCTATGTGTGTCCTTACACAGTTGTAATGAGGCTGACAATTTCCAACAGTCAGAGACTCGTGCAGCTGAACAAATTCAGAGGCCTTGAGTCTCCGAAAAGCTGTTGCTCACTAGGCTTGTCCCCGGCTCGCTGGGGACCCGTACCTTTGCTCCAGGAGTCACCACATTTTCCTGTACACAACAGGAGACCACACCTGCTCCGTGCTTCGGGTTGTATTGCCTACGCTGGTATGGCAGCTCCTCATTCACAGGCACCATGCAGAGTGGTGTCTTGCTGTCAAGCCCGTCTCATCCATCCTGCCTGACAAATGCGGTCCCTCGGAGGACAGCTGAGGATGGCCGCCCGTGACCTTCCCTGCTGACTGCAGTGACTCTGAAGTGCTCACCGGCAAATAGACTCTTCATTCCACAGAATAAGCATATTCTAGCCTGATGCAGAGTGCTATTGGCAGACTGATTCCTGAGGTTGGGCGTGCTGGCTTTGGCTCCAATATCACAGTCCAGAACTCATTTAATATTTTGCTCCGTGGTCACTGAAACTTTATACATCAGAAAACTTAATCATGAAACCTCAGGTGAATAGGTTTCTTAGTGCAATGACATCTCTTCTTGTCTATAAACAGCACAGAAAATGAAGAACAAGACGCAGCTTCCAGGAGAAGAGCCCAACTTAACCCATCTGTTGTGTCGCGTTCATTTTACAAACAGGATGGATTAGGTGTCATCGCCTTTTGAATTCATTCTTAACTTACTCTTCCCTCTCTTTTTGTCTTTGTTTTCACAAATAGAGATATAGAGAAGATTGGCCTGGTTTCTTGGAAGTGTCTTAGAAACTGGAACTCTCTTGAGGTACCACAGCCAGCCCCATGCACTCCACCCAAATTCCAGGACTTTCTGTTGGGTTTGGCTTAACACTTCCTGCAAGAATATAGTAGTTCTTCTGGACTTTTGGTTAGCGATGCCCAAATTTGACTGCTAATCACAATTCTTGTGGAACTCTTTAAAAATGTAGATTAGCGGGCGTCACTACCAGACATCCCCATTCAGTGCAGAATCTGTATGTGTGTGGTTGCTTGGACAGAGGCTGTGTCTCTGCCGTGGTGTTCACGTGGTAAGCCCATCCCAGAAAGTCAGCAATTTCCTTCATTTGAGAGAACCATCTTCCTTTCTTCCTTCCTTCCTTTCCTTTCTTCTATTTTCTACTTTGTAAATGTCTATTCGTAAAATACAGAGATATGAGAAGAAGAAAACAGAGAACTAACTGCAGGTGTTTTCCATGCAGTTTCTCATACATCCACCCAACAGCCTTTTGAGATAGTCAGGATAAAGATAAGAAAGCAGTGGTTAAGTTCTCGTGCTCCACTGTGGTGGCCCAGGGTTTTGCTGGTTTGAATCCTGGGTGTGGACATGGCACCACTTGTCAGGCCACATTGCCACAACTAGAAGGACATGCAACTAAGACATGCAACTATGTACGGGGGGATTTGGGAAGATAAAGCAGAAAAAAAAAAAAGATTGCCAACTGTTGTTAGCTCAGGTGCCAATCTTAAAAAAAAAAAAAAGATAAGGAAGTAGCTCAGAAAACAGAGGCTCAGAGAATTTCAATAACCTCCAACATCACCCAACTAATGGTTGGCTAAGCCTCGATTCAGGCCCAGGCCTGCGTGATTCCAAAACCCTTGCTCTTTCTGCTCCAGGAGCTTGCCTCGAATATGAAGAAATTGTGAAATATTTTTTGTTTAAAAAGGTGATGGCTATTAACATTTTTATTTTTTTCTTCCTAAGCTTTCTTCTGTGCCTGGCCTTTTATATATTACACATACAGTTCATAACCTGTTACACTTAATGATGTATCTTTCACCAGATCTTAATTTATTATAGAATCATTCTAACCATTCTCTTTGTTGCTATAGAACAGTCTGTGACTATTATCCATAGGTTAATAGGTTACCTAAATACTTCTAGGCTGGTGGAAGTTAGTTACGTTTCGGTCACCCACTTTTAAATGTCAGCATGTCCCATGGACTTTGCTGCAATGACTTGGTTGTGTCCCCAGGCTGCAGGGTGGTTTGCAGTCTGCTCGTGGGATTGCTCTCCCATTCTGTAGCTGGCCAGGATTGCTTCTTCTCATTCGATGGCAGAGGAGCCAGCGGCCAGGTCAAATTACACTTAGCGCCTCTTCAAGTGTTTCATCCTATTGGTTTCCACTGGCCAAGGCAAGGCCGAAGAGACGGGATGTATACTTGGCACATTCTTCTGGGAGGTGCTGCAAGGATGTATAATCCCACTGCTGAAGAAAAGTGTGCTGCTCAGAATAGGAAGGTGATTGGAGTAGAATGTGCATTTGGCAGCAGTACTAAGAGTAGAGTTGATGCTAGCGTTGGGTTAGGTTGGTAATAGTAGCATTATGGCCCGAATGATGTGTCCCCCAAACTTGTATCTTGAAGCCTGATCCCAAATGGGTTGGTATTTGGAGGCAGGACCTTTGGGGGATAATCAGTTTAGGTGAGGCCATGAGGATGAGGCCGCCATGATGTGAATAGTGTCCTTATAGAAGAAGAAATGTCAGAGCTCACTCACTCTCTGCCATGTGAGGACCCAGTGAGAAGGCAGCCATCAGCGAGCCAGGAAGAGGGCTCTCACCAGGAACCGAATCTGCTGGCACTTGATCTTGGATTTCCAGCCTCCAGAACTGTGGGAAATCAGTGTTCACTGTTAAACTCCCCAGTGTGTGCTATTCTGTTATAGCAGCCTAAGTTCACTGATACAAGTAGAAACTGAGAAAAGCAGACAGATTTAAGAGCTATTTATCAAATGTATCAGTCAGCGTCTTGGCAGGAAACAGGTGCACTAACAAGGGTTAACTGATGACGTTAAAGAAAAGAATATTTACAACAGTATACAACATGTTAAGAAATTCAACAATGAAGTAGTGGAAACAAGCAATAGGAGTTGTGGCCCCTTGCCCTAGAGTGGGTTTTGCCAGAAGTGCTCATGGCCACATCCATGGAGGGGGCCTGCTTTGGAGAGCTTGGCTAAAATTTCACAAACACTACCAAAGCCATGGCCTGCAGAGAGGGGACAGGGGATAAGAACCCTGCCCTCCCTCCTTCTCTGTCTCCTCTTGGCTATATTCATCACAGCAGCAAAGAAGACCAGACGATACTGTCCATGGAGGTGAGCATCTCAGAGCACAGACAGGGCAGAAGCAGAAAGCGGCAGGAAATGGATTTAGAGAGACAGGAAGACAACCACCAGCATAATCTGTCCTTCCTACCACTTAACACGCACTCTGTCCTTCTTTTAGGTGGGAAAATTTGCATACCTAACACATGGAAACTCATTTCCCATCAACCACTAGCTCCCCATGGAACGATGTCGATTTAATCATACTTCACCAAGAGGCAAAATGATAATATTATCCGCGTCCAGAGTCCTTCCGGTAAGAAGCAGGAACAAAAGGCATGGGGGAAGGAAGAAAGGATAAACAGACAAACGACACGGATGCTACAGACCCTCCCCTGCGAGAGCTGCATTCACCACCCTAGCTTCCTTCTCTCGCCGAGCACGCATGTTCCCCTTGTCCTCAGTTAGCATGGGGGCTCACAGAACTCCTTGTTTGCTTGTTTATTTGTGCCTAAATCTTACCAACAAAGGATGCAAATACTCAGAGGTGCTGTATTTATTGAGTTCCTCTTGTTTCCTGTTGGCAAGTATGATGGGACCAGGGAGCAGTAGGTAGAAGCTCTGTGGATCCCTGGTTTCAGAGACAACCTCACAGCCCTCATTGTATGGAATCAACTCAATGTTCCTTAAGCAACTGAGATTAATCATACTGAGTCATACAGCAGCCTCCTCCTATGCCCCTTGGTTCAGTGAGATGAGGAGTCAGGAGGGACGGCCTTCGCTTCTACTCAAGAATACCATGGCAGTGTTCCCACAAGCATTCCTCCCTCAGATACTAGGTCTCCAGATCCAGCTAGCCCAAGATTGAAGCGATACAAAGCAAATTTCCAAAGCAGGTTATCAGGTGTGACAGTGAAACATCTTTCCTACATCTACCCCATGGCTCCTGGACCCATAGAGTTTGGCTGTTGGAGAAAAGACTATCACACATTGGCCACTGGCTTAAGGTATGTACTATGACCTGTAGGACAGCATCCTACTTTGCAAGATATTGTCTCCTAATTGGTGCCATGGTTTAGCCTTCACCATACTTGCCATAGTATCATGCCAGCTGCTTCTGAGTGATGGGGAGACCAGTAAACCCATTGCCAAAGTTCCTTTGTCAAGAAGTGAGTTCCTCAGTCTGATGCAATGGTCTCTGTGATAATCTGTTAATGGGTGGGGCCTCTGTCAGTCCACAGTGGAGATGTAGGCAAAAGCTCTATGGGTAGGGGTGGCACATAAGTATTTGGAATATCTGTGAGGACAAATCACTGCCCCTCTATGAAGAAACAGTTTTAGAATAATCAATATCCAATATGCGGCCAAGTCTTCCCTTTAAGAAATGGGGCCATATCAAGGGTTCAACGTTGGCCTCCTGTTTTGGCAGGTTGGGCTCTCAGAGGTGGCCAAAGCCAGATTAGCCTTGGTGCGAGGGAGCCCATGATGTTAGTCTCACACACGATCCCCATTGCTGCTGCCAGGGCTACTTGTGCAAGGCGCCCTGGCCAAGCCTGGAATACCTGCAGGAAAAGGCTAAGGACCCGCTCCACAAGGGGCCATTTTGTCTGCCGGCTGTGGAGGGCCTTCTCTGAAGTGAACGCTCTCAGGTTGGCATGCGTGTGAAACACAATACCTTCATGGCCTGTAACCATTCTGAAAGACCCATCCTCACTCCTCTTCCCCAGGCCTCCCGGTCACCAATCTTCCAAGAACCCACTGTCCAAGAATCAGATCTGGACATGAGGCCATCTCCCCCTCTGTGAGCTAGACAACCAGACAGATGGCTTCACGTGGAGTACACTAACTTCCTCGACCACTCTGAAGGGCAGGGGTACAGCAGCCATCCACTCTTGGCTCGTGTGGAGATGCTGTGACAAGCTGCCTGTAAGCCCAGCTCATGCTTTTCCTCCCCTGTTAACTCATTATGGGGAACTCCCTATGAGGCCTTTGCATATGCGCTGAGGGAGAGGTAGCAAAGCCACAGGAGCGGGTCCCATGGGGGTCGATCCTGGATAATTTACTTGTGCCTAGTGCACCTGCTCAGGCCCAGGCTTGCATGTGCAATTTCCATGTTATAATGAAATGCTGCTGTGCCCATTCAAAATCACATTTGATGATCCAGCGCTTCCTATAAACCCCGATTTTGACAGGTTGTGTCTCATAATTGCTGATATCCATGGTCAGATGTTCAGCCTCTAACAGAGTCTAGGAGCAAACCAGGAGCCACTTTTCAAATGTGTAATACTGTCATCAGGAGCGGGTGTGTTCTTACTCGAAACCCCTAGGCCTGTGTGACTCTCCTATTGGAGCTTGCCAGAGCCTCCAAATGACATCTCCCTCTGCCACAGGTACTTCTAGGTTCTGTGGAATAGAACCACTGACTCTTCTGAGGAATAAGGTCTGAGTGGCAAGATAGTTTTCGCCACACCTCGGGGCAGTGCAGAGCCTTCTCTTGCTCCAGATTCTCTTCAAAGCTGGGTAGTTGAGGGCTAGCTGGGGTCAGGGCAGCAAAACCCGAATGGTATATGTTGTATCAAAATCCAGAGAGACCCACTGAGGACTACACCCATGCCACTGGACTCCTATTTTGGAGGAGTTATCCCCAGATTCAAGTCAAGTGGACCCCAAGGAGCTTCCCCAACATGGCAGACATCTGGACGTCCACAGCAGTTATCCTCTCATGCTGGCAATTAGGTTGTTTGCAAACGTCACCTCCAAGTCCATTTAGCATGAAGTTACCAGTATAACAGACCAACATGACATTCTGTGGGATTGTCACGGATCCTCCAGACTTATGTCAAAAAGCAGGAGGCTGGGCACAGACCTGTAGTATGGCAATAAAGGTTTATGGTTTCCCTGGAAGAAAAAGATAAACTTCATCTGATTATCTTTATTGATGGGTGCTACAAAGAAAGCATTTACTCAATTAACGGGTGCATGGTGCACATGCGCGGCCAGAGGCAAAGTTGATTTATTCCAATGAAGATGCCACATCTGGTACAGCAGCTGTGACTGTTATCACCACTGATTAAGTTTGTGACAATCCAAGTCATTCTGAAAGATCCATCTGGCTTTTCTACCAACCAAACGAGCGAGTTCGCTGGGGGTATATGAGGGATCCCCACCTCTGCATCTTCGAGTGTTGATGGATGCACGAATCTGTTACTCTCCCAGATAATTTGATTTACTATTTTGAGGATGAGGGCATTCCAGGAACTTCCATTTAGGTCCTTCCTACCATAACAGTCCTAACCCAATGGTAAGAAGAGCTATGCAAAGATTCTGATAGTTATTAAATATCTTTGTAGCCTCTGGGACATCGGCAATAGCCACAAGATAAGCTGGTGGCCTAACTGGGCCTTCTGGGAAATAGATTCAGGCTGTGAGTCTGTCACCTGCTATCTTAAGCTACTTTCTCGCCAACAGACCATGGTAGTAACTTGTGTCTCTAGGGATCAATGTCCTATCAGAGATATTATCCAGTAATGCCTAAAAAATCTGGCTATTTCCCACTCCCCAATGCACAGTTGTCCTGTTAATGGGTGACAGGTCTTTCTGCGGAGATTTGGAGTAACAGCTGCAGTCTACTTGATTGATGAGTGGTCAGGTTTTCCCAAACATCTGGTGAAGACAGGTGGATGATGGAGCCCTTCCCTGAGCTATGGGACTTTAAAGGGGGTTCATACTGGGCATGGTGTTGGGTGCACGGGAGAGAGAGCAAGGGAAATCCAGAATCCCTTTTGTGACACGTTGAATTTAAGATGCTTTGAAACATCCAGTGGCAATATCTAATAAATTACTTGGATGCATGAGTCTCAGCAGAAATCTCTAATGGGAAGGCATGAGCAATTAGACTGTGATTGAAGCCACCAACCTGGACAGGAACTTAGTGGAAAGGCAACGTTTAAGGTTGATGGAAAAAGAGGACCCAGCGGGAGACCTAAGGAAGATCATCCAGGGTGGTGCGAGAAAAATCCAGAAAACGGCACATCGCAGAAACCGCGGGGAGAAAGTATTTCAGGAAGGATGCAGCGGTCCACGGCATCCAATACTGCTGGAAATTCAAAAAAGAACGAGGAAGAAAAGATTCCTCTTTGATTTGGTGACATGGAGGTAAGCAGCGACCTTTGCGAGAGCTGTTTCTGTGGAGCTCCGAGGGCAGAAGCCAGACTGCGGGTTCACCCAGTGCGACAAAACACTGCTCATATCAAATCATTCTGTCCTTCCAAAACCAAATAGCTTAACATTTTTTTAGCTCATTTTATGTGCGTTTGACTTTGATTCCCCCCTTATCACATTTTTATGATCCATAGTCCAGAGGACACTTGCTACTGCGTACCCACTGACAGTCCTTTCGTGTAGCTTCTTGCTCCAACAGAAATGTGGCTCAAGCCTCAAGGATGCACCTCCAAGGCCTGCTCAGAAGAGTTATGCTTCCTGGGTTATTTACTTGCCCCTATGTGCTTTTGTGATGATGAAACAGAAGTCGCAGGCAGACAGTTGTGAGGCTGTTAGCATGCTAAAAAGGATGCTTTGTCATTAACATAGCATCACAGTATCCCAAAGAAAACCAGCCTGGAATCCTTCACCCCAAACATCACAGCCTTTACTTCCTCCAACTGACTATAGCCAGAAATTCAGCAATGTGCACGTTTTCTTACGTTTAGCTTTCCTGTGCACTTATTTTACTGCTGAAATGTTCACCTGGGCAGGGTGTTTCTCTCTTCACTTCCCTGAGGTTGTGCAGTCTTGGATCTCTGTTCCTGCTGGCTTTTTACGTTGTGATTCAGGGTGGAATCACATTTGGGCGTGAAATTGATGTATTAATTTCCTTTGGGAGTTTATTCCAAAAAGATAGACAAATCAGAGTAAACCTGGAATTGTGTAACGCAAGGATTACAGAGTAAACAGGACGATAGGAAGGTGGCATTTAGCAGGAAAGACTACTAACGCCTAAGCAGGAAGAGTTTGTCTAAGTAAGCTTTAAACAGAGACTTAACTACCATCTTTCTGTGGTCAGTGTGAGCTAACACAGCACGGTGCTAAGGAAGCGAGGCACTGAGTGACAGCACCTGGAGTCTATCAGAGTTGTTTTCTACATAACGACTCCAAGGAACCTTAATAAAGAGATTCATTCCCGTGGCTTTAGTCATTTGTCTGGACATAAATGGCCTTCTTCTGGTTCCCACATCTCACATTCATGCTGGAAGTGGATTGGTCTTTCTGCAAGCCTAAATTGGTTCCATGTGATAAGAATTTACACACCGTATAAATCCCCCTTGACTGGTTCCACGTTTTGACTCCTGGAATGTGGATGGGTCAGGAGTAAGGTGAATGAATCCATCACATCGTTGTTCTCTTTAGACACAGCTCTTCCTCCAGGGCGGGAAAGAGAAGCACGTTTTTCAATCGAAGGCAGAGTCTCAAGAGGACTCACCCACCAGATTTAGAAACGATCATGAATTATAAATTGGATGGAACCCCATGGTTAGTTGGTCCGCAAACAATGATCTGATGTTGTGACTGCTCATGGAGGCAGCACTTAAGAACATAGGAGGATCCATCCGACTCTAATCTCCCCTCACACGTCTGACACTGCGCTCTGCAAATAGCGGGTGCAAATAAAGAGGAGCTGTTACAGGAAGAGGGTAACAATGGCACTACCAATAACCGAGGTGGTTCCATTCTAATTACTCTGCGTGAAGGACCTCACTCCATCCTCACGCCAGCACCGCCAGGCGGAGATCAGTACTCCATCTGAGGAATGAGCACCTGATGCTCAGGGCCCAGGGAGTGACATGTCACAGCTACTCTGAGCAGAGCTGGCCCCTGAGCATGTGACTCCAGAGCCCATATTTTTAATCACCCACTCTGTAATGTATACGACCTCCGCGAGTGTCTTGCCTTTCTTCGTAACATCCGGATCCCTGACCTTGTTTTACAGCTTCTTTGGGTCTGGGGTGAGCATGAAGGTGATGTGGAGGAATTGAAAGTGATCTCTGCCTTAAAACTTATCAGCATTTTGATTGTAATTCTCAAGTTACATGCAAGAGTGAAGATGGTCTCTAAAAAACAGAACAAAATAATTTTTACTTTTTAGTAAGGCAAAAATGGAGCATATGTTTTTCTCTCCCAATTAGGAGATTTTTTGATATTTTCAGAATGTTTATGTAATTGTTTTTTTCTAAATCAGAAAAGCTACACAGTTTTATATAAAAAACACTCTTCCCAAACCAAAAAGTCCCTTTGAGAACTTAATAATTAATTCCAAAGGAGACAAACTCACATAGACTCCAAGAAGCGGCAGCATAAATATTGACATAGACAAACCGTGTGTGAATTGGCCGGCTGCCCGACATTCTTTCTCAAGGTGAGCGTGGAGGTGTCGGGCGAAGAAAACTAAACAGAGCCGAGCCCACCCAGAAGATGGCTCCAAGAGGACAAGCAAAATGACTTACTTATCACAGTAAAGGAGCTATGACCTGGATAAAGAGAATAACACTTGTAAAACTGTAGATCGACAGGACACTTCCCCATCCTTAGAAAAGGTAAAGACAAGTGGGGATGATGTGAGAGTGGATGGTGTGTGCATTTTTTTTCTTTCTTTATATTTCTGAAATGTGTTAAATATGCGTGGATTTTTAAGAGCACAAATTTTAGAAGTCAGACATTCAATTCAATTTGTATAACGTTGAAATGGCTGTCGGAAAAAGAACTGGACTGTCACGGGCCTTCTACCTGGGGAACACCTGAAAACGTGCTTTCATTGAGCTACAGTCCTGGTGCTTCTCCTAACGTCAGGAGCAGCCTCACTAATCTCATGGGGCACGCACAGTGAGCTGCACACCTGTCCTCCTGCCGGTCTCAGAGCAGTCCCCAGAAGCAGTCAGCATTGTCCTCCTGGCTGAGGCTGTGCAACTCTTGATCATCAACAGATGGCTAACACGTGTTTGGGCAGAAATAACACCCCAGGGCCTGCCTTAACCATCATGAAGACTGCCTCCTTCGAACTATTGGAACATTGTCTTGGTTCGCCATTCAACGGGAATAATCTTTAACAGTATTTTATGCAAAACACCTTGAAAAACAAGAGAAACTAAAATGTTTAAAACATACAGCAAAGCAGTTCTGTGCCACCGCTTTAGCAAATTCTGGATTAGAAGTGAAATGTGAATTTCTCCTTGCTGTTTTCATGTTAAGTTTCGGTAGAAGTGTTTCATGATTGTTGACACCAGTTTGCAAAGGAATATATTGCTTAAACAGGACTAAATACTTTTTGTTTGCTTCCGTTTCAATTCATTGCCTTGTCTTAAACCATTCTGTTAGATATTTCAGTAATCTCTTCAATAATTGGAACCATAACAGAGACGGTCAAGAAAACAAGGTGTCTCAAGTTGGCCATAATAGAACACTGCTATATTCATTCTTCTATTTTCCTTGGTTAATTATGAATGATTTTCCAAATGTTTGATGTTGTGTTTTCTTGACGACATTAGGCAAATTAGCTGTTTAGCTAAATTTACTGGCTACAGTTCCCCATTAACATTCTGGGATTTGATTGGGGGAAATTCTTTATGTAAAAAGACAGGCAGATAATCAGACTATATTAGGATCTAGAAACAGGAGAGTGATTATTTCTTTCTGCAAGATGTATTTTACAAGGCATATAAAGAGCCACACAGAGCAGTGGTGAGGAAGTCTTGGCCTGGACACAGCGCTGGGCTGGGCCACGACAAGCCATCTAACTGTAAGACCGCAATGACAATAGTAGGGCTCTCCCCAGAGTCTTGCTGTAGGGAGAAATAAGACGGCCCCTAATGGACATGCCGTAAGTCCAAAGGGTGCCATGGATGGTCTGAATGATAAAATGCCATAAATATTTTAAACAGATCGCTGTCTGCTACATAGTCATTCCTGAAACAACTACAAATGTTGCAACGTTCACAGGAAGAGCAATTTCACGGGATAATTATATGACTTCTGAGCAGTACTTAAAAGTGAATTATAGGATGCAGTTTCCATGTTCTCAGAGAGCTAATGGGTTTCTTTTCACCGTCCTCTAAGTTCCACCCAGAAATCTCCTGGCGTTGTCCTATCGTTCAAAAGCAAATACGACCACAGGGAGCACAGAACTGTATTTTGCTCCCTGGTGACGCACAATGGTTAGTAATCGTCCCATGAAATGGCACCTGGCATTTAACCCCTTTGGCTGCATTTCAATAAGCTCAACTAGAAACATGCTTCTTCCCCTTTTAATTGAAGGCGCTTTAATCTCCATCACCTTCCCCAAATAGACTTCACCCAAAGGAACCAAGTCGTCCCCTCACTACATGAAGTAAGACTGAAGTAATCTTTCCAAGCTTGGCACTGGCTGATCAGAGATTCTTGGTATGCAAAGACCCAGGGAGGTCATCAAGTTTAACTTTTGCCGCAAGAAAACCCACCTTCACTGTCACTTTACTGATTAAATGTGTCTTTAAAATTCTTCTCGTGGTCTTCTCCTTCAGCCTGTTGGGGTTCTCCATTATTTCCGTTTGTAACCTCCCCAGTAGCTCAGGTGACCCCTCAGCCCTCTGCATCACCCCTCTTCAAACACGCCCTCCAGCGTGTACTGTGTTGGTTGTTCACATTATGCAAATATTAACAGCGGGGTAGGGAGCTGTATAACGACAAACGGATTCTGAATATTTCACACTCTCGCTACTTATGTGATATCACTGAACTTTTGTAATTCTGAATGTGGTCTCGCCAGTCGTTAGGATGTCTGTGTGTTTCTCATGAGAATTTATGAATGATACTAACATCATAGTAGTCTAATTTGGCATTTCCCAGACTGTAATCTATAGAACTCATGCTGAGGTATGTCTTGCCAAAATGATGCCATGGTTATATGACTGCGTAAAATACTGGAACAAATTAAGATACAAAGCATGTTTCTACCCAGGGAGTTCTCAGACTGTTGAACACATTAATATACATTGTGTACACCCAAGAAGGTGCAGGGTTTGTAACTATTCAGAACTCTTTCTTTGTGTGTCGGAGTGGGAGGACGTATTAAGCTTTTGCAAAACTAGTGTTCCAAAGATTACATTTTGGAAAACGTTGCTCCAAAATATGGAATTTTCATCTAGAAGAGAGCTTGATAAAAAGATGGGTTCAGGGATGGTCCAGCAGGATAGCTCCTTGCTCCAGGGTTGCCAGTACAAAAGTGTGGTGAAAGACTGGGCAGTGAATCAGCACTGGGAATGCAATGGGAGAAAACTTCACACCCACCACAGCTTCTCCGAGAGAACCTTCTACAGGACTAGAAAGAATAATCTGAGACCCTTGAAGCGGGGGCAGGGGGAGATCCCCGAAGAGGAGCTTAATTATCAACAAAAGGTCTTTGAACTGGGCAGACTGATCAATGCCCCCACAACCCTCCTTCTACAGATGTTTCTCCTTTAAAAAGACATTAACCAGATGTTTATGCAGGAGACCCAGTGACCAGCCGGCTCTATACCCACAACTCTGATCTAAGGTCTCACAATGTTAAGGTCTAATTGGGTTCTGGTTCATCTTCTCTTAGATTTTCCTCTTTCCTACTTCTAATCGCCAGTCTCTTGAGGGACATATTTTATGTGAAGAATGTGATAGAATTATGAATACATAGACTTATGACAGAATTATGAATCTCGCTAAACAATGACTGGGAATTCACTCTTTTCAAAGAGGACTTAGCAACATGTTAACCCATGGCTAGAGGCTGTAATCCACTATGTCTTGTGTCAGTTCTCAGATTTCCTCTTCTCCTATAGTACTTCTAGGGAAGAAAAGACTATTCTTTCCAGGTATCCTTAACTTTACAATTATTTTAAATTTTAGTATTATTAAATATCTTAGTAATCACATTTATAGAAAAAGAGTCAAATAACATCTCTTGAAGCCTGAACATAGGGAAATTTCAATGTGCTGAGATGGTCTATAGGGTGGGCATTAATCTTCTCCCATGACGAACAGCAGTTTCACATGTATCACGCATATCTAACCATCTTCCATTGCAAGCTTGCTTTTTTTATTAGATTTGAGTCCCCTGAGTGTAATGGCTTTTGTCTTATTTTTACTTCTGTTTCCTCAGTGCCAAGCTCATACTCTGCATTCAGTGAAGATTTCATGATCACAAGATGGAAACAGTGGTGATTTAAAATTTGCAAAATCTATCTGAAATTCTAAGAAATATTTTCATTTTTCCAAAACGTTTTTCAGTCTAATTTGTGACTCAGAGGAAACATCATAAAATCAACATCTATACTCAGAGAAGAATTTTTTCCCAATTTATACTATTCAACTAATTTGTCACAAATACAGTGGAGGCCCCTCTGCAGGTCATAGAGATTTTTATTTGTTTGTGTCACAATCGGAAAATTACTCCTTGTTCTTCTTACAGATTTATTACTGAAAGTGTTTTGTTTGGGATTTCATTTCATTCTCGGAAAGCTCACTCCTATTTTTGACTTGAGTGTTTTAGAATTTTGTAGATATAGCCAGCGCTTTTATGTAAAAGTAGCTGGTTTTTATCATGGTTTCTTTTTGTAGATAACTTATGAATAATTTTGTTTTCATGGAGACTATTTCTAATAGGAAAGTGCAATTCTCTATTTCCTGATCTTTAATTTAGTTGATGATTTGCTGGTGGTGAATTTATTAAGACAACACTAAGTGACAAAAAAATTAATAACAAATCTCTCAAAATAGGAATGTGAGAGGCTGAATTCTCAAATACCTCCTGAAGAGTTCTTAAAAACTCTTGCAGTCATTGTCGTAATCACTGTTTGACATTATAAAATGCACAAAATGACAGTTTTTCACCCTAAGATTATTAAAGGGATTAATAAGGCATGGCATGTAAAGTGGATAACATAGTACAGAAAACACTCAATAAATAGGATCTATTATTATTTTGGTTATAGGCACTAATATATGTGACAAATCCACGTGTGAGATTTCACTGTAGTGGACCACATGAATCTCTTTTTCTGGCTTACCTAACTCCATAAAACACAACACAACAAAGCAAAACAAAACAAAAAATTCAGTTAAATAAAATTGTGTTTTAAATATTTCAGGATATTTTAATTCTGATAGACTCTTGGCAGGACTGAGAATATAATTCATTGACAGTTCTGTGCCTCCCTTGTCACATGAAGGCGTATCTCATCCCCTCTTTGCTGGTTCTTCAAGGGCATGGTGTGGTCTATCGCTACCCACTTGCTCCGGCTTCGTTCTTCTTGAAGTTTCTACCTTTTTTCTATATCACTATTTAAATTCTTCAGGATCTTTCTTTGCATTTGCATTCCCATACGAAACTCTGCGAAGTGCTTCCTGACTCATATGCTATAACCGTCCCTCACATTTGGACTGCCCTTACATGATTTAAATCTTCACATTTTTTAATGCCGTGTTTCAGCCTGTTGATGTGCTGCTGTTTTGATGTGCTTAATTCTTTTCCTTCATGATGTAGCATGGACCATGTAATCAGAAACGTCCTATAGATAACAGCACAGTGTTAGATGTGCATTGGTGGGGCAATACATACATTAGATTTATTAAGTATGAAAAAAACCAATAGCATGGAGGGCTGCGTTGAAGCCATCGTCAGGAAATGGAGCCCTTCCCTGCATTCTTTGCATCCCTTTGGGCTCAGAGTCCTTTAGTTCTGATGCTTCCCTTTCTTGGCAAATCACTCTTCTCTTCCAGCAAACATCTCTAAGTTGCACTCTCCTTTCTCCCTTTGCTTACTTTTTTTTACTTACTTTTTTCCACATTGGAAAAGATCCTAATGTGACCCTCTTCTTTCCAACATACCTTGACTGGCTAGTTTTTTGAGCATAAAATAAAATGCAACCTTTGGAAGGTTATTTATCTATCTTCAGAAAAGTTCATGGGAAGAAAGCCATAGAATTTTCGAATGGCTCATCCATCAAAAATGCAGCTCCACATTGATTCTCTCTGAATTATCAATTTCCAAAAAGCCTCGGGGGTGAACCTCATCCTGTGAGAAGAAATCCTTGATGAGGAAAAGGATGAAGTGATAAATGATTATTCTGGTGTTTTCCTTTGGGAAAGATAGTCAGCTCTCTCAGCCTCAGGCACTAGCATTTCATGAGCAGCCTGGACAAGCGGAGTTTGTGGTGGTAATGATAGCGTGAATCTGGTAATAGCAGCTTAAGCAGAAAGAAGTCACTGCCTAAATATGAGACTTCCATAGTCATTTCTAGCACTAAGAAGCAGCACATTCAATGAAAAAAAAGTGATTAAGAAATAATTTAAAAGGACAGTATTACATAGAAAATTATTGAGCATTTTTGCAGCTACTTATCACACTGGAAAATGTTTTGGTAAATACAACTCCGTCCTTCCTCTTGTTTTTACCCTCTTATTTTAACATCATTCAAGTGAATGTTAACACCGCTCAGTATTTGTGTATCTGTTCAAGGTCTGAGGAATTCTAGATTCCATCTTGAATTTTGTCTTGCCGAGCTTCATGGTGACTAATGACGGCATAAGTTGCAACAAACAGTAAGATCATATGTCACATAAAACTCCCAGTCCTGGGGTACAGCAATAATCATGGTCCTTTCTGTGAAAGGACTCATGGTCTGTGAGGCACACATGTAAATGGCATTTAAAATGAAGAGTGATGACTTCTAAGAAGTGAAGAAGAGCTGAGAGGACCAGACTCAGGCTCGAGCTGCCAAGATTGTCGTGGAAAGTGTGAGGTCCAGGTGAGGCCTGAGGAGCAAGGAATTAGCCGGAGGGTTATAACACACACACACACACACACACACACACACGTATACATACGTACACAAATACAAACACAGAGGTGAGAGTAGAGTAGCATTTTGGATATTCCAGAAATGAAAATTAGGATGTTTGGAGAAGTTGAGAAAAATCATAGCCCTGAAAGAGCTTGAGTATTATTGGATTTCAAAAACAAGAAGGAATGAGAGGAATTATTTTGCATGTTGTAATTTACGATTATTTTGTTCCTAAATGACGGACCTTAAATACGAACTCTGTGGTGTTGGTGAGGCCTGATTCATCCTGGCTGAGCAAGAGAGTAGCTAACAGTCTTTGGGTTTGCTGGGCCAGACCATTCAAGAAGGAAAAAGTTTGGTAAAAGATTAAGGTTATGTCTAGGAAGAACAGACTTTTTAGAGACCAACTTGAGCCAATTCAGTTTTTTATCAATGTTAGGACTTTTCGCCCTAATGTTATAAAGACATAGCAGTGTTATTTTCCTGCCTCTGCAAACTGCTTGGAAGTTCCAATTGGGTCTCTCCATATCTTATATCCTGTTTTCCTTTATATTACTTGACATATTTTCTAGATTAATAATGGCTGTTTGAAGGTTTTTCTGCTGCTTCCATCATCTCTGTAATTTCTAAGTCTGTTTTTACTGATTAATTTTCCTCCTATAATGACTCACATTTGTCTTCTTTCCATGCCTGACAAGTTTTGATTGGCTGTTCAGCATTAAGACCTTTACACTGTTGAGTGCTGGATTCTGTTATATTCCTTTAAAGGGTGTGGCCGTCTGTTCTGGCATGCAGTTAAGTTATTGCAGATCATCTTAATCTTCACGAAATTGCTTTTTGGCTTGGGAAGGCCAGGTCAATAGCAGCCTTTACACTGGGACTACTTTGGCCCCACAACTAAGGTGTGACCCTTCTTAGGACTGTGAAGACCCCATTTCTTGTGCACTCGTTCCACTCTGAGTTGCAGAGCACACAGCCTGGGCAAGGCCAGGGAACACTGGGTCTGCTGCTTCTGGGAGGTGGTTTCCCCCAACCCAAGATGTGCAGGTCAGTTCTCAGCCAGTGACTGGAGGAGACGCCCCGACGATCTCAGCATCTCCCTCTGTGTACCTCCTTCCCTAAAGAGCTCTGCCCTATGGATTTTAGCGCTTGGCCTCGTGAATTCCATCCTCAGTCTCCTCCATTCAGCCTTTCCTGTAGAGAAAAATAAATATATGGGAGGGGAAGGATAATCACTTTGCTGTTTTTCTTCTAATAACATTTAGTACTATCTATCTCTCTCCTGATTCTGAGGCAGTTCAATACTAGAGTAACTGCTAAATGGGTATTTTGACCTCAAACCATCCCAAGTCAAAGATGGATGAATATTGCAGCTATGCACTCAGAAGTTGTAGGAATCCTTCCAGGGTGAGTAATTTTAGCAGAAATACAGTGGCTCCCTGCACAAGGTGGGCAGAGCAGCGCACGCAGGCTGCTCAGGGGCCATCCAGACCGCTGGCTGTCTTAGGGGCTACTTGTGTTCACAGCTGTGTTTCCCAGGGTCTTGATGTGTCTTCGGTACCGGATAAAAAGGTCAATGTCTCCTTTTCTTGGAGGCTCACCAAATGCAACAATCAATCATGGCAAATTTTTAAAGCACGTAAGAATTTACGTGCAGAATATATTGCTGTTTTACTTTTCTGCCCCTCCCCCTATAAATAAAAGAGCAATTCATCTAAGAACTAGGAAAGGCAACTGGATTTTCTGGGAGCCAGGTTAGAGAATCCTGGACCACACACCAGGAGCTCACAGCACCAGTTTTATCTCGAGCCCCTTCTCAGAAAACACGATTAACCCACACAATGGTCTTGCTGCTCTGAGACAGTTGTTTTCAAAAACGAAAACTGGTACTACCCAGAAAATAACCCACAAACACTCCCAAAATAAGTATGTCTAAAAAAATGTTTTGTGATGATCAAATCTGCTACTGAATGGAAGAAATAAAGGGAGGAAAAGGAAGGCAGGAGTCACCTTTCTAAGGACAGACAGACAGCTGTCTTCCCACAACATCTGTGCGTCTGAACGGGTTTTCCCCGCAGCTACTTTCTGCAAGAAAAAGGGAAACTCTGCATCCTACTTTGAGTCAAACCATATATAGAAGAGCCTGAGTGGGAGATTGTGAGGCTCACAAGCCCAGCTGGGAAATGCCTATTCACCGAGGTCTGAAGCGAGCAGTGGGAAAGGGCGCATATACGATTTCCCTTTTAAGGAAAAGAATTTCCTGAGCGCATCAGTCTTTTCCTGCATGTGCAATGTATTTTTTTTCATCCAACAGCTCAGAGCACCCTTGCAATATACATTCATGCCTCCTGACAGGTGAAGGGAGAGTCAGCTATAAATAAGCGTCCAGAAGAGGGGGAAGAAGTTAAGACCAGGAGCTAGTGAATTTGTCGTGTTTTGAGAACACGGGGAGTGCGTTCTATGTTTATGATCTTCTCAGATGCTTCCTTTCCATTAGAGCATCACAGTTTCAGAATATGTACATTTCTTTCACTTTAGATAAACTAGTATAACAATTTTTGCTAAAATTAATAATAGTATTAATTGCAGTTTTGCTACAATTAATAATAGTATTATTAATTATATAACATAAATAGTAGTACACAGCAGTGGATACTAATTAACAACATCCACTGTGATGGTGGGATTAGCGCCTCCCTCCTGACTCTCTCTGAGGAAGAGGCGAATGAGAGATCAACAAACCAGCCTGCCAATTAACCGCCCAATTATCTAAAAGTGTTCAGATGGTGTTGGCACTTTACGCCAAAATTTTCAAGATTAATTTGTAGCTTTTCTTTGTAGCTTCAGGAGAGAAGCTAAGTCTTCTTAGGGAAACCAAGCAATTGTTTTCATGCAGACAATGAAAATGATTAATATTATAAGCATGACCGTACCCTGAGCAAAGTGCCAATGACACAAGAGCAGACGCGACCCTTGTTTAGCAGGGATTTAAAGGTGCGGCAATAGTCCTTCATTCAGAGCACGATTGTGGGCTGTGGATGATTTTTTTTTTTTAACTTAAATTCTTTTTTTTCTAAATTTTCTACACTGAGCGTATATTCTTGGTTTTATATTTTTAAAAGAAGAGAATCATGCTTAGAATGGGAAAGCAGAAAACAAAGAACACTCACATTTCACAGATTCAAAGTGGACAATGAACAACGATGCCCAGGACCAGTCGCAGTCCATCCAAGGGACCACGCTGATGAAGCATGAGCAGACCAATCAGTACAGAGCACACGCTGGCCTGCAGAGCCAGCTGTGTCCTGCAAGAGTACTTGGTAAATGCTTTTCTCAAAATATTGCTTTTAACAATATTGCCTTAAATGCCGGAAAATGCATTTAGCCTGCAAACATGTAAAGACAAAACAATATTTCTTATGTACTCACACCAATAGAGATATGCACATTTATGATAAAATCTGAGCCATATTTTCGCATTACTTGTCCTATGGATGTCTAGACTTACAGGGGAAAATCTTTTGCATGTTGGCCGTCAAATGTGTGTATGCGCCTGTGTGTGTCTGTGTGCGCATGCAAGCACGCACATGTGTGTGTGTCCATATCACTGAATCTCAATCTGGTTAACACTTAGGTCATATCTAAGAAAGATCCAGACAAGGTTACCTCTCCAACAAAACAGAGCCAAGAGCTCAGAATGCTTGCTTCCCGCCAGCTCTTAGAAAAGATGGGTATTAACGCCTGAAGTGTTAAGAGCTGCTCTTTCCTCTCAGGGCTGATTTATGGACGAAAAAGTTACAAATCCATTCTTCTCAAGATGTATCTTGGATAGATTTTGAAGACTCATGAGAAAGCGGGGTGGCAGAGCTAATCTTCAAAAACTCCAGCAAGCTCCCAGTTCTCAGCGTGATTTCTTGAAGCCCTGGAAATCCCACTTTGGGCTCAAAGTCTCCTCTAAAAAGAGTTTGGTGTCAGGAAACAGTGCTCAAAAATGGGAAGAAGAGAAAGACGAAGGAAGAAGAACGTCTCACCACTGGGAATGCAGAGAATCACGGACTCTCAGCCATCCTGGATCTTGTCTGCCATCAAAATGGGTTCCCCAAGAAGGACACCCTGAAAGCACAGCGAGTTGTCCTCCTTGCCCACTCCCACCCTCGCCCGGGGCAAGAAATGCGGAGAGGGCAGGAGAAGCAAGCCCCCTCCCAGGGCCTCTGGATTACTCCAGATGAAACTTGAGACCAAAAAGCATCTGCGTCATATTAGAACCAGCTGCAGAAACATCAAATATCAAGACCGTAAAGCCTGAGGATGTAACTGGTGTACTTCTCGCAAGGAAATGCTTATCCATGGCAATGTTCAATAAATAGATCTTACTGAATCAAGGCCCTTAAATGAGTAGGCAGAACCCCTCCATCATATGCAACCCTGGTCTATCTTCATTCACCATTTAATAGATTTGCCCTCTTTTTCTCTCATTTATTCATTTATGCATTTGTTCATTCACCCAACAAATATTCACTGAACAGCTGTTATGGGCCAGGCTCTGTGTCAGAGGTCAAGGATAAGCATTCATCCCTGGGGAATATGCAAGGGGAGCAGACCCTAGCATTGAAGGAAAAAGAATCATTCGGTCATCCAAGCACAGAATCACAAAGGACGGCCAGTGCTGGGAAGGAAGAGTTCTCAATGTGACAGTTCTCAATGTGACAATGGGATCTCAACTAACTGAAGCCATCAAGGGAGTGGCATTTTCCCTGAGGTCTGGCGGAGGAGTAGGAGCTCATCAGGTGACACGGTGGAGGTGGATCTTGTCCAGAGAGAACGAGGCTGTGAAACCCGGGCTTAAGGAAGGGAGAGAAGGATGGTGAGGACAAGGCCAGGAGGTGAGAGTGAGATGGAGCAGGGACGGAGCGAGGTGATGGAGGCCTCATCAGCCACGTTAGGGATTTTCATCTCCTCCCGAGAGTCTTGAAAAGCCATTGAAGCATTTTAAACATAAGAGATTTGAATGTTGAAAAAGCTACTCCAGGTGCAAGCACAGAACAGCTCAACGGGACGGAAACGAGTGCAAAAACCCAGGCCGAGGGTGACGTAACAGAGAGAGAGTAAGTGGTAATGAGGACAGAACCTGATGAGGAGGGGTACAGCCAGGAGGCAAAGTCACAGAGAGGCGAGCAGGGGACTCATGGGGAGGGGAGGAAGACAGAGGCGCTGAGTGTCGGGGATGACTCCCAGGTTTCCGGCTTGTGCTCTTGGACGGGTATCAACTTTCTAACTGCACTGGGGACCCCTCGGGAAGACCAGTTTAAAGAGGACGCAGCCAGGTTTTGTTTTGGACGTGCTGAGTTTGAGTGACCTTGACACCCCAAATGGAACTGTCAACCTGATAGCTGGATTCACCTCTCTGAAGCTCTGAGAAGAGGTTGGGGGTTAGTGACATAAATTCGTGAACTTCGTGAGTATAAATGGCATCTGAAGACGCAGGTGGATCGAATCACCTGAGGTGAAAGTAGGCAGAGAGGTCGTAGGATGGATCCTTGACCTAGGCTCAGGTATAAAGGTCAGGCAGAGAAACATAAGCTGGATGGAGAGACCACGGAGAGGCGAGCTGAGCAGTGAAAGTAAACATGAGTACAGTATGGTGACAGCAAAGGAGAGACCTGTCCCAAGAAGGAGAAAGTGACTGAGCCAACTGAATTCCTCTGAGAGCAGAGAGAAGCTTATCTTCCACTGAACAACATAAAGACACGTGGAAATAGCAAGGAATACGTTATTATACGAAAAGAGAGTGGACGGGCTGGCTCCATAGTGAGTGGTTGTGTTGCTGCACTCCGCTTCAGCAGCCCAGGGTTTCACAGGTTCGGATCCTGGGTGCAGATATGGCACCGCTCATCAGGCCATGCTGAGGCAGCGTCCCACATGCCACAACCAGAGGCACTCACAACTAGGATATACAACTATGTACTGGGGAGCTTCAGGGAGAAGAAGATAAAAAAATCAAAAAGATTGGCCACAGATGTTAGCTCAGGTGCCAACATTTGAAAAAAAAAAGAAAAGAAAAGTGAGTGGAGAGTGAGAAATGGAGTTCACACCACACTTTCCAGAAATGTGGCTGCAGGTGAAGGGGGGGAGCTGGCGGTGAGAGGGGCTTGTGTTCCCTTCAGTAAAGGGACTATTTGCTCAGGTGTAAATGCCGATGGGAGGCAGGCCTTTTAGAAGGAGAAGCTGGAAACAGAGGAAAGAGAGTAGCATGGACCTTGTGTGTTCCTAGAGCTCTAACGGGAGGGGGGTCTGGGGCACAGAGAGGAACTGGCCCAGGTTTGGGGAAGGGGACCACGCCCCATTGGAAAGGCAGAGAGGAGAAAAGAACCAGGCTGGTTCAGATCCATGTGTCAGTTCTGGAGCTCCCTGTGAAGACGGTGGAGAGCACAGATGGAATGACTCTGGGCTCAGTTTATACAGGGACCTCCCCTGGGCCTCCACCTGTCCCTGGGGGGCATCCCAAGATTCATAGACTTGCAGTTGTGTCCCACACAGGCCAGGACCAGGGTGGAGAAGCTGCTGTGAGCATCTCTCTAATGGGGCCCACCACCCAGCTGTGGGCAGGGGCAATGTCTTCAGGGCCTTTGAGGAGAACCCCGACTCCCGGGACAAAATAGGGTCACCCCTCCCATTCTGCAGGCATCCTCCCCAAGAAATTTCTTCATTAGATTTCTTTTTATAATGCTCAAAACCCAAGTGATAGCATTTCCAGGCAGAACAGGATATGCTGGGGATAGAGGTGGGGAGGAAATCAAGATTTAAATGCCACCTGCATTTGGCTGCAGAGCTTTTAAAAAATGGAAGAGATGTTTATAGCAGCTTTATTCATAACTGCCAAAACTTGGAAGCCACCAAGATGTCCTTCAGCAGGTGAATGGATAAATCCAGGCAATGGAATATTATTCAGTAAGATCATTGGAAGCCTGAAGCTGTGCAGACCTGTGAAACCGGGGCACACAGTGAGGGGAGGTACCACCAGGAGGCAGAAGGAAGCAAAGTCAACTGATTCGTACTGACCCCTGATGGATATTCCATCGTGCAGCAGCTTACAACAACCCGATGGTCGTCATTGGGGCCAGTTTGCAGGTGAGAAGGTGGTGCTCACGTAAAGTGGGGGCCAGTCATATCAAGTGGGGTGGGGTCAAGACTCCAGACCTCAGGGCGATGAGAGCAGGAAAAAGGAGCTGACCTTCGGGTTGGGATACCATACAGACCACAAGACAGGGCCCAGCAGGGAAAGGAGAGGAGGCTGCCCAGGAGGACAGGGACCATCTGGCAGGTCTGTGACACAGGGTGGCAGGACACTGAGCCACCAGGCTCCTCTGCTTGGGAGAAGCATCTGTCCGGAGTCTGTGGGGTGTGAAAGGGCCACTGGCAACAGTGGTCAAGGGGCTGCAGAGAAGGGGCCCAGGCTTGACGTAAGATTGCTGGCCACAAAAGTCCACAAGTGTCTCAAATATACCCTTCCTTCTGGGCCGCAGCCTCACCCGGAGAAGGGAAGAGCTGGGGGAGCCTTGCAGACTTGCCCACAGGTTGACACCATCATGCCTTTGTCTTGCATCTGCTTCTTGCGGGTGTTATGGGGGTGCTCTTGGCAATTGATATGACTACACTCCTGGGAAGTGATAACGGGATAGAGACTCCAACCAGGGCAAGCCCACTATGGGAGACAGGGCTACTGCGGACTCCCCAAGAAGCCATCTCAGTGACAACATCAGAGAGCCACTCGAGGGGCAATAACATGATCAAGATGAATGATAAACAGGACGAGATAGTGAACCCCAAGGGAGGGAGCAAATCCAAAGCCATATAGACAGAATGGCCCCAGTTGGGTGTAGACCTACACCAGAGGACAGCCTCACAAATTAGGCCACGTGAACAGCAGACCAGCATTTGTAATCAGAAGAAACTGAGGAGTTTCATCTGGAATCCAGAGTTCCAAGCATTTATGCAGTGAGTTCTAAGCAAAAAAAAAAAAAGAAAGAAAGAAAGAAAAGAAACTGCAATAATGATTAAAATTGTTAGTCATCCTAGGGCCGGCCCAATGGCCGAGTATTTCAGTTCATGGGCTCCACTTCGGTGACCCAGGGTTTCACCAGTTCTGATCCTGGATGTGGACATGGCACCGCTCATCAGGCCATGCTGAGGTGGCGTCCCACATAGCACAACCAGAAGGAACTACAAGTAGAATATACAACTATGTACTGGGGGGCTTTGGGGAGAAGAATTAAAAAAAATAAAAGATTGGCAACAGATGTTAGCTCAGGTGCCAATCTTAAAAAAAAAATCGTTACTCATCCCCAAAATCAATTTATTATTCTTGTCATTTAAAAAGAAAAGACTGGAATATCATGGTATCATGTGATTAGCCCGGGATTGTGAGCATACTTAGAAAGAGCATTCCTTTTGTGGGATCTGCTGGTTAAATGTTAACTTCCAGTTACAGCTAACGATGCCAAATGTTCATTCCCGTTCAGGAAGAGCCTACTCTGAACTGTATTTATTTCACATGAATCTGCTATTGTAGTTAACACTGTAAGGGTATGAGGAGTCATTCACTAAATTCAGTCATGAGAAATGGAGCACAGCTAGCAGGTATTAATACCACTTAGCATCCCAAGTTCCTAGCTTGCAAAAGATGCGAATGACATTTACCACATGGTTACCAAGGCACAGTGATGAAATGCCCCAGGCTGACCCTCCCAATGGAAGTCACATAGTCTCCAGGAGGTTCTTTTGGTTTTTTGTGTTTTCTTGAAGAAGAAGATTAGCCCTGAGCTAACATCTGCTGCCAATCCTCTTCTTTTTGCTGAGGAAGACTGGCCTGGAGCTAACATCCATATGCATCTTCCTCTAATTTATATGTGGGACATCTGCCACAGCATAGCTTGATAAATCCTGCGTAGGTCCAGGCCCAGGATCTGAACCGGCGAACCTTCGGGCACAAAGTGGAGCACACGAACTAAAGAAGTTAACAGCTGCACCACAGAGTCGGCTCTGAGGAGGTTCTAATAGAGGGGTTGAGTTCTATTCCAGGAAACAAAGGTGCCATAAGACAGAGACATGCCAATTTGAACGGCCCAAGTGAATGTCTTTCCATTTTACATAGCCAGTAGTTTGTAAATAATGCACGTCAGCTGCACAGACACATTGTGCCGTTATGGGTTCTGACAGGTTGCCCCAAATGGCATCATAAACATGGTCCATGTCTCCCATGAAACTGAAGATAGAGACTAGAGGACCTGACTGGGGAAGGTCGCCAAGGGCAGACATTGAGTTTCAGGTTGAGACCAAGCTGGAAAGTGGATTTGGAGCATCTAAAGTCTGAGAGCCTGGATCATCTTGACAGAATTGGGGAAATCATTTGCAAAGCTGACAGCGGGCATGGTAGGATGAGGCAGGCTTCTAGTCAGAAGGAAGCCAGATGGCCCTGGGATTCTTCACAGGGCCAAAGTCACCTATGTAAAGTGTTGATGTAGATGGTTCATATGCTAAGGAGAGAAGCTCCAGCCTCCGAATAAAGAAGGAATACAGTCTGTGAGCCCTGGTCGGTAAAAAATAAATAAACTAATCGAGGATGAGATTAATTCATGAGCGCATCTCTGTGAGGTCCTAAGGACAGCATTCACTTTTTCTGGAGGATAAAATCATCCACACATACTGCCTTTATCTCCACCGCTTTCATTACACCACTTTTGTATTATATCGAACATAGTCAGCTCTTGAAATCTCCAACTTGGACATGTTGTACCCTAGAAATATTCATTCCCTCCATAGTCAATGTGCCACCACAGCATGACTGAGGAGGCTGTGACTTCACACCTATTCCAGCTCACGCTTGCTATCCAACTAATGGGTTCGGTATGTCTGTGCAGCAATGCAAATTGAATAACTAAAATCGTTGATCTCTGCTGATTGTGAATCATGGACAGTGACAACAGCTTGGTGGTTTAACTGAATAAACGGCCACAGTGGTTTGAAAGGTGTTTGCTGTGGCCTGAATGACTGTGTCCCCCAAAAGTTCATGCCAAAACCACTAATGTGACTGTATTAGGAGACGGGCTCTTTGGGAGGTAATCCGGATTAGATGAGTTCTTGAGGGTGGAGCCCCTCTCTGGTCTCCATTGGGTGAGGATGCAATGAGGATGCAACGTCTGTGATGTGGAAGAGGCTTCTCGCCAGAACACCATATACTGACAGCCTGATCTTGGATTTCCAACCTCCAGAATTGTTAGAAATAAATATCTGCCATTAAAAGTTGTCCAGTCTATGGTATTTTTGTTATAGCCACCCAAGATAAGAGTATTCCACTTCTAGGTATAAGACTCGAGGAAAAGACAGGTGAATTACATTGAATGCATCAGTTACATGTGAGTGGTAGGCATATAATATGAACCCTCAAGTTCATCCCCCACAGGAAAAATGAATTATAATCTTTAAATCGGAAGTAACTTCAGAGATATTAGCCTGATAAAGAAGTTATATTATGGCAGGAATGAATGACTAGACATATAAACACCAGAAGAATTTTCTTTTATTCAGGTGATAATTTATTTGATTGAAATGACGCTGCAGAAGCTTACCTAGGGATGGGAAGATAGAAAATAAAATGAGCAGATTGGAAAGCACAGATGTTCTGCAGTGTACTTCCAGTATTGACTCTTGGAGGGCTTAACATTTGCTATTTGTGGACTTGGAAAGCAATCACAGTGGCACTAAATTTGGACTCTTGATTAGTTAATAAAAGTGGACGTTATGTAACTTATGTTCTAATTTCTAACATGTTAATAGTGTATTTTGCAAAAACTTCTAAATTACTTCAACAAAATGTTTGATTAAATGTAGATTTGTTTTAAAATCCCACATTTTTAATCAAGAAGAACCAGTAATTAGCTTTAGGTGTTTAAAGTAGGAGCACACCTATAATTTCATTAAATAGAAGGTGTGTGCCTGGCTGCCAGGAGGAGACCCGGCCCTCGTGTTTGCATGAATAACTATATGTTTCCTATGCCTGGGGATTCATTGGTAATTTAATTTCAGACCAATTAAGAGAGAATTTGACAGTCCCAATTAACCTGATAACCAAGAATCCTCATACAATATAGACCCCACTTAAGAATTTTCTAAATGTGGACAACCACTTGAAATAACATCTTGAAAGGTGTTCAGAAATCTAAATCAATGGAGTCAGTGGCAATATTTCCCCTAGAAACGTGGATCATTTTCAGACCCTCCATGTACAGAATGGATGTTCAATCAGTGGTCAATTTTTCAAGCATTTTATCAATATTCCTAAGGACAGGAGTTCACTGAGCTCCCAGAGCATGTGCTGGGAGAGGCTTCTTACATATGTTGGTCATCTAGTTTAATCCTCACAAACTCTCCTTAGAGTAAAATCTTATTGTCCTCTTAACTGGCGTGGAACCTAAGGCCTCAAGCACTCAGGTCACCGTCCGGAATGAGTAGTGGGGTCAGGACTCCCTCTGGACATTCTGGCTCCTTCCCCCAGCCTGCTCAAAGGGTCCTAAAGAAAAAGCCACTGATTGACTTATTCATTCATTTAATCCCTCTTTGGCACTCAAAAATTATTTTAAAGTAGTTCCAAATAGATTTAACAAAGTGGACTTTTTTAACAATGCTGATTCAAACTATATTCACAAGTGCCGAATGGATTTATGTTCCGAATTAGAATATATTAATGGCTCTTGGTGTTCTCCCAAAGCTCCTTAAATTTAAAATTATATAGAAGATTAAAATAGGCTAATACGATGAAACCAGTTGTCAAGCTGTGTAGTATTCCTCCTGGGGTGTGCACAGGGACCACGCAGGCAAATATCTCTGAGCTCTGCTGCATGCACAGGTAGTCCTGGAGGGAAAGAAGACACACCTTCACAGCTGTGTCTACACCAGGCCAGGACAGTGGTCAACTCAATTCATTTCAAGCAGATGTCAGCCCCACATGCAGAAACAATACACCAACAAATCATTCGTTCAGAACTCCAGACCTGTTTGCTCAACACAGACCTCTGGGAAGAATTGAGTTTGGTTAAATTCGGATTAAATAAACAAAGGAAAAGAATTGTAAATATTTTTGTTATTAAGATTTTTAAAAATTTTACGTAAGGCTAAAATGCCATTTTGTTATATGTGACACAGCCTTCAATTTTTGTCAAGTGCACAGTGAATTATTCTAGGGGTGCAGATTACTCCTTGTTACTATTTATAATATTATAATGACAATTTTTGTTTTTTTTAAAGATTGGCACTTGGGCTAACAACTGTTGCCAATCGTGTTTTTTTTTTTCCTGCTTTATTTCCCCAACCCCCGCCTGTACACAGTTGTATATCCTAGTTGCAGGTCCTTCTAGTTGTGGGATATGGGACGCCGCCTCAACATGGCCTGATAAGCGGTGCCATGTCCGCGCCCAGGATCCAAACCCTGGGCCGCCGCAGCAGAGAGAGCGAACTTAACCACTCGGCCACGGAGCTGGCCCCTATAATGACAATATTTTGAATCCTTGGAATAAAAGTTTCTACATTTTATAGCTGCCTATCAAACAAAAATACCTCATCAGAATTCCTTTTAGAACCTCTGAGAGTGAATTATTAGAGCGGCTGCCAATACCCACTTTTCACGTAAATCTACTCACGGTTAAGTTAGGATCCTGCTCTATGGTTTGTGGAAATATTTGATGCATTTGCATAAGACATACAGGTTTTGGAAGAATGGCCATTTTAATCAGGCTGACTCACCGAGACGAGCAGGGGGAGGTGCAAACCATCTGTCTAACTTCAGATTGATTTTATTTAGCACCTGCAAAAAAATTAGATTTGAGCCCCTTCTGAACCAGGGAAACATGAAGAACCTCTCTAGGAATGCCTCCTGTGTCCTTCTTCAAGGAAAAGAAAGTCAAATTACAAACAAACCACACACACACACACAGTCTGCCCTTTGAAATGTACAGTCTGCAGTTCTGCTCTTCATTCCATAACTCTGGGTCCTTATTTTAGGATTCGAAGACAACATTCAACACTTGTGCTAACATTTGCTGATATCCGTAAAGGCAGAGAGGAAGAAGGTGAAACCATTAACATGTGGGAATGATAGAGGCTTCTGCACTGAGAGAGGTAATTATGTAATTTGCCAGTTCATAAGCTATTTTCCTAACGGTTACAAATGGGCACCCTATCTTCTTTATGAACGAATATTAACATGCCATGAAAATAAAGAGATTAAATCCCAAGTTATATTTCATTGCATTAAAGAATGCCTAGAACCTAGCAAGCCCTCAATAAATATCAGTTGAATGGATTTAGAATATTCCCTAGTTTTCGAGGATTTTTAAATGATAAATGGATTTGAACTTAAATGTCTCTCCTTCATCTATGGAGCATATCCTGAAGATTTTGTCCTATAGATCTTGAAGTAAATTATTGGATAGATTTTTCTGATGTTGAAATTTGTGAAATTTTCTTGTCTTCTTGACTGAGCACCCTTTTGTGACTGTCATTTTTCCTTGCCCATTCTGGGCTTTTATTTACATTTTCAGTCTCTCATCAGTCTTATTGGAGATTTAATTATTATTAATCTTTTCAAAAACTCAGCTTTTGCTGAGGTTCTCTATTTTTTTTATTTCTTTTTTTGTTTTACTCTGATGCTCATTTTTTTTCCCTGGCATTTTGAGTGGAAGATTCAGCTTGCTTTCAGTGTCCTTTGTGCCTGCAGTTAGAATGAAGACTTCCCATCCGGGCGCTGCCTTAGCGCTGTCCCTGTCACGTGGGGAATGCTTTCTTCCTCATTCCATTTTCAGTACCGTTCTTATGATTTCTTTTTTAGTCCAAGGGTGGTTTGGAAGTATGATTTTAGATTTTTGAAACAAGAGATTTTTTAAGCTTCATCTGTTAATTAGGTCTAACTTGATCCTATTTTTAGTAAACGAGACTGTTCAGTTATTTTTCTCCTATAAATGTATTAAGATATGCAAAGTAACCTACTACATACTCTTTTTTGGTAAATGTTCCATATGGGCTGCAGAAGTATGAATTTTTATTTTTTATATGTAGAGTTATATATAGTACATACACATGTGTGTATGCACCTACAAATATACATGCACACGCACACATAAAATTGCTGTATATTAGGTTAGTAATTGTTATTTATTGTCCTTTTTTGTACGCTTGAGTTGAAAATTTCCCAACATATGTGTTAAAATCTCTGAATAAAATCTATTTTCCTGGAAATTTTGTCAATTGTTGTTTTCTGAATTTTTTAGCTTCTATCGTTCATAAGTATTGCATCTTCTGATTCATTTTTCCAGTGTATTGCATTTTTCTTTGTCTCTTATGGTCATTTTGACTTAAATTACATTTCCCTTTAAAATTTCTGCTTTTTCATTCATTGTTTTGTTTTTGCCTGATGTATTTGCATGTGTTTTCAAACTGTAGTATTTTTATGGATATTGTAGAATATCCATGCTGAAATTTTTTGTCAATTATAGATCATATATTGATAGAACTTTCTCTTTCATTAAATCTGTAATATTTTTATTGAATTTGATGCAAATACATGTATTATAATCATATTATATTAAAATTTATCTTTATCATTTACTCGTTTCCTATATTCAATATTAAATTTTTTCCTCGTTTCTTTTTATTAGACACAGTAAATTTTCCTATGCCACTTTAAAATTGATCAGTCTCATGTCAATTAATCTGTGGTTAACATTGTCTCATGTCTATTTCTCCATAAGCTAAAAGAAAAAAAAAACTCTTATGATCAAATTTCATATATGCATGACTTAAAGAATAATGGTAAAAAGATACCCAGGTATGCACCACCCGCAGTAAACAAGGAAACATTACGGAATATTTCTGGAAGACTCTTCTCATCTGCCATCACATATTCCACATTCCCACAAGGAGCCACCATTTCAAATTCTGTGTTTATCATTCCAGAATTTGTACTTCAAGTTTTGCCAAACATGGCATAGATCCCTAAATGATATGTTGCCTCATTTGAATGTTACTGAAATTTATACAAGCAGGATTCTACTGTACGCAATTTTCTTTTTTTGCTTATCATTGCGTGTTTGAGAAGCATCCACATTGATAAACAGGTATTTCATTAATTTTCATTCATGTATACCTTTACTGTTAAATGAGCCACAGAATACTTTACACTTGCCTAAAAATGGACATTTGCACCCACTTGTTTTTATCTTTTTATTACGGTGAGCAATGCAGCTGTAAACATTCGTACACATCCCTCTGAAGGCCCATGATTTTCTCTAGGACGTGTATTGTCAAACTTGTTATTCTTGCCAATCTGGTCCGGAGGGAAAAGCTATCCTCTTTTAATTTGTATTTGTGCTCTGCTAGCTACTAATGACAGTGACTAGATTCTCACGTGCTATTTCTTGGCATCCATTTAAAGTGTACATTTCAATGACTTTTGATGGTTGTTTACATCCATGAAACCACTCCCACAATCAAGATACAGAACATCGCATCTGCCCCGAAAGATTCCTCACATTGCACAACGGTCTATCGGCCCTTCAACACCATGTACCCCTTGGTGTCTGGCTGCCTTGTCTCAGAACAATGATCTTGAGATTATTTAAATTGTTTTGTGTATCAGTAGGTCATCCCTCTTTATTTCTAAGCAGTATCTATTTGGAGACAGTGTCAGATCCCACAGGTGAAGGGCTCAATCCCACAAGACTGCCTCCACTTCACATGCCAAGTACAAGCCCAGATTGTCACCTGGACTTCTCACCAACCGTCTATAAACTGGAGGTTTCCTCAGCCTCCTCCTTTGGCTTGGTAATTTGCTAGAATGGCTCACAGAACTCGGAAAACATTTCTCCTACTAGACTACCAGTTTATCACAAAGAATATAACTCAGGAGCAGCCAGATGGAAGAGACGCATAGGCCAGGTGTAGGGAAGAAAGGTGGAACCTGCGTGCCCATTCGGAGTGTACTACCCTCCCATCCCAGCACCTCCATGTGTTCACCAACCCAGAGGCTCTCCAAACCTGATCCTTTTGGGGTTTTATGGAGGCTTCATGACATAGGCATAATTGATGAAACCATTGGCCGTTGGTGATTGGACTCAACCTCCAGCCCATCTCCCCTTCCTGGAGGTCGGGGTGGGTGGGGGAGGTTGGGGGAGCTGAAAGTTCCAACCCTCTAATCACACCTCCATCCTAGGGGCTTTCCAAAAGACACCTCATTAACATAAACAAGTGTGGTTAAAAGGGGCTGGTTAGGAACAACAAAAGATGTTCCTTTCATCTTTATCACTCTTATCACCATGAAATTCCAAGGGTTTTAGGAAGTCTGTGCCAGGAATGGGAGCAAAGACCACATATATATTTCTTATCATAAATTAAGATATCACATCAGCTTTATGGAGATTTAATTCACATAACAATTCAATTATTTTCCTTGTATTCACAGATCACACAAACATCACCACAAGCAATTTTAGAATATCTTCATCAGTCCAAAAAAGAAACACTGAACACATTAGCAGACTGTCTCCATTTTCCTCCATTGTTCCAATTCTAGACAACCACTAATCCAGTTTCTATCTCTGTAGACTTGTCTATTCTAGATACTTCCCATAAGGGGAATCATATGTGACCAATATGTGGTCTTTTGTGACTGGCTTCCTTTGCTTAGCATATTTCCAAGGTCCATCCATCTCGCAGCATGTATCTCTACTTCACTCCTTTTTATTTTTAATAATATCCCATTGTATAGCTAAACCATATTTCATTGATCCATTCATTAGTTGATGGGACATTTGGATTATTTCCACTCTTGGCTTTTTCTATAATGCTATATGAATATTCACGTACAAGTTTTTAGGTGGAATTATGTTTTCACTTTTCATCACTATTTATCTAGGATTGGAATTGATGAGTCATATTGCAACTCTACGTTTAACATTTTGAGATCTGACAGATTTTGTTTTTTTACTGCAGCTGCACCATTTGACATTTTCACCAGCAGTACAAGAAAATTCCAATTTCTCCACATCTAGATGGACATTTGACCTTTAAGAAACTGCCAAATAATTTTTCCAAAGTGATTACATTGTTTACATTTGCACGAGGATGGGGCGAGTTCCAGTTCTCCACTGCCTGGCCAACATTTGGTATGGTCAGTGGTCTAAGTTTTACCCATTTTAGAGGATGTGCTTTGGGGTCCCATTGTGCTTTGAATGCGAATTTCTCTGGTGAGTACTGATGCTCTCATGTGCTCTTCTTTTCCTATCTTCTTGAGGTGGAACCAGGGGCCATTAATTTTAGAACTTTCTTCCTTTCTTAAATAAACATTTAAAGCTGTAAACTTCCCTATAAACACTGGAATGGTCCTACGAATATTAATGTCTTTTATTTTTCTTATCATTTAATTCAATATTTTCTGATTTCCTTTGAGATATTTCCTTTGACTTAGGGATTATTTATAAGTGTGATGTTTATTTTCCAAATATTTTGAAATTTTCAAGATAACATTGTTATGGATTTCTACTTTAATTTTGTTGTGGTCAGAGACCAAACTTGTGTGATTTCAAACTTTTCAAATTTATTGAGACTTGTTTTTGTATATACAGTTTATCTTGATAAACATATCGTGTATAGTGTAGTTTGGGAGCATAGTGTTCTATCGTCAGTTAGATCATGGTGAATAACAGAGTTATTCAGATCCTCTACGTCTTTATTAATTTTCATTTAGTTGTTCTATCAATTGCTGAAAGAAGGATTTTGAAATCTCCTACTATGTCCAGGGAATTCCCTAATCCTCCTTTTAATACTCTTGAATTTTCTTCACATATTTTGATGCTTGTTTACTAGGTGCATATAGATTTATGTTTGTTGTGGATTGATTCTCTTATCAATTTGAAATTTTCTTATCTTTGATAACAAATTTGGGTCCTGAATTGTATGTATTTGCTATTAATGGAGCGACTCCAGCCCCCTTATGCTTACTGTTTAGATAATATATTTTTTCCATCCACTTACTTTCAACTATTGTGTATGTCTAAAGTGCATCATCTTTTATAGACAATAAACAGTTGGGTTTCCCTTTATTATCCATCCTGATAATCTCTGCCTTAAATGGAGTGTTTCATCCATTAGCATTTAATATAATTATTGATATGGTGAGATTAAGTCCATCATTTACCGTTTGTCTGTTGTTCCCTATGATTTTTGTTTCTCTCTTCCCTCCTTCCCACTTTCTTTTAGATTATATAAATGTTTTTAAATGACATTTTAGAAAAAACTTGGCTTCTTAGCTGTACAGCTTTGCATTTCTTCATGCTTGCTCTAGAGATTACAGCATACGTTCTTAAGTTTTCACAGACAACGTAGAGTCAATATTGCACTTCACATAAAATACAGAAATCAATAACCATACTAATCCATTTACCCTCTTCAGCCATTTCTTACACTGTGATTATCATATATATTGCATCCATGCCTTATAAACCCTACAAGACAGTGTTACAGTATTTACTTTAAACAATCTTATGGTTTTAAAGAAATTGAGAAATAACGCCTTTTATGGTTGCCTATAAATTTCCCATTTCTGACGCTTTCTGTTTATTCCTGAACACCCAAGTTTCCTTCTGGTATCACTTTTCTTCAGTTTGAGCAACTTTGTTTAGAATTTCTTGTAGTGTAGTGCAGTTTTCATGGCAATGAATTCCTTTAGTTTATATTTTTTTGGGAAAAAAGTCTTTATTTGTAATTCATTTCAAAAGGATATTTTTAGTGGACATTGAATTCTGGGTTAACAGATGTTTCGTTTCCTCTTTTACCAATTTAAAAGGTTTTTCACCTTTTTGTGGGCTCCACGGCTTTTGGTGAGAAATCTGTGATGATTAAAATCATCATTCTCCTGTATACAATTTGTCATTTTTCTCTGGTGATCTCAAGGTTTTCTCTTTATGTTTGATTTTCAGCAGTTTGTCCATGATGTGACTAGTCATGTTTTTTTTTTTTTAATCCTATTTTGGGTTCACTGAGATTCTTGATTCTGTTAATTTGCATCTTTCACCAAATTTCAGAAGGCTTTGACCATTGTTTCCTCAATTAATTTTTCTGCCTCGTTCTCTCTCTCCCTTTCTTTTAAGATTCCTCTTATTCTCTGTCACCTTTCCTTTTAGGACACTGTCACACACAGACTAAACTTTTTGAAATCGTCTCACAGTTCTCTAAGATTTCATCCATTATCTTTCTCTCTCCAGGTTTTACGCTTTTTATTGACCTGTCTTCCAGTTCACATGCTCTTTTTCCTGTCACCTCTAATCTTCAACTGAGTTCTTCCAGTGAATTTATTACTGCAGATATTTTATTTATCAGCTCTTAATTTTCCAGTTGCTCATTTTCTTATTTTCTGTTTGCCCATTGAGATTTCCTGTGTTTTCATTTACTATATGTATATAGATATAGATATAGATATATACATATATATATTTTTTGCTACACCCAGCATAGTTGTTTTCGGGGTTTTTTTTGCAGAGAAAAATTCACACTAAGCTAACTCTGTTGCCAATCTTCCTCATTTTTTCTTCTTTTTCCTCCCCAAAGCCTCAATACATAGTTATGTATAGCTGTGAGTTCTTCTGTTTCTTCAATGTGAGCCATCACCACAGCGTGTCAACTGACAGACAAGTGGTGTGGTTCCACACCAGGGAACTGAACCTGGGTGGCTGAAGTGGAGCGTGCCGAACTTTAACTGCTAGGCCATCGGGTCAGCTCATACCAAGGATAGTTTTAAAGTTGCTTTAACGTTCTCATCTGATCATTTCAACATGGAGTCATCTCAGGGCTGGCATCAATTGATTATCTTTTCCCTTGAGATGAGGTCACATTTTCCTGGCTCTTTGTAGGTCAAGTAATTTATTATTGTATCCAGTATACCTTGTAGATTCTGGATTCTCTTCCATTGCTCAGAAGAGTATGGATGTTCCTATTTTAGCAAGCAAATGACTTGACTAGACACAGTGTACAGAGCATCATGCCAATGTTACACAGACAGAGCAGATTTTATCTCAGATTTTTTTTTTTTTTGAGGAAGATTAGCCCTGAGCTAACATCTGCCATCCTCCTCTTTTTTTGCTGAGGAAGACTGGCCCTGAGCTAACATCCATGCCCATCTTCCACTACTTTATATGTGGGACGCCTGCCCAGCATGGCTTGATAAGCAGCGCATAGGTCTGCACCCAGGATCCAAACTGGTGAACCCTGGGCCACCAAAGCAGAATGTGCAAACTTAACCACTGCACCACTGGACTGGCCATCAGCTTTTTAATCCTTTGTTACAGCTCCTACTAGTCCTCACCATGCACACGGGGTTCAAAGTTGAGCTGGAGCCTTTGCCTGCATTTACACTCGGAGACAACATGTCCTCCTTTTCGTCCCCTCATCCCTGGGGTTCTCCTTCATTCTCCTGGCATCCTGGCTGCTCTGGGCTTCTCTCCCTGGTTCCTCCAGCCTGAGAGATGGTGGATTTTCTTTCAGAGTCTTACTCACCCAGGGTGCCTGCTGCCTCAACAGAAGCTTCCCTAACACTAAAGACTGGAAGAAAAATGGAAACGTGTTCTCTGCTCGTCAGTTGCCTCACATTCTACTCCCCTGCAAAACCTGCCTGCTCTTGTCCAGTCCCCGGACCCCCAAACAGTAGTTATTTGTATCTCTTGTGGAACTTAGAACCATTATTAGCAAGCACGAGGTCAACAGGAGACCCTAATGAAATCTTCCATGCGATGCCTCTTTGTCTCTTTTATGCAATTTCCTCTTTGTCTATTTATCATCTTCTTACACACATGCACATACTTACATGAAAAATACATGTATAGTCACGCACTGCATAATGATGTTTCGGTCAAAAACATACCACATATATGGTAGTGGTCCCATAATATTGAAAAATTCCTATCTCCTAGTGATGTTGTAGCTTTTGTAACATCATAATGCAATGCATTACTCGCGTGTTTGTGGTGATGCAAGTCTAAGTAAACCTTCTGTGCTGACAGTCTTATAAAAGTACAGCAAACACAATTACCTACAGCACACAACACTTGATAGTGATAATAAACGACTGTTACTGGTTTACGTTTTTCTATACTATGCTTTTTACCATTATTTTAGAGTGTACTCTTTCTACATATATAAAAAAATTTTACTGGAAAATAGTATGCCATTTTATACCGGAGGCAGCCTCATATATTTTGTGTTGACCATGACTCTTGTTTGCATCATTTTCTCTTGTGCTTGATGTAACCTTGTGTTGTTTTCTTCATCATGGCCCCTAAGCGTACAAAATCCACTGCTAATGTTGCCAGTAAGAGGCCACATTGGGTGATTGACCTGAAAATGAAATTAAAAGTGATTAAGGACTACGAAGGTGGAAAATCAGTGATGCTTATTGCTCCCTAGTCATGCAGGTCCCATTCCCCCACAGCTATGATCTTGAAGAACAAAACAAAATGATGGAAGGTGTTAAAGCATCTGCTTCCTTGAAGGCAACGAGACTAACAGAAATTTAAGAAGGGCCTGTATCAGACATGGAGAAACTTCTAATGACCTGGATTGAAGACCAGACACAGAAGTGTATCCCTCTCAGTACCATGGTGATCATGGCCAAAGCAAAAAAATTTGTTTATGATGTTGAATTTACTGCTAGCTCTGTGTGGTTTAAACAATTCATGAATCGTTATTCATTATATAATGTGAAAGTGAGTGATGGGTCTGTGAGTGCTGATGTGAACACAGCTGAAGAATTTTTGAGAACTCTAGATAAGCTGGTCATGGAGGAAAATTACTTACCAGAGCTAATATTCACTATAGAGGAAACCTCTGTACTCTGGAAACAGATGCCTCAAAGGACTGTCATCCATAAGGAAGCCAAGTCAATGCCAGGATAACAGTCTTGCTTGGGGGTATCGATCATTGTAGGCTACACATGGAAACCCTTTGTGATCTGGCACAGTGAGAACCCCAGAGCTTTCAAGCATATCAATAACCACACACTGCCAGGGTAGTACAGGAGCTATAAGAAGTCATGGATGAACCAGCTCCTCTTCCAGGATGCCCCCCTGAATTGCTGTACTACTGAAATGGAGAAATGCTGTTTGGAGAATAACATACCTTGCAGCGTTTTGCTTATTGTTGATAATGGTCCCAGACATCCTCCTTTATTGATAATCTTTGTCCCAATATCAAAACAGTGTTTCTCCCTCCAAATACCACCTCTTTGATCCAACTAATGGATCAAGGAGTTATAGAGGCTTTTAAGGCCTGCTACCTGTGGAGGACTTTTCCCAGGCTATTGTTGCAGCTGAGGAAAACACTGATGCAATTCTGGAAGGATTACAGCATCTATGACTGCATCAAGAACCTTGCTTGGGCTTGGGGTGATGTCACCAAGGAATGTATGAATGGCATCTGGAAAAACACACTCCAAAGGTTCGTCCATGACTTCAAAGTATTTGCCACCCTGTCTGGTGGAGGTTGCAAAACTCACCAAGGCTGTGGCTGAGATGGCAAATAACTGTAACCTGGGCAGGGATGAGGAGGACGCTGAGGAGCTCCTAGAGGGGGCTCCTGAGGAACTGACTAATGAGGAGTTCTTGGAACTGGATCAGGAACACAGAGCTGAAGAAGAGGCAAGAGAAAAGGAAACTACAGGAGAAGAAAAAGAAAGACCCTCAAGAAAATTCACAGTGAAGGGTTTAGCAGAAGCTTTTGCAGACCTCACCAAACTCCTTAAAAAGTTTGAAAACATGGACCCCAACACTATAAGGTTGTCATTAATAGAGAGGAATGTTCATGGTGCATTATCTGTTTACAAGAAAATCTATGGTGAAAAAAAGAGAGCAAGCAAACCCCCATGGACATACTACTGAAAAGAGTGACACCTCTTCAAGAAGAGCCTCAGGCAAGTCCTTCAGGAGGTGTTCCAGAAGAAGGCACTGTTATCATAGGAGACGACAGCTCCATGCGCCTTATTGCCCCTCAAGACCTTCCAGTGGGACAAGCTGTGGAGGGTGGTAGACAGTGAGATTGATGCTCCTGACCCTGTGTAGGCCTAGGCCAATGTGTGTGTTTGTGTCTTAATTTTTAACAAAACAGTTTAAAAAGTAAAAAAGTAAAATAAAAAATTTTTAAATAGTAAAAACCTTATGTAATAAGGATATAAAGGAAGAAAATATTTTTGTACAGCTGTACAATGTATTTGCGTTTTAAGATTGTTACAACAAGAGTCAACGTTAAAATTTTTTTTTAAGTTTATAAAGTAAAAAAGTTAGTTTAAGCGAAGGTTAATTTATTATTAAAGAAAGAAAAATATCTTTTCAAATTTAGTGTAGCTGAAGTGTCCAGTGTTTATAAAGTTTAGAGTAGTGGATGGTAACGTCCTCGGCCATCACAGTCACTCCACACTCACTTGCTGACTTACCCGGAACAGCTCCCAGACCTGCAAGCTCCATTCATGGCAAATGTCCTATGCAGGTATACTATTTTTTATCTTTCATACCGTATTTTTACTGCACCTTTTCTTGGTTTAGGTATGTCTAGATACACAAATACCATTGTGTTACAGTTGCCTACAGTATTCAGTACAGTAACACGCTATACAGGTTTGGAGCCCAGGAGAATAGGCTGGACCATCTAGGTTGTGTAAGTGCACTCTGTGATGTTCACACAACAACGAAATCGCCTAATGATGCATCTCTCAGGACCCATCCCCGTCACTAAGCAATACGTGACTGTAGATATGTACATCCTAGATTCTACACACTGCTTGATTGCTTGTGTTTCAAATATGCTCTTCAAACTTATGGCTTGTCTTTTAACTTTTTTGTGATAATCAGAATTTTTTAAGGTAAATCTAGTCAAATGTATCAATTGTTTACCTAATGGTGTGTATTTTTGTGTCTTGTTTAGAAATACTTCTCAGATCTCATGATTATGTTGATATTCTCCTCTGTATTCTTGTAAAATTTTAAGTTTTACTTACTACGTTAAAGACTGTAATCAATCTAGAATTGATTTTTATGTATGACAGGAGGTGGGGATCTAACTTCTTGGGTTTTGGTTTTCTGGATGGATAACCAAAAGTCACATGTCATCATTTACTAAAAAATCAGTCTTTCCCCCACTGGCTTGTTGTGTCAACTCTATCAAGTGTCTATAAATGGACAAGTCAATCTTCAATGGTCTATCTGTCTACCCCTTCTCAAGACATCATCTTACAACTGAGCACAACCCTAACAGATACAGAGGTCCACAGGCACCCAAGTGGTTGCAAAATAAACTTTGCCAACTTTAGGACTTTGCCTAGAGTTGGTTGGTTCTGCACAGCCTTGTGTGGTCAAGAACCTCAAAACGCCTCACAGCCTGATCAAGAGACACAAGGTGAAGAGTTGTCCTCCCGGTACAAATGAACAGAAGTAGAGCTGTAGGCAGCTTGCACAGTCAGCACAAACTCTGAAATGAAATTGCCTGAGTTCAAAACCTGATTTTCCCACTTCCTACCTTAAGTTAAATGATTTGCCCTTGGGAAATTACTTGACCTCTTTCAGCTCCAATTTCTCATTTCTAAAATGGTAACAATAATGGCTTCAGACCTCAAGAGCTGCTATAAAATTTAACTGTGAAAATAGATGGAATACACCTGGCAAGATGACCAGCAGTGCGCCATAGAGAAAGGACTTAGCTAACCAAATAGAGTTCTACAGGGCAGACATTACACACTGGCCACTCATTCCCATCCCCACCCTGTTCTTCTCACTTCCAGTCCTCCGGGTGGAGATTCCAAAACCACCTTTACAGGTTTTCTTGCCCCTGGGATTACTCAGGCCACCTGACTTCTGCCAAACCAGCAAAATCTACCAGGGAGCGAATAATAGGCGGTGAGAGCCAAGGTGTCCTTGCAAGCGTGATGGCTAAGATGTCTTCTCGGTGGGGCCAGTGAGGATGCAGTCCCTAGTCCCAGTAACCATGGCAGTGATGCTGTGACAACAATGGGTATGGGGACTTCCCCTCTTGGTCCAAGCTAAGAGCTTTCAAACCACATTTTCTACCTTTTCCGAAGATCCTCTGACCTATCTAATATTTTTGTTCATTCATTCAACAAATATTTGCAATGCACCTACTGTCCGCTCGGTACTGCTTAAGTGTTTGGAATCCATCAGCAGATAAAATGGACAGTGATCCCAGCTCTCGGGTGCTTACGCTGTAGCAGGTGAAGATAAACATTCATATGCTATAGAATGAATGGATCATTCTAATAGCACAGGACAAGGTGGAAAGTGCTCCAGAAAAACAAAAAGTAGAGTCAGAAAGAGCGATGTTACAATGTGGCAGAAACAGAGCAAGGGCTGCAATTGTACACAGTGGGGTGGCTTGTCCTCATGGAGCAGGTGAGATCTGAAAGGAGGCTCGAAGGAGGGAGAGGGTTTCCCATGCACACGTCCTGGGGAAGTTCACTGTCACAGGAAAGGGAGACTGTAAGGCTGGCATGCAGGATACGCGCCCCCTTTCAGGGAACTGTGTGAGGCCAGTGCGGCTGCAGGAGGGCGAGCCTGCGACAAGGGAGAGAGAAGAGCTGGGTTAGGGGCAGAACAGGCGGCTGAGGTCCAGCCACAGGAAAATCGCTGAGCTCCTCCCTGTGGCGCCATCCCCAGCCCTCATCCCTGGACCACTTGATTTTCCTGACACCCGTCCAGCATCAGCTCAGGGTTCTCTCCTTTGGAAGCATCCTCAGCCCCCACAGTTCCTTGCCCTCAGCCACTCTCTGAGCAGCTCTGCTCCATGCTCTGCCCTGTGAACAGTCCTTCTCAGGAAAGGGAGTGAGTCTTATTTACCTCTGTATCGTCAGTTCCCATTTGGAAGAGATTCAACTTTTAAAATAGGCGAATGAGTGGACTGGAGAAAAACATTATCTCTGTCTTCCCCCTTTAGGTCAATTAATAGTTACAGCCTACGTTTTCAAGTGGTATATATATCACATGTGAAATTGTGCTTGGATTTACAAGTCCCATCTATAATGTTCTTAATGCAGTATTTCTAAAGCATAAGTTCCTTTCAATAATAAGATAAATTTGACTGAAATGGTTTCAGCTTGTTACCACCCATAAGGAAGCAGGTATTTCTCGTGCCTAGACCTCAGCCTGGGCGTGCATTAAGCCCTTTGGGGTGTGCTTCCAGACTGCCAGGCTGGCCAATTAGTGAGTTACTGCCTCAGTGCCTGTGCTCTGTTCACTTCTCCTTGGGCCCGAAAGAGCTTTATGTAACATTAACATGTACTTCCATAATTCAGTGTACACTTGACTTCCCTCGGGTTTTCAGTTTAGAGATTTTGGTCAAAAAATCCGTATGGAACACCTTCATGTATCAAAGTGAAGAAGCTCATGCCTACAGATAAAAAGTTTAATAACATTTACATGTTATTGCTGCATTGTATACATATATGCAAACAATTCTAAGGAAACCAGAAGAGTTTATAGGCCAGAACGATTACACGACATGGGTCATCCTAATTACCACACATCCTCCAGAACTTGCTGTACGTTATGAAGCGAGTAACCTCGTTGACCAAACTTGGTAAGACTGTACGGTTTACTCACTGACTCATATTCTTTGGGGAAAACTTACTAGTAATTTTAAATACTTTATTGCTAAGCTCACATCCTCATGTATGCGTTTACACAATGCTAATTACTCATACAATTGAAAACTGTACCTTTTTTTATACCAAATACCCTGTATGACTGGATCTGAATGTATTAGCATTAGGGTAGGTTTCCTCAAAGGTTAGGCCTATTCACAGAAAATGCAGATTTAGACTTGTTATTTTAAAAATTTTTAAAGAAAGAAGATAGTTTTTTATATATATGAGGGTTGATTTTTGGGTTATACATTATATTAAAACATATTGCAATAATTATATACATGACATTATACTTTTCTCTAAACAATCTTATGAAAGAACATTATGTGTGTGTGTATGTCCTGGTGGGTTCAATTCCCTTCTTTACTCTTCCTTTTCAAAATTCACAAATTCACTTATCTATACTTGCCCAGTTATTTTCGAGGTATGTTTTAAAACAAATTTATGAAATTCCAAAAGAAATTCACTTAGAGTTTCTTTGGAATTACTTCAGATTTATAAATTAATATGGAAGGAAATTATATTTTTGCAATATCCTGTCTCCATCCTGGAATTTGTTTTATCTGTTATTTATTCGATAAAAAAAAATCCTCCGTAAATTTAAATTTTCTTCATCTAGTTTACTTACACTTCTTGTTAAATTGTCCATAATGTTAGGAAAACTGTGAGCTCAGGAAAGGATGGAATAAGAGTTTTGTATTCTGTGTCACGTCCACATCACCACATAAGGGGATGTGATTGGTCCACAGAATTTTTCCGCATGTTAGAATGGTCATTTATAAAGAAATCGTCTGTGTGCAGCACCAGCTCATCATCCAGCAGACGGTGTAGCAGGAGTTCTCGTAAATTTCACAGACTAGGCATTACCACAATGCAATCAACAAAAACAGCACCATTATTACTAGATCAGTTAATTGCGTAGTAAGAATTTTATTTGAAACTAAAATTCAATAATAAAATGAACGAGGGTTTTCTACGGACGCTTCATAGCTTGTATTTCTTAAGAGTAAACAGAGAAAAATGACAGTCAAGCATTGCGTTTTTAGAAAACAAACCACAGACAAGGAATCCCTGCCTGAGCACAATATGGCTCTGTTTCTTTAGCTTTTCATGAATTAATGAATCACTATCATTCTTCTCTCACCATGCATCCAGCTTAAACGTGGAGATTAACCTTATGGAAAAATGACTATGTAGAAGTTAACTTGACGTTTCCAGTGAAAATATGGAGTTTTATTACAATAATCAGGAAATTTTAACTCTCAGCTTTTTGGAGTCTCTAGCATCACAGTCTTCACCAGCCGTACTGGGCCAGGTCACGACAAGCCACCTTGTCATCCACTAAATCTGACCACCCATTTACCTTCCAGAGAAATGTATGCTTAGAATGGCAGCTTTGGGGGTTTTCTTTACTACTTTTTTAACTAGGAACACAATTTTTTCCCCCAGATTGTGCTACTAAAAGGTTCAGATAAGAGAATCTGTAAAACATACAGCAATTTTATGTTCTATGAAGTGAAAAATTATCTATCATTTTTCAGCTTCAGGCACAAAGAATTACCCCGGCCAACATTCTGAGGATTTTATGACACAGCTAAAAATGGTAGAGTTGGATGACATGAAATCTCAAAGTAATTCATTCCCTCTAATATGTATTTGTCAAAGAAGCATATGCGTCACTACGCCGTTTTATATCTAGCTTAGGAAAAAGAAATTGCACATATTGGCTCGCCTCCCCTAAATCCTGCTTGCAGAGCCTGGTGGGAGTGAGAGAATGAGCATGGGGCGACGGCTGCCGTATGTCATCCTTCGTAAAAACCTACCCAATTACGGCCTCCACTGAAACATCACAGCAGCTAAGATTGATCGAACGCTTGCAACGGGCCAGGTACTATCCAAGCACATTTGTGAGATGACCTCATTCAATTCTCACGGTAACTTTATGAGCGAACTACTATTAGTCTATGGAGTTTTCAGAAGGATTTTACACGAGGTGGTTGGTGAGTATTCAGGTTATGCAGCTGGCATGGCAAAGCCAGCATCTGAGCCCAGGGGGCAGGACCCTGCCACGCACCAACCCACAGTGGCAGTATGAAAAGTGGCTCTGAAATTCTTTGTCAATTGGCCCAGCACAAGGCGGGTCTCTGTCCCCTCCCCCTGTCTCTGAGTCCAGTGGCTGACAAACTGGACACAGTTGAAGTGATGCCGGCCCGTCACAGAAGAGCCGGGAATTCACACTCAGGAGGACCATCCAAATCCACTACCAGGAGCCATGCCTTCCTGGCTTCAGTTGCTCCAGCTGCAGATGCTGGCAGGCAGAGGGGGCACACACACTGACCTGCTACACAGCCCAGGATTGCAAGATGCAGATGGTTGGCCCCAGCTTGGGGATGCAGCGAAATCCACAAGTGCCCCTGGTAGGGAGCCACTGAGGACACAATGTGCCTTTCCAGGAACCATCCATGCTGTTGCTCCACACCCCAGTCCACCTTCTGCTCCACATGCCTCTTCTGATCCTTGTGCCCACCTTGTCCTTTCAAAGACGTTCTTTCTTCCGTCTCTACTCACTGGTTAGGGGAGCTGCCCCAGGTGGCCTATTCTAGTGGGGGCCTTCTTATCCATCTTTCTGCCCCCCTCACCTTATGTAATGATCTGCTTTGACCTGTCCACCCACCTTTTTGGCTTCAATACCATTTTGAGTATCTACCCTATTGACTAGGAGACCAAACTTAAGTGCAGTAAGGGACCAACTAGGTAACATCTATGGGAGAAGTAACTGGGTACCAGACAATGGGGAGTGGTGGAGACTTTGGCAAGTTAATTTGCAGACTAAAATATTTAGATTAAAATGTATTAAAACACAGTCAAAACAAAAGTAGTCTATAGAAATGGAATACAGGGCCTCCTTTTGACCATGTATAGACCTTGCAACTCCGTCTCAGACCCATACCTGGGACTACACAGTGCAGCGGCCCTGGTTCTGAAGTCATTATGATGAGAAAAGGTGGGGGAACTTAGCCTGTGTCAACAGTGACTCACATATTGGCACAAATTAGGAGAATCCTTTCTGCCTGATGTACCTGCTGGTAGAATAATCTTTAAAATAACTTTATTCATAATAATACTGATATATTGGCATGGAAATTATAATTAAAACCACTGAAAGAACCAATCAGCCACCAGGTACACACAAATATTTAGACATCCTACTAACCTGGGAATGTATCCTGGCCTTTCACAAACATGGTGCTGACTTTTACACACACACACACACACACACACAGTTAGTCTGTGCCTACTGGAGTTGTCCAGAGTTAGCAAGGAGCCTCCTTCTCTGGAAAGTATGAGACGCCCTACTTGAGATTTAACTGATTTGGGGGTGAGCCATGAAGAAAGGAGGTCATCCCAATAGCTAAAACCAAAAGTGAAGCTTCTATTTCTACAATCAGCTCAGAAAATACCTCTACCATCCCTACATCAGAGACGTTTATCTTATTTTTTCATTTAAAAACGTTGGAGGAGCGTTAAAAAAAAAAATCAAAAACCAAACAAACAAAAAAACAGACTTCCAGCTGGAGACATGCCAATGCCCATGAAATTTTCTCTCTTTTGAAAGGTTGAAACCAACCTACCTTCCCAAGCTGATTCTGAAAGTTGACTTATCGGAAATAATAAAGGACATAAAAATTAAAATTGCTTGTGCCCTCATGATGCCATAAAGAATTTAAAAGGCAGATGAAAATTTAGAGGAAATGTTCCCAGCATATATGGCCACAAAGAGTCAACATTCTTAGAATATAATTGAGTGATAGAATTTGAAAAGAAAAAGACACACACCTGCATAGAATAAAGGGCAAAGAATACGAACAGGTAATTTAGAAAGAGAAAATACATGTGGCCTTCAAAGAACTATGAAATCCTGGATACTGTTTTCACCCACCAAATTGTCAAATATTAAAAATAAGGTATAGTTTCCAGCGTTGTCCCGGATAGGAGGAAGTGAACAGTCTCATGTGCTAATGGTGGGAAAACAGACGTATATAACCTTTGTGCAAACTTATCTGCTCATTCCTACCAAAAACCTTAAAAACGGTAAATTCTTTGATTCAATAATTCCGCTTTGAAGAATTTATTCTAATAAAATCTTTATGGGTATAGTCAAAGATTTAACTTTAAGTATGTTTGTTGTTAATATCTGATCAAGTAATTGAACAGTCTGGTAACAGAATAGTATATATTATAGTCCCATTTTTGTGAGAAAAAATATCTACATGTATATAATATATAGTAAAAAATAATACCTAGAAGTATATACAGCAAAGAGGCAATTCCAGAATGGTAGAATTTTATATTCTTTTATTATGTTTTTCTCTGATAACCTAAAGAGACTATTTTTTTCTTTAATAATCATGTGTTGTGCTATTAGAATTTTTATTAAATGAAAAAGAAGATGTTTCCATTCCTTTGTTATTAAAAGTAAATGCTTCTGGGAGAAATAAGTGAAAGGGATATAATTATGTGGAAAGGAAAGTCATTTATGATATATTGACTCATAATAAAACGATGCCATTAAAGAATGAAAATACTCGCCTATACATGCAAAGAAAAAGGAAATATGTAAACAATAGGAAAACAATAGTCCTTAAGTCTAAGTGATGGAATGATGAGAGATGTTTATTTTCTTCTCTGTTCTTATCCTCACTGTCTAACTTCTCTGTAAGAATGTTGATTCCTTTCTAGGAAAACATATTTTAAATCCGGCTCCCGTGCATTTCACATCCACTTTCAATAGCTTCCTGAAAATGCTAAATAAATTCCAACTATACCATTATCTAACATTAAGGGGAAAAAAATCACCTAAATTGAGTCTAAATATGATAGACTTACAGGCGCAGGAAGAAATACAAAATATTCATAGACCCCACCTGTGGGGGGTGGGTTTTCAAGCATTTTTTGTGTTCTTTCTTTATTTTTTTCCCTTCTGTATTTCCCCAATTGACTACAATAAATATATTTTATAAGTAGAAAAAGAATTTTTAATGTATCCGCAAGTGATTAAAAAAATATAGTTTCAGTATATTTCGAAAATATATTTTCAATGTAAGAAATTATCCTTATAGTTGGATCGTTTCATACAAACGCTAAACAGCACTAGAATAAAGCCTCGGTTGACTTTACACACACTCTGCTTCGTAATAATTCTATGGAAATATCAATACCTCACTCGACTTAGAGCAGTACGTCAATATACTTTTGTCCCAATTCAATGTTTGATAAACGCTTTTGAGAGCTCCTCCCTAGATAAATAGGAACACATCCAAACCTACAGTAAAATAAAGATGGGAGTGAATTTGCCCTCCATACAGGGCAGGGTGTTGAGAGATAAGGTTTGCTCCACCCTCACCAACCCGCCCATTTGGAAAGAGAGAGCTCCCCGTGGAACAGGAAACACAACGAAGGCAAGTGTCTTCCGAACCGTTTCCTTTCTGCCCTGCCACCTTCAAATCCTCCAGCTATCGTCTTTTTAAAGGTTTCAAACACTCTACCGAAATTATACACATGGTAAAAGAGAAGGGTCCGTTATGCGACACTTCGAAATAGAAAATGGAAAGGGATACACAAAAAACGGACCCACTCACCAAGGCCTGAGGCCCTGCAGGAGGAGATGGCTTGCACACTGAGCCAGGGGACCCGCTGTGTCACAGTGGCCAGGAGGTGAGGTCTTTAGAAGATTCGAATGCTGACTTTCTCTCGTACTAATTGGGTTACACAAGCCCCCTATTAGGATGCAGGACAACATCCCTTTCAGAGGGAGGTTGGGAGGGCCGTACGGGAGGATGCACCGACAAGTCAGGCACAGCCTCAATGACCAGGAGGCACTGAGAATAAAACAGGCCGCTTGGAGAACCACAGAGGTTTGAGAAACCAGCAGGGGCCGGGGCAGGAAAGAAAGATAAGGTTCATCTCCCCCGAGGGCACTCCTCCAGGATGGGGAGGGGCTACTCCAAGGAAACCGACACCGCGTCCAGAAGATGAGGACGAAGAGCTGCGCCAAGTGCGGGAACACCAGCATCCCCAAGTCCTCTCCCTACAGCCCAGCCTGGCATGGGCTCCACGGCCTGTGCCATCTTCTCGGCCCACCCACGCACCCCTAGCACCAAAGAATATCGCAACACCTGTGTACAACAGCAGCAAGAAAGAATATGGAGAAATTAGGCATGAACAGGGAACAGTGTTTACACTGGCTAATGTAATTTATATTCAGCTATCGCTCCATCTCCTGATAAGGAGGGCTTGAACTGTTCACTTGGGTTCTCTGCCTGGGATGAGGAGAAGGGAGGAGCAAGGTGTGGGTCAAAACTCCCCTCACAGATGAGAGTGTGTGCAGCCAGCACGCCCCTAGCACTGGCTTTCCTTCTCTCAACCCAAAGAGCTGGTTCCATGTTCCGCAGGGACTGTGGTGGCTTCTTCTAGGAAGGAGATTCCTAGAACATCATGAAGTGGCAGTCCCAGTCCAGACAAGGTAACATAAAGCCGACTCTCCCCGCTCATTCTCACCGAGGACAGCTCTAACACCTGGAGATAAGCGAGAGAAAGGAAAGCGTGGAAGGGAAAGCTAGGCTGCTCAGGGACCCCAGGACTGGGGGAACAACACAGAGGCAGGTTAGGTCATGGACAACCCCGAGAGCTAGAGGACCCCTCTCTAGCTGGACACAGGGGTGTCCTGGGGCCTTGGAAAAGGGAGATGCCACACAAATGCCAGCCCCAGAAAGCAGCTCTTTCCCTGACCCAGGGGAGCTCCTTCGGCCCCTTCAGGCAACACCAGCAGGGCTCAATGGGAGCTCCCGAGGCACCAGACACATTATGCAGACAACAATTCCTTGACCAAAGGCTCTGAGCATTAAAAGGCCGTTGGAACCACAGCCCACAAAAGTAGGCCAAGACCCATGAGTTGAACCTAAACTGGGTGACTACATGCAAAAATGCAAGATTGGAATGGGATCCGCGATAGGCAAAATTCTAGGAAGCAATTAAAAAATCCCCTGTCATACCAAGAACCAGGAAAATCACAACTCATATGAGTAATGACAATCAACTGATGCCAACATGGAAATGAATCAGATGCTGGAATTATTTAAGAATCTGAAAGCTGACACCATAAAAAGTCTCCAGCAGTCAATTACAAATTATCTCAAAACCAATGAAAAAAAATAGAAAATCTCAGCAAAGAAATAGAGGTTATAGAAAAGAAGCAAATGGAAATTATAGAACTGAAAAGTACAATAACTGAAATGAAAAACTCACTGGATGAACCTAATTAGTAGAGTGTCCTTTTGTGTCCAGCCCAAAGCCTTTGGCAAACTCAACACCATTGGCAAATCAGATCCATATTTGATGCCAAGTCAGAGCTCAGCCCTCAGGACTTGAAAAAAATCATCAGAGATCTGTCAGACAAATCCAGCCTTGCAACTAGACCTCTAATAAATACATGCTCAAGATTCTCTCTCAAACCTCAGGTGCATTTTCCCTTTCTTAAATGCGTGTGTTCACGCAGTCCATGATTCTTGATGATGCTGTCTTACATGGTAAGGATCGTGGTAGGCATTGTCAAGACCGTGGTGAACAAAATTGGTCTTTGCACTCGTGGAGCTTAGAGCTATTTCCCATTCCAGAGTAGACCCAAGCAGAGCGTCTGTCCCACTTTCACATTTTTTCAAGCCAAATCTCTTAACATTTTAGAAACACTGCTCCTTGAGACCTTCCTATGTGGATTCAGTGACCTGAGACATTAGCAAATAGAGAAGGGAAATAAATGTCTGCGTGAGAGAAGAAACTACTTTAAACCATTTGGGAAGCAGCCTTGGATTGGTGAAAAATGTCTGTCTCACATTTGCTGTCTTCCTGGAATCACCCAATTCCTACAATTCAGATTCCAGGTGCATGGAGGAGGGGTGAAGCACGTGGGGTCCCAGTGAGTGCAGGGGGTGTGAGGATGGTGCAAATGCTTGCTGCGCACACATTCTGCTCCCCAGACACATCCACAGCGTGAGCGGGAAACCACCTCCTACGGTCAAGAACAGGCTTGATACCCGACCAACCATCTTTTCAGATCAAACTTGCATTTAACCTCCTTGTGCGTATGCAGGCACTGAGCTCCTGAGCTTTGTTAGGCATTTAATTCCAGAACGGAGGCACAGGAGACCAATTAGCTCTGCCAAATTGCTCTTTTGAAATCCTCCCTTCCTTTCACATCCCATAACAAGAAGGAGAGTTGTAATGAGTCTTCTAATAGGTCGGAGACGCTTCAGGCGACATCTGAGGAGCAGAGATTTCTGTGGGTGACACCATGATATAAAGGCCTGTTGCTTGCTGCATAGCAAAGTCCTGAGGTTCACTCTTTCAGGAATCTCTGTTTTCTTCACGCCGGTACTATAGTATGGACTACGAACGCCTCCCGCTTGAGAGAGGCTCGCTTTCCTTAGGAAACTGAATCAGTGCAGGTACCCTGAGGAAGGCAGCAGCCACTTAGGCCTGCCTGGTCTTTCCAGAGTCTTTTGTCTCACATGAGACTGAATCCAGATCTCCAGGAGAATGCATCAGACATTGAGGTCAGAATACCAGCCGGCAATGAGACTGTGTATTTCCAGGGAGTGGCCTCCAGCTTAGCCAGTCCTCTCTTTGGAAGAACCACTGCAGTCAAGTCTATGGTAGAAACAATGTGCTGTTGGGAGCTCTGGATCCTGCCTGAAGAATTTTCCATCTCATCACAAGGAGTACAATTTAATAGATGCTGACACAATCTAATACTTAATTACATAATTCATTCTGCTGTTCCAAGAACTCATTCCTAATGAAAGGAAGCCAGTATACAATTATTGGTATGTATGATTATAAATAATATGTATATTCTATTATCATATAGTATTATATTATTGCATTATATGTTATAATACATATAAAATATATCTATATTATCATAGATAGTATTATATTACATCTAATATATATTATATATATATAATGCAATTTTGTGATAAATTATATAATGTTTGCTAATTATCTCACAAGTTTTAGTAGTATTGTTTGTTTCAGTAAATTGTATGAAAATTCCATTTCATTCTTTAATATCATCCTGCCTCAGTCTTTCAGAGTGCAAAACGCACAGTAAGCAGTCAGCAAATACCAGATTGACTAAATCTGTTGTGCAAGGTGAGGCTTATTTCCAGCGAGAACTGCTTGCTGTAGTGCTCATTATATTAGCTTCTCAGTGAGGATTTTTTTTGTAAAGATTGGCCCTGAGCTAATATCTGTTGCTAACCTTTTTTATTTTTTTAATTTCTTCTTCTCTCCAAAGCCCCCAAGTACATAGTTGTATATTTTAGTTGTGGGTCCTTCTAGTTGTGGCATGTGGGATGCTGCCTCAGTGTACCTTGATGAGCAGTGCCATGTCTGCACCCAGGATCCAAACCTGCTAAACCCTGGGCCACCGAAGCGGAGCGCACGAACTTAACCACTCAGCCCCAGGTCGGCCCTAATTGAGGAGTTTTGAAGCTGGTAGAACGAAGAGAAGTGTACTAAAAAGACAGAATAAATTCGGAGGTCATAGAATAAGTTTAGAAGAATCAAAATTCACTAGCTCAATGACAGAATTATAAAGAGTCAGATGTCAAAGAAAATGAAGATAAGAAAAAAGGAAGGAAGCAGAGAGAGAGAGACAGGGAGGGAGGAAGGAGAAATGGGAGGAAGGAGGAAGGAAGGAAGGAAGGAAGGCCAAATGATCAACAAAATAAAAATTCAATGAAATGATTGTATTTTTTGCCCCAGGAATAGTAGAACATAGAGAACTGGAACAGGGCAGGAAAAATAAGTCAGTGCAATAAAAGGGTAACAGAAAATGACGGTGTCTTGGACCTGGGCCACAGAAGGATCAGATGAAGTACAGATGTTAAGACGTTCTCACAGTACCCGAAAAACCCCAGTGCGTGTGCTCTTCACCCAAACTCACTTGTGGTGTTGTGAAGTGTTAAGAGAAAGCTAAAAAACTCATTTGCTTAGACTTTATCTTCTAGTAGCTCAAAATGTCTGAAATGGGCTGAGCAGCAATAGCGTATGTAAATGTATTGGCTCAACTAAAAGAGGGACAAAAGAATAAATATCTTCCTTCGTGTAGGCACCTAAGAAAAGACCGAGCAGTTATAGCCAACAAAAAGCGCTTCAGAATAATTTCCTGTCAATAATTTGACAGCTTTACTTTATTGGATTGTTCATTCAATACTACTGACAATTTTTATTATTTTTTTTAGTAATAAAACTTTTTTTCAGTCTTGAACATGTCAGTAACTCCTTTTCAACCTTGGTGATGTGAAACTCACAAGCAAATGCCTAGATGTGGGTCTTTTTGACTGTTTAGTGTTTTTGTGGGCCTTTTGGTCTAACGGGTCATATTCTTTAGGTACGAAAAATATTCTTGCTTTATTTCTTTAATAATTTCTTTCTGTTTTCTTTGGCTGAATCTCCTGTTCATTTTTTTTTTTTTTAATCTTTCTTGGGTTAGTTGTCTATATGTTTTACCTTTTCTTATCATTTTTGGGGTCTTTGTGTTTTTCTCAATTAACTTCCAGACTCATGCAAATCACTATTTAACATTTGAAATTCTATCATCAATATAAAATCAGAGATAGGATTTATGGGAGGAGACAGAAGATTGAAACAATGATAGAACCTTGCATAATATCTTTATCAATAATGCTGATGGAATTAATTGTGCGCTAAGGAGAGCCATAAAGTGGCTTCCACGAATGGGGAGGAAGGAAAATTATCCCATTCAAGGAACATCAGGAAACATCAGGAAACATGGACTGGGTGCTCACTGGCTCTGTGCCAGGTGTTGCTGATCTGTGATGGATAAGGTTTTGTCCCTGACCTCTAGCACTGAAAGTTTAACATTTATTTTATCCTGCCACCCTTTGTCATATCAAAACAATTCCAGACTTTGAATAAAGCTCATTATTAAATTATGATGCAAAAACACTAAGTTTTATTGCTAAAAATCTTACAATCACTACCCATCTTTACAATCCAACAGAATGTTACCCACAGTCAGGACTTTGTGCTCTTTCATTCGCTCATGCTTCCATTCCCCCTCATTCACAGAAACTTACACGGGGTCATCGTTCTCATGCCGGGAAGCCAGCTGCACGCCGTCATTCTCCTCCTGTGAGTAAAGGTGGCATCCTTTTTCCAACTGTCACTCATTAGAACCAATATTCTCGGTTAACTAGGACTCCGTGAGCTGTAAAACTCTTAATCTTCAAAGGAAAGTTAAATTATTTTCCAGAATTCTTCATCCGTTGTGACAGTCTTGTCACCTAGATACATGTTTTACTCTCACTGCATTCTGGAATAGGGGATGGGGGTGAGAGAGAAAGGGGTGTGTCCCCCCTCCCAGCTCTGAGAGGCACAGGTCCTTATGTCAGTCACCAGGAAACTGCAGGAACGCTGGGCGAAAGGACGAGGACCCAGAGGCCGAAAGAGTACACGAAAATGAGCATAAAGAGAGACCTTAATGCCAAATTCACAAAGGTGCCCCCTCCCCTTTCTAGCAGTCTCTCGCTTAACAGACTATTAGAACCAGAAACTGGCCTACAAACCGCCAACTCAGATGGGCACCTGAGCTCACATCTGTTGCCAATCTTCTGTTTTCTTCCTCTTCTCCCCAAAGGCCCTCAGTACATAGTGTACATTCTAGTTGTAGATCCTTCTGGTTCTGCTTTGTGGGACGCTGCCTCCACTTGGCCTGAGGAGCGGTGCGAGATCCGCGCCCAGGATCTGAACCAGCAAAACCCTGGGCTGCAGAAGAGGAGTGCGTGAACTTAATCCCTCGGCCACAGGCTGGCCCCTCACCTCGATTCTGACACTATCTCCCTGGAGATAGCATCAGATCCCACAGTTTGAGTGCTCGGTTCCCTAGGACTGTCCCCCCACATATGCTTATCAAAAGTCCAGGTTGTCTCCTGGGCTTCTGACCGACCAGCTGTGGACTGGAGGTTCCTATGACCCCTCTTTGGGTTTAGATTGATTTGCTAGCCAAGCTCACAGAACTCACAGCAACACTTTACTTACTAGATAATTGGTTGATTATAAAAGGATACAACTCAGGGAAAGCCAGATGGAAGTGATGCACAGAGCAAGGTGTGGGAGAAGGGCATGGGGATACCGTCTCCAGGCCTCCCATTCCCCCTACAACTAGTCAAAATACATAGTCAATTATAATTTGCACAGTGAAAGGCAGAGGCGCTGGAGCACGGGTGCGAGCTCCGGCCGGGAGCCTGCACACTCAGCCCCACTTCTGGTTCTGCTGCCAGGACACTGAGGAAGGCCATTAACCACCTGAGCCTGAGTTTCCTCGCCTTAAAAATGAAGAGGTTTCTGAATTCACTAAGGGCTGTAAAATTTGGATCGATGGATTTTTTTAAACCTTATATCTCCCTGTATGACCTATCCACCTAATACACAGTCAGCAAACATATTGTCAGGAGCTCAGATGCACCTCAAACAGCAGAGCCATGGTGACCAATATTCAGCGGAGGATAGCACTGCGGGCAGCTTCCGGCCAACCCAGGCTTCCTCAGGTGTCCTCTGTGTGCAGAAGGCGGCACGAGGCCACACTCCTTAGTCCAGGACGTTGAACTGCCGGCCATGTGATGCTGCTCATTTGGAGTCTCTTAAGACTTCACTGAACTTGACTTAAAATAATGGAGACATTTTTATTTGAGAATGGATGCCCATTTTTCATTTGGGGTGGGACATCTGATGACTCTGTCAACTCTTGGCAATATTTGCAGTAAAAACGCATGGTTGACTCTCTCACTTCTGGTCCAAAAACCCTAATGTGAACCATTGGGGTGGATACCGCACACGTCCACCCAGGCGGGAATGCAGCCAGGCTCATGGGAGCCCACAGGAACGTGTCCAGACCAAACCCTTCTAGGCTGAGGCAAAGGCATGGGTGTCAGAGTCCACACGACAGGAGGGGGGGCCTGGAGACCAGCTTCCCTGCCCAGGAGGGCACACTCTGGGAGAACAACATCTGAACCCATGGACCCATGTTCCCTGGTGGCAGGGAAGCTTGATGGAGCAAAGGGACCACTCTTTGTTTCTCAAGCTGGAGAATGGCAGGGCGAAAAGGCATTTGAGAAGTGCAGCCTGGCTTGGGCAGGCAGGTGGAAAGGGCACAGAATGTGGAGGGTGCTGGCCCAGGCCTCAGCCAGGAGGCCATGGCAGGAATCTGGGCGTGAAGGACTGAGAGCAGGATGAGGCTACAGTACAAGCAGGGCAGCCCTGGTGCCCCGCTTGGGCGGTGTGCAGGACGGCAGACCAAAGATCTGGTTTCTAGAACTCCCAGGAGACAAAGCAGTCACTTTATTTTTCCTCCAAATTCCCGTCATCCTGGCTGCTCATGTCTTTTTTCACCATCACCCCTGCTGGGGAGGATCTTACGTAACGCCCAGGCTTCCAGGGAACGAGCGTTCCAAGGATCCTCCATACCCTGTTTTTGATGGTTGACATTGCTACCTCACTATGAGAAAGCACAGAAGAAGGATGACTGAGCAAAAATGGGGGGAAAGCAAGAAGGGCCACCGAAGAGAAATCCAATTTTAGTCAAGTCTGATTTTCAGAAGTGACATTGTATTGTATAAACTCAAAACTCTTTTACGTTGAATCGGGGGGAGCAATAAAAACTATTCTATTTGACCAAGAACCATCGTAATCCATGAAAACTGGAGCTCATAGCTGGAGACAGAGCCAGTCAGCAAGTGCTTCAATCTGAGCCATACGCGTACCGGGGAGAGATGAAAACAAAACCTTTTCCTGGGTATTGTTTCGTGGGACTTGATTACAGTTTCAGAATTTGTGTGTCTCATTATGAGCACAATGTTCTCCACTGACACCCTAGTAAATATTTTTGCAAGATCATATTTAATGATAAAGGTATTTTGCTCGCTAGACTTTTCCCTGTCAACAACTGGAAGCTGACCTCTAACTTGCCTGAGGCTGAACAAACAGTGGTGGTGGATATTTGCATCTGTTGCTTCTAAAACGCCTTCCTTTTTAAATCTGGTATGAAAGAGTTTCCTCTAGTCCCCTCCAAAAAAGGGCATATACCAAAATGAAAGCTTACTATTATTACTGTTTTTTTGTCTTCCTTTTTGGAAATGCTCCTGAGACCAGCAGAAAGCCAAGTCTTTTCTGGAAAGCGGGGTAGTTGGCATTGATAAATAGGCTGCCATTTGTAATAAGTCCTCTCCCACCTGTGCGATCGAAGAGATTCACGACCATGTAGGATTATACCATGCGCGCGGTCATAGAGAATTGGCGTTTTCGACCTGTTGCTCAGGATCCCATCTCCTTTCCTCCCTCAGTGACTTCCACAGGCGTGTGCTATGCTGCACGAATATCTCTGTGTTGTATTGAACTAGAAGGATGACAGTCGTCTGCCACAGTCAGGACCAACGTTATGTTGTCAAAACAGCGCTAATTTGGGAGCCAGGACCCCTCCGCTCTCACCGTGATGTTGCCACAACTTTGATAAAAGTTACTCTTCTCTTCTTCAGGCCTCAGTTTCCATTCTGTAAAATGAGTAGTCTGGAATGACACTATTTTGACATGCGCTGATTTTATGAAACATACTACACAACAATTCCCGGCAGATGTTTCACAAAAGACCTTGCTTATGCAGACTTGAAATATTCAGGCTGGTTCTAAGATTTAGCGCTCTGTCCTCCTCTGACATCGATGTTCTGAAGCAGAGTCCGACATGGAATACAGAGTTCGAGTGGCCCCCATCGAGCTTTCTGCATGTTGGAGGGCTGAAGAAAGAACCTGAGAGGCATGTGGCTGTGCCGAAACCAGAGCGTTTGTTTGCTAAACACTGTGAGGCACCAGCATGACCCAACGGATAGTTTTATAGCTTCCACTCAACCCAGAGACTTCAGCTGTGGGTAGCATTTGCGGTTGGTTTCATTCTATTTATGGAGACTGGACTGTAAGGTGGGATGTAAATTTAAGTCCATATGCTATGGAGAAATAAATGTTCCCAAAGTGGCTCAATGACTATTTTTAAAGTCACAGCTAATAATTTACAGTCTGACACCCTGGGCTTGCCTGGGTCTAAAAATAGTTGTTCCTGAGCTTGCGGACAGGGTCAGCGAACACGGTGGAGAGCAGTGGGGAGCCTCGTTGAGTAAAACCTGAACCATCAGGAAATTCACAACAAAATCAAAACCAGCCACACGAGATTTGATTTTGAAAAGATGGATGTGACAGTTGATTTCCTATTAATTAAATTTGTAAAGATATTTTAAGGATAGAAATAAAATGATGGCAAACCAGACACATCCTTTGGACTTAAAACCGAGTCTAAAATTGTATTACACCACCTCTTTGGGAGGGGGCCCCTTAGCGAAATCAGAGAAACTATGAAAGCAAATGGCCCACTCAGGGCTCACAGCTGACCCTCGGCCCAGCTGGCAGCACCGAGATGGGGTCAGTGCGCCCCAAGGAAGGGGAACCAGCTCAGCCACAGGCAGTCTTCAAATTTGAATGTTGGGCATTTTATATAGATCGAACTGACGCTGCAGGAAACCCAAAGGCCGCCCTTTCTTTCTCCCCAACGCAAATCCCAGATTGTTTGGCCCCTGTCCGAGGAATGAAAACAACTCTGTGTCCAAGGACTTTTTTGATAGCTGATATTTATTTAACAAAGGCACTAAAATTTCTCTGTGTGTTTGGGCTTGAATTTGTAAGGAATATTTGATTAACGTATGTCTGCTAAGGACTTCCTATTATGACTTAAATACTGGGAAAGGTAGCCCGAATAGGGAGATTTGAGCAAATTTTTCTCTTACTTCTGCTCTTCTTTGTTTGTTTTCCTTTTGGTCATTTTCTACTTACACTGTCATGCTTCTCTACTGATCCGTATATCTATCGATCATCTATGGATCCATGTGTCTATTCATCAATTCATCTATCAACCCATCTATCTATCACCTATTAGTCCACCTGTCTATCATCTATCAACCCATGTGTGTATCTATCATCTATCTACCCTTGTACCTTGGGAATGGAGGAATTAAATGAGGAGTTTTCAAGTTTCAAGTGTATCGCTTCACTCACATTCCTATTAACATAGTTAAATAGAATGGAGTATTTAGTCTAAATATACAGTGAATGTTTAATGTTTCAGCAAGATATTGAAAAGGGGATGGCAGTGGGGAGAAAGAGAGAGAGAACATGGATGGTTCACTGGACACAGCTAGACTAGTCTTTATTCCTAAACATGAGAGAGAATATTCTCTTTGTGTCTATTATGTCCCTGCTTCAAGCTTAGTCGAGCCTGCAGATAAATATAGAAATCACATTTGAGCATAGGAAATGGTTTCTGATAAAGAAAACACACTCTTCCTTCTCTCTCTCACATGCACACACAGGGACCACCTGCCCACAGCTGGGAAGCGAGGCCTCCCGTTGGAATCACGTGCTGCAGGCACTTGACCCGGAAGCAGAGGTCACTCAAAGGTGGAGAGGGCATCGACTGGTGTGGCCTGTTTCATTCAGTGGATTGGAGTCTAATTCCTGAGTTGGGTTTCTTTCAATATCTTAGATCAGTCATAAAAGCCAGGCTGTGGAGCTTTCTGATGGGAAACTCACGGATTCCAGTGCTGTTCCAAGCATTTCAGTTTACTTTCATTCAAACAGAGAAAAATGGGGAAACAAATTAGGCTTGTATTATCCAGTTGTATCGGAGCAAAGAATATGATGACATATGGGTTGATTTTACAAGAAGACTCTGAAAGAGTCTAACAGTGAATCTAAGCGAGGTGACAAGTGCCTTATTAGGTCTGTTGTAGGGCTGCAAATATCATATTTTACTGTGTCAACACCACGTAGGTGACTACAGAAAACATGTACTGTCAGTTGTATAATATTTAAAATAGTTTTGAGTGGTATAGCTTGAAAAGATATTGCAGTAATCAATTATTTTTGCAGAGGAAGCTGTCTCATAGTATTGATTTTCCTGTACAAGTTTTTCCATTGTAATATATTCCCGTGGCATTATTCCATCACTTTTATTAGTCAATAATAAATTTGATACAGAATATTAAGAGAATTTTAGGATTTATTTTAGAACATATTTTTTCCCGTTAAATTTACTCATAGTGTTTTCCGTAAAAAGAAATATTTTCCATTTTAAGAAACTCTATATCTGAGAGTAGGAACTTTTCCTCACCTCACTTAAAAGTAACAACAGAATATCTAACTTCAGGGCCAGCCCCGTGGCCGAGTGGTTAAGTTCACACGCTCCGCTCTGGTGTCCCAGGGCTTCGCCAGTTTGGATCCTGGACTCGGACATGGCACCGCTCGTCAAGCCATGCTGAGGTGGTGTCCCACACACCACTACCAGAGGGACCCACAACTAAAATGTACAACTGTGTACTGGGGGATGTTGGGGAGAAAGGAAAACAAAAAGAACATTGGCAACAGATGTTAGTCCAGGGGCCAATCTTTAAAAAAAAACTTACTTCAGATTAGTGCTCATTTTAAAAGTTTTTATAAATCTTAGAAATAGGTACATCTTTTACAAAATATGTCTTTTATCCTCTTTAATTCAATCTCATCTTTTTACCCTTAATGTGAATAGATCCCCATTCTAACAAAACAAAAAGAAACAAAAAAAACAAAACAGAGCATCTAAGCTAAGTTTATGATTGGAAATTTGAGGCTGCTAGCTTTCTTGAGAATACATCGATGTGGTCTAAGGCACACTTTCAATTGGAAGGAGGCAGTAATTGGCCCAAAACTTCGAATACTATGAGGCAGGATCTGGGAGGGAAATCCTTGCCCCGTGGATCTGAGTTATCCGGAAATAATGGCTGGAAGTGAAGGAGGAATTATAGCGAAAGGAGAACAGGTGCTTGGAGAAATTCTTGCTCAACCCCCAGGGCCTCGGAAGGGGCGGGGGGCTCTGCTTCCCACTGGGCTGAGTGGGGTCAGGTCAGTATCCTATTCTAGGTGGCCGATGCTTCCAGTGGCCTGATACAGGAGCACCTACCATCAGACGCGCTGGCAGACATCATGTTTACAAGCGCCAGCTCGCGCTTTTCCACTCTACTTATCTCATTTATGCAATCAGGCTCATCACCAGGTGGTGTGGGTAATAAAAACCGTTTTGAAGACTCAAGAAACAACACTACTTTAATGACAATTTTTTGTGAAGATTCTCTTCCAGGTATTCTAAGGAAGAAGCCTGCTGATACAGCCCAGGGATGGTTGGCAAGTCAACAAGAATGCCCTGAATTGTTTTTATCCAAAGAGACACAGAAAAAAGTCTAATCACCAAGAAGTTGGAAGACTTAGAACAAAAGGTCATGCAATGTTATCAGATCCTGTGTAAGACCAGACTGTCGATGGGCAGACTCCGGAGATGTTGGAACAGATGTCAGAGTTGGAGCCCAACGGAAAGTTGAGGAATCTCTTAACACAGTCTCAGGGAAGTGGAAAGAAAAAGTGCTGAGATCTGAAAAGGTTACTCAGGCCAAATGATGGTGGGGAGCGAAGATGGAAGAAGACAGTCTGTTTCCTCCTGTGCAGCTCACAACTGTTGGAATATTTGCCGCCAACACATTTTATGTTTCAGACTAAGAAATGGAACCTCAAGGATAAGATTGTCCTAAAGCATCTAAACCAGTGGCACTCAACTGAGGTGGATCTTGGCCCTTCTTCTCACTGCCCCCACCAGGGGACCCTGAGCAATGTCTGGAGACATCTTGGTTGTCACAGCTGGGGAGTGGAAGGACTACTAGCATCTAGTGGATGGGGGCCAGGAATCCAGCTGAACATTCTATGGTGCACAGGACAGCCCTCCACAACGGAGAATTGTCTGTGCCAAAATGTCATGAGGGTGGGTGGAGGTTGAGAAAACCTAATGTGGACTATTTGGAAGGAAATGGACCTGATATCTTCAATTTGTATGTAAATTATGTATAAATTCTTTCATGTATATAAGAAATATTTATATAAATATATAATTGTATATGTATTTTTTATATTTATAAATTTATTTTGTATATATCTATCTATCTTAGGGTTTTTAGTGAATCCTGCCCATTGCGTGAACTCACTGCTCTGGAAGTAAATCAGCTCTTATATAGCCATAATTTCTTGGCTAAGTTAAAGCCGTGTTTCCTTAGAGTGAAAAGGAAGGCAGCCATACTGGATTATAAAGCTCAACGTGTGGATTTGCAGGGAGAGACGGTAGAAATGCAGCCAGCATGCTAACTCTGTGTGACCTCAGACACCTCTCTGAGCCTCAGTTTCCTCATCTGTAACACTGTGAATAAAATAATATCTACTTCAGAGTTTCCAAGAGGATTAAATAATATAAAAGACTTATCTCGTGGTTTTGTGCATGATAAATTCTGAATAAATATTTGCTACCATTTTGTAGTTTTTAGCATCATATCTAAGTTTTCCATTACGTGGAAACCAATTTGAACTCAGAGGTGACTCACAAAAATGATACATTAACGTGAGATCTTCCGGGTTGATTAAAGTAAATAAAAGAAAATTCTCAATAAGAGTTCCTATTTTTTCTAGCTGTGAAGTGAGCAAAGGTGAACTCTGTTGATGGGAATTCGGCCCAGAGGAGGCAGGAGAGGTTGTGAAAATCGACACCACCTTGTAGAAGAACCCACTTCACATCATAACAGACTCGGAGATCTTCAGCAAGGAGAGCCTGTCACTCAACTCGTGCTCACCATGAAGTGATCCTTCCAACTTCACAATCACCATGAAACAAGTCACCTCTTGAGCGCTCCCAAAGACAGGGGACTTATGTACATGAGAAGCCTTATTTTCTCACCAGTTCTTCCAGTAGAGTTTAAAATTTAAAAATGGTCTTGCCGAGCTTTCTCAGCTGGAATTTATGTAAGAGCGTTCCCAGGATCAAACTCATGGTCTTGGCCGGTTGAGTCACTGGCTCCGATATCAGGAGCAATCTCTCAGCCTGCAGATGAAAGGAATGTACGAGGCTGCTGGAGCGACGAAGCCTGCAGTCATCGTCTGTCTGGAGTGGGACCTGCTGTGACGGACTCAGCTGAGATTGGTTCAGGAAGCCTTGCGAGCCCGGATACCTGTCTACCGGGCGGTTCAACGGCGCATTTGGTCTCCGTCATTGTCTGAATTTTCACGTGGAAGGGAAGTCAGTTTCTGATGCCTGAAAAGAAGCATCTAAACCCCACCCACAGGGCCATCCTTTAGCTGAATTCACTGGTGAGGAATATTTGGGGAGAGTTTTATTTTCCTTTGGACGCTAGACAACTTCCCACTGGGGATGCTCCCAAACCAGCACCCGTTGATGATGTCACTAATTTAACAGAAATGACACATCTCTCACAAAGGCCCCCCAGTCTCCCGACTGAGCTGAAGTCACAAATCAAATGATAAAATGGAGCTTCAAAGAGCTTCTGAAGAAGTGGAGAATGCCCAGCTGCTGGAGTTCTCCATGTTCTGTTGACCTGGATTATCTCTGAGTCTTGCTCTCTACGTGGACAGACAGACAGATGGATGTGCTGATCCACACTGAAGTCCCCGGGGCTCCCCCTGAGGCTGCTGTCAACTACTCTTCAGGGGGGTCAGAAGCAAGGGGGTCCGCAATTCCCAGACAAGCACATTTCTTTCGGTGGGAATGGTCCTTCAGACTACTGGAACTTTGCTTCTAAAAGGCCAGTGCTGTCTTTGGGAAAGGAAGTACGTGTTGGACAGAAGTCTCTCAATTACTCAAAAGTAGGTAGTGAAGGAAAACTGTGACCTAAAGTTTTTATCGAGGAACATCTCCTATAGGTTTTCCATGTCTATTGCTGAACAGAGGTCCCACAGAACAGCAGAGCAGAAATCGCTCTAAAAATCAAGTCAGCCAAGAAAGACCCACAAACTGAAAAAGAGATCGTCGTCTTCCACACACTCTGCCCACGGTCCTCTGCTTTTTCATTACCAGTGGACATCATTTTACCGAAAGGGACCTGAAATTGAAAGCAGTCCTGGGTCAGGGGGTCTGCAGCTGTATGACTGTCTCCCTACGGAAAGTCCCATTCCATACAGAATGGGGACGCATCCTTCTTTTTTTGTTATGAAGTCCCAGATGGAGTGAACAAGTGTTTTTTTAATTTTTCCTATGAGAGACATTTCCCCCAAAAAAGAAAACGGAATTCTCTCACTTCTTGCATGAATAAAACGACACCCATTTACTAAAAAGCAGACATCGTAACCAGCAGAGTGCCACACACCTGACTTCCAGGTAGACTCTCCTAAGAGTCTCAGAAGGTGGGAGAAGATTCGCCGTCACAGGGAAGCGGCCAGCAGGGTGCCTGCTCAGGTCTTTGGGTCTTACTGGGCCAGTCTGGTCCTGCTCCTATCCTGGTACTTCCTCCATCACGGCATGGCTATTTCCAACAGCGAAGCATGTTCAAGAAAGACGGAATTGAGTTGGCTTTTAAAACCAACACCCCGGGAGGATGGTAAAAGAGAAACCAGCAGCTTCCTCGTTGCTCAGATTTGCCTTTATTGAAGCTATCTGTTTTCATTATTTCAATCAATGGTGTTATTACGAGTATTCTCTGGAAATTTAAGCAAATGCAATCATGTGGGAAATCCAATAAATAAGTGAACGGAGATGAAGAACAGAGAACACCGTGTTCTTCAAGCACAAAAACAATGGCAGCGAGCTCAACACGGCTCTCTCCTTGCACCTCAGCCCCTCACTACCTTGTGCTGCGGAAGCGCTTGGCCAACTCGCTGTGCTCCATCCCCTGAGACCAGGAGTCATGCAGCACCCTTCTCCGTTCTGCCCTTCGACTCCCCCAAGGAGTTCAACATCTCCCTGTGATCACTCTTCTTCAGCGATCTCATCATTGCTGCGGAACCACCTCACCGTCTTGTAGACGTTACTGTGCTGACGCAGATGGGTACCCATGCTCTTCGGGCTCAGCAACTCGTTTTCCACAGGGGAAAGTGAAAAAGGATGCCTAACTGCTAGCAAACCCATCCTAATGGCACCCTCCATGTGCACGTCAGGGCAACTGGGTGAAGAGTGCAATGGACTGAATGTTCGTGTCCCCCCAGAAGGCAGATGCTGAAACCCCAAGGTGATGGTATGAGGAGGTGGGGCCTTTGGGAGGTGACAGGCCATGAGGTGGAGTGAGATTAGTGCCCTTATAAAAGACACCCCAGACAGCTCCCTCGCCCTTTCCGCCATGTTAAGACACAGGGAGAAGACTGCATCTATGGACCAGAGAGGGGGCTCTCCCCAGACACAGAATCTGCTGGCACCCTGATCTTGGACTGCCAGCTTCCAGAACTGTGAGAAATAAATAAATGTCTTTTGCTTATAAGCCACTCAGTCTACAGTGTTCTGTTATAGCAGCCCGAATGGACTAAGACAGGAAAAATTCCATGTGTATTTTTAAGGCAGTATTCACATGACCTTATTTAACGATGGGTGGAGATCCGTGAGCGGTTTCAGAGGGAGGAGAGCTGGGTATGGCCGCCCCCCTCAATCCTGCTTGCTCTGCTCACGGCAGACTAGATTTGGGAATGAAGGGAATGCTCACAGTTACCTGTGAAACTTGTCGTTTGCCCTCATTATCAATAGTGGTGATCCTAAGCAGTATCATGTGAACCATCTTGAGAGTGTCTTCTCAGAGCCTTAGCAACAAGAGGATCCATAGCAGGTGACCTGCCCTGGCCTCACCCAGACGTGGCCTTGTACCAGGATCGGTCTCCTGTCTCTTAGAGGCCATGCTGTGTGGTTAAAACAGCAACTGATGCTTACTGGGACCTACTGAGTGCAAGACTCATATTTATATTATCTCAGTGAATTTTCATTAGTGTGGTAAGTGCAATTATCACCAGATGAAAGGAGAGGTTAAAAATGCCTCATCTAGAGCCAAGGGCAGCAGAGGCCGTGGCAGAACTGTGACCAGTGCCCAAGACCCTGCGCCCCCCTCCCCAAACGGCCAGCCTCTGGGCTCTGGAAACTGCACGGTGGAGAGTCCCTTCCCAGCCAGGCGACCTCAGACCAGCTCCCTGACTTCTCTGCAACTTGGTCCCCTTATGTGGAAATTGTGAGGAAGAAGACCTGCGTCAAAGAGGTGCCTGTGTGTGCAACGAGTGGAGGAAGTGTCGATTTTCTCTCCATCCCCATGTTGCCTTTACACCTCCACTCTTCTGGAGCTGTGGAGTTCTGTGTGGCGCATTCCCGCCCATCCGTGGAAAAGAAGGTCCCTGCCTTGGGTTGCTCTGGAGTCCTCTGGGTGCTGGGGTGCCATGCATTCCATCTTTCCTTTCCCCAGGCATCAGACCTAGGACGTACAGTGGAGCCTTGGGACGGTTTTGAGATGCAAATCTCAGGCAGAACACGGCTCTGTGGCCCAATGACCAAGCTAAAATTTCATGGCTTTTCTTGCTGATCCTTCTCCAAAATGAGATAATTGAGACAATGGGTTGCTTAAAAAAAATAAAAGGGGCTTTTTGTTTTCTTTTTCACATATGTTCTAGCTAATTCTCAGAATATCCCTGAGTGATAACAAATGTCCTCACCCACTTTCGACATGGTAAAGGCCAGGGGACGCAGTTAATCATGACAAGAACCATAGAGAACGTGACCAGCACAGTCAGGGGACGCCTCCAAGATGCCCATGTCTCCACCTCTGAGCTCACACCACTTTTCTTCCAAAACACCTATATGCTTAACCCCAGAATCCAAGCTTCGTTATTAGCGTTAAAGAGAATCCTGAAGGCTGGTAGTGAGTGGTGCCTTCTTTTTCAAAGTGCACAAAAACATGCACATTTGTTTCTTTTTTTTTGGTGCATGTTTAAGAGTCAAGATTTGCATCATATTTAAGATGAAGAGAAGTTGCGTTTTCAATTTCTGAGCCAAAGGCCTCAGGTCACTTTCAAGTTCCCCTGAATCTTCTGATTTTCACTCTGGTTCAAAACCACAGTTCCATGTGCAGTTGAAGTGGCATTTTCTCCCATTCGGGACTTCTGCATTTAGTATCAAGTCCTTGATTGAGCACACGGCTGTGGGCATGACCACGGGGCCCTTTCCATGCATTCTGCCGTCAGAGTGCTCACCTCTCCCTTGAGAAGAGCTCCCCAACACTAACGAAGGCCTCCATCCAGACAGAAGATGGGACGCGAGCGGCCCTGCTCATCAGAGCTCCAGTCCACACGACATGGACACGCTGAGAAGCTGCTCTCAGTGATACGTTTGATACAGGAAATGAAAGACGGAACCAATGGTTTCAACAAGTTAGAGCAGAACTGAAAGTCTGCAAATAAAAATTACAGATCCTTAATCACAACTTTCCCTCCGTGCAGGCTGTATCAAAACACGCAATTCTGTAAGAGACTTGCCTTTTTCTCGAGAGCCCTTGAGTCGTCTTGGTTTCTGTCTTTTGATTTAGATCTGACTTCCAGAGCAATGAAATGGTAAGGCACTGCCTTTTCCTGCCCTGCACGTAATGTGCTGGGGAGGGACCTCCCCACCCAGACCCCGCTGGCTCTGGGGCTCGGTGCCAGGCCCCTGAACAGGGCTCAGCTTGGGCTTCTCCACTGGCATATTTGAGAACTGGAGAAGCACCTCAAAACTTCACCTTTTTTCTTGTTTCCAGGCCAAACATTTGGGGCTTTCTTAAAAAGTATATTGAGATAAACTCATCATTGACTCTGTGGAAAGGAATGTTAGGCAAAAAATAAGCTGGACATATTTATTAAAAACGAAAGACTAAAAGGGCGCCACAGAAGACGGTAAGCCGAGGCGATCGGTGGCAGATCTGGGCCCCAGCTGTTTCAGCGTTTCATCCTTTGGGTTCTTGCTTTTGACTTGTGGAATCAGCAGAGTTAGAAAGCAGAAAGGACCTGCGCGCAAACTACTCCTTGCAACTTCCTTGGGAGTCTAACTGTTGATCCATGCCCATTCCGTCCAGCGTGCCGTGGCCAAATGTGTATGTTTTTCTGCACTTTGGAAAAAGGGGAACTGACCATTTCCGGCCTTCAGAATTCTCTTTAATGCAAATCATTAAACTCGAATTCCTTATGAGTCACACTGTGCTCCAACACTGGCTCTTGGCAAACATCTGGAGATTTCGTACCTCTGATTTGTACATAACCTTCCCACCCACCTGCTCGTTGGAACCGACAGTGGGGTCCAAATCTGTTCCTTAGTTTTTTCTCTCCACGGAGTATGCAGCAAGTAGAGGGGCTTCAAATGAGAAGGAAGTGGCAAACCTCAGCTCTTATGTTATGAACACACCATGTAAAACATTACCTTGTCGATATATTTTAATAACACTCATTCCCTATTGGGCCTATGAGCGCTTATGCAACATGAACCTTAGATTTGTTTGTAGATTAGGTTGTTTTTAATGGAAGGTACTGGAAGGCAAGCGCGTTCCTTCAAGCTGACCCAAGTGTCCTTCGTGCCTCAGCAGAAGCACATGTGGCCATCACATGGATTGAATTCTGAGAATTCTTAGGCACATCACAGACCATCTGGAAAACAAGGATAGTAATAATGTCTTCACTGGATTGATGATAGGATAAAATAACATATGTGAATGCTATGTAAACCAATATAAAATTACCCGAAGAACTAATTATTCTGAAAACAAATTATTCTGGCCAATAGTCGTCAGTAAGCTTCTTCTGTGTCTGTAGCGCACTGGCCCATCTGATTCTAAAGAACTAAATTGAATCTATGACAGCATGCTGCGTGGGTGAATGATAATGTGCTTTTGCTTTATTATTTCCAGCAAACTCAACCCCTGTCTGCTTCCCAGCCTCCGTTTAGACCTGGAAGACTAAGTCTTTTCCTGACCATTCCTTTCTTTGTCCCTAAAAAAATAAGATTCCCTACAATTGAAAGGAAAGGGAATTAATATTTGCCAAATGCCTATTTCACAAAATTCCCAGAAAGTTTTTCGAGGAAGATATTGTTTTTTCACAGATGTTACGTCGAAGGCTCAGGGAGATTGAGTGACTTACCCACCGCCACGCAGCTCAGACCTGGCAGTCAGGGCTCGAACTCAGTTCTCAAACCCACCTCATCCTACTACCCCACGCTGCCTCCCACGGGACAAGTCATCACCCAACAATCCAGTTTCACGAGGCCGCTCCTCATATTTCTTCAAGGAGTCTCACCTGGGTTCTTCCTTTTTCTGTACGGATAAGGGTGCAGCTCCTTTTGTGCACACGCCCAGGAGATTAAATTCTCGTGAAATGTGTCAGGCTGCCATTCCAGGGCTTGACAGATGTTCCCAGAACAGGTATGAATGGGCAAGGAAAGTGCAGATTCTTGCTCCACGGCCCCACCTCAGGTGCCCATCTCTGACTCACGTGCCACTCGTGGGGTACAAACCCAGGAGAATGGAGTGGCTGCCACCTGCCTGCCCTCTCCAGCATAGAGAGCTGCTCCTTGGCGAAGGTCTGCTCCTCGGGAGACAGACTCACACCCCAGTTATTCTACAGCTCTGAGGGGTCACGGGCATTTTAGCCAAACAAAGATCTGGGTGATGGCCTGGCTTCTAGTTCAGTGACATCAGCATGCTTGAGGCTTAGGGGACATTCTAAAATGGGGACAATAATTTCTGCTTTCATGGGATTTGGAGGAGAATAAAATCAGACAATATTCAGTATGCGACATGAATTTAGGGGAGACACACCATTCAGCTCATAACAGATATAAGATGTAAAGGGTAACGTGGAGATCGCGAATTCAGGCTGCGTACGGTTGACCCCGTGGCAATCTATTCTCCATCCCCGTGAGAGGTTTGCCCGTGGTTTCCAAGGTCACAGCCGCTGTTATGAACGTGATTCCGTGGGAAGCAGAAGAGCTGGGAGCCAGAAGGCCTGGGTTCTCGTCTTGGCTCCGACACTAACATTATGGCTTTATTACTTGTGGTTAAATAACATTCATATTTCAGACGCAGGGCCCAACACAGGAGAAATAGCCCAAGAAAAGAAAGTTGCAGCGCTGAAATTGGTCCCGGGGCTAAATGCAGCCTGAAGAGGTGGATGTTTTTATGAGTCTAAGTTCCGTGGGAGTTAGATACAATATGTGCAGAGCCTCAGGCCCATATCTATAGGATATTACCACTCAGGACTGACATGGAAGCTGAGGCAAAATGCACCATCCTCTAGGGGATGAACGCTTGCCAAGAGGACCAGTCCTCCTCTCCAGACTCTGCTGGCAAAAGCATCCTGGGCTCCAGGCACCTGAGAGGTAGATGCCGGATTCCCATTTGAGACACGGGAAGGTAGACACTCCCGGAGTTTAAGTGACTTCACGAGTTCTCATGTTCAGAGACCCCTAGAGCCGGCGTTTGACTCCAGGTCCGTTGGATTCTAAAGAACTTCCATCTTCTACTCCAAGGCCCGAACAGAGACTTGTCCCAAGGGCGTTGGCCTTAATCTGTCACTCACTTCTCTGCAGTTGTAGAAATGGGATGGAGAAAAGAGCCACGAGCGTGGCCACTGCAGTGGGGGTGGGGGTGCAGCACAAAAAGGATCTTTAGGACGCAAAGGAGAAATTTCGCCAAGGTAGTGACCAGCCTGTTTGTTTGGTACGTGCAAGCGTTGTTTGTGATCTGTGCACACTGAAAATGATTACTGTTTTTGTCACTCTTGCTGTTTGGGGAAGGGGTTGAAGGAGTCTGGCCACCGTGCTGTTGCCCTCATGTCCTGAGGCTGCTTTGCACCCAGTGTTTCTTCCTTTTTGAACCACAGCAAACACAAGCAAACTTTTAGAATGACAACGTCAAGCGTAGACAACACCCTCTGTACTCCAGAGCTATGCAAATAAGGATGATCTGACCATTTGAAAACAAGGCAATCACCTGCCAATTCACCTATTGCTTAATGTCATTAACTTAGTTAGGTTCTCCTCTGCCAGCAATACTTGTCCTCTTTATAAGAAAAGAACCCTCAGTAGTGGGCCGATAATAAAAACTATGACTGATCATTAAGCAAAGATGAATATGTGTTATCTTCAAGATGTGTGTTTCCAGGAGAATGCACAGGGTCACATTCATGCCCAAATGCTGCAATTCTTTTTTTTTTTTTATTTATGAGGAAGATTAGCCCTGAGCTAACTACTGCCAGTCCTCCTCTTTTTTGCTGAGGAAGCCTGGCCCTGAGCTAACATCCATGCCCATCTTCCTCTCCTTTTTTTATATGTGGGACGCCTACCACAGCATGGCATGCCAAGTGGTGCCATGTCCACACCGGGATCCGAACTGGCGCACCCCAGGCCTCCCGGAAGCGAAACGTGCGAACTTAACCGCTGCGCCACTGGGCCAGCCCCTAAATGTTGCAATTCTAATTCTTATCTGTCGCTTTTTAGGGTAGCTTACTGGAGAGGGATGTCCAAGCACAGGCATACTCACCAAACGGATAAGGGCTCAAGTCATACCAAGAGCAAAGACAGCATCTGTATGTGCTGTTTTTTACTTACTCAGAGTGTTTCTAGATCTATGAGTCCTCTGGATACACCTAACGACTTTGAGAGGGTATTTTAAAAACAGGAAACATGATTTTCACTTACAAGAATAATCCAAATCCTCGTGAACTATGGTCTACGTCATCCTCCTCGGCACCAGGTCCCAGGCCAAGCGCCTTACGTATACTATTTCTGGTCCTAACAACAACTCAGTACATTGGCTGTTATCAACTGCAATGCTACAGATGAGAAAACCGAAGCAGAAGGAGGGAATAAAGCAGCAACCGCATAGTATGTGAACACGATTCTGCCAGGGGAAGGTGTTTTCCATTCATTAGCTCCTGAGAACTGCAGGCCAGTCTTAGGGGTCTGGGGAGCCGGGCGTTTCTACCTCAGAGAAGTAGAGTGTCTGGGTCAAACTCAAAGAGCCAGTGGCGGATGCTGGCAGGGGACCAGGCCTTCAGGCTCTGGCACATTTTATTTGTTGCTGAGATGTCCTAAAAGGATATTTCCCCATGAGTGGTCACAAAAATCGATTGCATAGAAAAGAGTTGCTAAAAGGAATGATGGCATGCGAGAAAAATTTCTATCCGAGGGACACGAGAAGAGAACAGCTTGCCTCTAAGTTAGCCACTGGGAGGAAAGTGGATTGCGGTCGCATTTTCTGTGGGTCTCCCGGCACCAGGGCTGCATTGAGGACATTCACCTAAGTCTTCTAACGAATACTTGCAGCAGCCGTCTGAGGGGACCCATCGCGCGGACAAGAACAGACTCCAAGCTTCAGCAGCCTGCCCTGGTTGTCCAGATGCACGAAGGAGGGACTTGAACTCAAATTTTTCATGCCAAACACTCACGGAGTCTTGTTACCTTTACCTGGAGAAAGTCTGTGTGCGCTTTGCAATGTCCTGCCTAAAACAAACACGTGATAAACAGTGACAGTTTAATCATCCATTTGACCTTGAAGAAAAAGATGACCCCTCGCATTGAGTGTAGTAAAATCAGCAGCAAATGGCTTGTGAGTAACAAGCAGGAAGAGCCAGCAGGTTGTGAGAAGGGAGGTTGGGGATTTGCAGACGTTTTAACTAGTCACCTGGGAACACTTGATTTATTCCTCATGTGCAGAAGAATCATATCCAGAATTAAAAAGGCTTTGCATTTAGTTTAGAAGTAATATGTCAAAACACTTGATTATTTAAATTTTAACGACAAGCACAGAAGAAGCTGCTTTAATAAAGTTTCACTTTCATTTCCCCGAGTAGCTCCGTTCAGAGGCGTGTGGCTCTTTCTAGAGCATTCAACACATTTGTCAGAGGGGTAAATCCTTGTAATTAATACCAGGTTGAAAGGAAGGACTCACACGTAGGTGAGGCTGCCCCAGTGGAGAGAGTTCTTGCTAATGTTGTATTATTCAGAACCAAGCTGACACGTTTATGAATTTCCCTGATTATTTTCCTCTGATCTTCAACCACTTCATCTTCTTCAATAACTTTTCCATCTAAGGTGAAAGAGGAGAAGGAAATGAATGAAAGGCAAAATGGATAATTGGCCTTCTGCAAGTCCCTCTAGGCAGAGATTTACCAGCGCGCTCTAATATTTTGGATCAAATGAGTTGTTGGGTTTTATTTAGAGATTTTCCTTAGAATTAAGGGATCTGTGCTGTTGGCAAAAGAAGTGAAGTTGTGACACAAGCAGAGTCATTCACTCATTCACTCATTGAATAGGCGTTTCTAGAACACCTACGCTAAGGCTGAGCAGTCAGAGATGTACAGCTGTATACACACAGTTCGTGGCCAAAGGGACTCCTTCCTGCTCCAGGGAGTGGGAGGGAAAGTACGGAAGCCCTGAGAAGAGACAAGTGGTCCAGACTGAGAGAGCCAAGAAGAACGCCCTGGGAGGGACTACGGAGCCGACTCAGGCATCTCCTTTTCTGAAATGCCATTACACCTTGGGCGACGTGTCAGGTATTCTTTCACATTCTTTTCAAATTCTTTCACATTTCACATTCTTTCACTATGATTCAACCACTTCATAGGAGAAATGAAAACAACTTCCACTTACATACTGTTCAGGTCAATCCTGGGTATTTAGTGGTAGACATGCCAACACGGGTCCAGAAGTTAGGGTGCGTGTCTGCCAGTTATGCCCGTGGGCACAATTCCTGGCAGCAAGGGTGTGCTCTTGGGCCACAATGGATGGCTCTGGGAACTTGTTATGGGATCTAATCTAACAAAAGTCAGAGGAGCTGAGAGGGTGATGGTGAAGGGGCCGGGGCTACACGCAGAACATATACACATTTTGTCATCCTTGTCAAGACTAGGAAGCAGTTGCTGATCACCGACTTGATACACAACAATGAGGTTTGTGTGCAGGGGCCACAAACACACAAGCTTTGCTTTGAAAGCTTTTGAAAGCTTTTGCTTTTGCTTTGCTACCTCTCCAGCCATGCATTACAAATGAGAAATAAAGGAACAAGCTATCTCACACTGAGTGTTAAGCCAGGCAAATAGGAAGCGAAGGACAGAAGCTCCGGAAAGGAGACTCCTACAGGCTGGTGTGGCGGGGGAGGTTGTAGAGGGGGTCAGCATATAAGCTAAGGCTTAAGGAGAAGGATCTGGACTCAGTCTTATGCTCAGTCTTAAGCAGGGCGCCTGTCACCTCGCTGATACTCACTATCTGTTGAGTGAATGAAAGATCTTTGCCCTCAGATCCTCTATCACTGAGTCACATGGAGAAGAGCTGTGGGTTGGTTAAGATGGCGAATGTGTGTCCGATCAGAAGACAATGGAATATAGATGTTGTTCTGCCAGTTGCTTTATACAGGAGCACCTGCTACTTCTATAGCATGTAATTGAAGAAATTAATAAGATAGCTAACATCATCTGTTATGAGAGAGGAAAGAGATGAGTAGGCTGTATTTCTATCTCTGCTTCGCACTGACTGTGTCAGTTAATTGACTGCATCTCAGGTTCGTTCTCTGAAAAACAAGGAGCCTAATGGCTGTGCTGCTTGGTGGCCTGAGAACCCAGTGAGGGTCATCCTCGCCTTCTCGTCCTTGAGCTGTCACTCACTCAGAGCGGTCGTCTACGTCAGTATCAACATGAGTGCTTCTTCGTTGAAAGAAAATGGCCAGTGAGACTGTCTTACAAACAGACAAGTAACAACAGCATCACCAAAAAATAAAAAACAAAGAGGAAAAAACTGTCTCTGCAAATATATGATATTTTATTTCCGCTAAGGATAACGAAGGCAGAGAATGCATGTTCATGGGGGTTATGCACATAAGAAAAAAGGTGGTAAAAATAATGAAAAAGCAAAGAAACAAAGCATCAGTTAACTAAAAATAAAACAAAATAAAGAAAGTAAACCAACTAGTATATCTGAATGTTAAGTTCAGGAATTTTAATTGAGTAGAATGTACGCCAAATTAAAGTGGCTTCCAGCATAGGCTAATGTATGTGATGTATGAGATATTCCATGCACATAATCCATTTAATCAGAATGTAAGTCATAAGCTAAATAATGCAATAATTCTAGGGGCCCATGATGAGAAATCCGTCCAGCAGTAACTGAAGCAGAGTCCACATGATTCAGAAGAATTGGATCAATCTCAGGATTTACAGCCGCTCATGAAAGCTGTAGTTAACGAAGGGACTTCTGGGTTCTTTGTCATTTGTCAAAACCACTGTGAATTCAACTCGTTGAGTCTGTTGGTCAGTTCGACTCTGCCATGGGTCAGCATGTTCACGGCTTTTGACAGGAAAGTGTTTTACTCAAAGACTTGCAGAACTTCCTTCCTGCAAGATTTCAGTAGCATAGCAAGTATTGCGAGAGAAAGCCACTTTATTAATCATAAAAAGGCAGCATAAGGTCTAAGCTGGTCCTTCACTGAATTTACTGGCAAATTATGTTGTGGAGACTAAACATGAGTTCACTTTTCCTAGTGCTAATTAAAACAAAACTCTATTTTTTAAAAAAATTCAACGGGAAGAACAAGAATTATGTTCCTGATTGAGAAATAAACACCTATCGCACAATGATCATAATGACCAGCTATTGATCCCTCCATGCTTTGTCTCTAATCTTCCAACAATCCCAAAAGGATTCCCATTATTCTCAATTTGGAGATGAGAGGAAAAAAAAAAAAAACTCAAAGGGTTTAAGCAGCCATCACAATGCCAGGAATTAGTGCATGTTTTATTTGTAGGTTCCACGTGAGAAGGGTCACCATTGATTCCCCAGAACATAAGAGGTAAATGCCCAATCTTTGCAAATATAACTCTTAGAATTTCCTTAAAAAAACAGTGACTCTGAGGTTGTGTTACCATTCAAAGTTTCCCAGGACACTCAGAGCTTAAAGAGAAGGGTACAGGGGGCTTGGGTGACGACATTCTCAGGTTCTTGTACCGTTGTCTGACTTCCAGGTGCCACTCCAGCTGGCCCTGGAATACGTCCATCCTGAAAAGGCAACGCTCGGGCTCACCTAAGTGCAGGAAGCTCCATGGGTCATGATTGATTAAAGGTGAACAAGAGGCTGCTGGCACTCCTTCCTCTCGCAAATCTCATAAACATATCTGGTCGGAATGGGACTAGGACCTGTTCCTAGAGTTCCCTCCTCCTGACATCCTCGAAGCTTGAGGATACTGCGTGACAGACTGCAGAAGCCCCAAAGATATGCAGCATGTGCCCTGGGAGCATCTTCACGCGCTGCTACTCCACTCAGCAAAGACTCCCTCCATGGTTCTGACTGCGCCTCTGTTCAGACCATTCAGGTCTAGGCGATAATACAGGGACACTCTCAGAAGTGTGGCTTCTTGCCCCGTAAGTCCTGCAGGACCTCCTGCTGCCTTGTCTCCATCTTCTGAGAGAGCATGACGAGAGAGAGAGAGAGAGAGTGAAAACTGGCTTGTTACAGTTCAAGATGTTAATTCTGTCACAAACACTAATGTTCTCTTTGATTTACTTTAACTAAATGATTTATATATCTGAATTCCGCCCAAAGGAAATTTTACCACGAAGGGTTAAATTTCTAGTTAAATACATTCACAGGCACGTATGTCTCCTGGAGAGTTGGCTTGCTCTACCTTATGAGCTTGTGAATAGATGACCTATTTTGGGAGGACGGTAAATTGTACAAGTGAAGATGGGCGCGATAGTGAAGAATTCTTCAAATTCCTGTGTGAAAGGGAAGATAGGGCACACTGCCATACGCTGCTATCGCACCTGTCTCACAGGCTTCCACTTTCTCATCTCTTCATCAACATAAACAGAAAAACGACACCTGGGCAATGCCACCTGTTTTTTCCAGTGAGTTAAGTGGTAAAGCCAGTGCATGTCACTACCCATCTTGCACATCTGGAAGAAAGTGTTGCACAACTGAATGCAATGTGGTAATGTGAAACTTAGGTAGTCAAGGGGAACCGAACTATGCTTAGTCAATACATGCAGGTCACTGAGAAAGCTCAGGAATCCAGCAAGCACAAAGCATCAAAAGATGCCGATGTGCACGGCATGGTGAACAGTTATCCCTTATCAAAGTACCTAAGCCTCTTAAAAAGCTAATAATTGTTTGTTCATGGCAGCTTCAAATTGGGAGCTCTTAATTTAAGGAACAATTCCAGATCGTATGATATCTTTTTGGGGGGTGGGGCACGTATTGTGTAAAGGGAAGTCAGTGCAAGGTTTAGCAGCCCGAGTTTGGAGGGACTCGCGATGACAATGGGCATTCTAGTGAAATCTGTCTTTTATTGAAAACTCTGAGGTGACTGCTCAGCCCAGCATGGCTGCTCTCAGGACATGTGGTACCCAGATTCCTTCTCCTCTTTGTCTCTTTTCATTCACAGACGTTTAGAGAATTCTCATTAAATTTACTTAGAGTGAAACAGAGAGACCACGTTATAAAATAAATCTACTTAAACACACTTTGTTGTATTGCCTCATTTGTGTGATGCATGGACCTAATTTCCCTTGCTTTGTGTCTTAACTGTGTACATTAGGTGATGCTTGCCAATTAATGCAGGATGTCACATCCCCAATTGCTTTCTCTATCTTCTTAAACATTAAAAATAAACACACGCCATCTGTCTCATATCTTGAAAGCAATTCAAAATGGTTACTTTTGTTTGCTCAGGATTACGGCACAGTTTACAGCTTTAGTGCCTCTGAATTGTAAGAAAGTTCTGTCTCCATTTTGTAAATGTAGCTTCATTTTACAGTGTGTCCAACAGAACAAGCAGAGGGCTCTCGGGAGAACCGGGGCCAGACAGAAAGCAGCGTTGATTGGTGACTAAACCTTCTTATACGGCTTTTGAGAGACTGGACTGGATGCTTGGCCCCTCGCTCCCTCGCTGAGCAACCCAGGGAGAATGGCTTAACTTCACGAGGCCTCAGTGTGCCTCATCTGGGAAATGGAGCTGATGCCACCGTGGTGTGGAGTACACTGGGAAATACATGACAAATACACACACACAGACACACACGCAGACATATAATGTATCGCCAGCAATTCCCGGTCAAGGTCCAAGAAGAAGTAGATATCACCATCTTCATCATCATCCAATTTGGGGAGGGGAATAATTCAGTTTGAGAAGGAGAGTTGATAAAAAATAGCTCATAGTGGCATAAGGTTAGAACCTAAGAAAGGAGTTACATATGAAAGCTATGTTCTTTTTCCACAGCAATTAAAACGTAAGAGTAAACAACTTGACTCCAGCGGCCTCCACGCCCTTTGTGCACACAGGTCAGCTGGGGTGTGTGGAATGCCGTGGAATGTGGTCAGCGAATTGGGAGCACTGGACAGACTTTGGATCTTTAGTGGCTGCAATGGCACTTATCAAGGAGGTTTTTTTTTTTTTTTTAAACAAAACAAATGGTATGCTATAAAGCACCAAATGCCTAAATGACTAAACTATGATTAAAGGGGCAAAGGCCAATTTGAGAACGTTCTGTTTTCCATTCTCAGTCAGAGCAATTTTCTCAACAATACTTTCTACTGTGGCACAAGAGAAAGCTCTCTAGATCTGAGCCGTGCCTTCTGAAGATTGGTGGCCATGTAATTTGAAGTCCAGCCTGTACTCACAGACCACAGAATTGTAGCGCTCTATAAAATGCCAGGCATGTGACCCAGACCAAAATAGTTTAGCAATAAGAAAATTGAGGTCCAGGGTGGCTGAGCAGATCGTCCAGAAGCACAGGGCTAGTTCGAATGGGAACTAGTTTAGCTGGGTTTCAAAAAAATTTGTGAAGCAGACTGAAATTTTTTGTAGTGCTATAAATATCCTCGGTTTACAGCTGATTCCTTGCACGACAGTCTCCTAACAGCCTTATTTGAACATAACTGAGCTGCTGGGCACGGTCTTTACATGACCAAGTGGTCAAGTCTTACTGGTAGCTGAGAATGCATTATCAAGCCTTTATTTAGCCCTACAGTCAGGGCAATCCAACTATTAGTCATCTTGCCATGTGCTCCGGACCATAACACACCCATGAGTCCTGGCAAAAATTACATCTGCTTCCTGCACCCTCCCACACCACAGCTCCTTTCAAACTGCCGATATTTTTATTGCAGTTCCAGGAAGAAAATTACTTAACATTCCTAATCTGGGCATGCATTTAAACTTCCTCTCCCCGTGTATAAAATGAAAAGCAACTAGTGTGAACCTGCTCATGTAGCAAAATGAAGATCTGCTAGGAAGAGAAGTCATGAGCCGTCGGGCAATGGGGGATGAACTTCCTTAAACTAAGAACACTGTGAAGCAGCTCATGCCCACAGAAACTTCCATCATCCTCGACGTTTACTCCGAACTGAAAATGGGCTTGTAGGTGGACCCATTGCTACTGACCACACAGTAAAACTGAGACTAAGATCCAAAGCTGCTCACGTGAAACGTTTCTAAAAAATCAAAAGCTATTTTATTTTCAAACAAACCCTACATTTGATTGTATCCCACTGGCCTTAAATAAAAAGCAGATATAAAATCATCCAGGGGTCATGCAGCCAATCTTTTACTTTCTGCCCTATTTTACTGGGCTAACCAGAGAAGGCAGGTGGTCCAAACGAGCGGGTTGAAGAAGGCCAAGGGGATGGGTCTGCTGTTTCTCCTCTGTCATTGACACTTTCCTCAGTGACATCTGGGCCAGGTGAGAGCAGGCTGGCCTGTCACTGCCTGGCTGTGGCAGGGCTGCTGGAGCCCATACGAGTGAAGGGGAAGCTTCTCATAGCGCAGATGCCTCTCCAGTGTATGCCCCTGGCTCGAGTGACAGGAAGATGAAACACAGCAAGTGTTTTCCTACTGTGCCCCAGAGCCTAGGGGTGCTTTCATCAGACTCTGGAGACGAGAATTCAGTGCATTTCAAGGGAGGAGTGTCGGCTCCCAGGACAGGCTGTGAAGCCAAAAGGAAGGGAGGTGAGGCAGGCAAGTGGGTCTCAGGTCACACGAGGGAGATTTCCCAAGAAGGAGCCAGGCTGAGGAACACAGCAGGAATTTGTTTCCACAACGCCCCCCCTCCCTAACCCCGAAAAAAAAAACCAGACTCGAGATGCTGATAAGAATTCTTTTATGTTATTCCAATAAAAAATACATTCATACAGAAATATAACAATCTTGCAAAAAACAATTTCAAATAAAATCTTGTAAAACAAAATTTTACAAAAATCTTACAAAGATTCTTTAGATAACAGGGTGCTCCAAAAAAAAACAAAAAAGAAATTTCACTAATAGAAATTTTTTTTTTTTAATGTCAAGCAAAAAGTTTCTGCTTGATTGAGGCTCAGTTATCACCTGAACAGAATGTAATTCTTCATGTACTTGCTTATTATGAAAATTACAGGCATTGACACATGGCACCCAGCCCCACCCAATCCAGCCACTCCACCAGGTTTCGTAAGTGAGACAAGCCAGTGCAAGTTTGTTATTTTTTTCTTTTTTGTCTTTTGTTTACCTTGTAGCTTAATGGAATTGTTATGGCTAAGCGCACAGCACGGCCAAAAAAGGAGTTTTCCAAAATCCAACAAATCAAGTGCCTGGATTTGGAATTGCCAAAAGAAAAAAGTGCATTTTTTTCCCCCCTCAGCAAAATGAAATGAGTTCTTCAGGTAAGTGTATTCGTCAGCCCAGATAAAAAACCAGTTATGTGAGTTTCCATCATTGCTCATTTCCAGGAAGATCAAACAAAATACCAGCCCAGCCAGACTCATATGTGTGTGTATATATATGTATGTGTGTGTGTGTATATATATATGTATATATGTATATGTGTGTGTATATATATATATATGTATACATATATATATATAAAGAAAAGATCCATACCCACAAGCCAGCAGCTGGATGAAATATCAGCTCTCCATACTGTGGTATGCCAATTCCGGGAAATTACTTGTTGGAAAAACTGGAAGTATCTATGTGCTGAAAAAAAAATAGCTTCATCTGCATAAAAACTGTTCTAAAAAAGAATCCCTGTGATTACTTTACTCTTAAGTTAGATCTTCCAATAAGGCTGAAATTCAAAACCGAAACCTTAGTTTGTCTGAGACCAACGAATGGGCTAGTATTCTGTTCATGCCACTTCTGAGTGGCCCATATTCCAGACTTGCCAATAATGACAAGCAAAGTCAGCAGTCCGGAATAGCGTCAATGCCAAGAGTCGTAGCAAATCATTAAATGAAAGATAAAGCTTTTATGAAAGTTACAGTTTTCGTTTTTACCTCCTTTATGGCCATTTTGAAATAGTTCTTCACAGGCTGTGGAATTTTCTAGCTAAACATTCTAATTTTTTCTTAAAAAAATATTTATATATTATCTATATATATATGTATATATATATACACACACACACACACATACTATACACACAAATATACATACACAAGAATTCCGCCCACTTTTTAAAAAAGTAATGTACTTTCTATATTACCAACAGATAGCTAGATAGATATGTGAAACTTGTGCCTTTTAAGCAAATATGTTAAGATGGTTGTTTATACTTCTGTATCTTTAATATGTGTGAAAACGTTACATATTAAATACAGCCGGTGTGGTCTATGCAACTGTTGTGCAAAGTCTCTATGAAAGTTTCATGGTGACAGAAATGGTCCGATTTTCCAATTCTCGTGTGTTTTCCACTTTAACACTGACAGTCAAGTTGTCTAAAACATTGAGTAAATACTGACTTGTTTGGGGAGTTTCCATCTCTCTGTTTGACTTTATGAAGGAGGACCGTGAAGAGATTCTTTTTCTCTGTATTATACATTGATACAGTACAACGCCAGGTGAAAAAAGAGCCTTAATAAAGCATGCATCAGCCATTCCCCTGTAGGAGGCCCCTGATTTGGGGCCGCTTGCGTAAGGCACCATTATTAAGATCTACAGTGCATTAACAGCTAGAAAACCAGAAATTAGTCCTCAAGGCATAAATAAGAGAAACTTAGCTGCATGAGAAAACAGTTTCTAAGCTTTAGTGGTTTTATCCACCCAACTGAGAAAAATTTTAGGTTCTTAGTCTAATGGACATTAGACCAGCCATTCCCAGCCCTGAATCCTTGACACCCAACCTGTGTCCAACGTCTTCAAAGGGCATCACGGAAGTCTCCAAAAAGGTAATTCAAATTCGGAATCATTTCAAAAATACTCCTATGCTGCACGACACCTTTCTGGAAGGGGAGTGTTACAAAATCGAAGTGGGGAAGGATTGGGTATTGCCAGGCCCAGATGGCCAGGGATCACGGAATCTGACAAATCGTATCTTAGCTGCTCAGTAACTGGAATCCAAATTGTAGTCCTGATTTAAAAATGGAAAAGCAGATAGTTCCCCAGACCATGCATTACTTTTGTCTGATAAGGAAAAGTTATCAATGTGTTATAGTTGTAAATACACAGCTTATACAACGGGTAACAAATGAGCTCTGTGGTAGCCAGTAAAACAAGCTACTTGACACATTGCACGTTCCATAGCTGCACCAGACACCGGACGTTCCTCTCACACAGGAAAGGGGGTCCCCCCCCACAACCCACTCGGGGCCTGACCGCCCACTCCCGCCCTCCAGGTTTTCCCTTCTTTTTTTCTTCTTTTTTTTTTTTTTTCTAAGGGGCAAACCCCCCCCCCCCCAGGAAACGAATTGGTGGTCATCTCATCCCACAGTATGCTCCTCACACACAAAACATTCAAACTACGTTTCTGCTGTCTCTTGCAGTCTCGTACACAAGGGGAAAGACGCCGCCTCACCACACAGTCCGTAACAGACCCTCCAGACAGTCACCCAAACATTCACATCCTCAGTGCACATGCTCACGGCAAAGGCTTAGGGACCACTCAGAAGATAGGTACCAGTGGCGAGTCCAGGGCCACCCAAACACCACACACCACGGGCGCTCTGCCGCTTCTGACATGACTTCTTTCGCCCTCGAAAGACCATCCACGTAGAGGTCCTGGAGGCAACTGGGTGGGGTGCAAAATGGCATGCTTTGGCTGGAACTCGCACCCTCCTCCACGGCCGTCTCTCAGCCAGGAAGCCTTTTGAGCCTGCAGGATTCGCTGCTCTGCTCCCTCACAGGTGCCTCTTCATGTGCAGGGCCAGGTGGTCGGACCTGGAGAAACACCTGCGGAGCGAACGAGCACGGACAAGGTCAGGTCTCCAGCCCTTGCTCGGGGTACAGCCCTCCCGCCCCGTGCGCCCCCCTGACCCCCCTGGCAGGGAAGACCTACCCACTGGGTCCTCAGGATTCATTTTCAGGGGTGGGGAATTCCAGCTGATGGGACTATAAATTCAGGAGGTCTCCAATCCGCCCTCTGGAGCATGTCACCTGACCTTACTGCCCAGTTTCCAACTCTGAAGACGGCTGAAGGCCAATCTTCAAAGTATGAGTGACATCACTCTATTCTCAGGCACACAGGACATGGTTCTTCCTAACTGGGACTAGCATTATTAGAGACTTTTGTAAAAGTCCTAGGCTGAAAACAGAGGTGCCAGTAGAGGACAGGAAGCTGTGTACCCTCCCTCAGGGTCACTGCATGTCTACCCATTCTGGTGATGGCATCCTGTGCCTGAAGCTGCATGCACATACCTGTCACAGTGAGAACATTTAAAAGGTTTGGCACCAGTGTGCTTTCTGAAGTGTCTGGTTAACTCATCGCTTCTTGCAAAACGCCACTCACACCCTTGCCATGAGCATCTGTAAGGCTTTTCTCCTGGGAAGAGAGCAAAGGACAAGTGCACCGTGATTTCACTGCACAGCGAGGGCAGGCTACTGTGAGACACACACACACACACACACACGGCAGCAGTGGGGTGGGGGGGACGACCAAGTCCACTCATTAGCAAGCTCAGGGGCCCGGTGGCCTCAGGAATTCAGAATATGCTTCCATTAGGGACAGGAGCTGCCACTCACAAAGTGCATGTGGGGGCCCCTTCCTGAGGTAGCCACCATCTCCCAGTGCAGGGGAAGGGAGGCAGGCTCGGCAGAGCCCGCAGGACCGTAACCGGAGCGAACGTGTAGGGACGACAATTACTCAGAGCGGAGAAATACTTCCGAGGTGATGTGTCCGCCCACTGGACCCACAGCCTTGGCCAGGGCAGGGTTTTATTGCCTTCTCCATGGAAACGGTTTCACTCAAGCTCTTATTTGGTTCCTTACTCACTTCCCTGTGGAATGAGGCTTTGTAGTTTCCTCCAGAAAACTACATTTCTCCAGAACTGAAGTCATGAGTTTCTGGGAAACCCCACTGCAAAGCCTTTTCAAAGCACTTTCTAAATGACAATCAAATGACCAGGTTGACTTCAGCCCCTGGGCAGATTATAAATATGAATTCCCTCAAAGTGCTACCCAAGAACACAAATATTCTGCCAAAGCCGGTCCTATGGTGTGCTGTTGGGACCAATAGGGCCTGGCTCCAGGGCACCCGGGTCCCGATCCCGGCGGGGCCATGAGCTGTGTCAGGACCCTGACTTGAGGCCTCAGCAATGGCCCCCCATTGCCGGGAAGAGGAGAGTTTGCGTGACTTGATCTCAGAGATGTCTCCCAGCTCTGAGATTTCTGTGATTCCTCCCCAGTTATTCTAGACTGTCATGGTCATTCTAATGCAACTTCCACCTGGGTTGTAGTATTTTACTAAGAAGTTGGTTTTTGTTCTAACTGGTTCGAGATAACAAAGTCAGCATGAGACAGAGAAATTCTCAGAAGTCCCCATGGATCCATACTGCTTCGTATGGAGTCTATCGGTCAAGCTCAACCCTCAGGCCAGCATCCATCCGGGGTCCTCCACGATGCCCAGCACTCTCTCTTCCAACCCTTGAGTTTCATGTCAAAAACTCAGATGCAACTCCAGGTAGCCTTATGCATGGACCCTGGAGACGGGCACTGTGGGCCGGGATGACCCGGCTGGCGGAAGTGGGTGGGAGATTGGGTGTAGATGGATAATGGGATTTACCTCTTGGTTGTTTACTCTGAGAGTGTCAACCATTCACCGGGCACACGTGTCCAGTCTTTCAGCTCCTACTCTGTCCTCCCCAGAGACCCCACTCTTTTGGGGAAAGACTGAGGAGGTGAGGATGCGTCTGCTCTGACCGCCTCCTGCGGCGCCCCGGCCCCCTCCCAGGGCTGGCGCAGTCCAGCGGCGCCCGCCAGCGGCCCACCTCCCAGGTGGCGGGAGGCACTGACCTGTGTGAGTGCGCTGATGTGCTTTCAAGTGGGAGCTTTTGGTGTAAACTTTTCTGCAGCCATTAAAATGGCACCGGTGTACCCTCCTCCGGCCGTCTGGGGAGGCGTCCCCGCTGCCCTTGTCCCCGGGCTTCCCCGCAGTCCCACCGCGCATCTTCCCAGGAGGGTGCAGCTCGCCGGGCACGCAGCCCCACAGGTGAGAAGGTTCCCTGCTCAGTTCTGGAGAGGAAGGGGGCGTGGAGGTGACGGAGGAGCTCAGGTTCCCCGAGCTGACTAAAACTTCGCCGATGGGGTCGGAGGTAAACTTGGTGGTGGGTGAGAGTTCCTCGGAGCTGTCGGACGACTCGCTGCTCACGTCCGAGTTCAAGCTGTTGGTCTCCAGGTTGTAACCAAAGCCGGGGCTGTTCAGAGCCTCCTCCGGGGGGCTGGGGGAAATCTTCAGGTCTGAGTCCTCTTTTTTCTCCCGAGCCAGGATGATCTTGGTCCACAGATCTTCCTGGCTGTCGAATTTGATTTCGGAGGCCGACACATAGCAGGGTTCGCTCTGGAGGTAACGTTCCAGCTCCAGGCAGGTCTGTGCGGAAGGAAGCACAAGAAGGCACGTGATTGTGACAACGGAGAAAACGGAACCGAAAGCACATTTCCGAAAACATGCAGGGACCAAGGGCAAATCAACAGTGGCCGTGTCACCATGGGCGCAAAACCTTTTGTAATTAAGAATCCCCGTCTTTTAGGAGGGTGAGAGGAAGGCTATTTCTGGGAAGGGGGACGAATTCAGAAGAAAACCTCTCCTGGCTTCCCCATGTTGGACCAAGGGCCACAAGGAGTGATGTTCACTCAGCCAGTTTTTTCTTAGTTACCAGTGTTGATGGTTCTAATGAATTTCTGTAAATCACAGCAAGAAAACCAGCCTCAGACACACACCCCCCCAACAGGTTTAACCAGCTCTCTGACAGTCTCAAAACCATGTGCAATAAGGAAAAGCCCCAGCCATCCTCCTTTCACACGCACAGGACAGAAAGGATGCGCTGCTCGCAATGCACTGTGCTCTGACTCTGCATGTGTCTCCCTCTGGAGACACAGCTGACAGTACAGGGCTACCCTCAGCCAGCAGACGGCAGCTAGCTGATGGTCTGTATTCAGGGACATCAATGGAGCTGCAGAGAAACCACCCATTTGCTCCTTAGCCCAGACCTAGTAGGCTTTCAGAGAATGCCATTCCCAAGTGCAGGGCCATACAACTTTAACGACTTCCACCGTGGTCAGAGAAAAACAAGAGCTTCAACAACACAAGTGGAGAAATAATTCCAGAATGGCCATCTGCTCTGGTAAAGGATGCAGGAGGGGAAATTACTCCCCAGACCTGCTGGGAGTCCACAATGGACAAGAACTTTATCTACTGGCCAAGAGTACAACTGTATGAGTCATCACTCTATTTCTTTCACGCAATGCCAAAGGAGACTTCCTTTTGAAATTCTGACCAGCAGCCAAAAAAGGACCCAGTTCAAATATACATGCAGTGTGTCATGTCGTGGACAGAATACCCCCTCCCCAGCCCCACAACCAACCTTTCAAGAAGCTACAACTGCCGAGAGACCAGCATCCCCTCTCCCCACCATCTCAAACTTTCTAGCCACTGGAAAAGAAAAACGGTAGGAAACATTTTAGGATTAAATTTTGTCTGCCCTTGTCCTCACTAGGATCAATTGCCTGCATGACCATATAAGGTCGTCTATACTACTGCAATTCTACAGATTTAAATTTCGACAGCAAGCTCTGCTCTTTTTAGCAAATCATTTTCAGGACTAGCAAAGCCTACCCACAGGGCTCACGCTTGCTTACTTAGCAATGTGCCTTCCATCATCATGTAACACGCACCCTTCCCCCTCCCCAGACTGGTCACACAGCAAGCATGAGCAAGCAGAGGAGGAAAAAACAATCAGTTTTCTCTTTACCCCTTAAATCAGACGTCTGAGTTACAGGGCATAGGAGAGTGTTCTGAGGAGAGATGGCAAGATATTTTATTGACGTTCCAAAGAAAAGGGAAAGCGCATTTACCGAGATCTTGTTAAACTTTAATAATCTGGCTAATTTAAAATCTCCATTATACTGATGAGCAGTGGGGACCAGACTGGAGCTCTCGGAGAGTTTAAAAGCCTCTGAAGGCAACCGGGAGCTCAGCCTGGCTTGTGGCCCAAATCCCAAATGCCCCAAGGAAACTACTTAGATCAATTTCAATCACGTCCTAGGGAGCAGCTTCTTTAGGAGGAAGAAGGGGGAGGGGAGAGGAAGGCAGGAGAGGGCTGTGAACAATTAAGCAGGCATGTGAAGGTTGCAACACTTTGCATTTCATCCCCCTTAAAAGCTTTCTAGGCTTTGAAACCCACAGAATATATCTGATCTGCTAATTCACTTTGTGACAAAAAGCAAACAGCCTAAGCAGGGCAAAGAGACAATCTCAAACCCTCCTTCTGTCTTTTTAAAGACAATGGGACAAGTGTCAGAATCTCTCCCATCAGGCAAGCCTAACGAATTAGAAGGGGGGAGAAATTAAGTTTCTTAAATGTCCAATGCCAAAAATTCCAGTTCCTTTAAAAAACGCCGGAAACTGAGACTCTTTCTCCCAAACTCAGACTTGAAGCAATTCGGACAGGCTCATTGTCATATGACTGATAAGTCACTGGTTGTGCAAACATTGCTTTTTTTTTTTTCCCCCTTCCCTGGTCAACAAAAGAAGCAGGTAAGAAAAACAAGGCAGATGGAGGTAAATCCTAAAGATTCCAAACAGGGAAAAGAAACTGGAAATGGCCTGGCAGAGAAAAGGCGCTGGTAGATGTTTCGCTGGCGAAATTTTTAATTAAAAAAAAAAAAGAACTCTATGTACAAACACCAAAAAGCAAAACAAAAACAAAAATCCCTTTAAAAAAAAAAAAAAAGAAGAACCCTTGGCAGTCCATGCAAGTTCCTATGACAAGATCCAGCTGTGGAGTCTGGAGCTAGTAAAAGCACCAAACTTCTGCCAGGGGCTCGGGCCGGGCTCAGGCCGCGGAGCTGGGTCTGCCCTCCGGAGGATGCAGTTCGGAAGCCCCAGAATCGGGCAAAAAGCACCGGGAGCGACGAAGCGCTACTGCGCCCCACTCCAATGACAACTCCACTCCACGCTGTACAAGGCCCTTTTAAAGTGCCTTCCGCACCGGAGGCAGCAGAGTACGTTTTAAGACTAACTATTTTAATTTTTTTTTTAAATTTACCCAAACCATTAAAAAAAAAGAAAAAGAAATGCGCCTCCAACCATACACCGTCCTGGCTGTGTGCATGCACACTCCCTCCTCGGCGCACCGGGGCACCTGGCACACGACAATTCCTATTTACCTGTTGCCAGTATTCCTCCAGGGAGGGCAGCGCCGAGAAGTAACCAGTCTCGTGCACAATCTGGAGTTCCTGGAAGATGCTGCACATTGGGAGTACATCCATGTCGGGTTGGAAAAGACAGTCACTGCTGTTGGGAAAACAGGGACGTGTGCGGTCTGGAGTCGGGAGCGCGGCACCCGTGTCTGCAGCGCCTGGGGAAGTTTCATGCAAACTCAACGCGCAGCAATTAGGCGCCGCGGGTTCGGATCCTGCCGGAGCCCAGAGACGCGCTCGCGAGCCCACACAATATTTGCAAACACCGGACTGACTGCAAACGTAACCCCTGCAAAACTTCCCTATTCAAAGCTCCGCTGCCAGCCTCCCCCTCCTCCCCGCCTGGCTCCCCCCACTCCCTCCCCCCACGTGACTCGCCCGGCGCCCGCCCCGCGCGCCGCCCAATCACGCCGCGCCCGGCCCGGGGGCTGCCCGCCGATGATGTCAGCCCCGGCCAATGGCAGGCGGCGGCTCACCGCGGCCCCGCCTGGCGTGACCGAGCCTCTCCATCACGGCCCTCGCCATTGGCTCAATTCGAACTTCAGGCGGCTCTGATTGGAAGGCGGCCTCGCAGGCTATTTTTAGCAGGGTATATAAGGCGCGGGCCGCCGCGCGCCGGAGGAGTCGGCGCTGGGAGGTGCGCGGCCGAGCGGCTCAGTGCGCCCGCGGCCCGGCGTAGGGAGCCGGCTGGTCCCCTCCGTCCCCGTGCCCCGGTCCACGTACCCCCTTCGTCCGCGGCCTGGCGGCCCAGTGCGCCCGCCGCAGGAGGAGGGAGCCGGTCCTCCAGGCCCGTCCGATCGCGGTCACCAAGGCTGGGCACCCCACCGTCCCCGTCGCCCAGGTCCCGGTCACCCCGGTCCCTGTCCCCATCACGAGGCGGAGCGGGCAGTGCGCTGCGGCTAGGCTGAAGGGGGCAGGAGGGTCCCCGCCACCCGACTCATCTCTGTCCCTTTTGTCCCTACTTGTCCAACCTCGGGGTCGCCTTGCTCTCCTTTGTCCTCTCCGTGCTTCCGTGCTCCGTCCCCTCCGTCCTGTCCCGCGTCGTCACTTCCAACCTCGGGCTGCCCTGTCCCCCTCCGTCCCCTCCTTCCTTCCATGTCCCCTTCCGTCCCCCTCCGTCCTCAGGCCTTCGGCGGGGCCGCCGGAGTCACCGGGGGTGGGGACAGGGGGCTCTGACCCCACAGGTGTGGTGAGGCGGGGCCGCCCGGCAGGGAGGGGCCTGATCTGCTGGAGTCCAGGGATGCTTTGGGTGTGAATGAGAGTCCCACCTTAGGCCCCTCTCACTGGGGTGGGCACACACCTGGGGGACACACCTGCGCGCCTGATACCTGCCTGACCTGCAGCAATAGGACCCGAACTGCCCCAGGCCCAGGTTGGCTGTGCGGGCTCTTGAGGGGTTATTTTAAGATAAAGCCTAGGGTTAACACTGATTCTCTGGGAACGAATTTTGCATTGAAAAAAAGAGTTACCCTATAACTGGTTCTCAGTAGGATGCCAGGACCAGAATAGCATCCACACCACCTGTGTACTTGTTAGGAATGCACTTTCCAGGGCAGGGCCCCAAACGTACAGAATCAGAAAGTTGGGGGGAGGGGGGCTGTGAAGGGGGTGGAGGGGGATGTCCTGGCCATTGTGTCTGAACAAGGTGAATCTGTTGCCGGCTAAAGTTTGAGAACCAGAGAACTGTAACTGAAAATGTCTTTTTGTTACTTACCATAGACAGCCCTCCTTCTAAGAAGATGTGGAGTCTATTTCTCTAATTGGGAGGAATCTGTTTATGTTGCAGAGCTGTAATCTCAAAGAACCCTCCCCGAGGTTAACAACTAGGCTTTTCCCATGAATGTGTAAACAATTTAAATGAGGTCGAAGCTGACATTCAGTGTGGGTTTTTTTTTTTCATATAAATTAGCTCCTAAAATATACCATCATGTTCATTTTCAAGAAAAACGCCAAGAACACGAAGAATGTGCATTTTTAAATCCAAAGTGGAAAACTGAATTATAGCTGCTACTTTCATTTCTACTTCAAAATAGAGCTTAATGAACATCCTTTTAAATAAATTTTTTTTAAAAAAATGGAGTATGTAAAAGAATTTGGCGAGGATTTTGGATATCAGATTTTAGCAAATTAGAGCAGACTGGAATAAACCAGGATTATGACCCTGAGTAATCCTAGGCAGGGACCTTTGTGCACCAAGAGTTAGGAAAGGTTATTATCTTCTAGGGTCTATGAAGACAATCCAAAATGAATCGATGCCTGTGTTCCTCGTATTTTATCCCAGAGACAAAGAGCATGGCTGGCCCTCCCCAGATGAGACTTGTGCCTTGAGTCTATTTCCAGGAATGGAAATGGTTTGGCTTTGAACTATCCATAGGTTGACCCAAACGCCTGGTGTCCACAACTGGTAGGATTTGGGAAATGGTTCTGAGAGTGTGGTTATATCAGAGATAGGGTTTTCTCCATAATTAGCGGCAATTGCCTAAGGAAGCAAGAATCCCATGGCCAGCAAGTGAAGGCCAGCATCCTGGACCCTATGGAGGAGAGTCAGGTGAAGGGTGGAAGAAGTTGCCCAAGTCCGGAAGCCATAATGGCTCTCTGTGCAATGCTTGTGGGTGTCAGGGTTGGGGTATCCTTATTTACCTTTTGGACAATTAACTATTCAGTGTTTAATAATTTTCTTTATCTCCATTCCCACAGAATATATATTTGTGCGTGTCTTTCACATGCACTGCCTACTACTTAGAAGAGTATATAGTTTATTTTTAAAAGAGGGAACCTAATTGGACATGATACAGGTACCCTCAAAATGATATTTTTCAGAAAAGTAAAACAAAAAGGTGTGAAAACAGGATATGTACACTGGATTTCAAAGACACTAAATTCTATGACTTCCCAGTGTGCCCAGTAGCCATTCAACACGTATATGGTCCACCCTGTGACTGGCCAGGGATGTGCGATTCATACATTTACAAAATAGGCAATATTTTGTAATATTGTAATAGGCATGTATTTACAAAATAGGCAAAAGTTCCTCTTGGTGGGGGAGGCAGGAGATTGTAGATGTCTTAAAACGAGGGCATTGCCACTCCTGGTGTGTGTAACGATCTGGTGGGGAAATAGGTTCAGCTTCCTATGTGAAAAAGAATTAGGATGCGATCTAAGCACCTGATTTTTAAAAAGAGCAGCAGAGAAGAGTCACAAGGCCAGAGTCGTTCAGAGGGGGAAGTGCGTATGAGAGACAAGGACAAAATTACATTCTATAGAGTGCAGATAAAGAAAATTATGAAACAAGAATAGTTGATTGTCCATATTGTGGCATAGTATAAAAAGATGGACTTTAGACTCTGGTTGTCCACACCACGTGTGCAGCCTTGGCCACGTCCATGAAATAGATGATAAAAATGTCTAACAGAATTAGTTTGATGGAATAAAAGAGATGACATATTAAAATTCCTGGTTCATGGGAAATAATATTCATTCAGTAAACTGAAGGCAATATTCACTTATTCAACATTCATCCATCTCCTACTTTGCTGTTGATATTTATTTTATAACTCTCTTTAAAAAAAAAAAAAAAAATTGATGGGGCTGGCCCCGTGGCCAGGTGGTTGAGTTCACACACTCCGCTGCAGGCGGCCCGGTGTTTCGTTGGTTTGAGTCCTGGGCGCGGACATGGCACTGCTCATCAAGCCACGCTGAGGAAGCGTCCCACATGCCACAACTAGAAGGACACACAACAAAGAATATACAACTATGTACCGGGGGGCTTTGGGGAGAAAAAGAAAAAAGTAACATCTTTAAAAAAAAAAATTGATGAGTGAATGCAGAGAGTAAAATGAAGTCACCTTTGCAGGTCGCATAGCCAGTCAGAGGCACAGTTGGGCCCTCACTCAGGTCCAGTAACTCCAAAAGAACCTCCTTGTCATGCCGCACGCTGGAGATTCTGGCTCCCCCATCCCTTCTCCATCTCCCAGTCGTGGAGAGAAAATAGTCAACTCCAGCTGGTGAGAATGACCCTTGTTCTCCACTCGTCTCCGTCTGCCCATCTCTTCTTTCAGTCGTCGTGCTGCCCACGTAAGCCACCATATTCAGAGTGGCCGGACTCATTCTGTGTGACTGTCTCAGACTCTTTGTCACTGTCCTGGGTGAGGGAGGTGATGCACCCCCTAACAGTCCTGTCCTGTCCTCACATCCCCCACCCACATCCACTCCCTCCTCCACTTTCTTCTTTTCTCATGCCTCTGGTGACACTCATTTATTTTATGCCGCTAAGTTCTCTTTGCCACATTTGGAAAAAAACATACTCTATTATTTAACATAAGTTTCGCAATTTAAACCTAACTTTCTAGATGATTCAAAAGAGGCTCTTAAGAGGAGTCTTATAAATCTGTTCTAGGGATCATTCCAGTAAGGCTCCCAAGATATTGACTGAGGGTGCTCCCAGTGTCGGGCAAGAAGCCACTTTTGTTTTATTTTGTTTTTGGTGTCATTGCCAGAACATCAGTTACTATATGATATTAAGATATAGATTCACTCTTTAAAATGACTATTAGTGCTGAGAACAGATAATAAGGAAAGCTCTCTATTGATAGTTTTTAATAGATGTTCAACTTAATTTATCAACAGGTGGAACATGCTATGTACAATGGCCATGATGCTTCTGGGGCATTGGAGGGGGAGAATTTGTGTCTATCTAGGACTTACTTGTTGTAGGGCTCTTTCTTTAAAATAATGTGATAAACTCTGAGATGCTCGATGACAGTGGGAAAATATGTTGCTCTACCTCAAAGTTTTATAGAAAAAAAAAAGAGTAGGAGGAGGTGAGAATTGATGAACGCTCATTAAACATGTACCATATGTTGGATGCCATGCTAAACCCTTTTCATGTTATTCCATTTATTGGCCCCAAGACCCTGTGAAGTAAGTATTGTAATCTACAGTTAAGAAAAAAAAAGTTAAAGCTCAGAGAATGTATGTGACTTGCCCAAAATTCTAAATTGCTAAGTGGCAGGTAAGGATTTTAATCCCGATCTTTCTAATTCCACAGACTGTGTAATTTTCACCAGACTTTCTCAAATGGGAATTTCAAACAGGACTGTGCATATTGGCCATCCAAGGAGCTGGTGGCAGGCAGGATTTTAAGGTGGCCCAGTGACCCAGACCCTGTATGATGGCTAATATGTTGGAACATCCTCCCAGGGACACCTCACTACCCACTGACTACGAGTTAATCGAAAGGGAGACTATCCAGGGTAGGCCTGACCTAAAGGGATGTCTTTAAAAGAAGACGCTGAGGGGCCGACCCACTGGTGCAGTGCCATGCTGTGGTAGGCGTCTCACATATAAAGTAGAGGAAGATGAGCACAGATGTTAGCTCAGGGCCGGTCTTCCTCAGCAAAAAGAGGATTGACAGCAGATGTTAGCTCAGGGCTAATCTTCCTTGAAAAAATAAAAGAAAATAAAAAATAAAAGAAGAAGCTCAGAGAGACCCACTGAAGACATAACTTGATTAGGACTGGAAGGGAACATCCGCAGTCGCGTAAAGGGGCTGGGGACCGGGCCTGTCTCCGTGCGCTTGTCGGGCCTGTCGGGCCCAGCAGTCGCTGCCTCTGCTTTTTACTCAGTCTGAGCTCCCCATGAAAGCAGGGTGTGTTCAGTTCTGATCTGACACAGACTGGTCCCCTGCATTCGGCTTTGGGGCTTGGTTTTCTTGGCGTTCCTGCCTCTTCCCCCTGGACAGCCAGACTCTCTGGTACCTGTCGGAGGAAGGTTGTCAGGTGGGAGCATCTCCTGCCCCTGTCCTGGCAAGAGAAGGGTTCTGCCTCCTGGGCCCCCACCTCTCCCCCAGCATGGACAGGCTTCACGTCCTTTGAGAGAAGAATGTGGGAGTATGGGGTGGGGTGGGGTGAGGTAGGGTTCCTAGCTGGGAGGGGCTCTGTGGTCTCCTGCCCCCCATCTCTCCTGTGAGCACCTGGTGGGGGCCTGTGGAAAGAGATTGCAAGTGAGCTTGCATCTCAGGGTCCCATTTATTCCAGACTGTTGTGCCAACCCACACATACCTACTAACAAATGACTACAACATCGCCGTTCTCCTGCGGTGGCCGCCTCTCCCTGCTTTGCCACTGGTGAAGTGATCTGTGGCACCATTTCCCCCGGGGAACATCCTTTGAGATTCAGTTCACATGGGTGCCTACACCCTCCACTCTTAGATAGGCTACAGAAAAGGAGGATTTTGTAGAATATCTGACATTTTCTTGTGGTTAGGGTGGGAGAAGTCAATGTTCTCTTATGACTTTCTTCATACTAGCCAAAAGTGGAGCTCCAGAGAAATCCAGTCCAGAAAGGAGAGTCTTCAAGGAATGATATGTGAACACCTGACTGTGGGTATGGAGGGAGGGAGAGGAGCATGGCCCCATCTCACACCAGACACAAAAACTAACTTGAGACAGATCATGGAGTCAATGAAGAGCTGAACTATAAAGCTGACTGAAGAAAACCTTCACGCCTTAGGGGTAGGAAAAGGTTTCTTGGACAGAACACAGAAAGCAACACCATAAAGGATAACATTTTTCTAGTTGACAAATTAGACTTCATCAAAATGTAAAACTTCATCACAAGATACCACAAAGAAAATGAATAGACAAGTCACAGACTGAGAGAAAATATTCTCAAAACATATATCTGGTATGGAACAGGTATCCAGGGTCTATAAATGATGCACAAGTCAATAATAAAATTTGTTTAAAAAATGGGCAAAATATTTGAACACATTCTTTCCCAAACAAAAAGATATGTAAATGGCTAATAAGCACATGACAACATGTTCAAGGTTATTCGTCATCAGAGAAATGTGAAATAAAACCCATCAAAACGGCTAAAGGTCAGAAGACAGAAAGCACCAAGAATTGGTGAAGACGTGTGGGGAACGACCAGAACTTTCCTACCCTATTGGTGGGGATGTAAAATGCTGCAACCACTTTTGGAAAAGATCTGGCCGTTTTTAATAAAACTAAACATCCACATACTGTATGACTCAGCTCTTCCACCTTCCAGGCGTTTAACGAAAAGCACTGAAAGAAGATGTCCAGAAAGAGGTTTGTACAAGATGGTTCATAGAGGTTTCTTTGCAGTCGTCAAAAACTGGAAAGCGCTCAGGTGTCTGTCACCAGGCCACGTGGTGTTCTCGTTTCACGTGATACTGCTCATCAACGAGTAGAATGAACTATGGTTCACGCAGCAACTTGAACGCATCTCAAACGCTAGGCTGCATGGGAGAACACTTGCGCAAGGGAACACCTACTGCAAGATTCAGAGTACATTAAGTTCCAGAACTGGTGACTCTGATGTTCGGTGGCCTCTGATGGGTGGGGGTGGAGGGTGATCTGGAGGGGGTGTGAGGGAGCTCTCCTGGTGATGGTGACCGTCCTCTTCTGTGTCTGGATAGCAGTGTGGGTGATTGCTCAGGTAAGCACATTGGTCCAAATTGGTCCAGTGTTGCATTCAAGACAAGTGCATTTAACTTTGTGTAGAGTTTGCCTTCTTTCTGCCCTGAAAAGAACCCTAAATATTGAACTCTAGTTAATGCCGTGCAAGGTGCAGAGGGGAGGGGTACTAAGGTGTGCGTTGTGCTTTGAAACAGAGAGAGAGACAGAGAGCAAGAAGGAGAAATGTGCCCTGTTGATTTAAAGGATCTAATGAGTCAGAATATAACATTAACATTTGTGTGTCATGTACTAGCTTCCTGTGGATGCTGTAACAAGTTACCACAAACTTGATGCTTAAAACAGCTGAAGTTTATTCTCTCACAGGAGTCTGAGCCAAGGTGTTGCAGGGCCACTCTCTCCCCGGAGGCTTTGGGGAGGGTCTTTCCTTGTCTCCTCTGTCTTCTCGTGGCCACTGGCCTTCTTGGCCTCTTCCTCTTCTGTCTGTCTCAATCTCCCTCTCTCTTCTCTTGGAAAAACATAGGTCATTGGATTTAGGGCCCACCTGGATAGTCCAGGATGAGCTCATCTCAAGATCCTTAATTTAATTACATCTGCAAATACTCATTTTCCCAATAAGGTCACACCCGTAGGTTCCAGGGATTTGTTGTGGGTATCTTTGGGGGATCATTTTTTGCACTTTGTAGAAGAATATAAATTAACTTGTATTAAATAGTACTTAGTAGTAGAATAGTGGGATGACAGTTTCCACCTAATTTCCTAGATTGTCAACAGTAAACATTTTTGTACAGTAGAGAATACGTTACTTAAAATTTTAGGAATTTTTTAGATAATGCACTCACTTTGAGGACTTAATCATTTTTTTCCCATTCAAAACTAGTATCCATCCACCTTTAGGGCACAAGTCTCAGTGTTCCTTGTAAAACCTTGATAGCATGTTGTTACAAACCAACAAGAGACAGATGGCCATGTTGCTTTTCTTCAATAATCCAGTTGCTTCAAAGTTGAGGGCTGTTTGTACAGGGTACAGAGCAGGGACTCCACTAAATGCAGAGGAGAGCAGATTTTCTGTCCTGTTTTAGAAATGTACAAAGAATTCTCTAGACTTGTGAAAATGTCAACGTTCCTGGGTCTCAGTTTCCTCATCCGGTGGATGCGAGATTTGGGATAAGGCCCCTTCCTTCCTGCATTCCAGTTTCAACTCATCAGCCTAGAAGGCAGCAGGGGACCTTTCACAGAGACACACCATGCAGTGGAATTGCAGAAAGGAGACATTAATTTTGGCAGTAGGCATGGGGAGCTCTGTGGTGGCGGTCTTGAAGGGTGGTGACAGTTGATGTCGGGAGGAAGGACGTGATGAGCAGGCCGAGGTACCATGACCAGGAGAGATGCTGGCTGGCTGCCTCGTGTGACGTGGAGGTGAGGGCCAGGGAGGGTGAGGCTGGAGGCCATGAGCAGAACTGTCTTCAGAAGCGCTTGTGGCAGGAACATGCGACGATTTGGAAGATGGAGCAGGTGGAATACGGCGAGAGGGGCAGGAAGAGGTAAGAAGGATGGGGCAGTGATATGAAACACTGAGCAACTCTCCTCAGATAGGCTGGCTAGAAACATTGGACACCATCTCACCTCCCGGTTCCTATGCCGAGTGCTTTCCATGGATCGTCCCGTTTATCCTTATGACCTCACGACACCCCACCACCGCGATGTTAGGAAAGAAGAAACTGAGGCACAAGAGACTATATAACTTGCCCCAAATCATGCAGCCAGGAATAAAGAAAGGGGCTATTCTGTATGTGCTTGGCAGTGCAACCCTCTGAGATAAAGATTGTTATCTCATTTCATAGATCTGGTGAGGAGAGGTGAAGTCACTGGCCTTGAGGTCACTTGGCTGCGAGTGGCAGACCCAGGTTGAAACATGAGGAGAGGATGGGGTAGTGGAATATTCCAGAGCTCACAGACTGAGCTCTGCAGCTTCAAGACAGAGGAACCTGGTTGAGACTTAGACCAGGGCAGTCTGAGCCCAGAGCCCACGGGCATGACCACTGTGCTGGGTGACAGCAGCATTGGGGACTCAGAAAAAAGATTGCAGATTTGTTTCTGAGGAAAACCATCAAGATCTGGTAACAGGGAGACGAAGGACATGTAGTCCCAGCTCAGGTCTGGGCAGGTGAGCCGTGAGGCTGACAGGCTAGCCTTTATCACCTCATCGTGCCCTCTGGCCTGGCTGCTGACGCTACTGGGCTGTTTTGTCAGATGCTATGGCTTCCTCCAAGTTCTTCCAGATTTAGTCAGCCAGGTGTGTGTGCCGCCTTTGAGGACTGAGAGCCCTCTGTAACTGTCCCCCACATATCCTTTAAGACTCTGCCCAATATACCCCCTCGAAGCCCTCCCCAGCACCCTGTCAAAGTGCCAGGCACCCAGCCGGGTCCGGGGTCTCCTCTCCCTCACGGCCCTGTGCAGTGACTGTGGGTTGCTGGCTGTTCTCTTCTCTAGATCTGGGAGATCCCAAAGGAGAGGCAGCGACTTCTGTTATTACCTGGCATTACCACGATGGACAGTGTTGATGCCTGAGTGAGAGATGTAACTCGGTTAACTCCCTGTGAAGTGCTGCTCGGAGGGCAGGATTTTCTAGTGTTTCCCTGCAGAGGTGCGTTGTCGTCTTGTATCACAGCTGTTTGTGAATCCTTATTTCCCTTATTGGACTGTCGGCTTCTAGGAACTAGTAACTGCGTCTTCAGTCTTTCTTCCTCCCCCTGCAAATGCCAGCAAGCACTCGTCTTCAGAGAATTAACTAGAAGCAGTAATGTTGCCTACTACTCTGTATGGCAGCCTCTAAAAAGGAAGATTCAGAGCTGGACTTTATAAGAAAGCAAAAAGAAAAGGGACGATGGCAACGATTAATGATTGATGCATTTGGTCTTAACCCAAAGCCCGTCCTTGAGCATTAAATTGTTAAAGAAAAGAAAAGAGAGAGAGCATGAAAAAATTACCATTAAGTAAAGGAATTGAAGACTGGCAATTGCAAGTAAGATTAAAGTCTGCTCTTGTAAATTGGGTAACTTATGGTTATGTTTTCTGGTGAATTCCTTTCATCTTATTTTGATCTACTATGTTCTAAATAAAAAGGAGTTACTGATAATGCCTTCTAAAAGGTTAGCAATCACTAAAAATTTCCCAAGGAAATTAAATTTCACGGGAGGGAAATAGTATAGATGGTCTTCAGGTAGTTGAGCACCTGCAGTTATATAATACACAATTTAAATAAACAAATAACCCTACTCGTACTTCCAGGATGTCTATACTACCTTTTAGCAATGCAAATACTTAATGGATTTAGTTATTTGCTGAAGTCTTTGTCTCCTTCAACAGGCTGAACTGAGAGTGTACTTGCTCTTTTTTCATAATCAACTGCTAATGTAATGCCTAGAATCTAGTAGCTACTCAATAAATACTTCTTCTTCTTCTTTTTTTTTGCTGAGGAAGATTCACCTTGAGCTAATATCCCTGCCAATCTTCCTCCATTTTTGAGTATGTAGGCTGCCAGCACAGCACGGTTGCTCACAGAGTTGTGTAGGTCCATGCCCAGGAACCACATTTGGTTCACCAAAGCAGAACACCCTGAAGTCAACCACTAGGCCACCAGGGCTGGCCCTCAGTAAACACTTCTTGAATGAATGGGTCCATGAGTGACTGCATGCATGAATAAAGGATGTATCTACAGGTTAATGATGTCACTACAAAGTATTTTCTAATTTTAGTAAATGAAGGTAAAATCGGTTCTTTAATCCATTCATTAATGACTTTACTTCACTTTTCTCTGCTCTTTTTGTCCATCTGGAAATTTAAATAAAGGATGACTCTTTGTATCCTAAACAGGTCATAGTTTATTTTATTTTACATCCTAAACTGCTTTGCACTTAGGAACTGACTATGTGAGTTGCAGTCCTGAGTAAATGTCCATCTATGGGGTAAATGACAGGCTAACTCAGAAATAGAAAAAGAAATTGTATTTTATTGTTTGTTGGAGAAATTGAAGGAAAAAAAATACAATGAGCTGTTGGACTGGGTGACTCTCTCGGTTACAAATAGCCAATCTTGAGGATGATGCGGTACGGTTGTTCTGGAACGCAGTACTCTTTGTGGATCCCATTTTCTCCTGTTTTTTACATTTATTCCCTAGTTTTTCTGGAGTATATCCTCCAGTAACTTCCTGAGGACTGTGTGGAAGGTCAGCGTTCTGAGTCTTCATCTAAATTGTCTCTAATCTTCTCATACGCACTTGATTAGTAATTTCACTGAATATGGAATTCTTGGTGTGACTTTCCCTTGGAACTTTGAAGACATTGCTCCATCATGTTCCTCATTCAGTGTCTGTGTTTAATTTTGCTTCTCTCCTCCAGATTTCGGATTCTTCTCATGTGCCTGGTGACCGCTGGGCACCTACGGGTTTCCTAGGATTTTGCATTTTTAGGGATGTTTCTGGGTAGATCTCTTTCTGGTAGGAATTCTGTCCAGGATTCTGCAAAGGGCAAATCATGTTGGTTAAGTGGGCAGGGAGCTCCCGGGGGCTGCACATTTACCCCATGTCAGAGATTGCCTCAGACCTTTTCTCTAGTCTTTGGGAAAGAGCGGTCTGGTGTTTTGCTGGAATGTAAATGCCGAGCTGTATGGGGATGGGTGGGAAGGGGGCATGGAGAGTGAGGTTTGGCCTGGTGTATAACCCCATAGATAGAGCTTCAGTGGGCCCCTGTCCTCGGCCACCGCTCACCCTCATGTCCATCTACGTGCTCACTGGAGCACCAGCATCTCTGGGTTAGTTGGGTGGACTGACGCTGGCTTCTTCTGAAACCCACCCTCAGAACATTCCAGGCTGCAGCCTTCCCAGCCTGCTTACCCCGCTCATCCCACTGCTGCCAACTTTCTGTTTTCTCGAACCTTGTTGAGATCTCCTATATGTTGGGGAACCCCTGTTCCATTCTTGTTAGTTTTCTGTTCTTGTAATCGTGCCTTTTTATTTCAACGGGATCTGGAGAGAATGGGGGCCTGGTCTTTTACTTAAACCAGAGGCACTGAATTTCATTAAAAATAAGTTTGACAAGCCACCCAAAGATCTAATTAAACATGTTCATGGTAATGTTTTTTTCTTACTCTACCAATGATAGATATCTATTTTATTTCCGTTTTCGTGTACTCGGGTTTGTAATGCCTGATAAGCCTAAGAAGTGAAAAAACAAAAGAAAAGAGAGTGAGAGGAGAGGAAGAACGACAGAAAGGAAGAAAGTAGAGAAACAGAGAAGCGTTAACCATGCTGGAATTTCAGGAAGATCCCAAAATGAGCTTTCTGTGACCACACTGAGAACTCAGCATATGTGTCCTTGGGCCAAATTTTTGTGCCTTTTTCTCTGAAAAGAGAAGTCTCCTGAGTAAAGGTGATCTCCAGCTTAGCTCGCTTCAGAAGGTCGTCTGTCCTTCCGTGCAATTTCTCGTTCCCATGAAACGTTAGCATTTTCAGATGAGTTGGAAATCTGTATCGTCTCCTGGTAACATCTTTCCATTCCTCTTATGCAAAAACATCCCAGGTGTTCATAGAAAAGCCCATTTTGTTTCTGGGCGCTTCCTCTTTGTTGGGCATGGTCTATGTGTTTGGGGTACAACAGTGACCAGAACTACTCCCTACACAGCTCAGATGCCAGCTAGAGGGACAAGCAGGTGAATCGATGGCATCTCAGGCGATGACAGACACTGTGAAGGGTGTGGGGAAGGGAGAAGACGGGCAGAGGGGAATTAGCAAGTCTGTCTTACACAGGATGGTTCCAGAAGGCCTCCTGGATGAGGTGCGTTTGTGCAGAGAGAGGAGTAAGGTGAGAGGATGAGGTAAGACAGTGACATCTGGCAGGAAGCACGTGCAGGATGTAACGATCAAGGGACACTAGTTCCTCTTCCGCCATAATTTTAAAAGATATTTAAGGATTTTATATCCCTTAGGTGCTTCTTTCTGTATAAATTGCACTTTTTCATGAGATAACTTTTGCTCTTAGGCGATCTCAAATATAAACTTCTAGGAGGTCCTGAAGCCTCACGCTTATAACTTCTTGGAAGAAATCAGTAGTTTAAAACTTCTAATAAGGGTGAGCATGGAAGGAATCTTCTGTCTGAATACATTCCAAGAGTGTTGGAATCCCAGGTGGGAAACCAGGTCAGCCACCGCCCTGGGAAGAGACCGTTTCAAAGCCCCTCAGCTCTCCCGTAGTTCAAGATTTTGCAGCTGATAGAACATCTCTTTTTCTGTTGATCTGGTAAAGAGCCTAGAACCCCCAAGGCTCCTGGGGGATCTTCCAGAAGACCCAGAATTCCCGGGTGCTGCAGCCTCCTTCCTGGAACGTTCTCCAGGATTTATTGCTTGTCGTGCCAAAGCTCCGGAGAGTGGAGTGAACCTGAGCTGACTTCCAAGTCAAAGTGTTTGCAGGGGCCGTTCGTATTCCCGACCCATTTTAGTCCATGATCCTTTCCTTCTCTAGGAGTCACTAGACACCATCAGGGAAGCCTTCCAGCTCTGAGCTCTGCGGCTCACGTGAGCCCTGGGCAGCTCCATGGTCCACAGCGCTTGTCCCAGGTCCGGAGTGACATTTGAATTTCAAGGATTAACCTGATGGGGAGGTGCTTGTCCACTCCCTACCCCCAGGAGTCTTTGACATGTGTGAGGGGCTCTGGGAAGTGCTGCCCGAGATGAGAGATTCAGGTGTCGGTCCCCAGAAATGGAATTTCAACAGCAAAGGGCTTAGTGACTTCCACTGTCCCTGGTTATTATTAAAGAATTTGGAAGCCAGCTTGGGTGACCTGGAATCGATAACTTCTCATAACGCATCCTTCTGTCCGTGGAGTTTAAACCCAGGATGTGGAACCTGTGTCATCAGCTAACTTCATCCAGGGCAGTGGAAGAGGATCGGTCCTAGCCAGCTACTCAACTGCAGACATTTTTCCCAACTCTTCTGAATTTCAGGTAAGAAAAGACTTCCTTTATGGGATTGGTTGGGGGTTAAATGAGATAATGTATGTTTAGCTTATAATAGGAGCTCTGCTAATTATAAACATGATTTTGTTGAAGGTACCATGAGAAATCCAGCCTTGCCCCCAGGAGGATGCCACAGATATAAAAAGCAGGTGATGTCAGCCAGCGGACGGCAATGGTTCCTCTTTATCTTTTCGGGGCTCAGGAGCAGCCACAGCAACTGACGGGCATGGAGAGCAGGGTGAATTCTTCGAGGAAGAACACTTGCTTTGCTTTTCCCTTTCTACCTTTCCATCTCTTCGTGATTACAGTGACATCGGGTCATGCTGCCCTTTAAAGAGCCTCAGACCATGGGAACCTCCCAGTGTCCCCACTGTGATGGAGCTTTCTTGGTCCTTGGTAACCTGTGTGTAGCCAAGGTTTTTCTGGCACCTCCATGCAGCTCCTCTTTGAGACCCTGGTCCAAATGCAGTGTCTTCCGTGATTTCTTTGTTTACTTAGCTTTTATTTCCCCTAAAAAAAGTCTTGGCTGGCAGCAGACCCACAAACACACACAGACACACTCACACAGTGATACACACATTCACACACACCAGGGTCTCCTGGCTATATGGTGGACAATTAATTAATGGGCTGGTAGAGTTTGCAGCTGGAGGCTTAAGGCAAATTACAGCCTGAGTGATTATCTTTAGACGTGTACTTGAAGAATAAAGTATAGCATTGTTGTGATAAACAGATTCATAAAAACACACCAGGTTTCAAGAGTGTTTTAATGGTTAATTTTAGGAACTGAGTGGGTGGCAAATATTTGGCTAGCATTGACTATCCTCAGAGACTGTGCAATTGAAAGAAAACCCCCCCGGGGTGACGAGCTATTTATAACACGATTTTAAAAGGTTACCTTGTTGAAACTCGACATCTCGTTAGGGGTTAAATCTTGGAACTGCCTGGCAAAAAAAGTGGTACTTGAAAACAGCATGTTGTCAGGGTGGCGTGAAAATGGTACGGTGTGGCTGTCTCTGTATGAAGTGAGCATATGACCACAATGGTTTGAACTTCTGTGGTGAGAAATCACAAGTTGCTCTCCTGAGCCCAGAAGCCCTTACAGATGGCAGAGCAGATAGATGTTTTCTTAATGCTTTAAGGTAAAATATTACGTGACAGAGCACAAGAAAACATGGTATTCTAAAAAGCAAATCGACGGAATCTGTCATTTCAGAAAACTAAAATTATCAAGGACTCTTCATGTCTCCAGGAAGATAATGGAGAATAAATGTCAGACACTGTGGTTTTCCTGAATAAGTTTTAGCTCATATGCATCACAAGTCATTTTTTAGGAAAGTCAATTTTTCACACATTTGCAGAATAATTTGCTTCAGATCTGCGATGAAGGCTTGAAACCACATGCGTTTTTGAAACTGCCAATCCAGGATAATGTCTGGGGTATCTTTTATTTTTTTTAAATACCTAAATTAGATCTATGCAGAGTGTGGAAACAGCAGATAACTGGCAATACAGAGCTAGTAAAGAACATAAAGAAAGGAACTTTCTTGCAGCATATCCATCCTCAGACAAAGTGAAATGACAGCATTGTGCTGTTATCAATGTAGCCGCACGCAGCGAAGGCTCGAATCGTTTCTGAGATAATGAGACATTAAGTTTCTTGGTTCACTATTTAAAAATATAAAACCAACGATTACAGATGGAAACTATTCATTCTGAGATTTAAGGAGGGAAAAGTAGAAAAAATAAAATAAAAAAGAGCCCATGTCCTTTTAACGTCTGAGCGTACGTAGATAATTGAGCCCGGGTAGTCTGATTCTCCCACAAAGAGAGACGGCGAGTCTTCGAGAGAAAGGAGTGAGCGGGGGCTGTGTTCTGGCTTTGGTTGTGCCCAGGGCACAGCCTCCAGCTGACGTCCATTGCCTGTGTGTGAAGAGGTCCACAGTTGTCACCCACATGGTCCCAGGGCTCTGCCTTCCACGGCCTCTCTGTAGCATCCAGTGGTGGGAGGTGCCCCTCGTGAAATACCTGGGGCGCCAGATGGAGAGTGTTCTCGCTAGGAAAACCACGATTGACGAGAAATGTCACCAGTCCAACGCCACAGCCAGTGAGGCCTCTCTGTTTGAATCATTGAAAGGCCAGGTGGCAGAATCCGTGAACATCTCAGGATAGAGTTTAAGAATCCTTTTTATTTAGGTTAATCACGTTTCAGTCGTAGAGGCGTTGTTCTCCAATAGCCCGTGAACTGTAAACATGTTCTCAGTATTCAGTAGGCAAATAGCTCCAGTTGTATATATGGAAATTTGTTTAAATATTTTATGCATTTGTCCTGAAATATATATATTTTTATATCTTCAGTTTGCACTGGATAGATGCAAAGGTTTAATGGACAAAGATAAACCACATCCCAGCCCTGGTCATAATGAACAAAAATTCTGAAATTAGTAAAGTCTAAAAACTCAGTGCATCTCAATGTGCAGAAAAGCTCTCCTAACCAAATAAATGTAAGCTCCCATTTAAGACCAGTCCCAGGACACTTTGGTGTTGTAAAAGGTCTCACAACTGTGTGCCCAATACTAGGAAACATGCCCTGAAAAACAATCAACATGCATTTCCTTTCATTAAAAAATACTCATTTGATTCCATTATAATACATGTGAAGTCTATTTTGCAATACTTTAATGATGATATATTAATTGAGGAAGTCTCCCCTAATTTCCTAGAAAACATTAACTACAATTTCAAAGTAGTAATCTCTGTGTTGCATTTTTCTCTGAAGAAAAGGTATTATTTAGACAACAAACGCTGTTGCCTTGCGATAGGTTATTTTTTTCAAATGAGCCAACACAACGGAATAAAATATATGATCTGTCGTGGCTGAGTCACTTCCTGTTTCAATAACAAGAATGTCATCGGCTAAACTCTAACTAGCACAGTTTGTCACTGTGTGTGTGGCTTTATTTGTACATGTTGCCAGAAAGTTCTTAGGGAAAACACACTCATCATTCTAATACCAAAAAAGAAAATTTCAGTGGGCAGTTTTGGCTTGGGTTGTTTCCCTATTTATTATTTATTCTCTAACCAGAGCTCCCCTCATGGAAGGGAAAATGCTTGCCTAGCAGCATAAAATGGTGCTGTAATTTTGCCCAGAGAAGTCATAATCTACTCCCATCACCAAAGTTCTAACACAACTGTGCCACGGTTTCCCAAAGATTGAGACAGATGCTCCCGTGGTATGGCAGAGAGAAAATCAGAAGCCCTGAGTGTTTGCCTGGCTTGGCTACTAAGTGCCCTTTGGATCTTGGATTCCCTTCCCACCTCTGTCTATAAAATAGTGGTGTTGAATAGCGTGACCTCTGAGCTTTCTTCCAGTGGCCAACTCTATGATTCTTCTTCTAGGATCATGATACTGAGTTGGCTATCTTTGCGTGATCAGCACCTGATGCTCCCCGAAGTTAGAACCTGGTCCCCCAGAGATCTTATGGGGCTAGTTTTAAGTGACTCATCTGTGGGATTCAGGGCAAGACGGCTGTTGCCGCCATTATCATTTTTGCAAATCGCTGCGATTCGGCAGCTGAAGGATTCCAGACAGTGCCCTGGTCAGATAGCTGGAAGCCATCATATGCAGCTCTGAAATCGCAGCAGGGGGAGCAGGGCAGGAGTTGGGAGGAAAAGAATTTAGGCCTCTGGTTGGATCCCTTCTGAAACACTATCCTGGCCTTATCCTCAAGGTTAACATGATTTCGGTCAACTTCTGAGTTCACTGAGGCACATTTCAAGGTTTTACCTGCAGGAAGCCTGCTGGGTGACTCATCAGGGTGACATTCCCTTAGAGTCAGAGTGAAACAGCATCTTATCAGAGAGGGGAAGGACTTCCTGAGTTGTAAGGGAAGCTGAGACAAAACCCGAGCCACAGTTTTGCCCCAATTTTAAAATCTTGTTGCCTATGTGGAAGCATCTGGGCACTAACCACTCGTCTTTCAAAATCCTTGTAGATGATTACCTTACGACCACATTGCTGTCTCAAGTGTACATTAAAAATTCATCCTGAGTCTTCCTCTGAAGGCATCATTAAGCTGTAATAATTAAGAGCTCATTTGCATTCAGTAGGATTCTAAGATCTACACAAGTGTCTAATCTGGTGGTAGGCATTCTATAATTGCTAGGTAAATATTTGCTCCCAGTTTGGAAGAATGAATCAAATGGACAGGACCTCACTTTCCTGGTCCTGATCGCCCGAGGGGGCGTTCTGTATGCTTGGTGGTGAGGACAGCTGAGTCAGATGGAGCTGTACCCATCAGCCTGATGCAGCACTCAGGGTCCCTGAGTATCTGGGATTAGTGACACCGTCCTTGTGTTTGCTGTCCTTCCATGTGGGACTCCATCACACATTGTTTAAGATTATGCTGCTACCTACCTCCTGGAAATGTGTTAATCTTCTTTTTTCCCACTTAACCCTGAGGGTCCTAGGGGAGGGGGCTATAGCTATTAGAAAATCTATCGTCCTCAAAGATGGGCCTGCAATCTGGTAAAGGGCTGTGGGCATAGGTTTGGGTCCCAGTTGGGCACAATCTGGGGATGCTCAAGTGGATTTGGGGTAATTCCAGGGTTTCAATCCATTCAGGAATGACTTGGTCCATCCCTACTATTTAGAAGCAATCTGGATCTCCGGGAACCATGAAGAACCTGAGGAAATTCAAAGTCTACTCTTGAATTGCTTTGGCTTATCAGGAGCTTGTGGGCTGGGCACCAACTGGGGCTGGTAATTTTTGCTTCCGCTCAAATTAAAGCAACCGTTCAGTCATCTGATTGTCTCGTCCTGCTCCCTCAGGCCCTCTCCCTGCCAGTTCACTCTGAGCATCCTGAGGACGATGATCCCCCTACAGAACATGGACAGATGTCTACATGCTGTTTTCACTTCCCATTTCATGGTCTCAAACCCCTGCAGGCTGCACCCCTTCGCTGGGAGTCGCAGTCATAAGCGTTTTGATTCCCAAGTAACTCTACGGTTTTACTTACTGCTGCTTCTCACCCGTCCACTTCCAGCCCGCAATGGGGTAAAGAGCTGCAAATCCACATTTCTCTTTCGGCTCCTCTCTTCCGTGAACTGCTTCCCCGCGGCCCTTTGCTTTGCTTAGGTCTCCCTTCCCAGGGAGCTCGCGTCCTGCCTCTGCCAGTCACTTCTTTCCAGCCATCCCTGAGTGGGCTGATCTTCTTCCTCTGCATGTTTGCAGTGCCCTGTGGCCCTCGGATTTGTTTGACAATTACTTTGAAGTCTATAGTTTCCTCTACATGACTATCTTTTATTAAGGGTGTCTGAGATTAACTGCTTCCCTAACTCCCAGTACGTTCGTAGCCCCAAGGTTTGGTACAAGAACCTTCTGGCTGTAGGACTTTGGGCCAGTCTTGTTTGGTCTACAATCTGCTCATTTGTAGCATGGGGACCCTAAGACCTATTTCATATAGTTGCTGTGAAGATTAAAGGAGATAATACCTACAAAAAACCTGGTGTACTGCGGGCATACTGGGCCCCGTAAATGTCCCTTACCAGCTGTTGAAGGCCACTGGGGCAATGAACTCATTAATTCTCTTTGGAAAGCTCCTCAAAGAAATGATTCTGCCCCCAGTAATGCTCTCACTGTTTCACATGTGGGATTCTGAACTTGTGTGCCTGACAGCCCACGTGCTTCTGGGCCCCAAGTCCTCTGTGCCCCTCAAGAGTGACAAGCCAGGATAAAGATCCTGACAAATGATTAGCGGCCATTCCTGCTGCTGTGGTGTAAACCCTGTTGCTATTTTAGGGCCAGTATTGTTCAATCTGGGTTTCGATTTCCTTCGCCATCTATTTTGGCATTGCCTGCTCTGAAAGGGCAGCCTATGCGGCGGCCAGCGGCTTGTCAATGATCTTTGTTCAAGTTTATGCCATGAGATCTCGCCCATGGAAGATATAAAGGACGGGAGAACGTAAATAAATGATCTTCCATTCAGAATTGTTTTTAAAATATACGTTTAAACCGAAGAAATGTCTTAGAATGTATGTATTTTTAATTTGTTGTTATATGTAAAGTTAAAGGAAGTCAGGTTTACCTAGTCATATGAATTATTGGAGGAAGAGAAGAACTGGAGAGAACATTCTGCAGTGTGCGTGTGTGTGTGTTTAGGTGAAATTCCTCATCTGCTCATCTGTTTGTCAAGTTGGACGGCTCTTGGAATCCCAGGAAAGAGTCATTCCTCATATTCATTAAAGGCGACTGTCCGTGTGTGTGCCCCTAAGAACTTGAGCGTATGACTATGTCATTGTTGAGGGACTGGCAGAGAAAGCTTGGCTGTGGGTATTTAATACACACTTGACACCACGTATTACAAACTACAGGGTTCATCTCATGCTCATGAGGGTCAGAGCATTCTGTGTTGCTCATTCAGTGTTATTCTGACTGCCAGTTGACCAGGCAGCCGAGTGAGGACAATGGCAGCCTGGCAGCTGTGGCCGTTCTACCAGAATTGGCCATAGTCAGGAGATAATTGAGGAATTAGTTTTGACCCTGATGCATGTCAGAACCGAAGAGGTTTGTATCACCCTAATCCGTCAGCTCCCACGCGGAGTGAGCTGGACTTACAGGAAATGCACTCACAGGTGAACAACCTTTGGCTGCCAACCCTTAACTTTCGGTTCAGAGAACGGTGAGTTCCCAGGACGAGGGAGTGGAAGGTGATGTCATCGCAAAGATATTGCCCTGCTTTGAAATCAGCCAGCGTGTTCAAAGTTCTCCAGCACACACACGGCTGAAAAATGTGTTTCTGAATAGCCATGGGCAGCTTTTTGATAAATAGATGTTCCCAAAACAAAAACCAGAAAAAACAAAAATACGTATGTGGTTTCTACTAAAGAATGCTACAGAGTTTTCACATGCGCCTTTGCAATCCTATTTCCCCTCATAACTTTCCCGGAAGATATCGTTAGGAGCGAAAATCCAAAATTAGCTCTAGGCCAAGAGTGAATCATTTCGACAGCCACTCTAAAATGGTTTATATCTTTGGAGCCATATATGGGTGAAAGCAACGATTTCAACAGGAAGCAAAAAAAAAAAATAAGAAAGAAAAGGAAAACTTTTTGCACACAACAGAAAAATGCTTAGGACTTTGAACTGTGAAAGAATTCAAATTCCCAAGACATGCTGAATGAAACTCCAGGTAGTTTTCAAATTTGTTTCATAAAATTTATTTTAAATGCTTCATTAATTTTCAGGGCAAAATCAGGAGACATTGCCTCCACTAATTATTATTTAACAGTTGGCTAGCATTTCACTTCTGTACGGGCTCCCTTTTCCATAACTAAAAACTAGTGAACATTTAATTGAATTTTGATGATAATCTTAATAGCATCATTCTATGTTTACTCCTTAAAGCAATTTCATGTTTGCAAATGGCTTTTGCATTCCTCTTAGCTGGTTACATAACTTATTTTGCTCAAAGAGTAAAATTAAATTCTTCCTAATATAACAAGTTCTTTTTTCTTTTCAGTATAAACACAAATATGTCAAGGAATGCGTAGAAAATGATCTCATTTCGATATGGAGTCATTAAGGCTAGTTATTAAGTGTCTCTCTGTAGTATTTCCATCAGCTCCACACTGCCGTCCTCGCAGATCGGGGAGCGGGCGCTGAAATGACGTTGGAACATATGGCATTTGCTGGCTGCTGTCAGTCAACTTCATCATCTCAACTCTCGTCAGCTGACATCCTTGGCAGCCAGGTCAGGAGCTGGTTAGATCCCAGAAAGGGTTCTGTGTTTGGTGTTTTGAAGGAGCTTGCAGGGGTCCCTAATATTTAATGATCACCTTGAAAGTCTCATCGATTTAGAAAGAATATTCTACTGTGGAAGGGCAGCCAAGAGAAGTGACCTCTAGCAAATGCCTCTTTACTAGAAATTAACACTCTTAGTGAGCAGCCGTTGAGGCACACCCCAATTTGAGCAAACTCAGAATGCAAAATTGTGCAAAGAATGGCTGCAAGAGAGAGTTATTATGATTATTAAGAAATGGAAATCTCTCTAAAGTGCCAGTGTGTTCAGGCTCGGTCTTCTGATGGTTAACCAATGTGCAGAGGCCGAGGTGGGCAGTGCAGGGTACGAAGGCACGGAGGCATCCGTGAGCTGGGATGTTGCCCTGAGGATGCGATGGGCACACATTCCAGGGACAGATCCATTCCAGAATTTTAGGTGCAGAGTAGCACTGCCTCATTCAGCCCCCAGCTGTTGTCTCTTTGCCATCAATTTTGTTGAAATGTCAAAAATCATCTATTTGGAGATACCCAGGTGGAAGGGGGTCTTTAAGTAGGTAGGAGCAAGTCTCTCCCTGAAGTCAGCACCCTTTCCCTTCCATCAACTCCCCTGCTTGCTGGGAGAGCCATCAGGAGGCCCATGGAGATCTTGGGGCTTTTAAGCTTCAACCAGCACCCCGTGCGCACACCCGCTCTCTCTGTCTCAGGTCAGTTTAAGTGACTTCTACCCTTCAGCTTCCTCCGCTACCCAAACTGTCCTCCACGCCGACTCGTTGACTCGTCTTCTCTCTGCCGACATTTCCCCCAGTGTGTTGACTGTTCCAGCCAGAATGGCACTATCTCTAAAGACGATGCTCCCTCCTACACATTTCCTACCCATCTCCTGCTCTAAATCATGTCTTCTCCTCAGAATATCAAAGACGGCGGCACATGAAAGGGCTGGTGGAATCTAAGTCCTGGTTAGAAGTGCACGAGTAACAGAACACAAGCTTCTTGTTAAAAAAAAAAGAAAGAAAGAAATTTCCCTTGTATTCTTCGAGTTCTACAAAGAGGCAGAACTTTAAAAAAATTTCCTGGGAATCTGAGTTTTTCTCCTTTATTTCACTTTTTTAAATTCATTTTTTAATTGCCATGTAATTGACATATAGCAGTACATTATATAGTAATTTCAGGTGTGCAACATGATGATTTGATATATGTACATATTGCAGAATGATCACCACAAGTCTAGTTAATATCACCACATGTAGTTACAAGTTATTTTTGTGTGATGAGAACTTTTAAGATCTGCTATCTTAGCAACTTTCGAATATATAGTATAGAATTATTAACTTTAGTCACTATGCTGTACATTACATGTGAAATATGTTAAGGAATTTTTCTCCTTTGTGTAGAAAAATCAGGTTTGAAATTCAAGTCATAAAGGCAGTTAATCTGAACCTTCCTAGTAGATATGCATTCTACACATTCGAACATATGGTTCACTTGTTTCTGGTAATGGTAATTTGCAGAACATAGTACAAGCCCACTAATTTTCCCCACCTGGAGAAGAAAGAAAAAAATCTGTCTCTTTGACTTATCAGCAAATATCTACTGGGCATTATTATTGTTTTTTTTTTTTTTTTTGTGAGGAAGATTCATCCTGAGCTAAGGTCTATTGTTAATCTTCCTCTTTATGCTTGAGGAAGATTGGCCCTGAGCTAACATCAGAGCCAATCTTCCCCTATTTTGTATGTGGGATGCCACCACAGCATAGTTTGATGAGCGGTGTGTAGGTCCACGCCCGTGATCTGAACCCATGAACTCCAGGTTTCCGAAGCGGAGTGCACAATCTCGAACGCTATGCAACTAGGCCGGCCCCGACCTAGTACTGGGCATTTTTGAGTAAGAAAAATGGTAGATCCTAAAGGATTCCAGAGGACACATGATCCTGGCTGGCTCATGGTTTAATTCGGCTGGTGAACACTCCAGTTCTCTTGTACTGGTCAATTGGCCCATGTGCAGATGATTATCAAGAGGTTTCAAATACAATCTTCCTCTAGGTCAGTGGTTTTGTGTCCATTTTATTCACATATGCCCGTGTCACTGTAGTAACACTTTCCATCCCTGCAGTAATTCTCCTCCGAGTTAGTATGGCACTTTAGGAGGACTGAGCAGGATTTGCACAGGGGCATGGGGCTGCAATGTGAGAAAGCAACTCCCCTCCAAAGTCTGTCCTGGATGGGGCGCTGCTCTCTCTATGTATATTACTTCAGATTCCTCAAACGCAAGGTACTATTGCATTTTATGCTAAATGTATTTGTGGTCATTAATTTTAAAACTCTTTTCCCACAAATCTAAAACTTATAGGTGTAGGAACTAGCATTTATTTCTATTTTAACTCATACAGGTTGACAACAAAGAACCCAACAATCCAATTAAAAGATGGGCAAAAGATCTGAACAGAGATTTCTCCAAAGGAGATATACGGATGGCCAACGGGCACATGAAAAAATGCTGAACATCATTAGCTATGAGGGAAGTGCAAATCTAAATTACAATGAGATACCACCTCACTCAGGTCAGAATGGCTATAACTAACAAGACAGGAAACAACAAATGTTGGAGAGGATGCGGAGAGAAGGGAACGCTTCTTCACTGCTGGTGGGAGTGCAAACTGGTGCAGCCACTATGGAAAGCAGTATGGAGTATCCTCAGAAAATTAAGGACAGATCTACCATATGATCCAGCTATCCCACTGCTGGGCATTTATCCAAAGAACTTGAAAACACAAAGGCATAAAGATACATGCACCCCTATGTTCATTACAGCATTACTCACAACAGCCAAGACTTGGAAGCAAACTAGGTGCCCATCAAGGGACGAATGGATAAAGAAAATGTGGTATTTATACACGATGGAATACTACTCAGCCATAAGAAATGATGAAATCTGGCCATTTGTGACAACATGGGTGGTCCTTGAGGGTATGATGCTGAGTGAAATAAGTCAGAGGGAGAAAGTCAAATACCGTATGATCTCACTCATAACTAGAAGATAAAAACAACGACAAACAAAACACATAGCAACGGAGATTGGATTGGTGGTTACCATAGGGGGAGGGGGGAGGGGAAGGAGGGCAAAAGGGGTGATTAGGCTCACAGGTGAGGGGATGCACTATAATTAGTTTTTGGGTGGTGAACATGATGTAATGCACACAGAATTCGAAATATATTGCAATGTACATCTGAAAGCGATATAATGTTATAATACGATGTTACTGCAATTAGGAAATTCTAAACAATTAAAAAAAAAGTCCTAAAGCCTTGAGCTCTTCATTTCTAGAAGGAGGCCAAGGTTGATATGTCACTGAAAGATGGACTCACTGAGACATCTTTTCCAGAGGGCTTTGATGTGCTTACGTATTGTTTGGGCTCATGAATTAGATCTCTCCTCCCCCAGTTATACCGAGCACGACAGAAAGTCAGCATATTCATTGTTTTATGTGACGATGATTGCAGTTTATCAGCACTCATAATCCAAAGTGCTGGGTTCTTTTCCTTTTCTGAAGCATTCACCATCCTTCTTGGAGTAGGGCGTGCATCAAAGTGATGCCCCTGAAGGCATCTATCTCCTACTACCACTTTTTCTAATTCACAGGCAGCCACACTGGCAATAGGGACGTGTCTGTGCGTGGGTGGCTACAGAGAATAAGCAATGTTGGAGAGCCCTTAACTGTGCACATGTGAGTTTACATTCTGGTTTGTGGTTCTGACTGCTCTTTCAAGAGCCTGCTATTACGGGACTCCTCAGTCTTGCTTTCACATACCCATCAATCTATTTTTATATATTTGCAGCTCTCTGAGACAATGAAAGAGAGAAAAGGACACTAATAGTAATACAACGAGTTATGTTTTGTTTTTGAATGTAGCCATCCTTTCGTTCATAGATACTTACATACTCCATCTCCCTGAACTGGCTTCAGCCCTCCACTGACCTGTTTCTTGGCACAGTAGTCATATCCAGGATGGGGGACACGGGTTGTCATAATCTACTGTGGAAATAATATACTTGATCATGACCAAGGTTTGCCTCTATGAGCTCACTTTATTGGTTTTTGTGTTTTCTAGAAATGGATTAAAATTCACTTACCTTCCTAAAAATATCTGAGGTTCAGACAGTTTAAATTAATATGCTTAAATTGCTAGATGTCTGGGGAAAATCCATACTCTGTTGAGTTAAATCAGAGAAAAATATACTTTGATATAATTCTAAGTCAAAAATAAGAGATAAGTGTTTTTGTTTTGGGTAAGGTTCAATGGTGGTTTAGGAAATGTTCACAAGTTCTTTGATAATCTTTCCCCAAAGAATAAATCCCAATTCCCCCCCTCTTCAGTGTGGGATGGACTCAGTGGAGAGAAGGTGGTAGAAGTGACTTTGTGTGACTCTGAGATCAGGTCTTAGAAGGTGTCAGGGTTTCTTCCTTGTGACCCCTTGACTCACTCGCCCTGGGAAAACCAGCTGCCATGTTGTAAGGATGCTCAAGCAGCCCTAGGGAGAGCCAGGAGCTGCTGAGGCCTCCTGCCAAGAGCTTGTGACTGAATAACTGTGGTGTGGAGTCTCCAGCCCCAGTGAAGCCTTCAGATGAACATGGCCTCATCCAATATCTTATGTGCAACCTGTGAGAGATCCTGAGCCATCCACACAGCCGAGCTGCTCTGGAATTGCCGAATCACAGAAACTGTGAGATCATAAACATTCATTGTTTTCAGCCACTGGGTTCTGGGATGATTTGCTACACAGCAACAGGTATCTAAGAAGGAAAATACAATGCTGTTAAAATATGGAGCAGTAGGCAGAAATCCTAGGAGTTTGCTATCTTGTTTACTTGACAGTGAATTTTGGATATTTTGGAAGGATAGGCACAGGAATTTATCTTATGTTGATTAATGCTGGCATTGTTTGGAAACCTGAGTGTGTGTGTTGTTGTTACTCGTTCTTACTCCACCTCTGCTTTTGCCCTGGGGGGAGTCTTATTGTTTACCTTTCTCACAAGAGGGCCATATTTTTGGTCCAGGCAATTTTCATAGACACCATGTTTCCTGGAGGGTAAAGGACAAAGGCTTAGCCAAAGGCACAGCCAAAAAAAAAAAAGACGTATTATTGTTGCATGTTAAAGAATTCAGAGGAAGACAGAAGCCATCTATTTAAATATAAATCAGCCCAAAGGTACCAAGTCAAGAAGAAATGGAAGTGTCCTGTGAATGCATTCTGATCCCCATCCAGTCTCTGATTCTATTTTGTTAGCAGATCGGAACCAATGACCAGATGGATCCACAGTAGCAACAGATGGCAGAACGGACTTAGGGGCAGTTTGTCAAGCCCCCTCAATCCCACACCCACTGTGACTCCGAGTGTGTGAAGGACGGGAGCTGGCAGTGATGGAGGTTTTTAGGTGACACAAGGAATTTCAAGGCCCAATTTTTATTTTTATTTTTTTTGCTGGGAAAGATTCACCCTGAGCTAACATCTGTTGCCAATCTTCCTCTTGTTTTCTTCCTCCCTAAAGCCCTAGTGCGTGGTTGTATATCCCAGTTGTAAGTCCTCCTGGTTCTTCCATGAGAGCTGCCGACACAGCATGGCTACTGACAGATAAGTGGTGTGGTTCCAGGAGCAGGAAGCAAATGCAGACCGCCAAAGAGGTGAGTGCCGAACTTTAAACACTAGACCATAATGGCTGACTCAAGGCCCCAGCTTTAAAAAACCAGATAATAATACTTGTTTGGTGTAGAAAAATTAGAAAATATACATGAACAAAAAGAAGGTGATACAAATTAGCCATCATCACTCAACCTAGAAATCTACGGTCTCGAGGCTGCACAGGCTGGCTCCTGGAGCAAAGCACCCACCGGAGTGCAGATATGGGGGTGCAGAGCACCTGTCTCAGATGGACAAAGTGACGTGGAGGCTGGTGGACGCTCTGACCACTATTGACATTTTTGTGCATGTAGCACCTGCTGGATTTTTGCCGATCTATTGTTTATCTGTCCATTTACACAGCCCTACATGTCTTTAACTTATCAAGAAAAATATTGACCATAGTGTTTGTCAACCCACTGTATATCTTGTAAGCATAGATTATGTATATTCTTCTATATCAGTGAATAAATATATTTTTTCATTGTAAGGCCCACATAAGAAAACAACGCCCTTTACTCAGTCTGTGGTAAATATCCCCGTAGCTAACAGAGAGATGGCCAGGATCTGAAACGCTGGATCAGAGAATAGACACCTTTTTAAGGCTTTCAATTTATTTCACCAAATTACCTTCTCAAAAAGTGACATCAATTTGCACTTGTATCGACTGTGTTTTGGAGCAGACATACAGATGAATTTTGCAAATCTGCCGGTGTTTGATGATTTAGTATTTGCCCCAAGTTTTAAACATTTGCAAGAGTGCACACCACCGTGGTCCTCCAAGCCACACCTTCCCTCTGGGGAGGCAGAATCCCCCTTCGTTGGAAATAAAAGACGTTCCATCTTGTCTGTTTTTGTTCCTGATTTCTGTGAGAGGAAAACCAAGGCTTAGGGAAATTAGGGAAAACATCCTCAAATCACACACCTGGTAATTTTCAAAGCCAGAATTCAAGCCTAAAGTGGATTGGCCAAACTTCTACCCTCTGTTGTCTCTGTCTCCTGGAGCCGCCTACCTGCTGCTCCCCACGTGTGGACCTGGGCCACCTGCTCTTTGTGGCTGTGCAGCTCCAGCTGCTGAAGTTGGTCCTGGTAGCCAGATCCTTGAGCACTTATAACAGTATTACTATTCATTTTTTAACACAGAGAGAATTAGAGGCTTCTGAACACAGACGCCCCCCAATGCTTCCGAAGAACTTAAATGCATCGGCTTCTTCTTGGTGGAGCATTTTAGGCTGCTGGGATGCACCATGATAAGTGCTCATCACTAACCTTCTCTAAGTCTGCAGGACACCCCCACATATAATAAGGGAACAGCACCCGTGTCCTTTGTTTTCCTTTCCGGCTATACAGATACCCAGAGGAAAAAAAAGAGACCATTTTAAAAGAACTGCCAATCTGGTTTTTTAATACTTGCTTCCTCACTCTGTGCACCGTGAGTCACGTGGTGAAAAAGACACATCTGTGTCAGTTGCGTGAGCATCTGCCAGCGAACACGCTCTGACGCTTTAAACCACTGAGCGTTATGACACCTTCAAAAGGATGCAGCCCCAAACTGTAACCATTGGGATGAAAAGGAAAACCCAACCCTGCCGCAGATCACTGACACCCATGCTGCAGGGCGCGTGCTTGTAGAATGAACACCAAGGTTATGATGACTCTTTCTAGGAACAGTGCCTACTCTGTTAACCTTTACTATTTTTTTCCCCCACAATCCCAAGTTTCTTTAAAAGAGATCCAGGGAGTTGGATGTTATGGGTCCACCTCCTCCCGTGGCCCTGGAATCATCTCAGGTAAGGGGATACAGTTGCTGTCCTCCTGTGTCCTCTTCTGTGTTCATGGCGATACACCGTTGCAGACATTATTGCTATGTCACAAGCAACTCCCACACTGAGCAACTTAAAACAACCATTTTGTTTTTTCCTGTGACTCCGTGGGACAGAAATTTGGGAAAGACTCAAGCGTGTGGTTCTCCCTCAGGTTTTCTCATGCAGCTGTGGTAGGATGCTGGCAGGGGCTGCTGTCACCTGAGGCCAACTGGGCGGGAGGTAGGGTGGGTCTGGCATGCAGTGGGCATGTGGTGCTGCCTGCTGTCTGGGTGTTCAGCCGGGCTGCCCACTGGAGACCTGTAGGTGACCTCCCAGAAGGGCAGTATGCAGGGAGCTGGATGTCACACACGCAGCCGGCTTCCCCAGAGCCAGCATCTCGAGCAAACCACATCAGAGCTGCACAGCCTTCTTTGACCTGACTTCAGAAGTCTCACGACTTCACCTCCATTTTAAGCTGTTGGCTGAAGCCACACACGTCCAACGTCCAATGTCCAACCAGAGTCAAAAGGAGAGGATACAGGCCCTCCCTCACAGTGGGGGAAGGGTCAAAGAATTTGGTGCCATTTTTTTAAAGGGCCCCTGTCAATACTGTGGTATACACTCCCCAAATTCCATAATACATTTTTTTGGAGTGAGCAACCTGACATTAGGGTGTAGACCTTTATGCTTCATTGGCCCGCTTAGACATAACAGACTACAACTCTTGCAGGAACTCTACTCAAAGGATAATAACCCATCAGTATCTTGATGTGACAGACTCATCAGGTTGGGGGTCAGTACTTGCTAATTAAAATTAAAATTTGTGTAGGATGTTTCCGACTGCAGACATAAATGGCTCTTCCAGTGGAGTTTCTGTAGAGAAGGTGTCAGTGGCGTCCTAGGCTCATTTTTCTGTCGGGATATAAGCACGAGAGTGGGAGGTCCCTGCCCTACGTCTCTCGTACGTTAGCTTGGGAGTGTTCTAGCCACGGAGGCTCATTTATTTGTCCTGTTCTAGGCTTGAGTTTCAGGAAGGATCGAACACAAGGCAGCTGATCACCTGCTCTCGGTCCTTCTCCAACATCAGACATGGAAGAAACTCGGTAGTCTGAACCTCACAGCACATCGTGTTTCCCTCTTATGCCTCCTTTTGAGAAGCTCATGCCTGTGTCTCTGTCTGAAGATTTCTGTTTTCCAGGAAGCGCCTGAGAAACACAACAGAGCTAGAGTGAGCCACAGGGAAAGGCCGTTTGTGCAGACTTCTGACCCCTGAGAAGGGGGCATTTATGTTTGTATTAAGCGTGGTTCCACCCCCAAGCCAAGTGTCCTGACCGTAAGATGGCCAAGCCCTCTGAGCACCATTTTCCTCTCTGGAGACCCCTCCCCTCCCAGTGCAGGAAGGAGTCAGACAGACCTGACAGCAATCTGACACTGAACACGTCAGAGACTTCATTCCTTGCCATCCTCGTTGCCTGGGATCTCAAGGTTTCTGGACTTAAAGAAGTAACTGCTCCTCCCAGAAATCAGCGAACTGGTCTGTAAACATACCACGAGGTAACAGATTCCGCTGCTCAGCAGAAGAATAAGGATTAATGGAAATTTCAGTTGGTTAGAGAAATAGCCGCCCTCCCTCACTTGGAATCCCGGTGGTGTGACACCAGGAGCAATCACACTGTATTCCAAAAAGTGGCCGTATGGGAACATGGCTGGAACATACCACACATCCTTGTCTCGTGTGATTGCTGACCGACCTCTTCACAACGGGCACCAAAGTTCCTTTTCCAGCACACTTGACTTCAGGGTAAATATCTTCTACAGATCCTTATTATGTCTTAGAACTATTTACTTCCTATGCTGCAGCTCAGTTTGTAGAGAGTGGCAGGGACTGCTTTGGGCTGTTGTCTCGAGAAGGTTGAACCTGTGAAGGCATGGTGGAAGGTTTGAGAAAGGTGTTCAATCTCATTTAAGGTAGACATGCAGGTTCAATTCATACCCTACTTGTCAAGCTGCTGCCCTGATGGGACCATCAGGAGGGCTGCCTGTGTCGCTAATATAACTCTTTAATTGACTAGAATCTATGGAACTTGCAGCTTTGTTGACAAGTGCTGAGAAGCATCACTAGTCACAGAGACCTGCATTTCAGAAACTGGTTTGTCTTCACCAGCATGTGTGTTTAAGGACAGTCTCTGAGTGGAGATGATCCCACGTCGATCAGTTATCCTTATCTGATGTGACCTTCCAAAGGTGGCTCTTTCATAGTAAACTGTGGGGCCAGCTGTGGTCAAGTGGGATTCAAAGCACGTGGGAGAAGTCGCAAGCTGGCCTGAAGTGACCATGAGCTTCCAGGGCTGATGTGAATGGAGGGGCTGGCTTTGTGACGGAAGAACACCTAAGTACCCCTTTTGCTGGAGAGCAGAGACCACCCATCTTGGGACTTTTCCACCAAATTCTCCGCAGTGCTGTGCTCTTCCTGGAATTCCCGAGAAAGGCATTGCTTCTCGGTTGGGGAAACCGTGTTGTCAGCTGGGCATGTGGCATGGTCTTGGGCATGTGGCAGCAAAGAAAAGGAACTGCTCAGATTACTTTAAAATAAGCAAACAGGCTAGCTCAGAGGAGTTAGCATTGGAAGTTAGAGAATTTAAGAGCAGGAACAGCTGACAGCCTCATGAGGGATTGGAGCTGGGGCCCGAGAAGCTGTCAGAGCCCAGGAGCGTCCCTCCCTCAGAGCCCACAGGATTCACAGGATATGCCCCGTTCAGGAACCCAGTGATCGCTGAGTGGGGTATCCGTCCCTTTTAAGAGTTACTTGGAGCTGCAATCAGTGGAGCCCTGTTTTTTTCCACATAGACGTGTGTGTGTGTGTATGCACACATATGTCTGTGTCCATATAGGTGTGGGTGTGTGCATGCTACGTGTATACATGCACATAAGCACACACACAAGCACGCTGGATTTCGAAGTAAGAATTTGATTGTTGATGTCTATTTGGCGATCTCGCTCTGACTCTTGTTGTCAGCAGATTGCTTTCCCTCTGTGACCTGGGAAGGAAAACCCCCCGTCTAGCCCACCAGGCCCCTTCCACCGGGGGTATGGCAAGCTGAGTCCTTACTGTCATTCTTTCCTTCCTCTGATTGTGATACCGTCTCATCCCATATGCATGTGTTACTAAAAAGTGTGTTTTAACTTTAGGTTTTCTCTGGACTTAGTAAAAAGGGTACCAAGTTGTAGATAATCAGAAACTTACGTTTTTCAGCAAACATTACATGGTTAAATTTATAGGGTGGCTTCTGATGTTGGGCATTATACATTCATAGGCTGAGTGCTGGAGGATTACCCAGTGATGGTTTTTAGCAAGTTAGACTGGAAGTTTTTCCCGATGTCTCCTGTGTTAAATATTTTGTTTTCTTCAATCACCAATGGAATTTGAATTTTATTAAAGATTTCGGTATCTGTTTGATGAAATAGAAATATGTGATGAGGAAATTAGCTAAAATGTGTCATTTCAATGGAGCAAAACCTATCAGGTGACCGCTTGAGTCTCAGTCGCATGCTGAGCAGGTGGAACGAGGCATGAGAGAGACGCACTGTGTGATCCCATTTCGTGAAGTTCCAGAACGGGCAAAAGGGATCTTTAGTGATGGAAATGCTATCAGGGATGGGTTGGGGTGGGAGCTGGGGGACCATCCGCAGAGGGGGGCATGAAGAAGCTCTGTGCTAGCAGAAACGTCTTATATTGATGTGGGCATGGTTCCACAGCTGTAGACAGTTGTTAAAATTCATCAAGCTGGACCCTTAAAATGGGTGCACGTCAGCGTATGCAAATTACACTTTGACAACACTAACTTAAAAAACAATGCCTGCATCCTGTGTTGACTGTGTTGATTGAATGAGGGGAGGCATGCGCAATGCTCGTGCAGGGCACAGCCTGGGACACACCAGGGATTGGGTGTATTGTTCTCGTCATTCTTGCTGTTTCGCTGGTCCACACACAACGACACTCAGGAAAGTTCGCTTCGGAGGGAGGCAGATGGAAAAGGCGATGATTGCCCTGCTGACGGACTGGGGTCCGACCGGGGAGGCGGTGGGCCACTATGATGAGAAATTCTTACCCTTCAGGAATGTTGGAACACAAAGTCAAAGTCCCTGCCTCCTATAATCCACCCCCTTCTGCTGTGAGGTTCAGATGGCTCAAATCCCTCCTTCAAACGCAAACCTGCAAGACTCATTCTGACGCCTGGGGTTGGGAGATGCCATGGGCGATTCGAGGCAAGGAGGGCGGGACTCCTGGGTTAGAGCCTTCTGGGTCCCCCCTGCTATTGCAGGGCGTATCTGACAGACTGTGCACCTGCTTGCTGAGTGAATCAATAACTGCGTGGGTGCAAACGTCACTATTTGGAAACCTTGTAGTTTCTTTCTCAGCAGGATGACATTACCTTCCTCCCTTAGATACTAAGCATATACAGTCTAATACCTTTTTATCTTTGGAACAGGAGGAGATTTCCAGTATAGGCTCTTTCAATTTTTTCCAGGTTTATTGAGGTAAAATTGACAAATAAAAATTGTATATATTTAAGATGTATAATGAGATATTTTGATACACATTGTGAGGTGATCACCACAATCAAGCTAATTAACGCCTCCACCACCTCACATAGTTACCGTTTTGTGTGTGTGTGTGTGATAAGAACACTTAAGATCTACTCTCTTAGCAACTTCAAGTACACAGTACACACCACGCTGTTCATTACTCCCCAGAACTTATTCATCTTGTAACTGGAAGTTTGCACCCTGTGACCAGCATCTCCCCATCTCCCCACCCCCAGCCCCTGGTCACCACATTGCTACCCTCTGCTTCTGTGAGTTTGCCTTTTTTAGATTCCACATACAAGTGAGATCATACAGTATTTGTCTTTCTGTGTCTGTCTTATATCACTTAGCATTACCTCTTCCAGGTTCGTCTATGTGGTTCAAATGGCAGAATTTCCTTCTTCTTCTTTTGCTTTTGTTTTTTTTTTTTTCCTTTGGTGAGGAAGATTGGCCCTGAGCTAACATCTGTGCCAGTCCTCCTCTATCTTTTGTATGTGAGATGCCGCTGTAGCATGGCTTGATGAATGATGCCCAGGATCCGAACCAGAGAACCCAGGGCTGCCAAAATGGAGCCCACAAACTTAACCACTACGAACTGGGCTAGCCCCAGAATTTCCTTCTTTTTTATAGCTGAAGAATATTCCATAGTATATGCCATTTCTATTTATATTGTTCATAGACCTTGGCACATAATATTCCCACATAAAATAGACATTAATACTTAAACCATGCCTACAAACATCTTGTGACTGAAAAGTTTCCTTTTTAAGAGAAAGACCAGCAACCAATCACCAGAAGGAACTGGATTCCTGGCTAGGTCATAGACTTCACCATGGACTAGAATGGGGACTGATTTGGGGTCATGCTCTCTGTAGATCCTGGGTCCACACAAGAATCCATTTCTCCTGAACTGGTGTGATGGTCCCTTTGAAATGTATTAGCCTAAATGTGACCGTGGGGAACTTGTTAAACGAAAACTTGACAATAGACATTCAATAGATAAGATGAAGATGTTTTCCTCATGACGAACCTTTGGACACTCCCCAACAACGCATTCAATTACTGTAGTGTATGGTTGCCGACACGATGTTTTTGTAAATCAACTTCCTCTTGGAAGGCTCACAATGAAGTGCACGTACATACACAGAGTCGGGAAGCACACATTCAGAGGCGCATCGGTCACACGACAAATGAGTTGACACTCACGTGCAGATGTCACCACGCTGGTTTTTATTTTACAGCATGATGTTACCTTATAACATTTAGGAAGATGGCCAATTCTGCAATTTTATGATGTCTTCAGCATTTATTGCACTTTCCTAAAAATATGCATTTATTTCATGAGTTCTACTAAAAGTATCTAAGGATGGTGCCCCTTCCTGAAGAATCTATGTATGTCATCTAGCTGTCAGCTTAGGGGGACAAGCTCTCTGTTTCTAGTTTTGCAGTCAGAGCTGGTAGAGATGAAAACTGTTAAAATTGAATGAAAATACATGGACCTCTTCCCCTCCCCTAAAAAGGAAAAAAAAGCACTGTCTGTTTCTGAACGCATCAGGTTCGTATGCCTATCAGGTGAAGCTATTTGAATTCCTTCTGTCTGCGTCTCTGCTTCTGGAGTGACGCATCCGAATTCCTTATTCACCTCAGTCTTGAGTAGCAACTCTTTTCCTTGACCTCCACTTGGCCAATTAAAATAAACACAGTGTTCAATGTGAATTAAAATTTACAAGACCCTTTGTTGTGGTATTGTTAAGACTGAAACGTAGAAAAATATAACATTGCCATCCAGAATAACATGGTGTTGTGGGAAGCACGTACAGCCTATGATTTCTTTTCCTGGCTGCCGGGCGAGCGAGCATGGTGTTACGTCTCACCACTCCTTTGTTTAAAAAGGAGGAATGCCGAGCACTTTCATTTGAATCCCAGACTTGGTTTCTGGGAAATTCAGCAATTCCTCCCTCCTGTTTATCACGTGATGATGCAAGCACTATCAGCTAGGCTGATTAGATAGGTGGTCAAACATACATAAGATGAAGCTAAAGATACACCCTATGATCTTCAAAGAGAATGAGAGTCTAGATGGAAAGGAGGGCATCTTGGTGATAAAATGCTCCTACGTGATTGAAGGAGAAATTAGGTCACAGTGGAGAGAGAGCCTTAACAGATACCAAGAATTACCTCGCGAGCGCAACCAATCGATTTCCACTGATACTGACTTAATGTGAGAAAAGTCTTGACGTCTCAAAGGAAAAATACTTTGGTTCCTCTTTTCAATATCAATTATGGAAGACTTTTAGGAAGCAATGTGAAATGTTAGAATATAATTATTGGGATGCTCTCAAACTCTTTCTCTCTCTGATATTCCCAAGAGAAGCGGGGATGGTGAAGAGATAATCATGTCTCTGGAAGACAAGAGGAAACAGAACTTGCTGAAACTTAGGGACGTCCTTGGGGCCACTTGGCTGGTGAAGAGCAGAATTTGGAGTCAGGTCCATTCTGTATGCTAATTCTCTCTTCTCTGAGGAGCACACATGGCCGACATTTTTAAAATATGTATTCTACTTTGTCCTTATGCATTATCAGAAGAAAAGGTGGCTCAGTTTTACTTTCATATATTAATAAAGGAACTATTTGAAATATATGCGTAATATTATTGTCCCACACAATGTTTCTCAATGACTTTGCGAATCTATCTCGTGGTCCTGGGATCCAGGTTGTAATTTTGTATATTTAAATATTCTCTATAAGACAAGATTCAAAATAGTCGTCTGGTGTATCTACATATTGTTTGTCAATTTTAAAACAATTCTGGACTCAGTTACAAAAACTGTAATTGCTCAGCTAAGGTGAAAATATTTCCAGAAAGAGTTTGAAATGCGGCTCTGACATTCTCCTCCCCTCCCCCTAAGGCCTAGTTTCACCAGATAACTCCAAACTCACAGAAGACGTTTTGGCTAAAAACTCAATCATTTTTGCTTATGACTTTTTGATTTGTTTAGGTACAAGTTGAATATTTAGTCTGCGTGACAGCAGTCTAGTAGATATGGATGGAAGCTGTGCCTTCTTTAAGGAAAAACACTTTAGTTAAGAAAAACATTACATGAATGGCACTTGCATGCCACATAGATATACAGGGTAAGCTATAAAACAATTTAAACGTACTATGTTATTGCATGTTGTTATGGCCAAATGCTATTATCATGTCGGTGTTCAATTCCTGAGCAACAAAAAATAAGTTGAGAAAGGAAATTTGACTGTGAGGACAGCTTTATTTAGGATCTGTGGGAAGGGCCAGCTGAGCTTCTGCCTGCCTGGGGAATGTTATGTCCAGAGCCCCAGGAGCGGAATGCACTAGCCGTGAGCTAACGGGGAAGCCTCTGCTCTGAAAATAGGGGGTCTGTTACTTGGGCGAGAGATAAGGTTGCAAAGTGTGTGGCTCAGGATTATGAAAAACCTTGGAATTTAGCCTGAGCAATTTGACTTCAGCAGACATTTCACCTCCGGCTACATTCGGACAATTCAATTTACCTTAAATAAAGTGTTTGAATAATGCAGAGTGGAGATCGGAGAAAACCTGCAAACTGAAACAGCTTTCTGGAATGAAATGACGCAAGTGCCCATCATTTTTATTGTTCCTCCAGAGAGAAGAGGGTGCTTAAGATGAGGGGAGGCACTTAAAAGATTTAAAAGCATAGACTAGCATAATTCAATGGTAGGAAAATTATACTGAGCCAACTACATCTGAAATACGCAGCTTCATGTAAATGACCTTGTAAATTCACAGGAAGTTTCAGAGAGGGCTGAGCTCCCAAACTGTTACCTAATGTCAGCCGGGTGCTCACCGTGACATTGGTAATGAGACTGAAGTTGGTAGAGGTGTGTTATCATGCTGTGTATAATGTGTTGCTGAAATACAGAAATAGTACGTTCTGGGTTGACTTGACTTTTTACAAAATGTGTGATTCATACACTGTAGATATCGTATCTGGCTTTCTCACCCCTGGAAGTCACCCAGCGGGATATCGCCTCACGCACGGAGGGGCGGTGGGGCTTGGTTTTGACCCTCACCATTGTTTCCCCTCCGTTACTTGGTGGTCGTTGGCGGACTATAGCTTCATCTGGGGCACTTCTGTTGACCGTTGGCCAGTGGGACTGGCTCAAGCTCTTGGCTCTAGTTATGAACAAACTGACTGTGAATGCCTTCCCTTATTCCCAGTGGGTCCCACTGGGCTGCCTTGTCGACTGCAATGGCTTCCAGCACTTCAAGTTGAAGTGCAGACCGAGACGTGGTTGGACACAGTATGGAATATGTAAGATGGTATCTTGGGAGGTTGGTGGTGGGGAGGGTTATTCAGATATCTTTCAGTGGTCTCAGATCTGGAAATCTCTGTAATATATCAGTGGGGTTTAAAAGACTGCTTGTAAAACTAGAATATTTTGGAGGGCGGCCAACTCCTCCAGGGGACAGGGCCCCAGTTATGTATGATGGATTCACTCTCAAAGTATTTCTGAGGATTGACTCAGCGTGGGCTGAAACAGTGTGCCTTAACCCTGGACCTGGCCAGCTTTGGCCTCAGAGAGCACTTCCCTGGAGCCTTCGGTAGGACTGAAACTATGAAATCAGCCAAAACCCATAGGCCCTGTGACAACAGCTCCTGCCCTAACAGGACCCTGAAAAATAAAGGAATCTTGGAATGGGCTGCTGTTATTTCGCTGAAAATAATGATGAAGAGGACAAAGGGGGATCTGTCAGCACCCATGTGTAATCGTAGGGTCTTTACAGAGTATTTTAAAATGGGCTGTGGGTTGAGTTGGCTGCAGGATGGGTAAGTCTGTGACTCTCTCTGACAGAAGAACCATCCTTTCCTTAGGGAAACAATATGGTTGATGGAGTCCCTCTCTTCCCCACCCCTCATCATGCCAGTACACACACTAAAACTCCATCCGTGGCCTCGAAGGGCAAATTGTTAGCAAGCGGGAGAGACATGGTGTCCCAGAAGAGGTGACAAAAGGAGCAGGCTGAAGGTGGCCGAGAGAGAAAGGAGGGTCAGGTTTACGGGAGACGTTCCGGGGGACCTGGGGATGTGGTGGCTGGGACAGCAATGTGGCAGGAGCTGCCATCACCCCTTTTGTGAACAGGAATCAGACTCTACCCGAAGAGCTCAGTCACCTCCTGTGGGACGTGCGGCCTTCCCCGGTGGGAGGGTAGCAGGCCCGGGTCTGCAGGACCCTGGCTGTTTAGGGTCACGGGTTCAGGGAGGCCACCTTATTAACATGCCTTTGCTTTTACTTACTCAAGATAGAGCTTCTCACAAAGGCCGGGGCAGGTTTCCATGCGTTGGGAATTCGGTGAGTCTGCGCGAGAGAGCTTGGGCGGCCTGGGCTGACTAACACCCGAATCTGAGGCCCCATCCCTGCTCTGCACGCCTGGCCCGGCTTATGGCACTTCTCTTCTAACGTACCAGCAACAGGGACCTTGTTCAGAGAAACTGGGTTTGACATCTGTGATCTGTGATCCCTCCTGAGCCCAGACTCAAGTAAGTGTTGGCTGGAGTGTTGGGGAGGGAGAGAGAAGAAAGTTGAGGTTATTTCTTCTCCTCTCGCCCAGAAAAAAATCTATCCATGTGTGTCTCTGTGTGCATGTGTCTCTGTGTATGCATGTGCGTGTGTGTGTGCATATGTGTATGTACCTGTGTGTGCCTGCGTGTCTGTGTCTACGTGTGTGCATGCATGTATATGTGTCTCTCTGTGTATATGTGTGTCTGTGTGCATGTGTCTCTGTGTATGCATGTACATGTATGTGTGTGCATATGTGTGTGCCTGCATGTCTGTGTCTACGTGTGTGCATGCATGTATATGTGTGTCTCTGTGTATATGTGTGTCTGTGCATGTGTCTCTGTGTATGCATGTGCGTGTATGTGTGTGCATATATGTGTGTCTGTGAGTGCATGCGTGCGTATGTGTGTGCATGTGCTTGTGCACGTGTGTGGTGGAGGACAAGGTGGAAACAGAACAGGCTGTGCAATATGCTAACTGAGCATTGCTGTGTCCCAGAAAACAAACACCACTCCTGGCTGGAGGGCACACAGCTCCCTGCGCCTCTGCGAGGACTCTGCCCAGTGCTTTCAGACTCAGGCGAGGCAGCGCCCCACCCACGCAGGAAGAAAGGGTGTAATCTTCCCTTGATACGTCACTTTGACAAAGGGATGGATTCAGGAACATTCACAAAAACTGACTTTGAAATACCTTACAAAGCAATTAATAGACAAAGATGTAAATGATGCTGTTAACGCCTCAATGAGATGTTAAAAAAACAGACATTCGCGCTGGACCCATGGTCAAGGGGTTAAAGTTCCACACGCTCCATTTCGGCAGCCCAGATTCTCGGGTTCAGATCCTGGGCTCAGACCTGCTCCACTCATCAGCCACGCTGTGGAGGCATCCCACATACAAAACATAGAGGAAGATTGGCACAGATGCTAGCTCAGGGTGAATCTTCCTCAAACACAAAAAACGGAAAAAAGAGGACGATTGACAACGGATGTGAGCTCAGGGAGAATCTTCCTCACCAAAAAAATAAAAGAAATGAAAGCACAGACATCCCTTAAGGACACTTCCCACACATCCACGTCTAATTTTTTCTTTTAAATTACTGCTGAGTCCTTTGGCCTTTGATTCAATGACGCATACTTTTCATTTCCTAATTTTCCTCTTTCTTTAAATCACAATCAGAACTGAAACTGAGATGAGGGAAACTGAAGGACTTAAGCCTTGGCCTTTTGAGCCCTTTAGACACACAATCAAACCCTAAACTTTGTTGTCAAGGAACAAAATGGCATCATGAAGACAAATTTGTATTTGCAAAACCTGGCGTCAGATGTTATTTCAGTTTCTATTTATAAAATACAAGAATCAATTTATATACGATTTTAAAGGTGGGGGGAGACTTCATATTTACTGGAAGCCTAACAGGGTGAACGTATTTTGAGAGAACACCAGCGGCTTTGGTTTGAAGCAGACACATGTGCTCGTGTAGCCACCGCTCCTAACGTATGGTATCAAGAAGATAGTTTAATTCGATTGTATTTGGCTGAGCACACAAACAAAATAACAGTCTCTCCTCAAAAAACAAACCAAAAATAATGAGGCAGCTTCATGTGGCCCTTGGTCTGAGCCAGTCATGCCCACATGGAAGTTTCCAGAAGGCCTGCTCTGTTATACTCAATATTCTGTGCTCTCTGCTCCCAGCTGAGCCTCAGTCTCCCTGCCTGCATACCCTGTGGATGGGCCCTGCTGAAGGTGCTGAATTTTGAATAAAGCTTTGGATGTATCCCTTTTCCAGGAAAAGCGCTTCCTGTGATGGGGTGCGGATTCTCCTCCACTCGGCGTCTGGGGACAGGGGCCTTCTCTGCCCCCATCCTCCCTGATGGAGGGCCCTAACCCTCCTTGCTGTCCCCACAGAATTCTGGCTTATCTCTAACATTGGACTTGTCACTTCAGGCTGAGAGCCTCGTCTCTTATCTCTGGTCCCCAGTGTCTAACACGGGGCCTGATTCAATGGACACCCTCAAGTGGATGTATTAAAGCAGAGTGAATGAATCCTTACATTGACGTGGCCGAGTTAATCACGTCACAGGAGTTTGGCTGTGGGGTCCTGAAGGTCCCTCAGTGCTCCTTAGGGGCCGGCTTTCAAAGCCTTCTGCTTTCACAAAGAATGTCCTCCTGAGGGCATCTCAGAGTTAGCCCCCTCCGTGGGAAAAAAGAAAGTTTGGGAAACCCCATGCTGTGTCCCCCTCTTGGAAGTTCACATGGCATTAGCATATTTTAGGGCCTTAAGAATTCCTACTGTTGAGAAGCCTACTAAATGTTGTTTTAGTTAGTGTTTCCCAGATTTAGTTGACTGAGGATGATAAAAAATATTATAATATCTTAACATCCCCTGAAGTTAGCTCCCATGGGCATTGTAGGAGGCGTTGATGACCCACTGTCATCCACAAAGGCTTTGAGTTGAGACCTGGTTGGGGTCCTGGGTCTACAGCGCCTCATGCACCAGGTCTCCTTGGGGCACCGTGTAACTTCTCTAAGCCCATTTCCTTTGAATGGAAGGTGGATAAAACCCAAAGCTGGAAAAACACATGGGAAATTCTAGCACAATGCCTAGAACACAGAAACCTTTCAATATAATGAGTGCCAGCATGGAATGGGCTGGAGAAAATGCTAAAACTTAGGTAATAAAGGAGGCAAATATGTCTATACGCTTTAACTGGTTGTATTAAGGCATTCAGACAGGCTATCCAAACAGCACCTTTAAATCCCATTGTCTAGATTAGAATTCGAATATCAGCGATTTTGAAAAATACTAGTATGCTAATTATTTGTTTTCGATTACTGATTCCAATAAGCATCGGAGCCAATTAACAGAGGGTTCCAGAAAACAGGTGCCAACACACTCGAAAAGTAAACAACACATTCATTGGAAATTCCATACTTTGGATGGAGCTCAGAAGATTCCCGTGGCAGAATTCAGAAAAAGAAACTGATAACAGTTGGTGAGCCAAACGTAAAGATAGCAGAACGTGTGAATCAGGTCATCAATTTTTCCTGTAGGGAGATGATTTCAATCTGTTTTCAAAATGACTGAGCAGTGTTTGAACTTGCACAATAGAAATAACTCCCTCCCCCAAAAGGAAAGCTTTTTCTGTACAATGCGAAGAAAATTTACAAGCAATTCCTATTTAAAATCCTACCATAGAGATTTTATTTGCATCCTAAATAAGGATTTGAAGACTGGCTATTTATAGTGTTCTGCCCGTGGAACTCCAGCTGACTTTAGTGCCACTTCTGGAGTTTTGTGATTGGAGATGAAGGGGAGGAAAAAAAAAACGTTTAGGAAAAAAAAATACAGCTTTATTTTTTCCGTTTATTTGGAAAGATCCCTTCTATACTGCAAAAGCGATCGTTCTGCTCAAGATCAGCTTTCTTTCAGGAAGTTAAATCTATTTTACTTCCATTATATTTATCCTGACATGATTGAGCTACAACATGAAACATGGGGAGAATGAAGGCTGTGGACACAGCGCCAGACTTCAAGGATAGAAAGAGGAGAATTTCCCATTTTCTAATGAAAGAATCATCCACATCAACATTTTCTGAACAGCACTAAGCAAGACAACAGCAAAATACCTTCTATGTATGTTTTTATGTGGAGAAATTACATTGGCTACAAAAGACCCACTTCTTTGGATTCATGAACCAACAGTCACCCTGGAAATTCTGCCATTATTACAACTGAGAGCTACACTCTTCCATTTCAAAATGTGCCATTTGCACCCCACTTGTTGGTGGCCCAATGATACTGCCATGAGTTCACATAATTCCAGAGAAAATTCCAGATATGAAGAATTATGTCTCATATTTGCTCTTCTATCCAGTTTGACCTGAATTAAATGTGCGCTTTAGGAGAAATTGTAATTGATTGGGATAGTTTTAGATTTCTCGTGCACATTTGAAATGTCACGTCACGCCATAGAAACAAAACAGCTAACTTCTGTTGTGCAAATGCTTGCTGAGTATCCTCTGAGTGGATGTCTGAGGCAATGAGGATATGGGGAGGAATCTTTAATTATAATAAGATGACCAGACAACCAATTCCTTCAAAAACTCAAGGAAGGAGGACGTTTATCTGTAACAATTTACATTTCCATAACTTTCATGTAAGCTGACCGTTTTCTCTATAATACTTTGTGATGATGTTAATGTACTATGACTCCCCTTTCATGAATGAAGAGATGGAGAGTCAGATTTTCAAGTGTCCGATGGTTAGACAAAATCTTCAGGATAAAGACACAAGCACAGGTATCATGTTTCCTTGCTCACATCTTTCACTTGATTAAATATTCATGTCTCATGAAATGAAAGAGATGGGAGTTATTTGACCAGTCGCCAAGTGGATGGGAATGCAGCTTAAGGACTTGTCAGGGACTGACTGCTGCCTATCCCCGAAACGTATTCTCCCTGCCGGTGTCTTTCTTCTCTAAACACTGGCAGGTACTGTAAAGCCTCGAGTCTAGTTTGTCTTTTTATTTTAGTTGCTTATCAAAGTATAAAGCATCATTTGAAATCAATGGAAAACAGATTTTTCTGAAGATAGTACCTGGCTTGTCCTGAGAAAGATAGAAGACATTCCCTGGGAATCCTATGGGAGAGGCAAGTCTTTACAGGGGCAGAAACATAAAGGTCTGTAGACAACTGGAGCAGGGAGAGGTGGCACGGTTAGGAAAATATTCGAGCAGCACCCTGACAGAGAGACGGCCCTCCTGGAGAGCTTGCAGGTGGAAACTAACCCTTCGTCATCTCACGTGCTATCAGGGGCGATGTGTTCCTTTCAGGGGTTGAGCACAGGCTGTAGGGGTACCGGGCTAAGGTGGAGTGGGGTGGGTTCTCTCAGATACCTGCCCTGGCTCAGACCCACCCTCAGTTTAGAGGGCCTGGTATTTATCCCAAATGACACTCAGCACCCCTATTTCCGAGGACGGGATCAGAAGGACTTTTCTGAGCACCTACCATGTGCCAAGTGAGCTTCCAGGGTTTCAGCTGCGGCGTCTGATAGAGAGTAACACCCAGAGCCCGAGATCTGGAAAGAAGCTGGCCAGGCAGCGGCTGCATCCTGCCTCTTAGTAGTTGTGCAATCCAGAGTATGTGATTTAATCCATCGAAACTCCAGTTTCCAACTCAAAATGAGGACGGTAGGACTCCCCCCACCCCCCTATAGGGTTATTGTGAAGACCAAAGGAGACGATCCAGGTAAAACACACATACCTGGGATTAATGAGCGCTCACTATCAGCTACTTCTGTTATTGCCATTGTTGTAGGAGGAAATCATCACTGGAATAGAATGAGACAAATGTTAAAACATCCTCAGTCCAAAGAAAACTGAGTGTCTACTCCAAGGGCCCACTTGTGCTTTAGCATGGTGGGAGAAGACCCCGGCTGGAGGGATCCCTCAGTTTCCAAGATGGGAAAATAGTTTCCAGATAGCCCTTGAAGTGAACCAGGAACACTTGAGGTTGGCAGGGGACCCTCATGGGAACGCACAGCGAAGGCAGGTTTGAGAATGGCTGACTGCATATGTTTTCGAACGCCACTTACTCCTTCCCTGCACCAGGGAATACTTTCTGTGTGACATACACGGATGAGATGGCTGAGAAGAAAGCTGGGTTATTGTTTCTTGGTTTGGGGCAGAGAAGGAAGTATCTCGATGTTGGTTCAATTCCCTCATCCTTCAATTCTGTCACACTCTCAACTCCACGTGGAAGGACCAAGTTTGTTCCCCATCAGATCTGAACGTCAAGGGCAGCATCTAGCCCAGTTATAGGCTCTTAAATGTTTGTTTAATAGACGTCAAACAAGCTTTCATTATGTATAAAGACAATTTTTAAAGCCAGATCTTATAATCCCTTGACCACATCCAAGAAGTGTTTAAACATTTAAGAATTAAAGGTGTATGTTAGCAAAAGTTTGAAATCCCTGTGGGGATTATCATGAAATCTTTTTTATATCAGAGGTATCAGTTTCTGCAGACTAGATTGTAATCTCTTGGAGGGAAATGATTGGGTTTATTCATCTGTTTCATCAAATGTGTGTCACACACTGCTTTTCCATATGGACCCTCCAAAAACCTTCCTGCTATCAGACTAAATGTAATCAATTGAACGGAATGAGAGTTGATGATCTTTGAAGAGAATGAAGAAAACCAAAAGTTCAAGATGACCTGACAGGTGTAGAATGACAAAGTGATTGGTATATTTAGTCAAAAGTTTTCAGCAATGTGTGGACAAAGCAGTAAAAATTGCCTTAATTCTGTACAGAGTTGGTTGAATTAATCACCCCACTTAGCATTAAATACACTGTTTTTTAATTCTAATGAATGAAACTTTAACATGAACCTGTCTTAAATATCTGTGATATTTAGCTGAAAATTGCCCATGATATGGGCATAACAATTCTTACCTATCTTCCTTTTGTGAATGTTTTATCTACTTAATGCAATTTTATTGTATGAAAATGTATACGTGTGCAACTGAGTCTGTTGGTTATTCCAGTATGAGTTACGCAACTGTAAAAGTGAATTTAAACATTGGTCCAAATTAATAATTTAGAAGCTTCCAATAATTTATTAAATCTCTTAATAAATGCATTAATTTATTAACCCCAACAAATGTTAATAACTCTCTAAATACATTGACCCATTGAATAATATTAAACCATTTGTCAAGTTTTTTCTCTACGAAGGATTTGAAAATTTCATTGATTCAGTTGTGTTTGTTTAAGTTCTGAGGAGAACCAAATTGAAATAAATAATTCCTTTTTCCTTCTTCTGGTACAAAAAATATAAAGAGTTTTTTTTTGTTTAACCAAACTGATTTCTGAATTTTCAAGTCATTTTTTTTTTAGATTGTTTAGTTGTTGAATGATAATTTTTAATTAAAATGAAATCACTTAATTAGTTAACTGCTTGGCAAAAGCAGGCAAAAGTCCTATCGACAGTTTGTGGTAGGAACCGATTTCACAGACAGGCGCAGTCAGCAAAAGCAAGCTTACAAATTATCGACTGAAGACAGCAGGACAGAGATAAGCCGTTCTGTAAGCAGGACGTACTCACAGGAGCTGGACTCTGTTTAATTTACAGGACTTTCCAGCTGGAAACCACTGCAGTCTGGGTTTTACTGAGTTACTGCGCGGTACCTTTGTGTACTTTCAAGAATCAATGATGTTGGTTAAAACAGAACCGTGTCTGGGCAGCCACTGCGGCAGGACAGCACGTAGCACTTATTGATGTTCTTTAAGGCATCCTAATGGGTTTAGCATATATGGCAGATCCCACCAGGTCCTGAAAAGTTATGTGGCTTACAGACTTTCACACCGACCTCACAGCCTTCCAACATGTCAGCTATGCACGCATCAGTTTGTATGGATTATAATATGGCCCTATCTTTTTCTTCTCCTTGATGTAGACTATAGCATGGCACCAATTTTTGTTCTTGTGTTTCCACTGTACCCAAATACCCACTACAAAACTCATAGCTATTTTTAAGGCATCTATGCTTATATTTATCTATTTGTAGCTATATCTACTTTTTATTGTAAAGCACTCGTATCAACGGATAGATTAACCCTGAAATTATTACATATTTTTCATTGTGTTTTAATTGTGTGCTTGTAGGAATGTCTTCAACCTCAGTTTCCATGGAAAATAGCATCTCTACATTTTCTGGATTTGATCCGACTATACATGAAATTGAAAATTGGAGTCTCTCAACTTGTCAAGTTTTCCTGTGCTCTTAGAATTGGGAATAATAATTCATAAATTACAACTGGGAGTGATGGTTTATAAATTATAGAAGGACGCTCTCAGAGAAATCCCCAGTCTTGCCGGGACCACTTAAGACCTTCATGATATATCAGTTCCATGTGGTTTATATTCATGTGGAGATTGGACTCCCACTGCAGTGTTGTCTTCCACATACACCGACAGAGGTATGTTCATCTCTGGAACAAATCCGTCTGGCTGTAAATACCTAAAGCCATTTTCCCAGAGTCCGCCAAGATTTTTAGTTCAATTCTAACAACATAAAAAGCCTGCTCTAAGTTCTGTTAACGCTGTTCGTATCTTTTAATGGTCAACCTAAATAGTTTGGTACTCTTTTCCTCCCCTGGCAAAATAATGCACACACAGACACATTTGCCCAAATCTAACATGGAACTGAATATTTTGATCAGATCTTCCTTGATCGTATTCACCATGTGATTGACAAATCACCAATCCTATTTTAGTCATACGGAGTGAAAATATGTAATAAGCTGCCAACCCCAACTCTTCCTACTGTTTGTCAAGGGCCACCCTTCCATGGAGAAGCGAGGGACTCTCAAGTCAAGAAATTTGTTCCAATTCCTGCTTCACCAGTTTTCACTTGATCTCTTCGTGTCTCAGTTTACCTATCCAGGAGCTGGTACCTACCTCCTAGAGTTCTTGCAAGGATAAAGTGAGTTAATATATTTAAAACAATTAGAACAAGGCCCAACCTACAGTGAGTCCTGTATTTGTGTCGGCTATTCATCCTCCAAATAATAATAATAATACTACTTTACCACACCCAAATTATCCAGGATGGGTTAAAAATTAAACAATATCCTTTGATCGAGTTTTATGCAATGGATGGGCTTCATTTTTTAATGGCAGAAGACTTTTTGACTGATGGTGTCATTTGAACACGTGTGAGTGGTTTCAACCATCCTTGTTAGTGTCGTAGTGTCCTGGAGAGGTTTCTTGACATCCCTCACACCTCAGCCATTCTGGGAATCTTCTGCAGGCCTCTAGCTCACAGACAGCAGAGCCACACTGGTCATTTCAGGACCCCCAAGTCATCTGTTCTCTCAGGTTAAGCTGACCCAAAGGGATTCAGGGCCCAAGTTTGGGATGACATTCTCTTCCAGACTGATTCCTTTGTCCTCTTGGGTCAGAGTCGTTCCTGCAGTTTACCCTGCTTTAAAAATGATTCCTTCTAAATATAACGCGACGCAAATCCCCCGCACCCATGATCAGGCCGCTCCCAGGAGTGAGAGGCCAGATAATGTCCGTTAGACCGAATGTAATGGTGACATTAGTCTAATAAGAGCACATCGGGCTTCTGGTATATTCAAAATGCTGAAATTGCGTTATTGCAATTTTGTCAGCATTTACCCTAATGGGCTGAGAGAATTAAAGTGCTGTGAATACGTACATTTAACGTATTCCTTCACCCAGCACGGACATGTGTGCTGAAACCAGCCTGGCCGTTTGAAATACAAACAAAACAAGATTAGTCCAGGAGAGATGGAATGTAAACTGTGAGAGCCAACGTGGTGCGCTGAGGGCTAGGAGGGAGGCACTCAGTTGGCGCTGTGAGTTGGCAGAGCTGAGAGTAACTGCTCTGCTGGGAGGGACCTTGGGGTGGAGCTCCCTGGGGAGATGCTGAGAGTGCCGAGGAGGGAAGCACAGCTTATTCAGCTGCCAGGGTGTGAAGTGGGGAAGTGTGGACATGGTCAGACACCTGTAGGCTTTATTGATGGCCCTCAACCGCAAGGAAGATGGCCCTTGAAGAGACTAGAAAAGTAATGCGTAGTTGATCCACTAAGAAAGGCTGGGCCAGGGGCCGGCCCCGTGAGTAAAGTTCACACACTCTGCTCAGGGTTTCACCGGTTTGGATCCTGGTCACAGACATGGCACTGCTCGTAAAACCACGCCGAGGCGGTGTCCAACATAGCAGAGCCAGAAGGATCTACAGCTCGAATACACAAGTATGTACTGGGGGCTTTGGGGAGAAGAAGAAGAAAAATAAGATTGGCAACAGATGTTAGTTCAGATGCTAATCTTTAAAAAACGAAAAAGAAAGACTGGGCTGTACTTTGGAGGCGATGGGGTGGGGGTGCTCTGCAGGATTATTAAGAAAGAGATGACAGGCGCTGGCCTGGTGGCATAGTTGTTAAGTTCATGTGCTCTGCTTTGGTGGCCTGGGGTTTGTGGGTTTGGATCCTGGGCACAGACCTACACACTGCTCATCAAGCCACGCTGTGATGGCATCCCACATACAAAATAGAGGAAGACTGGCACAGATGTTAGCTCAGCGACAATCTTCCTCAAGCAAACAGCGGAAGATTGACAATGAATATTCACTCAGGGCCAATCTTCCTCACCAAAAAAGAAAGAAAGAAAGAGGGGCTGGCCTGGTGGTACAGTGGTTAAGTGCACACGTTCTGCTTTGGTGGCCCAGGGTTCGCTGGTTCAGATCCCCGCTGTGGACATGGCACAGCTTGGCACTCCATGCTGTGTCAGGCGTCCCACATATAAAGTAGAGGAAGATGGGCATGGATGTTAGCTCAGGGCCAGTCTTCCTCAGCAAAAAGAGGAGGATTGGCAGCAGTTAACTGAGGGCTAATCTTCCTCCAAAAAAAAAAAAAGAAAGAAAGAAAGAGATGGCAGACCAGACTGCTATTCTAGAAAACTACAGCAAAAGTAAAAATGTCAGCAACAAAAGCCGTTTAGTCAGTGTTAGAGAGACTTGGAAAGCTCGTTGCTCATCTCATCTGAGTGAACCTGAGGCAAGGCCACCCCTACAGCAAGGGGCAGAATCTGTCTGCAGCCTCTCCCCACACGTCTCACCACAACCCCAGAGCTTGGAAATGAACCTGACGGAATTGGCCCCTGAAGATGAGGAGGGAAGAGGAAGGGGAGAGGACACAGGAGGAGGTGGGAGTGGGGAAGAGCAGACTCTGAGTCTGTTTCCAGAAGACTGAATGTTGGACAGCGTCGAATACACGAGGACGGTTAGGAAGCGGAGGGAGAAGCCCTGCAAGGAGGTCAGCATGACACACGCCCTGCCTGGGATCCTGCGCAGTAATTGTGATGGATCACAAATTGGGTTCTGAACTTCCTTTTGATTAGAACTAAGAAGAAATAAGCCTCATTACAAGAGTTCAAAAGTTTAACACAAACCAGTTGCTCAGTCGAATGACTAAGTTTTCCGGGTCCTAAGACCTGTGAGGAGCAGCTCCAACAGGCTCTCCAAAAGCCATGTCCCCAGTCACCCGCATAACCCATGCAGTGCAGAGTTCACGAGGCCACCGCAGTCCCCTTGTTTACTATAAGACATTATATATGTACAAATTTTATACATGTATATGATATACGAAAGGCATAAAGATGCTAATAATTTCCCTATGCATCAGGAAATTAGAATATTACCAATAATTTTGAGACTTTCTGCTTATCCTTCTCTGGTTGCATGCCCCTTTATACTTGCTACAATTTCATGCTTATTATTTGCTTGCTTCGCTGTATATTTTTATCTTACACCCATCTGTAAACAACATGTTATGTACTTTTGCAAGCTTTTGAACTTAAGCTACATGGAATGACTGTATTTGTATTCTTCTGTTCATTGCTGGATCTCTTCAGATTTATGTTTTTGGTATTTACCCATATTGCTGAGTATTGTTGTAGTCCATTCATTTGCACTGATGTATGGTATTTCTGTGTATTAATATGTCACATTTTATTTTCCATTCAACTGTCAATGACCAATAGGTCGTTTCTTATGCATCAATGTAGGCAAAGAAATAATATCAAATGTAATTACAGAAAAAATTCAAAAAGATATTGCCCAAGTGTATAGCTTTCTAATAATCTTTATCCAGAATCTAATTTAGAATATCTGGAGGATTAAAATGGCCCCATATCCTTCTGGAATTCCCAATGTCTTTTAATAACAACCAACAAAGAACTATCGACTATATTATCTGACAATGATTGGTATGTGAATTCTCTTCTGCAAATAAGAACTCTATTTACTTTTATGTTAATCAAAATGTCAAGCAAGATTGATGTTTTCATATGAAAATTAAGAAACTGACTAGAACCTAAATAGAAGACCTCTGAATGTTTGAACGGAGAAGAAAGAAAGAGTAATTGCAGAGCAGGCCATTTCTGAGTCCACTTCAGGCAGAAAAAAATGAGAAATCAAAACCACAATGAGCTGTCACCTCACAGCTGTTAGCCTGGCTACTATCAAAAAAACAGGAAATAAGTTTTGGTGAGGATGTGGACAAAAGGGAACCTCTGTGCACTGTTGGTGGGAATGCAAATTTGTGCAGCCACTATGGAAAACCGTATGCAGTTTCCTCAAAAAGTTAAAAATAGAACTACCATACGATCCAGCAATCCCACTCCTGGGTATTTATCCAAAGAAAATGAGAGCACTATCTCAAAGAGACATCTGCACCCATGTTCACTGAAGTATTATTTACAACAGCCAAGAACAACCCAAGTGCCCATCAACAGGCGAACGGATGAAGATGTGGTATATATACGACAGAACATTATTCAGCCATAAAAAAAGAGTGAAATCTTGCCATTTGTGACAACCTATATGAACCTTGAGAATATTATTCTAAGTGAAATATGTCAGACAAAGACAAATTCCGTATGATCTCACTCACACATGGACTCTAAAAAAAAAGCACAAGGAAAATGAGCTCATAGATAGAGAGACAGATTGGCAGCTGCCAAAGGTGGGAGGAGGGGGGTGAGAGAAATGGGTGAAGGTGGTCAAAAGGTACGAATTTCCAGTTATTAGATTAATAAGTCCTGGCAGTGTAATGACAGCAAGATGTCTATAGTCAATGATGCTGTATTGTATATTTGAGAGTTGCTAAGAGAGTAGATCTTAAAAGTTCTCATCACATGAAAAAATCTGTAACTATGTGGTGATAGATGTTAACTAGACTTATTGTGGTGATCATTTAGCAATATATACAAACATTGAATTGTGTTGTACACCTGAAACTAATATAACGTTATATGTCAAGTACACCTCAATAAACAAATAAAAAAGAAATACTATTCCTCTTTTGATTTACATACAGGTAAAAATCATTATGAGATGACGGTCATACAAAAGCAGGCAGAAGACTGGAATTATCCTGAGGGCCACAGTTGGCAGGCCCTGAATTCCACGGGAAGTCTTTTAAGGAAGGATTGTTGTCTTGCAGATTTCATCCGTGATGCCAGGTGTGCCTGGAGTAGACAGGTTGCACATAATTGTTCACTGAAAAGGCCCGTGAATTGAATGGTCGCTGTGGAAAATAGTGTTGATTTTTGAAAAGCAAATGCACGTGTACTGTTGCTCCATGAAACATGTTCTGTCAATTGCCAAGATGTAGGCTCCAACTCTTTGCTCAGACTTCTCAGGAATTGCCTCTTGGATTCATACGAACTCCCCTCCCTCTGATTCTCCTCTGCTCCTGAGCATGCTGGCACAGTCTGAAAGTGTCCTCCCTGGAGAGCTGCACCAGCCCAGTGGAGGAGGAGAGTGGGGTTTCCGGTCGTGGTCCTGGCCAGGTAGGCGTTAATCTATGAGACTGACACCGTGCAATCTGATTTGGTGCAAAAACAGATGAAGACCGGAGATCAATTGCACTGTTATCAGACTTAGAGTTAAAGGGAGCCTATACCTTAAAACAACCCTCCCTTAAACCAGGTCCCCAACCACACGGTCCATCCAGGAGAGTTCATGGTGCTTCAGCCAACAGGGAACCAGGGTGCAAGGCTGACACTCCAGGAAGCCCACTCCAGGGGGAAATGGCCAGTGGGTTTTCGAGGCATTGTTCTATGGGGATTCCAGGGAACTTCAATTTCACTGTTAGAATAGTGGAAATTTGTAAGAGCACTATATACACATTATTGTTCACTCTAAGATACTTAATGATTACAGGCCACGCGCCAGCCATTTTGCTGGATATTGGGAATAGGGTGGGTGGAGAGAAGTGGTATCTGGCTCCAGGAAGTTTACAATCTGAGAATTATCATTATAGTTATTTCGACATCCATCATATCTCTATCTCTATCTACCTCTCTATATCCATCATCTATAGCTATCTATGTATTTAGGCATCTATCTGTCATCTATCTTATTATTATCACACAGTAATGTATTTAAATAAAATAATAAAGCTGTATTATTTAAAAGTTCACAAAGATTAAGGTAAAAATTATTTATTTTTTGGTACATGTATACATAAAATTTTTAGAGAATAAGTATATACATACACACTTTTGTCTCAAAAGGAAAAACACAATTTAGAGCTACGATGGCTCACGCTGCTGAGCCAGTCGTCTGCGAGGGGGTTAAGATGCACACAAAGATATACTTGCCTAAGTTTTGGGAAGAAGCCCAGAAATTTGCCTTTTTACAACTCCCTAGATGATTTTGTTGAAGGTGCTCAGAACTCACATTTTAAATTTTGTTTGCAAATATTGTCTCCTGGGAATCACTTCAGATACAGATTTGTTGCTATCTTCATGCAGGATGGTCACTGGAGCGAAGCTGCATGACATCCAAGGATGTAGGAAAATATTTTTGATGTCATTTTAAAAATATCTGTTTTCTTATTGCTTCTTTGAAAGTGTTATTTTTTAAGTAGAATTGTTCAGTACATTAAGCACATTAAGTTTGCAGTAGCGTAATAACTGTTTTACTCAGAAATTTGAACACGCTTTATTGTCTAATCAGTCCCTTGAGGGTTACTTAGTTTAAAATTTTTTCTTCCTTCTCTTTCATTTATTGAGACATATCTGGGTTAATGAAACACTCACTAGAATAATCTACTCTCTAAATTATCCATTTATTCTGCTATTGAGCTAGCCATGAATGCTGAATGCCTGGGATTTTCAGGATTATTTTAGATACGCCAAGTAACCAGTTACTGCAATTTCTGGTTTACAAAGTGTTAGGTTATCAGATGGTGGTGTTCCTAGGAAATAGCAGGAACTCCTAGGTCCTGAGATAGAAATATGTTTGAGATGATGTCTGAAATCCTGTATGTGATCATTAAGCGTGTTTTCCTCCCTGCCAACTTTGCAAATCGTTCACTAGAGATTCAAGCTATCCTTAAATACATTAGTTTATAATCTGAAAGTTTCTAATATGAAATATATAGTTTATAATCTAAAAAATTTTAAATATCTTCATCATTATCAAAATTTCTTCTTCCCCACAGACTGCATTCTTTTCTTTTCTTGTTTCTTTCTTTTATTTTAAAGATTGACACCTGAGCTAACATCTTCCTTTTTTTCTTCCTCTCCCCAAAGCCGCCCAGCACAAATGTTCTAGCTGTAGGTCCTTCTAGCTCTTCTATGTGGGACGCCACCTCAGCATGGCTTGATAAGCGATGCCAGGTCTGCGCCCAGGATCCAAACTGGTGAAACTCTGGGCCGCCAAAGCAGAGTGCACGAACTTAACCACTCAGCCATGCGGCCAGCCCCTGCATTATTTTCTTATTTGGCGGTAGACGCCTGTGTTAATCAGTATGGCTTTTGAATATAGTAACTGCTATGGCCAGTATTTACTCTTTTCAGTCCATTTTCTCATAAAATAATGCCTATGAGATAGATTTTCTTATCTGCTTATCTAACTTTTCATATCATAGGAAGATTTTAACTTAATTCGGATAAAACAAATATGGCTAAAACTTGAAAGAACCAGATATTTCATTTTTGTAAGTCCCTATGGAGGAGAATTATCTCCTCTATGTGATATTTGAAATGGTGATTTTCCACAGAATTTGAGTGCATGGTCTGAGTACATCAGATCAGATTCTTCAGTTAATCCTGTGATCGGAGTGCTTGCGTTTTAAGTATGTGTAAGTATTGCGAGTTATAAGTCATTTGAGGATATTTCTCTCAACAATCTCACTCAAGTTTGGCTCCTGCAGATGGCACTTAGCATGGCTGCTCCTTCTGCTCCTTCTCTCTGCCCTCGGCTGTGCCTTCATCCTCTGCCGTAGATCTGCATCTTAGATTACATGAGCTGCACAAATAGACTCTTATTCCATTTTCTTTTTTTTACAGGCTGGTTCCTCACAAAACAAAGAATCTTGAGTTAAGAGCTATACCTTATTATGTTATTTTAAGATAAGCAATGGTAGTAAAATTCTTCAGCAGTGTGATAATCTCCTAGACAGATTCAGTCATTAGAAATGATCAAATATCAAAATCCTCTCCCTCTTTTTGTTATTTAGAAATGGGACACAGTGAGTATGTTATTTCCAACATCAGCTAATAATTTCACAGGCAGCCTTATGCCTGGGATAAGTGTTGCATCTGTTTCATAGATGTCGTGGGTGCTATGACAAACCAACTTCATCTACTGTATTTAATTTATATATATGTGTGTGCGTATATATATATATATATATATACACACACACATATATATACTCATATATATATGAGGAAGATTGGCCCTGAGCTAACAACTGTGTCCATCTTCTTCTCTTTTGTATGTGGGATGCTGCCACAGCATGGCTTCATGGGCTGTGTGTAGGGCCATGCCCAGGATCCGAGTCCTTGGACCCCGGGCTGTTGAAGCAGAGCATGTGACCTTAACCTCTGTGCCACCGGGCTGGCCCCAGTATCAATATTTTTTAATCCTGCTAAGAAATTGTGATTTCAAAAGAAGGTGAGGCTGAGTGTGACTTAACTTTTTGTAACTCCCAAGTGATGCACAAATTCGGCTCATCTCTTGGCTATGAAATTGCATATTTAGTTCTTGGAGTAGATACACTGAGATGTTATTTGTTCCCTGCCTTAATTTATAGAACACTTAAGAGTTCTTAGTCAGCCAAAATCCATGTGCTCCCAAAGCCAAAGATTTACAGTTTGCTTACGTCATCTGTTGTGATTTAGTGTAGAAATGACGAGGTAGGACTCAGCCTTAAATGAGACTCAGACGGGATCATTGCCTCTCGGCAGCTTCGCTTGATCTTGATGTGAAGATAAGTGGAAAGACATCAGCAATCTTGAGATGTCTCAAATCCACTGGAAAAATAATTGCACAATATTTAACTGATGTCACAGCATGACAGAATGGTCTTTCTTGAAATAAAGAATGGTGGTTATACTGTTGTCTTTGCTTAAGGCAACGAAAAGAATCCTACAACTCTCTCTCTATGTGGATGTGTATATAACTATTTATAATATATAAATATGTATTATATATATGTGACTCTGTATAGTTGTTATATATTTATCTGTATATGTGTATATATAAAGATATATGAACTTCTCTCTATTTCATACTAAATGAAACAATGACGACAAAAACTAGAAGACAGCCTGAAGCTAGAAAAGTTCTCATGGACATTCTAGGTAATTTCACTTTGAATTTGCTGATTCAAACTATTTCCTAGTGAGCAGAAATGAACTAAATCACATAAGTAGCTCTTATGAAATACATTGGTAATTTAATTTATTGAAAATTTATGAATTGGCGTTCTCTGTAGTGGTTAATCTCTCCTTTTACTTGTTTGGGAGGCTGAATCCCTTCTTTTCTTCCTTTTTTCTCTTTTATTTAACTCTCACTCATTTATATAATTGACATGCCAGATGCTTTGAGAATGTGACCCAAACGTCAACTAAAAGCATATAAATAAAGAAATATTTAATATCTTGCTTTTATTTGTTCCATAAATAAAAATTGGATAAGATATTCAATATCTTGCGCGCACACACACACACACACACACATATATATATATGTAATTTTACTAAGCAACTAAAATTGCTGGCACTTATCAAAGAAAAGACTTTGGCGGGAGCGGTCATGGAGGAGACTGAAATTTGCTGTGAAACAGGGGAGAATGTGAAGATTGTTTGAAGTCTGGTTTTACCGAGAGGTAACAGAACCAGAAGAATGATGTTGACGGTGGCTATCACATTCCTTTCCTCGGCCATCCGGTTTTACAGGTCAGCACAGCCACCAGGAGTTTTCTGTTTTCCACGAGATAACTGATTTCCAATGAAGTTTGCTCCATTTGGAGGAAGAAAATCATTGAATGCCTAGTACATGCAATTTAAATTTTATCACTAAGACATTTCATATATGTAAAATTACTAATCTGAAAAAATCATTTGTCAAGTCATTAGTTATATTTTGATTCACAAATATATATGTGATTGCTCAAGCAACAGGAGAAGCTGGGTAATTGTGTCTAAACTTCTGGGGCTGTGGAAGGACCTGCTGCTTCCATTGATAATGATCATTTATTTTTCATTTGCGTCTCCTGTTTAAAATGTTAACACGCTCGGGAGAGACAATAGTCACGAATACTTTAGTTTGAATGAGTTAATCACTGAAGATAAAGATGCTTGGTGTATATAACTCACTTTGGAGGAATAAGGATGGGCTACAGCATCAACAGGATGGAGTGCGGGCAGCGCAGAGAGACCAGTGCTAACTCCGCAGCTGGAGGAGAGGAAACCCTCTAGTCCTGGAAGGCCTTTTGCAGACTGTGTAAAATAACACTAAATCATTAGATGATGGGGCAAATCTTATGTGCATCTTGAATAATCAATAAATTTTAAACAAGACACAGGAAAACAAATGAAGTTAAAGTTACTCTACATTTGTCATTTTCACCCCTTAAAATTAACTTTTTCCGGGTGTAAGATCAGTTGATGTAAACTGCTGTGGCATCACTTTCTTAGTTTTTCAGAGTGATCTAAATTATGTTTCTATTGAAAAACCTATTTATGTGGTCATTATTAACGATTAGAATCTGTCTAGAAACACAGCCATGGAAACAATTGACATGTTTAATAATTATTTTTAAGGTCCGCATATTGTTTTTAATACTCTCTGCAAAAGTGGTGCTGGCCTCTGTGGACGCCAGTCTTTGGTTGCAATGACACGTCTGCTAGTAGTCACTCAAGATTAAAATGATCAATACGACTCTATGGACATAGGATGACAGACGAATGTTGAGAGTAGATATTGCAAAAGTGCATGAAGCAGGGGAGGCACATGGCAAGAACAACAGATGTCATCACAGACATCAGGAGTTCTGGAGACCAACCCTGAAGTCGCATGGATAGGGTGTTAAGGATGACTCAGAACTCCATCTGACTGGAGAACTGAGTGTTGAAGAATTCTCACTTAAGTGGTATTTTATTAAAGAACAATTCAGTGACAGAAATACATAATCTTCACCCTACAAATTTCATGGCACAAGTTGGATAATGTGCATGGAAGCAAGGTTCTTCAAAAACAAGCAATATGTGTTGAGGGTAAGGGAGCAGGATGTGCTATCTTGTTACAAATTCTTGACTTCCTCTTTAGAGTCTGACAAAGCTTCTATAATTTCTTAAGACCTCCCAGAAGCAAACAGGCAAAGCTAAAAAAGGAAGTTAAACAATGATTTGCTAAATTTAAAAGAAATGTAACTTTTTCACATGATCCCAAGCCTAACCCAAATGCAACGCGCTCTCTCCTGCTCTGTTTTCTAGTTTTCCATCCTGCAGAGGTGGTATCATCAGCTTCATTAAGAATACTTCCTTCGTCTTGGCTGTGCAGCGCCCTGTATGCCTTCCTCATCTTGGCTGGGTTTTACCAAGATGAGTGATTCAATTTCTTGGAAGAGACGGCCGCCGCCGGTGTTACAACTGGTGAATATGGGAACCCCTTTCGTGCTTGCTGTTTTGGGACCAGAAGCGTAGTTAGGTAAACAGTGATCTCATTTTTGGTCATGCGGTTTTACTGACATTATAATGAAAGCTATCAGCACAGGTTTGATGTAGGTGTCAATTTACTTACTTACTTTGTTTAGGCTTTTGTATTTTTCGTCTTATGGAGCTAACTCTGAGCAAACATGAAATATTTATTTCCACTTAACTTTTCTCCACTATTAAAGCAACGCCTGATCATTAAAGAAATGCAAAAGAATAGAAAGAAGATAAGAAGTTACTGATGATCCCCACCACCTATGCACAAGCACTGTTTATATTTTCCTTGGTTTTGAAACACATTTAGAAACTCTTGGCACATTATCCTCTTAGGTTTCAAATAGCGGTAGATGAGAACATTCCTCAGTCTGTTCTGAAAACTCGACATTCTTAAACGGTTATTTAAGCCCAAAATATGTCAGTTGAGTTAAACTTTGACCAGCCCAGGTGACTAGTTTATAGGTCTTGAAACTTTGTGTCAGCAAAGACCACACAGCCCAAATTCCTGGAGCATGTCTTGTGTTTGTATTCAAACAGAACCCTGAAATGTTTTCTCTCCCTAAGTATTTCAGACACATTCTTCTCATTGGAAACCTTCACGTCTTACACAACTCCCTCTGTATCTAAACTATGTTAAAGATACATAGAGAAAGGATGACATCACGGAGCTGATTTTGTCCTTTGAGCTCGGTGTTTAGCTAAAGTTGAGCAGTTACAATGAGTCATGCAATCTTGTGACCAGCCGGGCACTTTTCCAATCAGAGAGACTGTTAAGATCTTCGACAACAGACCCGTAGTTGTTTGAAGAAGAGTTGTCAACAGTGACCTGGACGCTGGGCGATACCTGGCTTCTATGAGTAACAAAATGAGGGCCTATTCCTGCTGAATAACAAAACACCAATGGTGAGGTAATACTTAGTAGAGCTGACTCATTTCCTCACTTACAGATGAAAGGAATTGTCCAAGAAATTACTGTCTCACAGGTAAGCAGTGTTTCCTTCAGGTAACCGGCGGGGAATCTCTGGAGAAAGGCTGACTACAGCATTCACTTGTCAGGTACCAGGTCTACCAAGAAGTACATTTGATTACAAAACAATGCCAGACATTAAAAGCCATTTTTATCCTTAACTAGCTGAGAACTGCTCATTTCAGGTGCGATTCAGAAGAAAGAGGTCGTCTTGCATAATCAGGTGTAAAGGTGATTGAAAATTTCTGATTAGTTGCACCGTGGAATCAACGTAAACTTTCCTTTTAATTTTCCAGTAGGCACATTTTCCTGGAGATGCTGCGGCTCTTGCCTCGACATCTGTGTAGGACATCCGTGGGGGCCATGCTGGGTACCCTTTCCATATCTATGGATGGCCCAATTTTCCAGGGCTGTGGGATTTCCAGCTGTGTCATGTTGACTTGAACTGACTCAGCAGGCGCTGCCATCATGGGAAACCAAGAAACCTCTGCCTCCCGGACTCCTTGTAATCTCCTGGGCTTTACAATCAGGCTGCCTTTACAAACACATTCCTCAAAGCTAGTTTGGAGCATACTTATTTTTAAAAATACAAGAAGCCTGTTGAGAGAAAAACATTAGATGGACACATAGTTGTGAACATCACCCAAAGTCATGACTCTCGTCTTCTTAAACTAGATCTTACTAGGACTTTAAAAAAAAAAATGGATATAGGCTCCTCTAAACAGGATTTCACTATTTTCATTCATTTGTAATGTGCGCACTGCCCTCAGTTGCTTCTTTCCCTACTTGGTGTGCCTCCTTCTGAATTCTCATGTAATTTCAGGAGTTGTTACCATTCTTTTTGCTGTTGGGAAATCGCGAATTGTGAAACACGTTAAACTGAGCACATTTAAAAATAACCTAGCCTTTTCTACTGTTTGGGTAAAGTCACTTGCTTGTTTGGGGTTGCTAATGGAAATAAGTGGCCATGTGTGATTACCTCTAGAGCCAGCTTGTTTGCTCACAGGAAAGAATTCATTGAACAGCCACAGACTACATTCCAGAACATTAGCCAACCACTTTGCAAAAGTGTACCGTTGGGTCATAGAGAATCCTGCCACCACTCCTGGAAAAGCAGCTCCAAATTTCTGCCCGTGGGACAGAGATCTTGTTGCAGGATGTCAATGTGGGCTCTCATAACAAGCATTTTTATTAGTGGTTCTTCCCTCTTCTTGGTTCCCTGATAAACGGCCATGCGATGCTCAGTGTCTGGAAATCCATGGGACTCTACTTTTTTTCAGAAGACACTTTCTATGCTTTGCAATTCATTCCCCCAGTGAACTTCAGTGTAAAGACAGTGGTGCAGCGATGGCGGGGAAGTCATTTCAGATACTTCAGGGCCCGGAATAGATTTGTCAGTGTGCTTGTTTCCTTCCTCGCTAACAAATCGCCATGCTCTAGTCTGTATTTGGAATCTGCGGATCTGCAGAGGCAGCTCATTGGTCTCCAGGGAGGACGCTCATTAGCGTTGCAGGTGGTCGCTGCAGGTCCGAGTTTCCCAGGCCCTCGTTGATCTATTTCATAAATTGGAGAACTCCGCTTTGATCTACTTTCACGTAAGAGTTCATTTGAACACAAAGAGATAAATAAATGCATTTAAAAGTTATTTGGAAGGAAATGTTGAAGCAGAGCCCAGAAAAAGGCTGGTATAGCCTCCCCTGGCCTCTCAGAGATGAAGTCAGGGCATCAGGGCTCAAGGAATGTGCAAGAGCCACAGGTAAGGGCTTCCCTCCTCTGGGCTCTTAGAGTCTTCTCTGTAAGGCAGCATGGACTGGATCAGATCATGAGCATTGTCCTGGTGCCTGGTGAACCGAGGTGGAGTCCAGACTCATCCCCAGCCCTCTTCCCCGACCCCTCGCTCCTGTCCCTCTGCGTGCTCTGCGGCCTTGGCAAGTTGCTGGAAATCTCTAGGAATCAGATTCTCTGGAACAATAATACCGTTACTCCTTTATCACAGTGTCATTTGAGTTTCAGGGAGATAATGCTGATGAGTGTTTAGCACACTGCCTGGGAAGTATTATTTTAAAAACAAAACGAACAAAACACCCACTTTATAAGAATAACTCCCGAATAAATATCCCTGGGCAGGATCTCTCTCAAATTTTGGACTCATATTTCTGACCAGCTGGAAGAATTTTCTATTTTGATATCTTATTGATGGCTACACTCTGTGTGTCCAAACGAGACTCAGTTATTTTAGTAAATCTACAGGGAGTAAACCAGGCAGCAGGCACAGCCCTGGCCCTCGAGGACAGGATGGTGAATAACGCAGTCTTTGCTCATCATCGTTGTCACCATAGCTGCCATTTACCGTGTGCCAACAACGTGCTATGCAATTTATACACGTCCTGTTCTTCAGTCCCTGTGGCAACCCTGTGACTTAGACAGACTTTGTTCTTTAATAGATGAGAAACAAGTGACCTAGTGACCTTAGGTGATTTGACCAGATTCACACAGCTAGAAACTAAGTCAGAATCCAGTCTCACGGGTCTCGGTGTCTTAGACTGTTCAGGCTGCTATAACACAACACTGCAGATTGGGAGGCTTGCAAACAACAGACATTGATTCCTCACAGCTCTGGAGGCTGGAAGTCCAGGATCAAGGCATCAGCAGATTCAGCGTCTGGTGAGAGCCTGCTTCCTGGTTCCTGGACAGTCTTCTCTCTGTGTCCTCACTTGGTGGAGGGGGTGAGGGAGCTCTCTGGGGTCTCTTCTTATAAGGTCACTAATCCATTGCTGGGGGCTCCACTCTCATGACTGAATCTCCTTCCAAAGGCCCCACTTCCTAATACCATGACATTCGGGGGGAGGTTTCAACATATGAATTTTGGGGAGATGCAAACATTCAGGCCCTGACACTTGGATTTCCATTCCACACCGTAACCACAGAGTTTCCCTGTCTCCCTCAACACAAACAATTTCAACATGATCTAACAAAGTCCACCACGAGGCCAGCACAGTTTCCTGATGAGGGAATGAAGGCCGCAGGTAAGCTGTCATCTGCCAAAGATACTTCTTCCTTCAGTCAGTGGGGACCTCTTTCTCCCAAGCCGTCAAGCCTGCAATTTCAAGAGCTGTTTCTGTTCCTTTCCGGACCCTACCACTTTCGCCTTTCAAATGGCTAAGGAGAGTTTTCCCTTTTGCCTTCTCAATGACTCTCAGTCCACCTGTTGGTCCCATCCTCCACCATCCTATTTTGGTCCTCCCTATGTCAGGCTCATCTGCGCTTCCAACTTATCCCTCCTGGAGCCACAGTCCCCTCTCTAGTTCTCAAGAATGCTTCACGTGATGGTCACGTGGGTCTTAAAATGCTCCTTTTCAATAACCATTCAGATGTTACTTTTCTAACAAAAATCTCTCCCGTTTCTCTCAGGCTATTCAAATCCTACTGACTCTTTCTATTTTTTCTATTTCTACTATTTTATTCAATAAATATCTGAGTGCTGGTGTTTCATTGCTGACCACGGTGGGCGTAGACCTGCCTGATTATATCCATTTGAACTCAACACACAAAGCCATTTTAAATAGAAGGGCAAACGATGCTCTTCCAGGATGACAAGAGTGGGAAGGTACATAGGAACGCTCGAGTTCCGGCCCCACACATCCCCTCTTCCTTCCAAGCAGGGTGAGGGAGCAGCTATGTGCGGGCGCTATATATTCCCGGCTTGGCTTACAACGTGAGCAAACACATCGAAATCCCTGCTCTTATGAGCTTGTATTTCAGTGGAGAGCTGAGGGGAGCGTCACTTTTATCTTTAAGGTGCATGCCAGCTTCTGCAGGAGATCTCTTATGGAGAGCAATTGGAAAATCAAGAGCAGCACAAAAAAGTCATTTCCAGTAGCTCTTGACTAACAAAATGGTCTTTGGAAATCGCGTGTATGTGAAGACAGAGATTTTAATCCCCTTTTATCTAATTATTTTTTCGGCCATTTTTAATTGTTTGGATGAAAAGCAAAGGCCCGTTGAGGGCACAGGAACAAAGTCTGGGGTGGGGTGGCTGGAAGTTGGACTCTGAAGGTTTTTCTCCCTGCAATGTGACAGTGGTGGCCACTGAAGACACATCCTAGGAGGCAGCCCAGCCTCACGGTCAAGCAGACCAAATGACACTGGCCCAGCTCTTTCCCGGCTTCTTCCAGCCCATGGGCCTGCTGTGGCCTGAATTGTGTCCCCAAAATTCAGCTGTTGAAGTCCTAATTCCCAGAATGGCTGTCCATCCGTCCCCTGTTTTATTCTACCTCATTTTATTGCGCTTTGCAGACGTTGTGTTTTTTACAAGACCCACCACCAGCAAAAAAGATGATGACTCCTTCAAGGCTCAGATGATGGTTAGAATTTTTCAGCAGCAAAGCTTTTCTTAATTAAGGGATGTACATTGTTTTTTAGACATAATGCGATCGCACACAATTTTCGTGTAACCACAGCTTTTATACGCGCTGGGAAACCAAAAAATTCGTGTGACTCAGTTTATTGCGATACTGGCTTTATTGAGGTGGTCTAGAACCGAATCTGTAGCATCTCCGAGGTGTGCCTGTATTTGGAGATAGGGCCTGTAAGGAGGTAAATAGGTTAACGGAGGTCATAGGGCTGGGGCCCTGATCCAACATGACTGGTGTCCTTATAAGAAGAGGAAGAGACACTGGAGCTCTCTCTCTGTCTCTCTCCTCCATAGGAGGACGTGGTGAGAAGGAGGCTATCTGCAAGCCAGCAAGAGTTCTTACAAGAACTGCACCATGCTGCTGCCCTCATCTTGGACTTCAGCCTCCAAATGGTGAGAAAGAAGTGTCTGTCATTAATCCACCCAGTCTGTGGTGTTCTGTACCAAGACAGTCCTTTCCCCTCTGGTCCCAGCAATGCTTTTCTGGCTCACCCTTGGCTCAGTGCTGATGCTCTGAGGTTTCTTCAGCAAGTGCGTTCTCACCTGCCTGCCTTCCCTACAAGCTTTGTCATTAAGACTCCAGTAACGGGTCATGCAATTATTTGTACTCCTCAGGTGGTAGCCAAATAAAAAGTAGTATTTGTTGATTGATTAACTAGTCTGAGAGATGGTTAGCCAAATTGTAGCTAACAGGCTGAAATAGTTTATTTTTGCTTTGGTTTCAGGCCTGACAAAGAAATATTGAGATGATTCTGCACAAAATTCTGGCTATTTGGAGATACAAGAGTGTTTATTTTCTTCTGGAAGGTTCCAGATAGTTACCTCAGTTCTGCCCTTCAATTTGCATATAAACATAAAATGGAGCACTGGACCCCATATTCCACAAAAAGGCTCAATTTAATTTTCTTTGAATGAAGGGTGTTTTATCAATAAAATTAAAATCCCATTAAATTCTCTGATACTTGACCAGGGTGCTTCATATTCTTCTCTTTCTTTATAAGTATTTAACCTGTTCTTACTTAAAAAAGGAAAAATCTGTTGAACCAGAAATGATTTCTTTCTACCCTAAGAGTGTACCTTTTTTCACTCTGGATGAAATAAATTTAAAAGAAAGGAGCTGAACTCTCCACTCCAGACAACACAATTTCATGTGACGGCAGGATTTTCAACTAAATGCAACACCCTGGACTTGATCGGAAAATACAGCCACGTGGACGGAAGCTACTAGCCGTTAACACTTTTTAATTGTTCTCATAAAAGGAGTATATATGTGTTAAAATACTCCAAAAGGATTTTTCATTTTCATTTCTAACCTAAAATGACCCTGTGCTTAATTTAACCCTGCTCGATGAAGGCATTGAGTCGTGACTTACCTTTCTATCACACTGTAAAAATCCTTTTTAATTCAGACTAGGTATTTGGGGTATTTTGATTATTCAAAACTAAGGTTCAGAAATTTATTATCCATGATATTACCTGTTTCCATCTGAACTTTGCAAATATGTTTTTTAAAACAATTCTGCCACCATTTCATTAAATTACAACATGTGAGTAATAAAACCCATCATAAGCTAGTTGGGCAAGTGGCCTGAGCACCCCCCAAACTGACATCATTGGCTCCACCTCCAGAAGCAAAGCCCAGGAAAGCAATGATTTAATCCTCTCTGCCATTTTGGCAAGTGTCTCCTTCCTCAGCAAGGCAAAGTTGGCATTGGCAAAATGATAAAGATGGTTGACGTTATAAAAATTTTGCTTGAATTGTTTATATAGTTAATTGGTTCAAATGCTTCTGCAGTAGGGCTGGTCCCATGGCCAAATGGTTAAGTTCATGCACTCTACTTTGGTGGCCCAGGGTTCCGCTGGTTTGGATCCTGGGCACGGACCTAGTACCACTCATCAGGCCGTGCTGAGGTAGCGTCTCACATAGCAGGACTAGAGGGACCTACAACTAGAATATACAACTATACTGGGGGCACTTTGGGGAGAAGAAGAAGAAAAAAAAAGATTGTCAACAGATGTTAGCTCAAGGCCAATCTTAAAAAAAAAAGAAAACTCTATTAAAAAAAACCCCAAAAACTTCTGCAGTGTCAACTTCATTCCTTTGAAATGACTTTCCATGTCTTAAGGCAGCTGGGATTGCATTGAGCTGCAAGGTACAGAGAGCGTGGTGAACAGAGGTGTTCACAGTTGAGGTTGTGTTTTGCTCACATAAAAATGAGTACCGAGGAGGGTGAGGATTCAGGGCTAACACAGCTTCTTAGTAACATCTTCAAGGACCTGTGTTCCTTCTCTGATTTCTGATCCTTCCTCCCTTCTCTGTAGTTTTTATTCTCATGGTTCTAGCATGCCTGCTGCCCCTCCAGGCAGTTCCATGTTCAGGGTTAGGAAAAGGGATAAGAGTGTTGTTCCATGAGTATAGAGTTTTAATTCTTGCAAATAAGTGAATTCTAGGGATCCACTGCGTAAGGTTGCGCCTATAGTTAACAACAATGTATTGCACAGTTAAAAATTTGTTAAGAGGGTAGCTCTTCTGTTAAGTATTCTTCCCACACAAAAAAAGCGGGGAGGGGGGCACGAGGAAACTTTTGAAAGTGATGGATATGTCTACCACCTTGATGGTGGTGATGGTCCCACAGGTGTTCGTACTTGTGCAAACTCATCAAATTGTACACATTACAGAAGTGTAATTCTTTGTATGTCAATTATAACTCAAAGATGCTAAAAAAAGAAATAAAAACAAGAAGAATGCAAAGCTTTCTGCTGGATTTTTTTTTTTTTTTTTAACATTTGGCAAGTATAGTCTTCCCAGGAAAACCTGCCTGCCACTCAGAGCTCAGAACCTTGTCACATGTCCATGCCCGGCTGCAAAGGAGGCTTGGAATCAGCTGTCCACTCTCTGTAGTGGAGGAAACAAAGGACAGTGGGTTGAACGGCAAACCAACAGCCTCTGCCACACTGTCTTTCACGGATGTGATGTGAGAGGCACGACTGTCAAGTCATGAGTTTATCTCGTTACCTTGTTGACTTTATCCAAATAAAATTCCAATAGAAAGAGAAAATCCCAATTGATTTTGACTAGCTTTGATTTTTTACTAGAACTCAGAATGAAATGAAATAAACCAGATTGGGTTCAAATTCTGCTGCAACGACCCACTAGCTGGATGTCCCAGTGGAGATACTTACTGCCCAGGAATCTCCGCCCTTGTTGTAAACCTGAGCTTATGCACAGGGTAGATTTCTACAGGAACTGTCCAGAGGCAGGACTCCTCCTCTATGAATTCCTCTTCCACACCAAATCTAGGCTTCGCCCAGACTTTCTTTGGCCAACGGGACATCAAAACACATGAAACAAGCAAACAGAACACCACGAGTGTGATGTAAGCTTGTCTGAGGGGGTGAGGGTGGTGTGCTGGAGCCTTCATTTTGTGAAGACTTCGTTTGGCTGGAAAGACTGGGAAAGAGAGACACAGCTCCTAGCTGTTCAAGCTGAGCCCAACGTCTTGCCAAACTGCCAGCTAAATGCAGCTGCAGGCATGAGCCCAGGCTAGACCCGCAGAGGTCTAAGCAACAAATCCACAGATGGGTCAAAAACACCAGGTGTGGCTGGCTTAAGCCACTAAGTCTTGGGGCAGAAAAAGATAACTGATACACACACAAACTTTCAGTGTTGAGGCCAGATGAATTGCAGGGATTGCGGGAGCCCAGGCATAAAGCAAGCACTCGCAAAGGCTAATTATCATTATTATGCAGCAGAGAGAAAGGCTTGTCAATTAGAAAAAAAAAAGTCCACAGATCCTTTTTTACCATCTACAATCTGTTTATCGCAGTGTGCTATGGGGCCTTTCTTTAAGAAGATTCCATCCTGGCGAATACACTTAGGATAAAGAAACAATGCATGTATGACCACAGGTTGTAAACAAAGAATAAGGCAGCCACATCTATGCAAGATCTCGAGCTAGTGGACATTCAAACAATCAAGAATCAATATAGGTTTTTGGAGAGAGTTTCAGAGAAAATGTATCTCTTGCTCAAGGTCTTGAATGGAAGGAAATATTTTAATAATGGGAATGCTAATAATACTATTAATATTTGACATTTGTTGAGAACTTACTGAGTTCTGGGCATGACCATAAGCATTTTAAATGCCATTTCACGTTTAATCCTCACCGTACTCTTTTGAGGCAGTTTAGCCAATCCTTGTTGACAGATGAAGACATAGAATAAGAGAGAAATTAAGCCATTTCCTGATCTGTCCCAGTTGCCCCTCTGGTCAGGAGTAGAGCCGAGGTTTGATGCCGGGAAACCTGATTCCAGAGCCAACAGTCTTCTTTGCACAGAGGCTGGCGGAGAAGTTAAATGTGTTTACACCCTAAGAAAACTCATTCTGAAGTTGAGGGGAGGGTTCATTGTTACCCCTGTCACAAGTCTGCCCTGACTATATTCTAAGAGGTCCTAAGTAAATGTATTAACAAAAAGTTCCTTTAATGATTGAAAGACATACCTTACTGTTCTAAAGTGCAAGGATAGAAATAGCTGGCACGTCGCTGGTGCTGACTCCATGCCAGGCACTGATCTTGTGCTGCATGCATTTGGCATTTCATTCCTCCCAACAACCACATGAGGGTGAGTTCTTTTACTTTCCCCACTTTATAGATAATGTAACCAGATTCAGAGAAGTGAAGTCAATCTCCAAGGTCACAGAACTGAAAAGTGGTGGGTCACGGATGGAAACTGAGGCTGTTAAGTTCCAGGGGTCACAATCTACCCACTGGGCTCAAGGCCTCCCTAAATTCTGTGTGAGATTTTCCCAAATAGGAGCTCGAACATCGATAGAACCAGGAGGTGGACGGGTGTACACAGAGTGGCAGTCTTTCCTGTGTGTTTCCTCATAAGCCACACAATGTGTCCCCTCACTGAATGTTTACTAAGTTCTCTGAGGTGGGCGTGACTATCATCCCGGTCAAAGATGAGGACACCAAGGGCCAGTGGAGCCCTGAGTGGGGATCCAGCTAGTGAGGAAGCTCGGATAAGAAGCAAAGCCTTTTAATCTAAACTAAGACTCAGCTTTTTTGTGGTGGTTGTTCTTTTTAACATTAATTGCATTTAATAAAAGTTCTGTATGTTTACAGTTTAGAGAAAGAAATTGTTCTATCAGGCTTTCTATGAAAAAAATAGCAGTACCTGGTCTTTCCAAATTTTTTCACTGGTTCTCTTGGAATTTCTGACATAGCTGTAAAAACCATGCTCATATTGCTATTTCTTGATTTTCCAGTTCTAAATTATCCCCTGAATCCTCCTCCTGGTGTATATTTGCTTCTGCTCTGCTTGGCTTTTTATGAGGTTACCACCAGTTAACCCCAAACTCTCCTCTAGTTGATGAGTCTTCTCTCAAACTGTTCACACATGCAAGATTCGCTCCCTGTGCATCTTCCCGAGAGAGTGCTCCCACACAGAACCTTCTCACCCGCTCCATCCTGCACCAGGTGCTTCCCAGGCCTCCTGCTGAAGCTGTTTCTGGAATTTCCTCTCATCGTCTTCATGGGGATCCCCTTTACCTTGCTCTTGTGTTTTATCTCTATTTCTGGGATTTCAGGCCCAGCTCTAATTCTTGGTAACATGCTCAGTTTGGTGGAACCTATCTGTGTTAGTCTGTGTTCTCAAAGCAGCAAGTTCCAAGAAATTTATTGAAGGAAATACCTGTGAGTGAAAATAGGGAGGGCTCTGGGAGGGGATGGGACAGTTGTGAGGTGGCAAGACATGTGTAATTTTGAAGGAAGGAGAGAGAGAAGGAAGGGAGGAAGGAAGAAGGAGGGGGAGGGGAAGAGGGAGGGAGAAAATGAAGGAAAGTTGGGTAAATCCTGTTAGATCACAGTGCACTCCTCAGGAAAGCCTCCTAAGGCTGTCAGGTGCTCTTGAGCTGAAGTCCCGGTTCAACAAGTCTCATTTCTCTGGGAACAGGCTTGCCTTAGTGGCCCTGCCTGACTCAGTCACTGGCTGGGAGCAGCCCATGGAGGGAGCATCCTCAGGGTGAAGAGTGCGAACATGGGGATGAGTTTTAATGTGCAGAGCCAGGCTGGTGGTGGCGGTGCTGGCTGCAGCAGATCTGAGTGCCTCAGCTCCAGCATCCCATGGTCCCTCAGGGCTTCCCATGAAAAAGGGATAGCAGGGGCAAAATGCAGTGTCTGGATGCCTTTTACCTGATCCAAAACCAGGGTCATCATTTGGCTGGGCATAGAATTTCTGTTAGAGCTTTGAAGGAGGTGAGAAGGAATGGGAGTAAGAGAGAGGGTATCAGGACTCTGTGGTCTGGAAGATGATCAGTGGAGGAGCCCCAGACAGCCAAAAGCTGGCGTGAGGCATGTTGGTGCCCAGGGCTGTAGAACCAGAGAGACTAGATGATGGACTCATTGGTGCCAGGCACCAGATATTTCCAGTTCTCTTCTTTTATGTACATGGTAGGACCATATTTCCTCCCTTCCTGCAAGTCAGGAGTAGCCGTATGACTTGCTTCATCAACGGGATGAGAGATGCGTCTCTTCCAGAAGAAGCTCTAGGACAATATGTGTTTCGCTACCTGCTCTTCTCTGTCCTTCAGAGCCACAGACGTGACTAAATGTCTAGTGTTGGGCATGGAGAAAGCGAACACAATTTTACTGTGCTTAGGCACCGAGATGAGGTTCCATCGGTTAGCTCATCTGGCTGATGCAAGGAGCTGGTCAGAAGACACAACATCTTGAACTCCATCGCATCGCCACTCATCCAAAGTTCCCTTCAGTCACGTTTGGTGATTCCTCCTTTTCAGCAGCTACTGAAGCCATGCAATGGGCGAAGAACTTCATGTTCGTTACTTAATTTAACCCCTCCATGAAAGTAGGAGTTCTTCTCATTTTCATTTAATCCCATTATCTCGCTTAATCCTATGACTTAATTTAACCCAGTCTTCACAGTAAGGCAGGTACTGTTAATCTCATTTAACTGACAGAGATAATGAAGCTCTGAGAGGTTCCGAACCTATTTGCTGTGATGCTGAAAGCAGTGGAGGCTGGATTTGAGCTCAGTTCTGTCTAACGCTGAAGTACCCGGAGGATGACGTTGTAGAGATCAAGGTAGCCTTAAAAGTCACGTACAGTCTTCTGTTCCTGATAATGTCGTTGAGATAGCAGGAACAAAAATCCTCTGCCAAATTCTCCCTAGCTTTTCCAAGATGTTATAGCAGAAATAAAATTGAATTTATTAAAAATAGTAGCATTTAAGTGCCTTTAATTGTCTTTTTTAAGACATTAAAAACTGGAACATTTATATTTAGCCTTTCTAGAAGCCACTTATGATGGATACTTGATTTCGTATTATAAAATATTTATATACATATTTTTTTTTCAGGTTTTCTTGCTCTTAGGTTAAAACTCATTTCCAAATGATCCTTAGGAATGATTTTTTTCCTTTGTTGGGATTCAATGAACACAGAGAAGAGAAAAGACAAAGTAAGTTTATAACTAAAGGAGCCACTCTATTTGTCACATTGCACACAGAGGAGAGCAAATCTGTACAAATTGATTCAAGTGGATATTTGTCACCATTTTCCACTGTTGTAAGCCATGGTAAGGCAAATATTTTAGGTTAAAATCCTATTTCTATGTGAACTGTCTGAATAACCGTCTTGGCACTTCATTTCTTCTTAGCATATAAAAGCCACAGAGTACTTTTTTGTTTTTATTTGAGCAATCAAAGTCATCCAAAAATTCAGGAATTCAGTGGATAATACAATGCCAGTTCCAGTTAATTGAATTAATGGCATGACTGATTGTGCCAAAGTCTAAATTTATAAGTCTCATGACAGCTTTTGCCTGAATCTTCAAACTTGTTGAGAACATTCCAGAAAGTTTGAATCCTGGGTCAGGGATGCACTTCTTGCTCAAAAAAACAGTTTGCAACTCACCTTGTGGATGTCCTTCGAAGTCCTTCAAACTTCAGGTCTGTGAATTAATTGCTGGAGCGTTTTTAGTGGTAGCTGCTGAGCAATTGCGGAAAGTTGGCTGTGGTAAAAACAAGCAAACCAAAAATTGAAACGTGATTCTACAGTGACCAACCTGACCATCTTGTGTAATGAATTCAACCAGAAAACATTTCCAAAAGAGGAATTTCCTAATTCCTCTTCATTATGTCTTTTGCATTTTAGATCATGTGACTGTATTACTTATTCAATGACAAAGTTAAGGTAAAAATGAAAGGAGCACATTTTTGAGTCATGGGTGGATAGACCACACACACCCATACAGTATTTTCTCTATATTATTGCAGGAGGAGGAAACACGTTTTTGAATGCAGATAGTCATGCTGGTGTTTATTTTCTTTTATGTTTGCACACTCTTGCTACGTGCCCCCAGTGTGCGCCCACACCTGCTGGGAGACATCAACGTCCCCTTAATGGGAAATCCCCATGCTGGCAGGAGGCATGCGCCCTCTGGGGCATAGTGTGTCAGAGAACACTTTCTATTCCTTCAACTGTGTCCTATCACCGGAGCTAACTGAGGCAATGACAGTGTCACAGGACTTCCAGTAAGTCCAGAGATTTCCTCCTTCTGCCTAAGCTGCTCCTCCTCCACGGTCAACATTCTGTCCGAGCATAGTCAGCACCGTCTCTGGAGCCAGCACAGCCCCAGCCTCCGCTCGGCACGGCCCCGATCTCCCTCTGCCCAGCAGCATGGAGCCTCTATTTGGCTTCCACTCCTTCTGCAGGAGCCAGTGGAGGGCTTGCAATGCTTGTCCTCTCCCTGATTTCTTGCCGACCACTGCTGATAATCGGAGCCTGCTGTCTTCTTTGCTGCTGTCATTTTCATGGCACTGTGAGGAGAGCCCTACACGATGATGTGGCACTTTTGCCACTTGTTAAGGATGTCAGTGAATGGCCATGCCTTTAAGGACCGAAGGGTCTCTGGCCTGACAATTTAGAGCAGCACGCACAGGTGCTGCGCACTTCTGCATTAATACCGTTGAGCAGTCATCATCTCAACCTCACATGAGTCTTCTATTTTTTCACTTTTTCGGGAATATAATATTAATACAATTTGTTGCTATTCTCTAAGGAGCACTTATGATGCTGGTATTTTAGTGTGTTGTACCAATTTAGTTGTTATAATGGCCTGCAAGTGCCTTGATTTTAAAACCTTATTTCCCAGGTCTTCTGAGAGCTGGCTATAACCTGAGATCATTTTCATAATGGACTGCTTGTATAATGTGCCTCTTAAAAGCCAAATGGTACTGATCACTTCATTTTGCATATTGAGTGACATTTTTAGCTCAGTATTAATAATCCAACGTTATAATAAAAATAATAATAATAAGGATTTGAAAATCCATTATAAATCTGATTGAAAATCTCCTTAAACCCAGGTGAACTCATTAACTCTTAGATAAAATAAATTGAAATTAAAAAAAAAAGACTTGATCTTCTTCTGCCTAATGGGATGACTTTGAGGAAGAATGAGAAGTAGAAGTGAATTCTCCTGACTTCAAATCTGGTGTTGGGTTTGCTTGCCTGACATGCGAACATAAGCTGTACCGTGAGATTTCAAAGTGAAAGCGGAGAAAGAAAGATCTGTATCACCTTTGAGTCAAATGGATAAATGTGACATAAAGAAAGAAAGAAAAAAGAAAGAGGGATTGTGAAACTCCTAACTTTACAATCAGACTAGGATTTTCAAACTCTGACTTTTGTCAAAACATGTTTTCTATCCTGTTTTGCTGTCTAAAATATTGGCATATTGGTTGAGGGCTCTATGAACGCAAATTCAGTCATTTGCAGGATTTGGGGGCATCTCCTAGGCGCATAGACTAAAAGGTGTAATGAGCTGAATTGTGTCAAATTTGCATGTTGAAGTCTTAATCCCACGGCCTGAGAATGGGACTGTATGTGGAGATGGGATCTCTCTGGTGGGAATTAAGTTTAACTGAGGTCAGTAGGGTGGGCCCTGATCCTATATGATGGTGTCCTTATAAGAAGGGGAGATTAGGATGTGGACACACACACACAGAGGATGAAGACCATGAGAAGATGAAGTCAGAGATTGGGATGATGTGTCTACAAGCCAAGGAACCCCAAAGTTTGCCAGGAAACCAGCAGAAGCAGGAGAGATGCCTGGAAGAGATTCTCCTTCAGAAGCCCTCAGAAGGAATCAACCTTGGCAACACCGTGACCTCACACTTCTGGCCCCCAGAAGTGGGAAACAGTAAGTTTCTGTTGTTTATGCCACTCCATCTGTGGTTCTTTGTTATGGGAACTCCAGCAAACTAATGCATCGGACACGTGGGGAATCAAAACCACGTCAGGAGCAATCCAGTCCCATCAAGAGCTGACGGTGAACTGAGTGAGCGACCTCCAGGAACAGTGAGCACTAACTGGAGCAAATCATTGACTGGAGGCCACAAGAGTAAGTCCAACCACACAAGCTTGAGGATTCAAGCAGCAGAAGGAGAGGGTGAGAGCTCCGAAGAGTCCCACGGCTGTGGTGTGGAAGAACAAAGGAAGGATGTACATGGGCCGAGAAAGAAAGCCAAGCCCATGGTTTTGGAGACGGGAAATGGGGACAAAAGCCGAGGCCACACCTCTGGGTTGGTAAAGAAGTTGTGTGTTCTCACTGGCAGTGGAAAGAGACTTGAGCTGTGTTGGAATGCACCCCCCGGGCAGGTAGAACCTGCCCCCAAAGGGTGTCAGCCTCAAAATTTCCGGGAGGATGTGTATTTACTCTACCTTGTATCCTAATTGAAACAACAATAGAATGGCAAAAATGCAAAATTTACTTCGTTACTTCCTTATAACTCTATAATTAGTGTGAAAATGTAGAAGTAAGACGCACGAAATGCACATGGGAACGTCCTTATTTCATGGGACTGACTTTATCATTTATCACTTAAAATCATTAAAGAAAACTGGATTTTATTCTTAAAGATGGAAACTGCATTGCCATTTGTAGGGCTTATCTAAACTCAACTTCATTTTCAATATTCAATCACAAGTAATGTGAAGAAACTTTATTTAATAATTGACTTAGATTTTCTTTAAACATAGCTTTGACCTGTGGTTTTTTTTTGTTTTTTTGAGAGCTTTTTCTAGTAGCTAATTTTCTCTTAGTGGGCATAGCCATTTGTCCATCTTTGCTATGACATATTATAGTCTCTACCATCCTTTCAACAGCTCCTTCAACTGTACTTTTACTGTGCAGAATACAACACCATCCTCATTTTATTTCCCTTTGAGGAAATTCCTGATATGTAAGTCTAAATATCAAAGATAGTGAAATGAGGCAAGAGCGTAAAATCACAATGGAAATTTGACTCACTCTGAAACTTCAAAAGTTGCAATGTGCCACTAAAAATAATTGTTTATGTCTAATGCCTGGCAACATTTCTTCTTGGATATTCTGTAATTGTGAAATACACTGCAAAAAATTCACTGTTCTGTGAATTCCTTGGTTTGCTATGGCCAATCGATATCTGAGATGGCAATCTGTGGTTGATGTACGGCAACAACCATACTAGCAATGATATCTTACACATCTCGTTCTGTGCCAGTAAGAAGAGAGCAGCTTTATCTAGGCCATGTGTGCTTATTAAGGATATCCGTTTTATACTTTCACTAACTGAATTAAAATTTAAAAGTGAGTAATTTTATTATGTGATTGCAGTAATTAAAATATACATTAAAAGGTTCATATCACCTTTAAAAATGGGCATTGGAGTAATTGGATAGAAATCTGATAAAATAACAATCTGCTTAGTCTGTGTGTACATCTTCAAATTAATAAAACCTATGTCTCTGTGAGAAATCCTGTACTGTTCAGAAGGCCAGCAGTGAGTCATCATTGTTTCTCCCCAATTCGTGGTTCCCCATTTTGATAATTACCCTCAGTCTATCAATACTTCTCTGTAGTTAGATAGAAATATTTGTCTCAATACAAATTAAGGAAGGACGCCATTTCTCACGGTACATACTGTGCTATTGCTCATCCTTTATCTCAGAAATGTTATTTTATTTTTTTAAGCTTTATGAAGTATAATTGACAAATAAAAATTGTACATATTTAAGATGTACCATTCATGGTTTGATATATGTATGCATTGTGACACGACTGTCATACTCAAGCTAGTTAACACATCCATCACCTCACAGAGTTATCATTTTTTGTGTGTGGTGAGAACACGCAACATCTACCTTCTTAGCAAATTTCAAGTATGTAGTACAGTATTATTAACTATAGTCCCCACGCTGTACAATAGAGCCCAAGAACTTATTCCTCTTATAACTGCAGGTTTGTACCCTTTGACCAACATTTCCCCATTTCCCCTACACCCCCTGCCCCTGGCAACCATCATTCTACTCTCTGCTTCTATGAGTTTGACTTTTTTATATCCTATATACAAGTGAGATCATACAGTATTTGCTTTCCTGTGTCTAGCTTGTTTCACTTGGCTTAATGTCCTCCAGGTTCACCCATGTTGTCACAAATGGCAAGATTTCCTTCTTTTTTATGGCTGAATAATGTTCCATATTTATATGTTCTCTATTCATTCATCCCTCAGTGGACACTTAGGTTGTTTCCATGTCTTGGCTATTGTAAATAATGGTGCAATGAACATGGGCGTGCAAATATCTCTTCAAGATAGGGATTTTATTTTCTTTAAATATATACCCAGAAGCGGGATTGTTGGATCATTTGGTAGTTCTATTTTTATTTTTTGAGGAACTTCCATACTGTTCTCCATAGTGGCTGCACCAGTTTATATTCCCATGACCAGAGGGTTCCCTTATTCTCCACATCCTTGCCAGCATTTGTTATCTCTTATCTTTTTGATGACAGCCCTCCTAACAGGTGGGAGGTGATATCTCATTGTGGTTTTGAATTGCATTTCCCTGATGGTTAGTGATGTTGAGCACCTTTTCATGTACTGTTGGCCATCCATATGTCTTCTTTTGAAAAAAAGTTCTATTCAGGTCCTTTGCCTCTTGTCTAATGGAGTTATTTGCTTTTTCGCTATTGAGTTGTAAGAGTTCCTTATATACTTTGGATATTAACACTTAATCAAATATATAATTTGCAAATATATTCTCCCATTCAGTAGGTTGCCTTTTCATTTTGTTGGTGTTTCCTTTGCCATGCAGAAGCTTTTTAGTTTGATTTGATCTCACTGGTTTATTTTTTCCTTTTGTTGCCTGTGCTTTTGGCGTCATATCATGATATATTTTAAAGACGAAGGGTAAGCAACCCTTGGCTATTCCTGAGCTTGGTCAGGGAACTCAAAGATCTCTTCTCAATGAACAGCAAAGCTAGGAGGCCTTCCCAACCGCAGTGCAAATAACGTTGTGAATATTAGTCTTTGCTTCCAGGACAGCGTTCCCTTGGCTGTTGCTCTCTGCCCTTCACACCTCGTGATCATGACACAGGAATATCTTCTCAGCAAGGAAACAAGCAGCAGCCTTACCTGCAATTCTGAAATAGCCCTTAAATCCAGCCACTTTCTTATTTATATTTTTGTGAAACACAATTGTTGTAAACTGGGTGACATAATTACTCTCAGTTCATATAAATGCTAAGGGTCAGTTGCAACTCTAATGTTAGTGGCAATCTAAGAAGAGGTTTTTAAACATTTCGGGAAGACAGACCCCATCAGTAAAAAGCTTTCACTCATAAACATCCAAAGACATTAATATATGTTGATTTGTTAATTATAAATATGAAAGTCTTCTATTTCAAACATTGTAAAAGATACATAGGAACATACATTTAAAAAATGAATCAGATAAGAATACACGTCGGTAGAAGTTTTAATCGTTATTTCTCATATTCTAATTCATCATTTTTGGGGCTTTGGGGCATGAGCCCACTTTTGAGACCTCTGGGTTAATGTGGGACCTGAGGGCTTCAGTGAAGGGCTTCAGGAGAGAAGGAAGCGGCCCTTCCCCTCTTTATGACCCTGGCTAAGTGGGGACATTTCCCCTATCACCTGAGTAAAGCCACGCTGGATAACAGTAACTTTTAAATATCCTTTAAGATGATTCATTTTAATGTTTATTGCTTTGTAAGCACAAAGAATGGACTATTTTCTTCTGGATAGTGCACAGCAAGAAGATGCTTGCCATAATCACAGAGGGGGAAGTTATGGATCTGATCTTAGGGCACACAAACTGAGGTCATGGACATGATCATGCACAAGTCCGCTGTATTGGGAGAAGATGGGAACTAAGGTTCATTGATTACTTACCATGTGCCAGGCACGATTCTAGATGGCCTCGATACGTTAACAGAGATGATGTCTCTAAAGCCTTTCCCTAATGTTAGGAACCTAGAATATGTTGTTATTCTGTTTCTCATGTACTCGTCAAAATTACTCAGGCAATTAGGAATCAACATCTCATTGTTTTCATAAAGTCACTTAAGGATCAGAGAGATTTTACAACTTGGCCATGGTCACACATAGTAAAAGGTGGAAGAGGCCTTTCACATTCCATACCTGCCTTTTCAGAGGTTTTTTTGTTTACTTCTGTCAATATGTAACTGTTCATGTAAGAAGCCCAGAGCGATGGGCCACCCCTACTGGCTTTGTCACATCCTATGGACCACGATGGTAGATCTTGTTTATTTGACCACATCCACAGAATGACTCACTGCATCCTTTGTTGTTCGGGTGGTAAGACCACAAAGTGAGTGTTATAATCACATGCCAAATGCCCCAGAACATGCTTTAAAACAAATTACTTCATTTTCTAATTTTTGTTGTATAGGTGGTGATGGGTTTATGATGACTGCATTCCTGAGATCCCGTAGGAGAATGGGTTTATTTCAGTGCTATGCTGCTTGCAATCTGTATTAGTTATCTACTGCTGTATACGATTATCCCCAAAACGTAGTGGCCTAAGACAACAAGAAAAATTTATTGTCTCAAGATTCTGTGGTGCAGGAACGTGGGTGTGGCTTAAACGTGTGGTTCTGGCCCGGGTTCTCTTAGTTGCAGTCAGGAAATCTGTTGAGGAAGCACTCATCTGAAGGCTTGACTAGAGCTGGAGGATTCTCCTCCAAAATGTCTCTCTCATGGTTGAGCATCCTCACAACATGGCAGCCAACTTCTCCCAGAGAAAGGGACCCAAGAGTGAGAGAGAGGAGTATGCTCCGGGGCTTTTGAGAGCTAGTCTCTGAAGTCACCACTGTCCCTTCTGTCACATTCTATTTGTTAGAAGTGAGTCACCAAGTACAGCCCACGCTCCAGGGGAGCAGAATTAGGCTCCTCCCTTTGAGAGGAGGATTGTCAAAGGATTTGTATGTGCATTTTCAAACCACCACACAACATATTTGAGGGGATTCTAATTACAGACCCTTTAAAATATTTTAGGGAAGCTGTAAAGAATGGAGAAGTGTCTGATATTTTATCCTGTTTGTAAGTTGCCTAGTCGGCTTGCATGGATGCAGAAAAAAGCAGGACTCCTCCAGGTCAGAGCCAAAAGGACTTCAGGCAACAGCAGTAGCCAGAGTATCAGTAATTTCATTTCTCTGACTCCCAGATCCCACGGCGGTGACTCAGAGGGAGCCAGGAAGTGCTTGCATATGCAGCGCATCACATTTCAGGAGATGGACCTGAACTCAGTGAGCAGGAGCCCGCCTTCTATGACAGCAGCAAGCTCATCTGCCTTCACTCTGAGGGACCCACCAGGCACGCTCTCTCTGCCTTCCATGGCTGCCACTCTTGAAACATCTTTGAAAAGTGGTCCAGAACAAGGCAGTCAGTGCTTCCACTCAGGAGTCATGCAGAGATGGAGAACATGGAGAATTATCTTCAATATGAAGTGTTCTCTCTTAAAAAAAAACTTATGGTAAAGGTGGTTGTATTAGTTAGGGCTCTCCAGAGAAACAAATAGGATGTGTGTGTGAATATATATTACATATTGTATATTATATATTGTATATCACATATTATATATTTTATATATATATATATATAGAGAGAGAGAGATTTATTTTAAGGAATTGGCTCAAGTGATTGTGGAGGCTTAGTAAATCCAAAATCTGATGGGGGAAGATGGCAGGCTGGAGAGCCAGGAAAGAACTGCCATCTGAGTCCGACGGTGGTCAGACTGGAGAAGCAGGAACAGCTGACGTTGCAGAGGACACCCAAAGGCCGTCTGCTGAGAATTCCCTCGGGCTCAGGGGAGGTCAGTCTTTTGTTCTAACCAGGCCTTCTACTGACTGGACGAGGCCCACCCAAATTACGGGGGACAATCTACTTTACTCAGAGCTCACTAATTTAAATGCTAGTATCATCCAAAACAGCCTCACAGACACACCCGGAATAATGTCAGACCAAATCTCTGGGCACCGTGGCCATGTCAAGTCGATACATAATATTAACTATCGCAGGGTTCTCTGGTGGCTTTCTTTAATTGCAAAAGCTGGAAATTAAATAATAAAAAAAAAGCACTGGGCTGAAGGCAGCCTGTGTTTATCATGAAGTGTTCAACCATGAGAGTTCCTCTTTTGAAGAAAATTTGAAATTAAAGAGGATGATTTCTCTTAATTCCCATGACATTATTTCAGTTTCATAGTTGATAATTTAAAAACACACTGTAGTGAGGTTTACGCAAGGCAAACAGATTTGCAGATTCATAGAACTGCAGGAGACCCCAGAACTCAAGTCACTCACAAACATCAGTAAACACTCAGAAAATTGTTCAAATAGTTCTCTGCAGAGCCAGGCGTGACCCCCATATGGAGACTGTGACCTGCCACAGGACATTTGAGCTGTGCTTCATGAAGCCCACATTTCACAAAGGTGGCCTCAGAGGCCTCTGGAGGCACAGAGCTGGGAGGAGCCCAACTCAGCATCTCCCAGACGGGCTTCATTCCTCTCAGGATTGTATATTGGCGTACTGTACAAGATTCCCTAAAAAAAGGATTATATGCTAAAATAATCTTGCAAATGATTCTCTTTATTTGGAATGGATATTTTGTTTGTTTGTTTTTGCTGAGGAAGAATGGCCCTGAGCTAACATCTGTTGCTGATCTTCCTCTTTTTGCTGGAGGAAGATTGTCCCTGAGCTAAAATCTATGCCCATCTTCCTCTACTTTGTATGTGGGACGCCACCACAGCATGGCCTGATGAGCAGTGTGTGGGTCCATGCCTGGGATCTGAACCAGCAAACCCTGGGCTGCCAAAGCAGAGCACACAAACTTAACCACTATACCACTGGGCCAGTCCCCGTAGTGCATATTTTTGTTGCCACTGCTATATTTTAACATGTTTATAATAAATTTGGAATGAATGCTCAGAAAATAACTTCAAACTAGAATTTTGAACTTTGGGTTTTAATAATTTGGCTCAATTTGAATTTATATGCACGAAGAAAGCGTTAACTCGTTGATTTAATAGTTTGGAAAGCATTTGGTTTCATATTTATTTTATCCTTAAAAATAAGGATGATGAATTTAATAAGCTAACTAAAATTGTTTTTTTTAATAAAGGAATAACTAATACGCATGAAGGAATATTGGAAAATACAGAATAGCAGTCAGAAAAACATAGTCAAACCTACTCCCAAAAGCCCTCAGTATGTTTGTGTAATGCCTTTCAGTCTTTTTTCTGGGCAGAGGTCTCTCTCTTTACCCCGTCATCAATAAACTGTGTACGTACACACTATTATACGTGAGTTAGATCACTTACCACATATCCACGGCCTTTTCTGTGTTTTGGAAGAACTTTGGAAAACATACTGAATCAGTATGTAGCCTTCCATTAATGGTCATGTCAGGCTTAACTAACAACTGTTTTTTGTTGTTGTTGTTTCCTTTTTTTCTTTTGCTATAAAAAACAAATCTGGGGTAATATTGTCGTGGACTGAGTTGTGTCCCCCCGAAATTCATATATTGAAGTTGCAACTCCCAGTGTGGCTGTATTTGGAGTAAGGAAGTAATTTAGGTTAACTGAGGTCACAAGCGTGGAGTCCTTATCTGATAAGGATTCAAGTCCTTATGAGAGGAGACACCAGAGAGCACCCCTCTCTCTCTCTCTCTCTCTCTCTTTTTTGAGGACACACTGAGAAGACAGCCATCTGCGAGCCAGGAAGTGGGCTCTCACCAGGAACCGAACTGGTCGGCACCTTGATCTGGGACTTGCAGCCTCCAGAACTGTGAGCAACAAATGTCCGCTGCTTAAGGCCCTTGCTTGAGGTATTTGTTTCTGTAGCCCCCACTGGCTAACACAATGATTTTGTGCATAAAGTTCCTGTGAGTCTCCTGCCGTGCATCCTCTTTTCCTCATGCTTCAATATCCCATCAGACTTTGCTTGGAAGCGCGAGTTCAATGATGAAACAAGGAAGAATTCAAGATGGAAACGGCGGAGCACTGGACAAGCAGGGGTCCTCCTGAGCATGGCCCCTGTGACTGATTTCACAGCCCCTTGCCCCAGCTCCGGCCCTGACTCCAGACCACAATGGGGTGTCCATGTTGGGGGCGGGGGGGTCTTCTCACCGTTATCTGTCCCCACCAAAAAGTGTCCCCGGCACCTGGTGGATGTGCCGTAGATGTCCCTGCTATCCAACATGCTGTGATACCTGGCTCTCAGCTCTACGTTAATGAGGTTCTGAAGGTCTTCTGATAAAGAACACTTTCTTAGTGGTTATTTTATAACTCCATCTTCATTGAAAAGTAACCAGAGAGTCACAGAAATATAGAGCTGGGAGGAATTTCTTGTCTGGTACGTCTTAAGGTTGTTTTGTTTTTATTTTTTTGTAAGCAGTGCTGTCACTGCTTCCACAAAAACCTTTGAAGAAGGCGGTTTATTTAGCGGAGGGATAGGGCTCCTCGGGTGGGGGTGGCGAGTGGGCGACCACTAGGAGCCCCGCCAGTGCTCCTCCCTCCATGAAACATAATTTTAAAACCAATGATCTGCTCCCAACTCCTCATATAAAATGTTTATTTATATGGTGTCCTCTTCAGTCAGCTTCAAAAATGACAGAATTCCATATTAAAAAAAAAAAAAAAGCATCCTCCTCTAGTTTTAGAAAAATGCCAGGATACATAGTAGTGTTTTAAAATGAACTACTATTCACTTGCCAAAGTCTCATAAGAATTGGGGACTACAAATTTAGGCGTAACTCTGACTCTAGGTCCCAAAGGACCGCCGCGTGCATCTCTCCCTGGCTTTTAGGAGTGGGGAGAAGCACACGCACCACAATGGGGTCTCGGGCAGCCCTGTCATTCTCAAGGTCTGCTTGGTGAAAGTGACTCAGCACCCTTCGCCTGCTGTCAAGGCCCAGCTCCAATCGATAGGCTTTCTCAAAGCTGCTGCACTCGCCTCGCAGTGCTCACGTTATCCTCATCACTGGCCTTTTAAAATGAGATCAGCTCAGCTTTCTCACATTCACAACTGAGCAAACTGTATAATCCTTGCCAGGGAGCTGGCATCAGGTTTCATTCTGTTCTGTTATACTGTTTTACTATACGCTGTTGCTTTTATAACTACGTATCTATTCATTCCACATGTGTGACTGTTTCCTGGGCGTGTGGCCGTCTAGTCACATCAGGTGACTAAGACAAAGGCCACTGCCTTCCAGGAGGACACGAGGTAGCCATGGAGTCAGAGTCACAAATCAATAACAAATAAGGTGCAACCCGATTATGGCTTCAAATAGTCTGAGCATTAAAAAAAAAACAAAACTAATTTTCTTTTAACAGCCCAATTTAAAAGTGGGTTGGTAAATATTATGTACAAGGCTTTAAGAAGCATTATTTTAGAACCTCAAAATGTAATTAAGTTAAATACTTGCTTTCTGCAGTTGTTTTTCCATTTTGACATTTTTAGGGAAAGTAACTTGGCCTATAAAATGCAATCAAAGTAAAGTTGAGCCCAAAACAGTTTTCAGCGAATTTTTCTAAGTATAAATAGCCTATAAAAAAGTAAAATAAAATGTAAAAAAAGGTTACACTTGGGACAGTTAATGAGAAGAGAGATAATAACAGATGATGGAAGTCACAGCGAAGGTTTTGAAAACAGTTTAAAAGTCTTACTAGGAGACAAAACAAATATAACTATGCTTCTTTTTCAAAACAATATAATTCCTTCTCCCTCCACCGCCTCAGTCTCTATTCTTTTTCTTAGAATTCGTATGTTCAGTTTACAAGTTTCGCCTTTCAGTATCATTATTTACAACACTGTCACTGTTTCCATAGTTATGCAGAATGTCTGTTTCCATAGCAACGCTCTTGGTTTCCTAAACAAATAGTATCACCGTGCTAATCTTGTTTCAGTGTTATTGTACTATGTTATTAGATACAAAATTCAAAAAATAATTTAAGCAGGGTTTCAGACTAGGTGGGTTGGTTTTATTGCTTGGTGCTTTCGGTATTAAATTTCAATTTCATATAAAAATACATATCCATTTGTAAAATGGTGGGGATTTTGCATAGTAAACATGATACCAATTTTATTCACTAGTTATAAAACACTCTAATTTAATAAAAGGGTGTTCCAATCCATGAGCAATACACGGGAGAGGTTTACCGTCTTTGGAGTCCAATGCCTGTTTTTCCGTTGGCCTGGATGAGTTACGCTCCCCAAATCTCTAAAGTCATTTAGGACTTACCCACAGCAACATCTCCCCTTGCCACTTTTGCGTTTTAAGTAATTTCTACTCGTTTCGCCTTTCATTTTACAGCCCTGCAGGAACGGCTGTGAAATAGACTTCAAGGGAACTTTATTAATTCCTCTTTCTCCGATTGAAACAAAAGAGAAAAATCAGTAGGTTTTTGTGTTTGTAGTTAAATTTGCTTATCATTATCCTTAATTTCTTCTCTTAGGAGCAAATCTTTTGGACTCTTTTGAGAAATGGGACTGTGCCTTACCCCCAGCTCCCAACACACGCCTGGCACAGCGCAATTTGATATAATGGGGTTGATTCCCTCTGACTCCCACAGGATAGCGTGAGTGCAGACGTGCTGGTCAAGGAAACGGGAGTATGGTTTTTACTTAACAGAAGAGGAGCTGTATGAACAGTCCCATAGCGTTGCTATTTCCTGTTCGATGTTTGAAAAAGGCCTACTCAGCTATGCAAATCTGGATCTTTGCACTCTGCACTCTCCCCATGAACAAGGCATTGCAGAAGCCTGCCTTTTCACTTTCCTTTTGACTATCTCTTCCTTTAAGAATATACTTAAATGAATTTCCCCTCCCAATTTTAGCATGAAAAGGGATTGACATGAGGGTATAATACAATAATTTGTAAAGGTGGGTCATTTTGCTCTGCGGTGGGAAGAGCAGTCAGACTTTGGACTCACAGCTCCCTCCACCTGGAGTCGGGGGCGGTCAGATCCACAGCAAGTGGATCTCAGCTCAGGCATTTCTCGCTCCATGATTTGGGGTCCATCACTTCACTCCTTTGAGCCTCAGCTTGCTCATCTATAGAGTTGGGAAAATGCCACTCACTCGGCAGCGTCGTTGGGAGATTAGAGACATAAGTGGACAGCATGGGAAAGTGCCTAGTGAGAGATATTGTTAGACTTATTGCTGATTTTTCCTTCTTTTCTTTATACTTTGAAGTTTGGGGTCAGAAGGAGCATGATTCCTCTGTAGCACTGCAAGGAGATGTGCCCATGGAGACTCAGCACTGGGCAGGGAGCTTCTGTGCCTTTCTCCCCATCACCTTCCTGTCTCCTGCTCCTTGCAGAAGGCAGCTTTAAGTTTTCAGTTCACAGGAGGTAAGCATTCAGACTTCCCAAAGCTGCCTCATTGGTGTGAGTCCCCTTGATGGGCAGCAGACTTGTTATATAGGAAGCCCCAGAGAAGAAGAGGTCCTTTCTCCATCTCCATCCCTACGGTGAATCTAACCAGTGTTTCTCAACCTCTCACGCACACAGTAGTCATCTGGGACCTTGTTGAAACATGGATTTTGGTTCAGCAGGTCTGGGTGGGGACTGAGTTTCTGCGTGGCTGACAAGCTCTCGGGTGACGCCAACATTGCTTGTCCAGGGACCTCGCCTTGAACGGGAAGGATCTAAACTCCCCAAATCAGAGATTTTCTCAGATTTATTAGGACCCTAATTAGGGGCCAGTTCCCCTAACGTTGGGTCCTCAAGTTGCTTTTGCAGGGGCACATTTGGAGTTTTTGTTGTAGTTTAAGATCTAGACAATCCAGTTTTGTTGAACTTGGCTTCCTGGTAAGATGGAGAGATGGGGCTGGCTGCAATCTCTTGGATCCTTTTCAACAATCAAATGTGGCATACTTCCCTTTTAAAGACATATGGCAAATCAAGGAAAAGGCAAAATTACAGCCATTCAGACTGCCATTAACCAAATTCTGTCCGGCAGATGTGAATGTCCTATGAGCGTTAGGATCAATATGATTCAGTTGTTTTAGGGAAAATGTATAACAGGATTAGAACTGATTATCAAAAATAGTTGAATGCCCCAGTCAGAAATCCAGTGACTCATCTCTGAGTGAGTTTAGAAGCTGGGTGTAACATGTCATCATCAAAAATTACGATATAATTAATGTTTCTGAGTTCTCTGAGACAGTGTGTTCTCATTTCCTTTTGTTATGTTGATGGTATAACAAATCCCGTTAGGTTTTCTTAGACAATACTGTGTTTGGTTTCTGTTCTCTTATACTTCAGAACCCTGTTGGCATTTTAATTGTTGTGCCTTAAGAGGAATGTTTCTTGCATGGAAACCTTGTAATGGCAATTCGCTCTTTTTTGAGATGACATTTTAAAAGGAAATTGTATTTGAAAGGTCTAAAAAAAAAAAAATCCAGGGCTTTTTAGGGGATTTTGTCACTTGGATTTTCCTTGTTTATGATCTCATTGTCGAGGATTGTATAAGCTTCTAAGAATCAAAAAATTAGTGGTTTCTTATAGATATATGCAAACAGAATTATTTTCATTTTTGTTCATATGCTAAATATATTCACTCAACTGGCATTGACCTCATCGTGAATCACGATGATGAGTCTATTTGCCTTTCTCAAAAATAACAATAAAATTGAAACAAAATCAATTCCCTTTGGAAAAGGAGGCAGCCAGTATTCTCATAGTGACTTGCTTGCCATGGAAAATACCCCAACTGTCCATGGAAAACTTACATAAGCATATAAAATATGTGGGTGAAATGGTATCATTCTCATACTGTAAAAAGCACATTTACTGATGAAAATTAAGCACTTAGAGCAGTGCCCGTCACATACTGAGTGTTCAATACATGTTATGTATCACAGTTAGTCTTCTCACTTCAATGTTTATAACCTCATCTCATTATTTCTAGCAAGCAAGGCTGAAGGAGCATAAGCTCGCCCTAGCTCTAAGCATGTGTTAAGACATATATTTATTTATTTATTTATATATTTTTGAGGGAGCCCTTTTGTACATGATGGTTTCACATAGTTGTAGAGAAATCTGACACAGTAGCAGGAAATAATGCAAATATTCCCTGAATTACTGTAATTTGAATACAATAATTTGAATTACTGTAATTTGTACAATTACTGTGATTTGAAAATCCGATTCAAACAGATTACCATTCTCAGGGTTTTTTGTTCATAGAATGTCGTAGAGAGAGTTATGATTTATAAAGAAATTGCTTGCCAAATAGAAGAGCAGAGTATCTCAAAGGGAAAAAAAAAATCTGTACTGTAACACACACCTACCTATGAAGGGATATGTGTATTTCTATGAGAAATGCATGATATTTTTCTTCTAGTCACATTGACTACAAATTAAACTTATCCAGTTGCATCACTGGTTGTGCCATATAGTAGTAACACTAACGTAGCATTTTCACAGAACAAAGAAAAAGGGAAACTTAGCAAATAGCTGGTTTGGTGAAGTCAGTCTACCATTCCAAGTCACCAAGGCAAACATTCAGTTGGACAGATAACGTCCCTTATTGAGACCAGTAAGTCATTCTCTCATTCTTGTTCTGTGCAGACATGAAGGGGGATGCACAAGGGAATTCTCCATTATTTTGTGGGGCTTTTCCATAGCCGATTTATGCAAGATGAAGCTCACAGCATTTTCCCTGTATAAAAATACATTGTGATAGACAGACATCAGGTTTGCTGAAGATGCACAAGAGCAGTGGGAAAAGGACCTAGACTGACTCACTGGATGGCATGGCGGCCAGGGGCATGCCAGGAAAGTGGTTAAGCACAGACTCAACTGTTAAGAGCCTGGGTTTACATCCAACTCAACCCTTTATGAGCTGTTGGACTTTGAGGAAGTTCCCTGACACCTCTGTGCCTCAGAAGATTTACTCGTTTCTGTAATAGTACCTAATCCAGAAGGCTATTGTAAGAAAACATAAGGTACACAAAGTGATTAGAGCAGTGCCTTATGCATAGTAATCAACAAATGTTAGTGATTATTAGAATAAGAGTAACGTTTCCTAGAACTGCCATGATGACCGTTAGTCATACTTTAAAGTTTTGTGGGTTGCTTCCCACTTTGCCAAAGCTGACAGTAAACTTATCATGGCTTTGTTCTGTGATCTAGGCAAACATTTAGCTAGCCTAAAGCTTCGAAGTCACGTTAAGATCTCAAATTCTGCAGAGACTTAGCAATCAGCCAGTTCAGAAAGGGCTTCGAAGACCAGGAATTGTTAGGTAAAGTCCAGATGTTTGGGGCATTAAATAATTCTTTAACCCTGGGTTTAACTATGTCAGCAGAGTTCTAGTAGTAACGATGTGATTGTGTTAGTCACCTCAGGCTGTGCTAACAGAATCCTGCACACTGGGTGGCTTAAACAACAAATTTATTTTCTCACTGTCTAGAGGCTGCAAGTCTCTGATCCAGGTGCTGGCAGATCCAGCATCTGGCGAGGGCCCCCTTCCTGGCTGGCAGAAGGCCGTCTTCTTGCTGTGTCCTCACATGTCCTTTCTTCTGTGTGTGCTCAGAGAGAGAGAGCACGCTGGTCTGTTTTCCTCTTCTTAGAAGGACACTAATCCTATTGGATCCGGGCCCCACCTATGTGACCTCATTTACCTTTAATGACAGTCATCCCTTGCTTAACGATGGGAATACATTCTGAGAAATGCAAGGGTAGATGACTTCGCCATTGTGCAAATATTGCAGAGTGAGCTTACACAAACGTGGACGGTGTAGCCTACTACACACCTAGGCTATGCGGTACTAACCTTATAGGACCACCATCATATATGTGGTCCACGCTTGACTGAAATGTCGTTATGTGGCACGTGACTGTACTTTCATAAAGACCCTGTCTCCAAATACTGTCATGCTGGGAGTCAGGGTTTTAACAAATGAAATTGGAGAGACACAAACATTCAATCCATAGCATCAATCCTTACGTTTATTTCTTTCATAGGCATCCTATAAATTCAGAATAACACTGACACCATCTCTGTCCCAATGTGCCTCTTCAAGTCCCACCCTCCGTCACTCCATGTCCCTGTGGAGAGCTTCCCTCAGTCTGGGATCCTGCTTTATGGCAGGTCGAGCCTACGTATAGACTCTCTGTGACTTTTGCCATTCTTCTGTCTGATAACTTTAAATGTTAGAGATCTATATTTTCGTTTGATAGTTTACTAGAATGCCACATTTTGCTGTATAAAGCTTTGCAATGGTGGAGAGTGGTGAGGCCGCACCATCTCAGTTCTCCTCATTCTCTTTCCGCCGAAGAGTAGCAACACATAAGTTTAGTGTTAGCGTCTGTCCAACAAGTGTTATCACCTTCCCCACAGAGTCTCCTTGAGGTTGCATAATGCAGAAGCACCAGATCTTGGGAACACAACTCATGCATAGTTTGGGTACCACAGGAGGCTGACTAGGAGACAGAGGTTTGTGAACAGTATGAGCAACACCTAGTCAGGGGTGACAGAGGCAAGACTGGGCAGAAGGAAAAGTTGAACTGTAACGCAGCTGCTGCAGAGGCCTTGGCTGATGCACAGGTTGCTCTGAAACAGGCATGATGTCTCAGAGATGTTCCATCCAAACACAGGATGCTAGAGCTTTGTACCCTGTGTGGACCAGTCATTGGATGCAGGCGCCCAGGGGCTGGGCTGTACTCCTGAGCCCATCAGCTCTCATCAGCCAAGGACCATTCCTGTGGGGACCCAGATGTAAGCCATCAGCAGGCGACACTTCCTGCAAGTGGAGAAAAGAGGCACCAGTCCTGGATGGGGTGGGAGGTGGGGGCCAGCTGGGCAGTGCATCATAGCATCCTCTGCAAGGGAATTTGGTCAGTTACGAAAATCCCTCTATGGACTGTAGTGGTCAGTCAGTTAAACCCTATTTGGCAATGTATTTTGTGAAGCTGTCGGTTAAGAACAATTATGAGAGGATATCTTGGGCAGGAAGCCTTGTATCCACTTCCCAAACAATGGCTTCTCTGTTTGGTAATAACAGTTCTTAAGACAACTTTAAAGGATCCAGTTAGGAGGCAGAAACCACTCCAGTTATTTGGACAGAGGGCATTTAACATGAAGGATTGTTAGCTACAGATAGAGTTGCTAACAGGACAACTGGGAGGGCGAAGAGAGAACTCTAAGGTTCCAGGCAGGTGGCAATTGCAGGGAGCAGCTCCCACCCCCAGGGCAGAGGCAGGGAGGGAAGAGTTTGGGATGATTGAGGCTTAGACTCTCAGAGCAGGGGCCTGCAAGGCTGAAAGGCAGCCCTCGGCAGAGGGAGCAGATCTTGGGCTGGTATTGGTGTCTCTGAGCTCGAACAGGGGCTCGTGGAGCCAGGACTCAGGCCTCTGACAGGGGGCCTGTGGGAGTGGAGCTGGTGTCACGGGGAGGTGGGTGTGCAATAATGATGGCTCTGGAAGTGCTGGAGGGACTCCGCACTGGAGCCAGCTGCTGCTCAAGGGAAGAATTCTCACCACCCAAGTGAAGCTGCGCTGCTGGTGCAAGGGCCCCAGAAGCAAGAGATCTGCCAGGAGCCCACAGGCAGCAAACAGGAAGGAGGGAGGGTCCTCTCCAAGCCTGTGGGCTCCATCTAGTGCCCCTACTGGCCAGGCTTCTATGGGCTGTGGCTCGCATGGTCCCTGGACCTGCATCCCGGAGCCTGGGGCAGAGGGTGGGTGTGGTGCTGACACCATAAACTGACAACTAGGACAGTCAGGAACATTTTCCTGTGGAGCAAAATCCCCAGACGCACTGGCTTGTTTTCCTTTAATAAAAATCATAAGCATCAGTCACTGTTCACACTTTGAATCCTATAATGTTTATTGACTATAGACTGATGATAGATTAGATGTCCCTGCTGTTAAATAAAAAATAGAACAGTCTTAGTGTGTTAATGGCAGTTTAGTAACAGTGTTTTGACTGAGGAGCGTAGCACTGGTCTATGGGTTAGAAAGATTGAAAAGAAAGTTAGCTATGAGGATGCAAAAGACGGTTTTAGATGAACTTTCTTTAAGTCACAATACGTATTTGATTTTATGACGATTGTTTGCCAAAAGAGTCCTGATAATCCTTAATAAAATTCACTGAAATTATGAAATGTGGTTCTAATATGCATGCAAATCAGACAAAGATCAGAGACCTTTCTAATGTGGGGAACTTCTAGATGATTGGGGTTCAGGAGGGAGCAGAGGAGGAAGGACCAGAAACACTCTGGGAACAACCAGAGCAGAGGAAAGAAGCTAGGACAGCGTCACATCATAGGGTCGAGGGAGTCGAAGGTGACCTTGAGAGCGCAGGGAAGTGACTGGGACATTGATAGAGTGTTCCAGGTGGCTGAGTGGAGCAGCAACCTCAGAATGGCCTTATGCTGCCTTGGTGGGAATGAGGCACTGAGCAGACAAAGGACCAGAAGAGGTGGAAGTCGTTGGAAGGAGAGAAAATTGAAAAAGACACGGTCTCTGTGGAGGAAAGCACGGGATGGTATTCAGGGTGCAGACTGGGGAGTTATCTTAAAGAGGTGTAAATACAGATTGACAAAGTTACAGCAGTGAGTTAAAGAGTGAAAAAATAATCACAGGAAACCCTAGTCCCTCTTTAGCCACCACCGCTTACCATGGATCGCCTGTGTGTTAGGTTTTCACTTGAAACGTCTTGAGATCCCTGGGACTCAGAAAAATGAGACGGATAATTTCACACAGAGGACCACATGTCATTTTTGTGGCATTTAAAAAGAAAGTTTTCTTACCATGGAGCTCTCTTTTAAGTTCACACGGCCAAGCCTTATGAGGTTATCTTGATTGAAATAGTACTTATGTACAACCTTTCTGAATTACACAAGTCATTCAGCTTTTCAAGGGTTAGTAACACTTGCCCCACACAGCCACAGAGAGGCAATGGCCCTTGTGGTCCTGTGAAAGGGAGATACCTCCTCTGAGGTTGGTCCTCATGCCTCGGGAGCATTATGTTGCCTTCTCTGAAAGACCTTTGAGCTGGACCAACTGGGCTGATGATGGTCAGAAATAACTCGCCTCCGCTGGGGTCAAACGCAGCTCAGAGTCCATCCTGACTCCTAACTGCTCCCATCCTCACCTGCCTCTTCACTGGTCCTCTCCCCACAGGATGAGCAGCAAGATGACACCAGGAGACCCATCGGTTCACACACAGGCTGTCACTCACCTTTCTGCTTCCTCTACTGGGGTCCCATCTCACCAACATCTCCCCGTGTCAGGACACCCACGGAGTCCCGTTCTCTGTTACCTATGGGGACACTGGGTACGTTTTTGGACAGCAATTCCCTCCGGAGTCCTACTCGGGATTGTCGCCACACGTTGCCAAGGGCAGCGTCTGATTTTTTTCCCATGGCTGACATTACACCTTCCTTCCTCACTTAGCATTACTTTTTCTTTGTAAAGGAGGAAGGGTGAGCTCTGCTCTAACTGTGCGGAGAGAAGGAAGAGATGGCGACCACCTGCCACCGTGGAGGGGGTAACAGACGTTCTGATTGTGCTTCTAGGTCACCTGCAAGGCCCTCCCAACCCCGTCCTCAGGAATTGGGTCTGCAGCTCATCCTAGTAGAGATGGCAGCTCAATTGTTTTCATCCTTTTAAACATCAACTCTGAGGGAAAGCCTTCCTTAGACTTTCTTTTTTTTTTTTCTGAGATAACTGATATTTTTCTTTCATAATTATCTCTGTATTACTTGGAACTGGTATTTTTCCAAAATTGTAATTCCTCTTTCTTTTCAGAAATTTCAATGAACTCTTGAGATTCCTTTCTCTTATTGATCAGGACCGGGCCGCCTTGAGCTGCCTGCTCTCAGGAAAGGAGAGGGGTCATGTTTGTAATTGCTTTGAAAGTGAGAAACTTCCAGAGCCCTGGAAAACGGATTGACCTCGGGGTCTACATGGTTCATGGGAGTTCTTGGCAGATGAGGTCATGTTTGGTTAACTCGTAGGTGGACCTGCACCTCTTTCCTTGAGTGACTTGCTGGAGAGGTTTTCACTGGAGGTCCCAGTCTCTCAGAGAATGTCACCATCACAAGCAGAGAGGTTGATCTAGTCTTAAAGGAGGCATTTTCTGACTTTCCTAGGGATTTCTCCGTATACTCAGGGCTCACAGAGGGTTTCCCCCATCTCTCTCCTCTCTCCCTCTCTGGGTTTTTCCCATTACTAATTGCACACACATCAAGGTAATGATGTTTTATTTCTTTTAAACCTCTACTTTCAGATCAGCATCCAGGGGCATAGATAAATAGGTCAGTTATTACTGATGTCACAGGGAACTTCAGCCAAAGATTAACTGGGCACAGAGTTTGAAGAGCAAGGTAGAGAACCTTGTGATTAGAAATGTAAGCAGAGTTAGCTCATTCTAATGGTAAGTTCCTGCAACAGATGAGAAATAAGAATGAATCATGAAAGTTCTTCCTTGAACCACATCATTAGGGAACAAAATGAGTCAGTGCTACTAGTCAATGGATAGTGATTTCTATGGGGGGGTCCAGCCCCTCCCTGCTTATCCGTGAATTCCAGGATGCCTTACCTCGTCATGGGGGCATTCTCATCCTCAGATGTACCTGGTTAAGCCAGACAGGCTGTGAAACACCTTACATTACCTTCGAGTGGTCAATATCACCAGATGATTATCATGTTCTCAAAGGGGTTTGCTGTGTTTCTCATTGTATATTATCCATCTCCTTAAATTTCCAGACATTTCCTGAGACTCCTGTGAATTCAAGGCAGATAAGGAAAGCAGTAAATTGAACAAATCCATCTTTCCTAGGAAGGAAAATTTCCAGGCAAACTTCAAGCTGCCACGTCAATGTCTGGGGTTGCTTATCATCATAGCTGTCCTGGGATTGGGTTGGATGAACCTCCAAGGCCTAAGGTTGCCCCAGATGCAAATGTGTCTCCCCAAACCCTTCCAAGTGTTTCCAGCCCTCCTCCATTCTGTTCCTGGAGTCACTAATTCATTTATCCATCAAATATGCATGATGAACACAGGCACCTGCTAGTCGCTAAGGAGGTAGACATAAAAATTGCCATCCAGGACTTTAGGCCAACTTCACAATTCCTCATCCTCAAGGAATTAACAAAATAAGAAGCTACTTACATACAGTCAGATGACCAGGTTGGCGGATAGCTCCCTGTGGCCAAGGTCATGGGTGGCCTGCTTGGCAGACTCTGTGCTTATCTTCATACCAGACGCATTGACCTCTCCATAAACATGTGACAAATAAATGAACAAATTGAAGGAACGAGATACAGAGCTATTTTCCAGGCCCTTATCTCATGGCTTGGCTAGCTTGATACGAGACCAAAGGTTTGAAGATATTCTTAACCAGCACCATGACGTTGATAAACCAAGCAGGGCAGTCATTGGTGTGTTTGTGAGTAGACAAAGGGATGGAGTCTAGGAAATTGTGGGTAGAAAAACATATATATAGGTATAATATTTCTTAAAAATTATATATTTACATTATTTTTACAATTATAAAAATTTATCAGTAATTCTGTACCTAATAAAAAGTTGGGCATAACAGCTCCTAATTGATTGTTAACACTACCCCACCCGCAATATACATGGCCCGTTCCTATGTACAATTTTAAATTAAAACAGGTTGATAAATTCTATTTTCTGTAATTTTATTCAGCTCTGGATTCCTAGGTTGTTTGCTAGCTACCAGCTTAAGGAATTAAGATTCTCATCAAATGAATGAACTAATGAGAATTTCTTTCCAAGATCAAAGCCTGTCTTTGTTTCTACGAGGCCGTTTTCTTTTTGTAACATGGTGGTGTTTATTTTTGTACACGCTGTTCTTTTAGTTTATCTAAGGTATCATAAAAATATTGCTGTAAAAACGACAGGACGGCTTTGGACTTTGGCTTCACATTGCTCGAGAAGTCTGTGTGATGAAGGGCCCAGTGCGATTCCCTGGGTTCAGCTGATCTAGTTGGGATAAGCCATCCTCACTGACCGGCTTGTCCCAGTCATGCCTGCTCCTTTTGTTATCAGGGGCCCTTTGGCCAGAAGAGTAGGTTTTGGTTTCATCTCCACGCATGTTGGCCTCAGGAATGTTTAGCACAAGAGAAAAAAAGAAAAAGGTCAGTTTCACATGAAGCCAGATGATCTCAGCGGTCACTTCCCACAAATGACCTGGCCATGACTTCAGCTTTCGCTTTTCCTATGACTGCCTTCTTTGATAGCAGCCACATTCCACACTAGCTCATTAACAATTGTAGTGAGTCTTGACATCACCGAGTTATCTGCTCAATCTCTAACAGCTCCACTTTCTGCCTTGTCTTCTTACTTCAGAGGGTGCAAACCAGGCCCGCTGGCACGTGTATTTCCTGGACCCCAAGTTGGATCTACATGGTGTTTTAGGGGTGAAAATATGAGCCAACACTAAAAAAGGGAAGACTTTATAGATATATCTAGATTTCTATCTTCTCTTGAAAATGGTGGAAATCTAGCAAGACTGGATCCAAATTTCCCCAAGGTACCAATTGGCCAGAGTTGAGTATCTGCTATTCTCTTTAGGGAATATCTGTACTTTTCACTATTCCACAGTCTCCAGCACTCCCTACAGTTGCCCCCTGCTAAGGCTCAGTGTCTCTCACCAATCCTGATGGTGCTTATGTGTTTGTTTTTCTTACAGCCTGCATTTCTCATTATATGACTTTCTTGGCCCGTGTAAGCATTTGAGTTTGCAAATTCCCCTACTTCACATAGCATTTTATTAAAAAAATCTTAGCTTTGGGAGTTTTGGTAAGGATAATCCAATTAAACAGCTAATAGTATTGTATTAATATCGTTGATTTCCCTTAACCCCTGTCACAGTTCAATACGATTCCTTTCGCTGTCTTTTCCTGGCTTCTAATCTCACTTTCTTTACACAATAAGATGCTGCCTCCTGGGTAAGTTCTAGGCTTTACCAGCTTGAAATCTCTTTGTATTATTGTCAAGTCAAATAAACAAATGAGAAAATCTGACTTGTCCACTAGAGTTTTCCAGCTGGATATCTTTAAAGACAAAGACTGTGAGTACTTCAAAACAAAGAGAAAAATCACTGTAGTGAATGGTTTCTGAGTTGGGAGACCATGATGATTTTTCAAAGGACAGACTGAATTTTTACATAACTTATAACAACATTCATTCCACTCTCTCCCCGATGTTATCGGGTGTACTATGGCTGGCAAATCATTATTCGATGGTGTGAGATAAAGATAACTTTCCAGTTTTCAGGTTTGGAATGAGTAATAGAAGTTGCCATTTAAATGTCTCTTTCTGGTTAGCTCTATACTTGGTTACTAACAGGTGGTGAAGATAAACTGATTCCACTGTTACTGCCTTTCTTTAGTCAGTTTAAAATATTGATGAGGAACTGGTTGTTGGAGTGCTGAATCCCTGTGTGTATTTATCTGAGGCCTATCTGCTTGTCCGAATCCTTACATCTGTATGCAGGTTTACAGTGTCCAAGGCAAGGCAGCTCCTGCTAATTTGCTTTCAGTTGCCTGTTTCCTGCTGTGCTCCATCAAGGACTGGATGAGACCATCAGCCTGCCTTCCCGGTGCAGAGTGCTCTTGGTACCACCCTCCAGCATCACTTCCCTCCACCGCTCACTCTGTTGGAGCAGGCGTGATGCACTGAAAGCCTTCAGCCACCTCAAGGCCCTCTATCTTCAGGATGGCTTAGTAGCTTCTATGTGGACTGTTTCCTGCTGAGACCCCGTGCTCTGCTGTGTTATTACTCAATTGTGTGTGGTGAAGACATTCTCCCTTCCTTTTGACATTTCAGAAATGCCATTTGATATGATAACTGACATTGTCATTTTTGCTAAAGCAATTTACAAAAGGTATGTTGCTTTTCGATTCCTGCTTTCTCCAGGGATTGTCGCTTGCACATTGGAGCCCTTTCTCTTCTCACATGAAGACTGCTGCCTGCAACACTCTGTGAAAATGAACGATAACACTCTCAAAGTTTTTGAAAGGATTTCTCTAGAATAGAATACACACATATATTGATGACTTCCAAATATTTAAAATACGTATTTTGCAAAATTCATTTACAATGAAGGGAAAAAAAGTGATTCATGTAATTCCCCCTCCCAATTTTTGACCTAATTCATTTCTGGATAATGATTTTGAACAGAATCATAAAGACGGTGTAGCTTAATCAATGCTTGCATATTTATTCCTGAAAATTGAATTTATACCAACCAACTATCCTACAGAAGACAACGAGTCATCCATTTGAACTTTCTTTGTGATTTCTATCTCAATGCTTCAAAGAGAAATAATGCCCTTGCAGGAATCCTTTCTTACCTTAGAAACACTAGGATTCACTCAATCTGATGATGCATCCTGGCAATTAAAAGTGTTTCCACCTCAGAAATCAACTCCTCACATTTGCTTAACCCTCTTCCTTGCACAGGCCAGATGCCCATCCTCCAGTTCCTACCCACTGGCTTTCTACTGGGACCTTCCTGTCCCTAAAAATGCAGAGTGGGTAAGGAGTTACCATAAGAGGATTTGAGAACTCAGGGAAGACATAGTCGTAAGTCATTCACTCACATGCAGATCCAGACTAAACGTGACGCCGTTCACTGACTAGGATTTTGTACAATTCCAGTGAATTAGACAAAAATAGCATTTGAGTTGGAAAAAAAAAGTCTGTTGACTTTTGTTCACCATTGAAACTAATTGAGGGTCATCAACTAGGCCAGAAAATTCTAAAAGGGAAATATAAATTATATAATTTGTTGCTGTAATCTGACATTCTAAAGACAAGAAAAAATGAAATCAGAAGGCCTGAAGATTGTGCCCACTGGGGGCTGCTTGTCATTCAAACTTCTCAACATGACTTGCTTCCCTGGCACTGTTGACCGGGTCTATGTTCCTGCTTTTCCCTGGTTTGCTTCGTCTTATTTCTTACCTTCCCATCATTCTCTCTCTTTTTTTTTTTCTGGGAGGGAAGCTTTTCCTGTTTTGGGATAACTGAGATACACATTGGGATAACAATGTATATGGCTTTACTTTTCCATCCCCCCAACTAGAAAAGGTAACCAGAATTCCAACCAGGTAAAAGTGGCCGCAGTGAACTGCAATCAAGCTCACAGATTAAGGGTGTTATACTCCAGAGTATGTTCAATGAATCAAAAAAGAATTTCAAGCCCCAGTTTCAAAACACTAAAAATCTCATCCAAAGAATGAACTCTTCTTCTTGAGATGCATCGTGTGGAGCATAAGCATGCTTATGACTCATATCTGGACCATCAGAATAAGTAGTCTCACCAAGTGGATTCTGTTTGATTGCTCTATCTTAAGACACTTTCATTTCAAATTCACTGTCAGGGTGAGATGGATGTCCACAGAATCCTATTTCCCACAGGGCATTGGAAATGCGCTTGTATAAAAACACTGTCCTGGCCACGGGTGACAGACTGTAATTCATAGTCATCACAACTCGGATGGAGGGTGCGATCAGAGACATACAGATTTGCATCACATTTCAAGCTCTGCATCCTAAGAATTATCTTTCTCTAAGAACCTCACATAGCTATAATTCCCAGCTCCTGTTAATCCTAACAACATGCAGAAGGATCAGTTCTCCTGGAACTTCCCCTTGTTCAGAGGAATTCACCAAGGATATAGCTTGAGATGCTCTGAAAAGTGCTCTTCCAGGGAGCTGCCACGGCTGGTGATGCCTGGTGCAGTAACTTCCTGCTCTATGGATGTTCAATGCTCCCACAGGGGCGGTGCAACACCAGAAGCATCGGGGCCAGGGCTGGAGGGACTCTCGGGGCCCTCCCTCTGTTTTTTCTTTCTTATCTTCCTCTTCAAAGCCATAAGGACAGAGGTGGGCTTGAGGGAACTGCCACAGCTGGAGCCCAGAGAGGTGGTTGAACTGGAGTGGGGGAAGTATGCAGGTGGAGATCATGTCTCCTTCTGTTGGATCTGGGGGAATTGTGTCTCATTTATAACCAAGAGAAGATGGAAGACATGATGCTACACGGCATCTGAGGTTAGGACTGAAAAGTTAAGGTAATTTCCACCTTGCTCTCTGGAATACTCAAGCTAGAACTCTGAGAAGCTCTGTGAGTGGTCTCCCTGCCCTGATGCTGCCATATTGTGAGGAAGCCCAAACTAGGGCACGTTGAGAGACCACATGGTGAGGCTCTGAGTTACATGAAGAGGGAGGAGGTAGAGAGAGAAAAAGAGAGAGAGATGCTGGGGAGGAGGTCTGGCCCCATCTGCTCTGCCTGCTCCTCCAGGCCCATCCTCCATCTGATTGCAGCCACATGAGATATTTTAAGCTGGAAATGCCCAACCAAGCCCTTTTCAAATTTCTGACCCAAAAAATAAGTGAGCAAAATGAAATGGCTACTTTCAGCCCTTGAGTACTGAGGTAGTTAGCTACACAGAAATGGATATCCAGTGCAATGGGCTTGGTGAATTGACTAAGAATTGAGACACTTGGGACCTGGATGTGGTTTGCCTGCTCTGACTCTGCATAGGACACTCTCCTTCTCATGGGTTTTATTTCTTATTTGTAAGCAGATCAAAAAATTCATTGCTATATCTCCTTATAAGAGTGTCTTGATTTACTCCAAATGAGATGATGTACCTCTGAGAAAAGTGGAAATTGTTAGGTAATACAACAGTATTTAAAAATTTCTACAGAAGAAAGAAAATAGTGAAATAGAGGTATTTAGGTAGGTGATCTCAGAAGAAAACTGAATGAAATTAAATTTGGGATGTGCGGTATAGGAAGGAGCATTCTATTCTAACGCCTTGTTGACACTGTTGTTTACTACAGCTATGTTATTACTGTTACCGTTATTTCTGAGAGGCAGTAAGATGACTCTCCAGCCGGCCTGTCAGGCTTTAATCTTGGCTGCGTCATTTACTAACCTGTGATGTTGGGCAAATTACTTAAGAAATGTGTTATTTCGTAGATGCTAACTATGAATACTGTGGCTCCTCCTGTAAGCTTTCCAGCTATTATTATCCCTCTGGCCCTCGCACACCGTTCTTTGCCTACCTTAGCCTTATTTGTCTTCTGGCACGTGGCTCAGGCATCTTACTTCTGAGTGGGACCTCCCCCCGCTGGCCTCATTTCCACATGACTTGTGCTCCAATGGCATTTATTCAGATGTGTTGTCCGCTGTGGACTTTCTTGTCACCCTGGCTGGAGTGTGACCCCTCAGGAAAGAGAGCATGTCCATCTGCCTGAATCTAGTGCCTCAGACAGAGTAAGGCAAGAAGAAGGGAAAAACATGTGAATCAGTGAAGGAGTGAATTATGCATTTGCTTTAAACCACAAATAATGCAAATTTGGAAACTGTTGGAGGCAAGATGCTTCTAAAACTGCTTAAATGCGATGTAAATTATCCTTTTCTGATGAATAATGTGGCAGTTTGCTTGATTTGCCATAGGTTTAAAAAAGAAGTTGCAAGGGTCTAGAATTTTAATGGAAAGTTTCGTGGCATTTTTCTAGCCTTCTTCATATCCAGGCAGCAGAATCTGATAACTATAATTTAAATTTTCCTGTGTTTTGTGAAAGTCAACCTATGCAGAGGTGGACTTTCCATGGAGTTAAAGAAGCTCCGGGCCCCCATAATGAGTCCACGTGGTCATACGCTATGAATATTTTTCAGAAGGGACATAACCACACTGGTTAAGACCGCTGTTTCGTTTTCCTTCAACGCCCCTGCCTCGTAGCCCTGCTGGTGTTGAGAGGCTGAAGGAGTGTCTGGGCCCTGGCCAAGGGGAAGTTAAGTTGGTAATATGCCATTTGAATAGTGATTTGGAAAGCCATTTTAGAATGTTCCAATAAAGTAAGAAATTCCAGACTTCTGTTTTCTGAACTTAAAGGGTCCATTTTCTAGTCATCTTTAAACTTACTTACAAGAGAACTGAGAGGAAAAATCCAGATAAAAATCAATAGAACATGAAACAAAAACAATAAATAGGAGCAGTAACATCTATAGAAATTATTCTCACATTGAAAAGTAAGTTGTATAAAAATTTTTCAGGTCTACTGAAATAGTAATTTACCAAAAGGAAGTGGTAAGTTTCTAATAGAAGTATTGAATAGTAATTTACAATTAGTTACTCTACAAGAAACCATAAGACACCCTGAAATTTTTGCAGTTTATAGGTGAAAGAAGTTGATAGTGGTTTCCCAAATTTGACAAGAAATCTAAAAAATTTACTGATACTATCAACAAAAATTTACTGATGTTATCAACAAAGAGTTGTGAAGCTGGAAGGAACTTTTGTAAGTTATGACTAAGAAAAAAACTCGTTTTGATGACCCGTGCTAGAGGGAAGACTGAATTATCTTTTTACTATCTCTAGAAAATTATGTCACAAAATCATTCCCATAAAGAAGCAAGTAAAGAAGAGGTAAGTAAAAAACGTGAGAAAATGGTGTTAGGTATGTCAGGCAGTCCATATATGTCACATACTATGGATTCTTCTGGAATTTGTAATGTTTGTGGGATTTGTCAGCTTTATAACATTTCTAATTGTTTTGATTTCTCTTTCCCAATACATCGTGACTTTCATATTTGTATTTTACATTTTTGTTCACAAAGTAGAACCTGAACCCATATAAGCATCAGGACCCCCAAGCCCTAGTTCTGCCCCTCGTGTACCTACTTTACTTGTCTGCCCTATGTCGGATTCCTGATGTCTGTGTTTCTAGGGCATTGTCTAAGATCCATGAATTGGAGAGACTTCACATCACTGCACAGTCTCTAGTTAATTGGTTGTTAATTTTAATTTAAACCTGCGTGAAACATCTTTCATCTCTCTTCTAAAGGAGATTTCTATTTTTATCAGTGTTGACTACACATCTTTTAAAAGGCAGCAGTGATCAAGGAAGAAAGAAGCAAATGTAACATATGGAAATTGGGTTGACGTGTATTTAAAACGATGCATATGTTATAGGAACTTGAAGATTGACTCAACTGGATGGCCAATAGCACTCACAAAGACTTCAAGTCACAGAATATGCTATTTGCTCTGCCTGTCTGCCTACTGAGCAGCCATCAGTTTGATACACTTGAGGTACTGAGCTCCAGATTTTAGGAGTCTACAAGACTTTTGGAAAGATTAATTTTCCTCAGCAAATGATTTAAAACTTTGGTAGGAAAGAAGTGATAAGATTTGAGCTTATTTTGAAGGTAATCGTCTTTTTTGGTAGGGTGAGTGTACAAATTCCAAAATAATATGGTAGTTATTGCCATGTAAGCTCATTCATCATTTTGGAAGGAAACTCACCAATAGGTCTTTGTATGATCAATAGTTTGCTTTTTTTTTTAATTGGCACCTTCGCTAACATCTGTTGCAAATCTTCTTTTTCTTTTTTTTCTTCTTCTCCCCAAAGCTCCCCAGTACATAGTTGTATATCCTAGTTGTGAGTGCCTCTGGTTGTGCTGTGTGGGACGCTGCCTCAGCATGGCCTGATGAGCGGTGCCATGTCCGCACCCAGGATCTGAACCAGTGAAACCCTGGGCTGCCAAAGTGCAGCGCATGAACTTAACCACTTGGCCATGGGGCCAGCCCAGATCAATAGTGTTTTAACAGTGGAGGTAGTTTGTCTTGAAAGAGTGGAACAAACGGTTTTTAGCCATTTGCTCAAGTACATTGTGGAAAAAAGATGGCTTAGTCATCTTAGGGAATATAGATATTACTTCTATTCATGAGGACATCCTGAGCTGGATTATTGCACAACTTTTTTCTTCCAGTGCCCCCAGTTTTCCTTGATCTGTCTATAACAATGACACAGATTGCCCTCCCTTCTCTTGAGTGGCTTTCTTCACTTGTCTTCCAGGACAACTCTGTCTTCTCATTTCCCTCCCCTCTGCCTTTACTTCTCATGGTCCTACATACCATATAATATTGATAAACCTGCAATTTGTGTCACTATCCAAGTCTCCCTTGAACTCCAGATTTGCATATCCAGCCACTCACTTGACATTTCCACCATATAGGCATCTTAAACTTCACAGGTCAAAACCAAATTCCTGATTTCATCTCACCCAACTGGTCTTCTCAAAGATGTACCCCTCTGAGTTAGTCATCTCCAGTATTCCAGAGGTTTCAGTAAATATCTTGGATTCATTCTTGACCTCTCACTTTCTTCCTATCCCATATCCAACTCATGAGCAAACTCAGTTGACTTTACATTCAAAATATATCTCAAACCCCATCACTGTCCCTGCCACCTCTGTGGTCTGAGACCTGATCACCTTTGCCTACTTTATTGCAATGGCCTCCTGCCCTTTAGCCTCCAGCCATCATATGCTGTGTTAGTTATCAATGGCTGTGTAACAAATTGCCCTAAACTTAGCAGCTTAGAATCACTAACATTTATTATCTCACCATTGCTGCAGGACAGGAATCTAAGTTCGTATTACCTGATGCCTGTGGCACAGGGTCTCTCCTGAGCTTGCACTGGGGGTGTCCACCAGGCTGCAGTCTCATCTCACAGCCCAGTGAGGGGAATCTGCTCCCAAGCTCACTCGCATGATTACTGGTGGGATTCAGGTCCTCACAAACTGGTGGACCGAGGGCCTGTTTCTTGCTGGCGCTTTGCCAGAGTTCCACGGTACTCTGAATTCCGTGAGTTTGCCTCAGTTCCACGGTAGCTGTTTTCTCTCAGAGCTATTGAGCAGGAGAATGAAAGGGAGCACCCAGGATGGAAGCCCTAGGTTTTGGGTAACCTACTTTCAGAAGTGACCTTCCAAGTTCTCTGCAGTCTTCTCTTTGTTAAGAGCAAGTCAATAAATCCAGCCCAGAATAAAGGAGAGGGTGTCACACATGGGCATGGACACCACCAGATGGGATTATCAGTTAATCAACAAATATATCCTGAGGTCTCATTATATTCTTAACAGTGTATTGGGTGCTGTGTTGACCACCAAAGAAATAAACACTGCAGGGTTCCTCCCTTAAGAGCTGATAATTGACTATGAATAGACTTATACATTTAAAATAACTTAAGTAATTAAAAGTTGATGAGAAAGTATACATTTTTCTCTTGATTTGTTAATCCAGCCAACATTTATTGCATGTCCTATAGTCTGTCTAGATTTCTAAAGTGGGGCTGCCGGCTCTCACGTGTCCTCTTAGATTTTTGAGCCCACCACTACAGTTGTAGTTTGCTGCACTGCTGGACACACTGAATTCAGGTGTGCTGCTGCCAAGTGGCACCTAGATTTGGACTTTGTGACTTATTGGCTACTCTTGAGCATCAAAATCTTGAATAAAATGGTCATACAGAATCTACATTGTTTTGGAACTAATTTATAGCATATGTAGCGGTTCTATTTTTATGGTTTTTTTTTTTTTTGCAGAGGGGTGAGGAAGATTGTCCCTGAGCTAACATCTGTTACCAGTCTTCCTTTTTTTGCTTGACGAAGATCGTCGCTGAGCTAACATCTGTGCCAATCTTCCTCTATTTTGTATGTGGGATGCCCCCACAGCATGGCTTGAGGAGCTGTGCATAGATCCATGCCCAGGATTTGAACCTGTCAATCCTGGGCAGGAGCACGAAAACTTAACCGCTATGCAACTGGGCCAGGTCTTTATGGTTGTTTGTTCTTTATTTTTAACTTAAGAATGTATCAAGAGACCCTAAGGATGTCTTGAGACTAGTGGACCCTTTCTCTGGGTTTAGGACTCTGTATATTGTCAGACTGTCATTAGCTCAGGTCCATTGAATAAGCCACGAGAGCCTTCTTTGAGGTCCTGCAGGCTTCCCAGTCAGTGCTGGTGAAAGTCAGGGGCTATCAGAGGTCATTAGGCAAGGAGGGGAGGGCCGCCTGAGCCCTTCTAAAAATTCTCTTCACGGAAAGTCCCTTCTCTGCTCATTTCCCCTGATTCCTCTCTGTCCTCTATTGTTTACAGCAAAACAGAAGTAGAAAGAAATTCTTAAATGACGGCAACATCGTGCTGTTTCTCAGACCTTCGGTAAAGACGATTCCCCAGACATAGGTTAACTTCCTAGCGTTTAAGAGGTAGAGGATGGAGTTCTGCTTTTTGCAATAATTAATAACCCTTCACAATAAATACTTTCCCTGGATTTCTTAGCAATGAATGAATAGGTTCCAGCCTCTGCTTCAGCTTTTACTGACAATTCAAGTCTAGTAGAAAATAGTTTTTAAAAATCATTGAAATCAAACAGCACGTGATTCACGAGCGGAAAGGAAGGGATTTTAGTAAAGAGAGTGGACTTCAGAGAAAGAAGAAAGCTCTGTGACACAGTGTTATCATGGAAGGATTTTCCTAGAGAAGTGGAATTGAAGTTGTGTCTGGATGGATGGGAGAGAAATGGGATTTCTAGAGAGAAGAGAGAAATCATATTGGGTGAAGGTACAACGTGTGCAAAGCCAGGCAGACAGGACAAGCTGCTGCATTCAGGTACACCGTGGCAATCTGTGTGTTGGTGGCTGATGTTGGTGGGTCACAAAGATAAACCTAGTTTGAGGGGAGTTACACCCATTTATTAATTCAATAAATATTTACTAAGTGATTACTGTGTGACTGCTACAGGGGATGTGGTGGCGAACAAGTCAGATAAAACCCCTGCCTTCATAGATAACATTGAGAAGCAACAGAACTGCTGAAAACACACAAAACTCTAGAACTAGATAGTAGGATGCAGAGTGAGGGAGGGCAAGCGTCCTTGGAGAGGAAGGTCTGGAGGGCTTCTCTGAGGAGGTGGCTACTCTGCTTCTATTTTAAGGGGTTCCATGGCTGCTAAGTGGGGAAATGATTGTAAGGGCTTGAATGGAAGCAGGAATCCCAGTTTGGGCCAGAGAAGAGATGACGGAGCCTGGCCCCCAATGGTGGCAGCAGGGGGAGTGAGAAGGGGTCAGATCTGGGATATATTTTGAAGACAGTTTGATGGTTTTGGCTCATGAATGTGGAGTGTGCGAGGAGAGTGCTCAGATGGCTCATTTTCTGCCCTGAGCCATGGGGTGAAGGTGTGCTGTTTGCTGAGATGGGAAAAAAGAAGAAGTAACATTTCTTTTGAAGATATCAAGAGTTCAGTTATGGGTATGTGACATTTTAATTCCCTAGTAGATATCCGAGCAAAGATGATGTGTAGGCATTTACATACAAGTAAATAAAGAAGTTGAGTGAAATTAAGGTATACGTGATGAATGGACCAGAACTCAGATCAAAAATTGAGCTTAGGTGTGACATATTCAGAGTTATCAGATTAAAGTACGATTGAGAAATGTGAATGAGCTTCCTGTCACATCCCAACATCGTCTTAGGCACCATAGGAGTCAACTGGAGAGTCCTAGCGACTCAGCCTGGGAGACGTGCATGTGAAAACAGCTCCGACACAACTCTGATACTGTGATCCACTTCCTCACAACAAACCACGTTCTGTCAGAATAGGGAAGAGAGAAAGAGGCATTCTGATTGGGAAAGTCCTCCTGAGGCAGGCTGAGGGACAAACCTGAAGGAGTGGGTAGATTTTCCACAGGTGTTGAAAGCATAATGCTTTTTCCAAGGAACAAGTCACTTTTGTGACCGTGCAGTGTGGGGACCTGCTTCAGGGAGGTGGTAAGACAAGAACACAGGATGCTGAGGGCTTGCAGTGGTAGAGAAGGCAGGAGAGGGAGATGGGGAGAAGTCTCTGAGCACTTTGGTGTCACATGAGGACTTCGAATTTGTTCTGAACGTAATGAGGAACCAGAAGAGCTTTGTGACTAGGGGCGTCCCATGATCACATTGTTTCAGGAACCTGAAAATAAAAGATGAGCCAGTGTGCGAAATACACCAGGAGTGATGGCCTGATTTTTCCACCTGGATAATTGTTAGCAAATAAGGTGGTTCAACACAGAGTGATTCCACACCTTTTCGGAGTTCTTGACGGCCAGAAAGAGGAAAGGCAGAAGAAAGTAGGACAGTTTCTGGTGGAAAGTTGCAATAAAGCCCAGGAGGATGAGGGAGTTCAAGGGACCAAGAAGTAGCTGGCCCGCCATATGCAGGCAGGGAGAGGGAGAAATCTGGGGGAGCAAGGGGAAGACGCCAGTCCCCTGAGGTGGGTGGGTTGAAGTGAGGGTATTTTGGGGATCCAAGTGATTACAAATTGACCTTGCTAGCATCTGTTTCTCCTATGATGGGTCCATATCTTTAGATAAAGAAAATTATGATGATATCACAACATAATTTGGGCCAGAGATTCTCTGAAATAAACCATTCCCCAGAGGACCTTAAAGAAAGGGGAACATAATTTTCTTAATTTTTTTTCAGCTTGTTGACAGAATTTTGTGCCACGAGACTCACTTATCTTCGCAACCAGCCTTCTATCTTGTCCTTTCTTCTCTTCTTTTGTTTTTAATTTTTATTTCTTTTTTGAGCTTAAGCACAGTTACTTTTAGACACAAATAGATTCCATTTTGTACCGACAGCAGTGTCTCTACGTTGCCAGTCTTTTTTCATTTGGGTTTCGTTATCTGTGAAGTGAGCTACGTCGTGACCTCCTTCTGGGGCTCTGTGGGGAACGGTGGGATTCTACAGCCCCATACATTGACAATAAAAATTGTTTGGAGAAACTTACAGCCTTTCAGCTTTGGCCAAAATGGCCAGAATAGCATAATTTCCTTTAAAATATTCTTTAATGAGCCTAATTCTCTTAGGCAAGATTAGAAAAAAAGAGAGAAAAGCAAGAGCAGGCAACAGGCCACCAGGATTTCGTTCCTAGTTTAGTATTCCCCAAAAACCATGAAGCAGAGACTACAGGGAGCTTTTGGGAGCTGGGGCTCAGAGAGGTCAAGAATGTATCCAAACACACAGCTTGGTAGTGATGGGTGAGTAAGTCTGAAAACATTTCAAATAACCATTTGAAAAGTCATCTCTGCATAGATATTCTGGGACCAAGGTAGGCTTACTGTGGACCCAGCTCATACCATGGGTCATTTACGGAATGCAGTCTTAGTTTCAGAATTTCTCCCATATTTGAAGAATGGTGTTATTTACCTTATTATTCAGAGATCTAACAGGATTCCACCCCTGGGAATTTCGCAATGACTCATGAAAATTAGAACTAAAGGTAAACTGTTCTTCCAGGCCCAGGCTGCCTTTCTCTGTCCTAAAGTATGTGTCATTAGGAAGAGCACTCTCCTGAGGCATGTATGAATCATGCCCTGTGACCAAACCGAGTCCAAGAGATAGAGGGGAAGCTTTAGCCCTGTGTGTATCTGATGAAAGTTTAGGCACCAGAAGAGCACGTTGTAGGTCAAGGCCTGATTTTTACGCCAGAAAACAGTCCTGTGGTCACTGAGGGGGTGAACATGAGAAAAGCGACAGACCAGGCCTCGTTTTGAAAGACGTCCATTTCCAGAGAGTGTGGATTTTTTGCTTCTTCATAAGTTCTTTTTTTTATTTTTGAGGAAGATTAGCCCTGAGCTAACATCTGCCACCAATCCTCCTCTTTTTGCTGAGGAAGACTGGCCCTGAGCTAACAGCTGTGCCCATCTTCCTCTACTTTATATGTGGGACGCCTACCACAGCATGGCTTGCAGATTTGTGCCATGTCCGCACCCGGGATCCGAACCGGCAGACCCCAGGCTGCCGAAGCAGAACGCGCGAAGTTAACCACTGCGCCACCAGGCCAGCCCCACTTCTTCATAACTTCTGATCACCAACATGTGTGTTCAGTTTTCGTGATTTTCATTTGGAAAGAACTGCGTAGCAGCAGAAGCCACATTATAGGGAAATACTTGTGGGTCTCGTAAGTGATTCTCTTAGGACCTCGAGAACCAAACGCAGCAAAGGAGCAGAAATTCCCTGTTCCCTGAACACCTATCCTCTCCAGGCCTCGTGTAGCTGCTGTGGTGGCACACAGTGTCACTGTGAGTCCTGGTTCTTTCTAGTATTTTCCAAACTCTGAGGCTTTTTTTTTTTAACACAAATGTGTTCAAATTCTGTGTGTTGTTTTTATCAATCAGGTCTTTGAAGGAGAAAAAATTCAGGCTAGATGATTTAAATGAAGAGATCTCAGCAAGAAACAACTACAGAAGTGGGGCAGAGCCGACCTTCCACGCAACTGAAAAACAGCCATCACTCTGGTTGTCTGGAGCCAATGGATCCTTCATATTTGTTTATTTTAAATATTTTTAATTAAAAAAATAATTTACAGGAGTAAGAATAAAAGCACAGTTAAAAATAACATGATTATAAATTATAAGATTAACGGAGAAAACTTCTGTGTATTGAAGAAATTCCAGAGCACAAACATCACAAAAGAGGAAAGAATTCTGTCACACACCTTTTTGTGAAAATGAGAGAGTTCTCATTGAGAGTACCATCTTTCCTTTGTGTCCTTGAAAGTTGTTAAGAGAGTATATCTTAAGTTTTACCACCAAAAAAACAAAATGTAATGTGTGAGGAGATTGAGGTGTTCACTTACCTTATGACGGTCACCACTTTGCAATATATGCATGTATCAAGTCATCACGTTGTACATCTTAAACTTATGTATGTTGCATGGAAATAATATCTCAGTAAGGCTGTGGAAAAAAAGAAGTCTATTTGTGGGAGGTGGACTTCCAAACAGCCACAAGAACTCCCCCACCCCACACAAGCGTTCACGAGCTTGTGTCATCCCTTCCCTTGCAGGGTACAACACAGCAAAGCTGTCGGGGTCTTCTTTCATGATTAGGTCACAAAAGACGTGGCTTCTTTCTGGCACGTGCTCTTGCCTTCTTGGGTTGATGCTTTGATGAAGCAAGCTGCCATGATGGAGAGGCCCATTTGGCAAAGAAATGAGAGCAGCCTCCCACCAATGGCCTGTGAGGAACTGAATTATGCCAACAAATCCCTTCCCCGCTGAGCTTTGTGATGACCACAGCCCGGCTGTTCCCGGGCTGCAGCCCGAAGAGACTGGATGAAGAGGCTCTAGCTCACCTGCACCTGGAGCCTGACCCAGAGGAACTATGAGACAACAAATGGTGCTGTCCCAAGGCCACTAAGTTTTGGGGTAATTTCTTGTGCAGCCATAGATCATCAATAACACCAGTTTTATTGGGGCATACTTCACATATAATATAATTCACCAATTAAATTAAACTTTTTGAGGAAGAGAATTAATCAACCAAATGTGCATTTGTCTTGTTTAATTAGGTACATTTCTTTAGGTATATATTAATAGCAAAGCAATTTGGAGATCTGAGGCGATTATCTAAATAATTTTAAGACAGATAACCTGCTATTTAGGAAACAGTTTTTTTAGGTCTAAATGAGCTTTGTTGAGTAAATTCAATTAAATAATTGCTCAATTCCATTTTGCCTCCTTAAACAAAGGCTAAGCACATGTTACGATTTGGCCTATTCTATCTTTTTGTTCGAAATGGTAATTGGTTTGTCTTTGAAAGATCAACTTGACTTAAAATTGTAGTCCGGTGTATCTTTCTATAGAAATGTTGCTATTAATTTTTGATCCTCACAGAAATTATTTCCACAGCATTCATTACCATAGGTCTGTAATTATGCTTTGCTTTAGATAATCCTCCAGTGTTTTCTTCTTTCATCTTTGACTTCCTCCGTAGAAGGAAGATTGTTACAGGAGAATGAAATTGGGCATGCTTCCATTATTGGAGTAATTTCTCCTGCCTGCTTTTCTGTCAACTACATATAAAGCTGGAGAAGAAAAATTATGCTTCAATATATGGTTTTTATTATGCTTTAGATGCTTCTAATCTCTCTTACTAAATGCCATAATTCCACATATGTAGCTTGTCACCTGGCATATGTAAACATGGAATTATTTGGACATTATTGCATAGTTCCATCAAAATGCCGAGCAGGAAAAATAATGACATCCAATATTTACCCAGGGTTTAGACAAGAAATTTTGTGAAAGTATTAATAATTGGATCACGGAAGAGCATTTTTCAGTAGTGCTCACAGATTGCCTGTAAAAGATAATTCTTCCGTGGTGGACACGCTTTCTATCACATGCCCTCCACTGTCTCATGGGATCTTGCTCGGGATGTGGGGGACGGCAGTTTATCTGTGGAAGGAGGGTGGGAGGGACGCCCTCAAGCTATCATGAGCCTGTGTGTCTTTCAGGATCTAAAACAGTCTCAAACCTGGGCAGCTGAAGATCATATTGACTGGCTCAACAGACCGTGGAGAGGGCCACCTCACATATCTACCTGAATCATTTGCGTTCCTGGCTCAGTTTTAAAAACAGGCATCACGTGTTTTTTGTGGTGTATGGCCTTAGACCTGTGTACCTATCTTCACAATGAACTCTTGACTGTGAAGGTCTGCTCTTTGTCTTTTGGGGAACATTAGTTCAAAACCGCATGGCTCACTACTGCTTTCTCGGTCTCTTCTTGGTGGGAGTTAGTCAAGGAGGAAGGGCAGAGGGACAGTAGGGAGCAGGTTTGTAGATGACATTGTGGGCTCTTGGTCTCTCCCCTCTCTCGTCCAACTATGAGAACTATTTGAAATTTTAGAAGATAAGATATAGCAAGTCCTTGCACATGCCTGAGAATGCACGTCTTTCTTTCCTTGAGCGAGAGACAAACATAGGTGGGGACCTTTATTACCTTCTCTGTTTTTTCTACTGACTCACGTGCCTTCTGATTAGTCCGCTGGAGATGACAATCTGAAGGGGAATGTTCAGTGGTGCAAGAGCTTCATTCACAGACGCGCCCCAGAGCTGGTGGGTGGGACTGGGAGAGGCGGGGCAGGACCCGCTGGGTGGGTTTCTGCAGATGGGGAGTTTTCAGTCCTCACTCCTAAGTTCTTCACTGGGAGAGAGCCTGGCTTGCAGAGCTGCTCCTGGGGATTGTCTCAAGGCACTCTCAGCTGTAGCCCTTATCCTTCAATCGCCTTTCTCCCTGGAAAATCACGTTTCAAGCCTTTTTCATATGGGGAAAGGAGGCCAATTCGTTCTCTCCCACTCCTCCTCCTAAGTCTTTTCAAGGTCAAGCTCACCTGGCCCAAGGCACAGAGTTCTGGGAAGAATGCCAGAGAAAGGAAGAGGAAGCCTGGACTCCATCCACCCCCTCTTCATATGGGCACAGCAAGAGGGTGGGGCCTCCTAGGATCCCCGCTCTCTCCCCCCAGCACTTCCTGGGCATTTGTCTGTATTTACAGTTCTCACTTCATTGTAATTGTGTGTGAAAATGTCTGTTTCCCGACCGGACAGGGAAAGCTGCAAACTTCAGGATTTGTTTGGTGTTATTCACCTCTGGGTCCCCAGCCCCAGCACACTGCCCGCCATTTAGTATTTTGAGGACACACGTTCTTTGGAAAATAAAATTGGGTACATGGTAAAATATAATTTTCACCAATGGAACAAGCACAAATGTACATGTGGATGAGAACCGAACAGAGAAAATCTAAGAACAGATAGAGCTTGTTAGGTGCAAATACTGGAAGAAGAGAGAAGAGAAAGCCCAGTTTTCCTAGAGAAAGCAGCAAAAATACAGGCTGACTGACAGGCCGAGAGACGGGGCCAAACAGCTAGAGAAGATCAGCCTGCCCGGAAGTGGATGAAAACTTGTTTTAACATGTTTCCCCTCTCTCTGTGGAGAGTCGAGCAGGAGGAAATAAGAATATAAAATAAGAATGAACCACAAGCAAGGATTTCTTAGAGAGCTTTCGGAAGAACTGAGAACGGTCTGCACTGGAGAAGGGAGCCAGTCAATTCCTGAACAGCAGGAGGTTGGACAAAATAATAATTCACAGTTTGCTCAAGCTCTTGAATTCTGTGATCATTTATCCCAGACAAGAGTTCCATATAGAACAGATGATGGCGTGGCAATTAATAATCAATGTACTAACTAACATTTATTGAGTACTTATTATGGGCCTGGCACTGCTCCAAGGTCTTTAAAGCATCAAGTCGGTTAATGCAGTCCTGGTAATACCCACTCCAGTGTGGGCGATTGTAATTAGCCCGTTTGACAGATGAGGTTCTTGAGGAATAGCAAGGTTTAGTCACTTGCTCAGGGTCACGCTGCCAGTGGGTTATTGTCGGTTTTTATGGAGTTTGAAACAGGCGAGGCGATGCAATTAGAGTAAAGAAGGAGGCATCATCCATCCCCCTACGTATGTGTAGCTGCTGAATGTGTTCACTCAGGGTGACCATCTCTTTACATATCAAGTCAGCAAAATAAGTCTTAGAGTATCACTTCATAATCAAAATATTTCACCAGGGTGCCTCCTGGGAGCAGACGTGCGAGTTTGTCTTCTCTCTCGTCCAAGATCAAGTACCCGCCAGCTCATTTGATTCAGTTTTCTCATTTGTTACATCAAGATAATAATGGCTTCTCCCTCCAAGGAGTGATGACTGATATTGCACGGAAAGTGTCTGTCCCATAGTAACTGCTCAGTAAATTCTTATCATTAGCAAATACGAGAGTAGATTTTGTACCTTTAGTATGTTCTTGGGCTCTCATCCTAACTGTATTATGTCCTTAAAAAAAGGTGCCAAGTACATTGTTTCGCTTCTGTGTGGTGTATTAACAAGCCACAAAGAAAGCTTATTTGCTTTCCCTATGAAACTCAGACCCTCCACGGAGGCAAATACCACTGTAATATAACCATCACCGTCCAAGGGGATTTAGATCTGTTGGAAAGCTCTTTTGGAAAGCTCTGTTGGAAATAATCAGATGTTATGGGATTGTCACTTAAACCAAGTCCAAGAGTCTAAAGAGATTCAGCATTGAGTGTGGAGGAGTGTGTCTTCTATCCATTCTCAGTGGGTAGGACCATGATGTGTGTGCTCTGCACATCTGATCTTTTCCACAACCAAAATGTGAGGCATTGTTATTCTGTCCAGTGAGGAAAGACAGCAGGGTGAAGTCTCTTGCTTAGGATCTCAGGGCTACATGGAAAGGAAAGAGCTGGGATTTGAGACCACTTCCGGCCCACACTTGGAGCCCAGACTTGGCCTCCCGTCTGTTCGGTAAATGCTTGTAGGTAACTGAGAGCATGAGTGTGCATGGACGTCAGCTCTCTCTGGAAGTCCTGTTAGAAAATTCCAGGAATTTCCTTTATTCTTTAGTGACACTGTGTTAAGAAGTTATATTGCTTTCTTTTCTTTACTTGACAGGTTTTAAATACCCAAAATAACTTAAAGTACAAAAAGACATTTTCAAGAATTTGAGGAAGCCCTCTCTTCTATTTTCATAAACAATGGTCTTGGAGAACCATTGGCCAGTTCCACACCCAGCTTCACGTTTCTACAACATAAGCAGGATGCTCTGTGACCTGTGAAAACCGCGTAGGCGCAGGCGCGTTAGAACGCACGCCTATCCTTTCAGTAGTTTTGGTGAGTTCACGCATGCATAAACTCAGTCCCGACCATGTTGGAATATCGTCATTTCCCTCCACCTCCGCACATTCAGTTTCATCTTCGATGAGAGAAAATCCTGGAAACCCAACATTGTTTGGCTCCTTTCTCACTAACCTATCCAGGCTTTTCATAAATCTCTCTGCCTCATTCTAAACAGGAAGTTTCAGCAGGCAGTTCTACAAATGGCATGGCATTATGTGGGATGTCACCTATTGTTACTGGAACAAAGACATCCTGAAATAAGGACAAAGGCTTCAAATCCACCAGGGTCCTGGACCCTTCAATAGGCACGCATTGTATCTGGGGAGTGATTGAGTGAATTGGGTCACTGCAAGAATATACCTAAGCTTCTGAAACTCTGCTATTATTAGGCTGCCAGAATGGAGCTACACACAGCATATGCAAATAGCATTTGTAGTAACTCTGTTCTATCTGCTCTGCATAAATGCAAAGCAGAAACTTTCTAAAGAAATGTGGTTACCTACATCTGTATAAATACATAGGAAACAATGTTTTGGGAATGATCTGTAACTCAGTCCTTCTACTATTAACACATTAGGAAAAAGCAATGTATTTATTAATGAAAAGTGCTATTAAAGTCTCTCCTGAAATACGAGTCTTCAAATCTTGTGATTGTCAAACTCCTAAGATCTACATCTGTAAGAGTGTATATATTTTCTATTTTGTTGTAAAGAAACACTGTGCTGTGTAGACTAATTGGCATTACCGGAAGATAGGAAGTTGGTTGACTGCTCCTATTGAGCTCCGGCAACGTTCACCAATGGCTTCTCATCTCACTGAACTTCCCAGCACAAGATTTGGTATAATGAACTGTGTTTATAAAGTGAAGCTTATTCCCATGGAAACAGGATCACATTTAGCAGTGTTTTTCTTTTTCTTAATAGCAGAATTACTAGAACACTTTCAGAAATGTTATCTGAGTCTGTGGATGCAGCAGAGTGAACGAGATCGTTATACATTCTCTGCTTTGTTTCTCTGTGTGGAACAGTCCACCCTACACACCAGCTACATTTTACACACAAGCACACCTTCTCCCACAATCCACCTTTCTCCCCTTGGCATCTGTGTCATATCTACAGTAACACATGTGAATTATTTTTTGGGGTGATTGTGACTTGATGGACGAAACGTTCAAGTAAATTCGTGGAGCAATTCTCCCTCTAATTCATTTTAATTTTGTTTTTAGCTAGCACTGGCAAATATTTCTTCCCTGATATTTCCCTCTTATCTAGATGAGATCTTCCTTTTCTCTAGCATAATACTCTGCTTTTGTGCCCATGCATTCCATTTCTTGGGACTTACAAAAGCTCTTCTGACTTTGTCTACAGCCCCCTCCCACCAAAAGGATGTTTCCTAGCAGCCTCCAAATTGATATCCTCCTCTGGCCTTGCTCTAGATAGGGCTATGCTGGGGCCAAGTAGAAAATTTCTCTTTCTAAGAAATTCTCTTTCCAGAGATGGGCGAGTGGAGCAAACTTGCCCATCTCTGTGTGTGGATGAAGCACCACTTCCACTAGGCCCCTAAAACTCTAGAAGTCGTGAGTCCAAGTGGATAGATGCCACCTGCAATTAACAGTCAATATCGCTGTGAATAACAGTCAAGATGGCGGCTTCATCCAAGAAATGCAGGGAACTCACCCGCTATTTTTGCTTTTAAAAAGCAAACTGCCCAGATTATCAGCCTGATTAAAAAATTAATACCATAATAATGCACAGTGACTTCTTGACAAATGAGTATGCTTTTGATGTTCCAATTAAACTGAGTAACAATTTAATCAGGAGACCCCTACAGGAACTCAAGGTTATTCCAAAAATAGAGTATTAAGTTTCTGTAGTTTGGATTTAAGAAGTGATAAATGGATAGTCTGCATGATTGATATTGACCCTTTGTGAAAATGGCCTGTGTTTTTTGTTTTCTTGTGATTTCTACAGCCTACTGTTTGGAAAAACGCAAGGGGCACTAAACAGGAATCTTAGACTTAGAAGTGACAGAAATGCAGCTCAGTCTAGATAAAACAAAAGGGAAATACCCCTCATGTGACGTGGAAGACCCAAGACCGGGTAGTCCTTAGGGACAGCCAGATTCAGGAGCTCAATGATCTTATTGGAACTCCATTTTCATCTTGCAATCTTGCTTCAAGTGATGCTGGCTTTGTTTTTCGATTTGGTGGTAAGGATGATCTCCTTAGAGTTCCAGGATCTCAGATAGAGACATTTCCTGCTTCCTCACCAATCCCTACCAATCTTAGCTCTTACGTTGGCCTCGTGAAGGTTCATGCTCACCTGGGGACATGTAAGTGTGTGTTGAATGGCCACCTTGGGTCACAGGCCTACCCTTATGGCTGAGGGAAGCTGTTCCTCCTTGAACTGTAGTGAAAACAGGAGAAGCCATGCCACACATGCCGATTGTTGCTTTTAAAGATGAGGGAATTTAGGACCAACTGGCACATGCGGTTCCTGGTAGAACTATATGCTTGATGTTGCGCCATAATTATCTGGCACTTCGTGGATCACATAACTTAATGTTAATCTTAGTTCTGCTTCTTTCTTTTGAGAGAGTCTTGGAATTGATGTTTCAAAACACGTCATAGTGCAGACTCGATGCGTACAGCCCCTGGCCCTGGCCTTGCTGTGTTCTACGTGTTCATTAAGGATTTTGTAGTGAGTGCTGCCACCTTAGGATCTTTCAGGCTTATCTAAAATAGAAAGAGAGAAGCTGAGAGAATTGGCCAGGACCCAGAATACCCAACTTTTTTTTTTGAGGAAGATTAGCCCTGAGCTAACATCTGCCACCAATCCTCTTCTTTTTGCTGAGGAAGACTGGCCCTGAGCTAATATTCTTGCCCATCTTCCTCTTTATATCCTCTTTATATGTGGGACGCCTGCCACAGCATGGCTTGACAAGTGATCTGTGCCCAGGATCCAAACCGGCGAACCCTGGGCCGACAAAGCATAGCACGCGAACTTAACCACTGTGCCACTAGTCTGGCCCCAGAATACCCAATTCTTGGTCATTTGCTGTAGGTTCTTGAGGGGTACATGGAATAAGGATCCTCCAAGAACGTATGTTTCATTTCGGGTTAGAGACATGGATGGAAACCCCCATGTATGCTCCTGATGAGCTGTCTTGGAACTGGTGTGAGTGTGTAAAGACTCCTTGACGTCTTCCCTGTGACTCATGTTCTATTCTTGGTCTGTGGGTATAGAGACCTAGAGTTGATAAACTTACTTCAAGGAAGAATATAGGCCTATTGCTCTCCTCTCATGTCAAAGGGTCAGTCTCCAATTACACCCTTCTTCTTAACTACCCAATGTCATTGCTCCTCCTCCTTCTGAGGAGAAAAGTAAAGAGAGATGACTAAGTTCTTTAGAGTTGGATGGAGCCACTAACAGAACCCAACTCAGGCATGGCAAAGGATGAAGGGACTAATGTGGATAGTGGTACCAGCAGAATGGACTTGCAGGAGATCATGTGTCTCAGATGAGAATGCGACATGTTGACTGTCTGCAAAAACAAGGGCTCAGTGAACAAGCCGCCCAGTGACCTGCCTTTGGGAGGTAACATTGTTCCTTTTGACTAGTGGGTCAGAGGAAAAGGAATCATGTAGGATCAGTTCCCAACATACAAATTGATTGTACACTAAAGGTTAATTTATAGATATGTTTATGTCTCTATGGAAAAAAAAATGCTTCTCAAATTCCAAAGTTATAAATGTTATGTAGGTCCCTAGGCCACTGTTTATGATAGAATCATAATATTTCACATTCACAGTGTTGAATAGCAGACAAAAATATTCTTGTGCATGTACGGTCTTTCTTCTGGGGGCATGATTTAAACACAAAATAAAAGGGTGCTATGTGTTTCCCTTGGTGTCAAATTAGATGGAGTAAATTCTCCTCTATCTGTATTGTCCCTTCTGTTGGATTGTCTTGCAGAGATGCGCTCCAGCGATGACTTGCACTGGTGCCATCACCATGAGACCTTCTCTGGGTTGCACATGCAAATGGCCTGTAGCTTCAGAGTATGGTAGAAAAGTCTCTCCAGCCCCTCTGAGGTGCCCAATGTAAATAGGGGTCACAGATAACAATGGAGCAAAAGGAATTTTAAGTAACGGGGTGTGGAGTCACATGGAGCTCAGACAAAGAAACAGAAAGAGCCTCTAGTTTCTAGAATGTGGAATCCAGATGCGTCTCATGCTGGAGGACTCACAAAATAGGAGACGTACTGTTACCAAACTTACATTGAGGGAGATGAAAATTGTCAAGCCATTGCCGTAACTGTTTCAAGTATATTTTTTCAAAGAAATAACATGTTACCAAAACAGCTCAACTCCCAACCATCGCTCGCTCCTTCCATTGTAAATTATTCCCATGGATGGACCTTCATTCTGAGAAAGAATGTGATGTGATCTGATACATTTGGGAATTGGAAAAAGCAAAAAATTCTCGGAATTTCTCAATGCTGGGAATATAGATAAGGTGCCCAGTAGGTAGGTGCTCCTCAACAAGATTAGTTCCTCATTAAAACCCTGGAAGCATGTCAACAACCTCTTTTTTCCTGTTTGACTGTTTCTCAGTCTTTGCTTTTTTCGTTTTGGTGAGGATGACTGGCCCTGAGCTAACATCTGTGCCAATCTTCCTATATTTTGTATGTGGGACACCTGCCACAGCATGGCTTGATGGGCAGTGTGTAGGTCTGGGCCTGGGATCCGAAACAGCAAACCCCGGGCCACCAAAGCAGAGCACATGAACTTAACCACTATGCCACCAGGTTGGCCCCTCAGTCTTTGCTTTTTAACATGATTGTGGATGAGAAGAAAACTCAGCTGGAAGAGCTGCCACTATCCTGACAGAGGTTGGCAGAGGCGTCTCTGACCTGGCAGTGTACTTGGTGTCCTGTTTTCCTTCATGCACTTGTAAAGCTGTTGGTGTGCAAATGACAGCAAAGATGACTACAAGCTTTGCTGCATTTAGTACACAAAACATAAAATTACTGGGTAATAAAGGTTCTGGAAACCTGTTAAAGTGATTTGCCCTCCCTGTGATTTCAGGGCTCCAGGTAGGACCTGGCCAAGACATTGAAGCTCAGAGTGCGTCACAGTCCCTAGACCTGTTAGGCTGGGGGACCCAAGGTCGTCTGCCTCCAACTCAGACCATCAGAAAGAAAGTCTGCTCTTCACAGAGCAAAATGTTTTCAACTGTGTGAAAATTATAGTGATGCCAATCTGGGAAGTGTATGCAAGGTGTTAAAACAGTGGCTTAAACTTTTAGAAATAGAGAGAATGTATAAGATTAAAGTAAATTCTCTGCATTGATATGTTTATCTATCAATCAAAGTCCAAAAAATATCATAACTTAGTTATTTCAAAATAACTTGCTTTTGTTTTTTAATATAGAGACATATAAAGAAAAAAGTGGATATTGATTCCATCACCAAGAAAACTTCTGTTGACATTTTTAACAATGAGAAATAAATGACCTTCACGCGGAACACTGAGGCAGCAGGGACGGCTACAAAACAAAGTCATCTCTTGTCTTTATTCCATTTTCTCCACCCAAAAAAGTAACAGTTCTTTAGTCTTTACTCTTTCTTGATTATCTTTCCAGAAAAATAAATGCACATTATCAGTGTGCATGCAAACACTTGCACACATGTGCACACACACTCAGTGTGGTATTTAAAATCCGGCAGTGCCTGATCATCACTGCCTGTCCCTGGAGACATTGCTCAGTGCCTGGCCCTTCCCCGCCCTGCCCGGGGATCACTAACTATGAGCCCGACAACCTGAGAGGTCCATTTTGGTCTCAGATTCTTATTTGCAATTTGACAGAATTTTGTTTTATTTTAGCCCTGATTCCTTTGTGGTTTTTAATGAGCTTACCGTGGGATTCATGATAAAAATAGAAATGTACAGATAATAATACAAAACTCTTACCATGCTCAGAGACTAACGTAATCACTACTTCTGAAAACTCTGAAAGAAACCACCACAGTAAACAACAGCAGAAGAAAGGATTGCATAATACATATTTACATCTTTTAATACTTAAATTATTTCCAGGGTAAACTGTAAACTCAAGTGTAACTGGATTCCATGTGCACCTTGCATGTCATTTATGTATTGAAAAGACATGTCACAGGGACATTGAAAATCCAGGAGTGCAATGTGTCCATTGAGTTATAGTCGTCTACTCCCTGAGGATGCAAATCTAAGACATGGGCATTCTCAAGGATGCTACTCTAAGTAGAGAAGGATATACTGGCAGAAAATAGCAACCATAATTATAAATGTAGCAAATGCCTGACTAGATGTCAAACCAAAGGGCTTTTTGAAGCCTGTAGATTTCCAAATCAATGTAGACATTCTACCTACTTCCTAGGGACTCTGCAGGACAAGATTCTGAGCCATGTGTGAAGTTGCTTGGTGGGAGGAAGGTGCAAAGAGGAAAAGGAGAGGGGAGTTAGCGCGAGAGTAGAAGGTGTCTTTTTACAAAATCAGCGTGTCTATATTCCCTGTTGGGGGGTTTGCCTCTCCTTAGGTATCAGGACACTGGTAACAACTGCGTCCTGCCAGATTCGAAGTGAGGCTTGCATGTGACTGATCTCTTTAGGAAAGATTACAGGAACTCTGAATGTCCACTGGATTAATTCATGTTGAAATAGTTTAGCAAACATACTTTCTTCTTGGGGCAGCAAAGACATATTTGCTTAGCACTAGAGAGGATGAGCCTTTCTCGCACTTCATTCCATCTTTCTCAGCAAACTGTTATCAGCCACAATGATGCGCTAAACATCATTCGAGGCTCAGGAAGGTGTGAACTGAGTAAGATGCGCTCTTTGAGCTCAGGGAGAAAGAAAAGACTCGTCAACAAAGACTTACATCCAAGGGACAAGAGGAGGTCACAGAAGAAGAAAAAGTTTGGTGACATTAAGAGTGAAATAAATGTCGGCATAGAAGTGTTAGTGAAATGCCTTGGAGGCTCATGGCAGATGTTCATTCCAGGGGAAGCTCTGGAAAGAGTTCACTGAACCTCAGCCTTTGGACTGAGCGCTGAAGGCTGAGTATTGCTTAGGGATGCATAACAGCCAGGGAAAGGCGCCAGAGCTCAAGTGAGCAGACTGAATGGCACTGGGGCATGGATATAGGGCTGCGTGGGTGCTGCGTGAGGTGTGGTGTGGTGGGCGATGAGGCAGGGCAGGTGGATTGGGCTCCGCTGTGGACACCCTTCAATGACTCGCTGAGCACTTTTCCGTAGAAAATTTGGTTATATTGCCAACGTTGCTCATTCCTCTCTGTTGTGTGGCTCTCAGTAAGAGGCAGGATGAGCTGACTGCCCGCCCCAAGCATCCCACTCTTGGCTTTTAGAGCTGTCTATCCTGGTCTTTCTTTCTGCACAAGCATTGGCTGCATAGAAAACCTGATGCCCAGTCAGAGAGGGCCCCAGCTGTGCTCCCCAAGAAATACGGAGTTTCCAAGCCCCCGGGGGTGATTGTGGGGACAGAGTTGAGGTTCTGGGCACGTCTGCTACAGGGGCTATGGGGGAGTGGACTTCCATCAGACGCCACCACTTTCTAACTCTGCTTCTGGCCCATGTGAGCTCCAGCTTCCTCCCCTGGACAACAGGCATAAAAATAGGCTTGTCATTTTTCCAATTTATGTGTCATATTTATGTAGCAAGTGGTCAATAAATGTCTGTTATCGGTCTCGCCATTGTCATGCCACAGATAGTTATGGGCCTGGGTCTGAGTCTTGTCATCACCACTGACTAGCTTCTTGATGGGTTACCTCACACTGTGAGCTAGAGATTTCTGATCTATTAAAGAGAAATACTGCCCTCGTAGACTATCGGGAAGACGTGTGTGTATAAATATGAAGTGCCTGGCAAGGGGACCAGTGAACCGTACATGGTAAATACTCCATAAACGTTAGATTTGATGATTTCTCCAAGAAACAAGACCCAAGGCATTTTACCTTCAGCAGATTGGGCCTTTTGGAAATGGTGCCAGCCCAGCACATGCCCCTCTTACCTCCTATATCCTGTGGCATGGAGAATGGGTATGGCCTTTGGGTTATTCCTGTAGCCACTCCTCTGCGTGCCCCCTGACCCCACTGCTCCCTCTCGCTCCTGGCTCGCCATGAGGGCCCAGAGCTCACTGAGCGGCTGCAATTCCACGACCTGCACATTCCTCTCTGCAGCCTCTGCCCACAGGCTGTGTGCGCAGTGAGAGAAAGTGAGGCCAACTGGCTGTGAAGTCTGGGGATTAAATCAAAAGTGCATAATAGACCAAAAGCATCCTTAAGACGGCTAGGAAAGCATCGTTTCATAGCGTCGCCTTCATATTTGTGAGTCACACATTCCATTACCTTTGAAGACACCCAACTTCACAAATTCGACTGTAATGTATAATTTTCCCCTGAAATGCAACAAAGTATAACCGAAACTATAACCGATCTCTTCACATCATTAGTGCTCTTGTAAAAAAAGGAATAAAGTGATTTACAAAGCCGTAAAATAGGATCCAGCCAGAGTGCTCGCCGAAACCTTTCATAAATCCCTGTGGCTTGTTTCTCTGTGGACCACATGGCGGGACTGCCCGAGCCTTATATCAGAGCCCCTGTCAAAGTCGAAAGCCCGCTATTTAACATCTTCTAAACCTCTCTAGTCTGTCTAAGCCAGCATATTATTATAATTTTATGGTATAAGAATGTAATTATTTTGTAATAAATTCAATCCTCAAATATGTCCTGTGGCTTCGATGCCCTTGGACTGCACCACAGGAGTCAGGGCCCAGCAGGGTGTCACACTTGCTGTACACACCTCCAGAGGCACTGCTCTGCCAGACTGTCAGGGCATAGCGCCCTCTCGAGTTGTGTGGTGGTCCTGTGCTCCTCGGTGCCTACGTTCCTGGGGGACTGACATAGACAGACTGCTATAGACTGAGTGTTGGTGTCCCCCAAATTCATACATTGAAATCTATCTCCCAGGGTGATGGTGTTAGAAGGTGGGGCTTTAGGGAGGTGATCAGATGGTGAGGGCAGAGCCCCCATGAATGGATTAGTGTCCTTATAAAAGAGACCCCAATGAGCTCCCTAACCCCCTCCACCATGTGAGGACACAGCGAGAAGATGCAGTCCATGAACCAGGAAGCAGGTCCTCCCCGTTGGCTGGTGCCTCGATCTTGGACTTCCAGCATCCAGAACTGTGGAAAATAAATGTCTGTTGTTGATAAGGCCCCTGTTCTGTGGTATTTGTCTTAGCAGTTGGAGCTCACAGAGACAGAAATGAATATGTGAGGGAATGACAGAATTCTGGGAGTGCTATGGAGAAAGTTAATATAGGGTTTTGGAGAGTGGGGAGGCTCCTCAAGTTTGAAGAATCAATATTTATCCAAGGAGGTGATATCTTACACGAAAATTAGAAATTGGGAAGAGCCAGGCAATGGAAGGTCTGCAGGCAATGGCCCTAGAGCAGGAGGGAGCCCGGCATTCAAGCAGGACGAAGGAAGCCAGGACGGGCCGAGGCGCGTGAGCAGAGGGCGGGTGTATGAGGGCAGGTTGGAACCGGCCGGGGCCAGCTCTGCTTGGGCGTTTGTGAGTTCTCTTATTGTAAGAGGGTAATGAGCCCTTGCGGAGCTGTAAGCGGGGAAGAACGTGATGAGGTTGATGCTATAGGATGACAGCAATCACATCACAAGAGCAGTAAGGGCCAGTAGTGTGATCCAGGCGAGAATGACTGCGGTGTGGAAGGGAGTAGTGCAGGTCAGAATCAGGATAAATTTGGGGGCAGAGTCCCCTGAATTGGCTGATGGGGTAGCTATGCACTGTGAGAGAAAGGGGGAATTGTGCTTCCTCTACATTGTCTCTTTCGAGTCGACTGGAAGTGGGCATGACTAGCCTCTTTTTATGGCCAACATGATGGGTTATAAGTAACTAGCCCGAAGTCACCGACCTTGCAAGTGCAGAGACAGAGAACGAGCCCGGTTCTTTCAGAATGTGAAACTTAAGCTCTTTCCACCACTCCACTTCTCTTCTTCACTGTCATTTTGGTTCCAAGAATTAACACTGGCACTTTGTTTTCTCTTTCATTTCCTGAAAGGCACGATACAATGTTGAAGAGACACTAAGAAAAGAACCACTAAGTCCCCTGTGGGATGTGGAACCTGGGCTGAGTTAATTCTCTGTCGAAGCGAGTGTTTTCTATACTCTGGTTTCAGTACGAAGGATATTTATTTACACAACAGCAAAGTGGTAAATTAGTGCCATTGCACACGTGGTGTGGAAAGTAACAGCCTGAGGCCACACCTGCTGCTCTCACGGATGTCAGTGATGCTCTAGCTCTAATTGTCTGACTTGTGAATAAAAAGGCCTGCGGATCCCATTCAGCGAGGAGATCCTGTGGAACTCTCCTCTTCACTGTCTCTAGGTTGGGTTAAAAATATAGTGCTTTTTTCCCCAGTTATAAATCGTATACTAAAACGTGGATTTTTTTTTTTTTTTTTACAAAATCTATTTCCACCTCTAAACTTACTCCCTGGAGTTTCCACCACGAATCATCATCTTCCCCAAACCCAAGGATACAGGTAGCCACTTCTGCAGTTGTTTGCTCCTGAAGGTTTAGAACATTTAGCCGAGGAGGGCATTGTCCTAGAAATCGTCCGTTCTTTCTGAATATGGTCTGCAAACAGCCTCTCTTCATTTGGCGCATGCTTCCCGTAGATATGGGACGTGCACATCTCAAGACAACTCAGGCATTTATGCTGATCGGCACAAATTTCTTTCAGCCTCCGAACATTTCCTTCAGCGTGAAAACGAAAATAAACACAAAAGACCTCTCTCTCTGTCTACAGACACACACGCTCGCCAGTATCGTCATCGCATCAATGCCATGCTGACTGTTCGTCCACTCAACGGATGTTTATGAAGATCTGGGAAGTGTCGGGAGCTGTGCTAACAACTGAGATACGGAGGTAAAGTGCATTCCAGATCCTGCAGGGACTTACAGAAGTAGTCGGATTGGGCTAACTGTGCATCTTTAAAGAGCGTGGTGAGGAGGAATCAAATTCTGAGAGAATACTTCGGGGTTCACCATCTGGTTTTTGTGAACCCTGTCAACTTCTCTGCATTTGTTTTGTCTCTGGTTTATGGGACCCAGACAACGCTCCCCAGGTCTTCTATGTCCTCACGTCTAAAGTCTTCTCAACTGGATGATTCTGCGTGTTTCTTCATACCTCTCAAGGAGGAAGATAAGCTCTCCGTGTTGTAAAAACTTGTTTACAAATCACGTGATGAGTCAGAATTTTAAATGCCACATCGTTGCTATGGGAACGATCTAGATGTTTGGACAAACAAATGACTTCACAGACTTTGTCTGAAGCAGAGAACGCCAGGAGTGTCTACGCTGGAAGAGAGTGAGGACGAGATACTTTGGTTAATTTGATGGTTCCAGGGAGCAAAACAGCTATGTGATGTGTAAAAACCCAGGAGCGTACTTAGCTTGAACTACCATGTGGGGTTGAACAACATGGACCACATGGGTCGGGTGACAGCCAAAGGGTGCCCTTCAGGTAAAATTACCCAGTGGTGAACTCTTTCACTAGCACATGATAGATAGCGCAATCCCATAAATGATAGATTGATCGATAGATAGATGATAGCTAGACGGATAGATAGATAGACAGATAGATGATAGATAGATAGATAGACAGATACATCATAGATAGATAGATAGGTAGATAGATAGATAGATACATCATAGATAGATAGATAGGTAGATAGATTAATAGATACATCGATAGATAGATAGATAGACAGATGATGGATAGATAGATAGACAGATAGGTGATAGATAGACAGATACATCATAGATAGATAGATAGGTAGATAGATAGATACATCATAGATAGATAGACAGATAGGTGATAGATAGATAGACAGATACATCATAGATAGATAGATAGATAGATAGACAGATAGATAGATAGATAGATGATAGATAGACAGATACATCATAGATAGATAGACAGAGAGATAGATAGATAGATAGATACATGAGAGATAGATAGAATTCTATTGTGCTGTTTACAGTTTGCCTAAAAACAAGAACTTTTTTAACCAAGAACAACTGTTTGGACCTTCCTGCATCCGATCTGAATAGCAACATCAGCTAACACCCCGTGAAAGGCACGCTCACTAAACATGAACCTCGAAAACCATCCCTTCCACAAAGGGACACCAGACAGAGCACTTGTCACAGACGAGCCCATGTCTTGCTGTCTTCTCCCTTCTGCATCCTTTCCTCTCTGACTTATTTTTACTTTCTGTTTGAATTGGCTTGGTTTTACTCTGCCCTCAGCAGTCTCTTGGGTCACCCACTGATAGGGCTGCGAGAGTAAAAGTCCATTCTGCCCACACTCCGCAGAACTCAAAGCGAGTGTTGTCAGGAATCACTTGACGTCAAGGCTGACTTTTAAATTTGTCAGAAAGGCTTTCTTTGGAGAGAGGTCTAGACCGTGCTGTTCCTGTAGCAGAGAGCTGGTCCTGGCTGCCGGAGTTCACAGCCCACAACTGCATTTCTAAACTTTTAATGTAGCACCTAGATGGGAGAAGGGACCTCAAACATTGACATCAGTGTTTTTAATCAGCACATTTTAATGTACCCTTCATTTCTTCTTTCTATCTTCTGCCCCAATTTTTTTTTATAGCACACTGCTCTTAGAAAACTCATTTAAAAATCCTGTGTTTCTTTCTTACTTGAACATCATAGATGTAGTTACCCTGGGTACAGGGATGAGCTGTACCTTAGATTTTAACAGGCTTTTATTTGAAAGGCTATCTTGGGCTTGCTTACACTTTTCATTTGGAGTCCATGGGAATCTCTAAATGTGCCTCTAGAATGCCCATAATCATCTAATAATTCCTCTCTCAGCTCCTACTTTCTGACACGAAGTGACTTTTGAAACACTTCCATTTTCCCTTTCTATTTAATGTACTCCAGTCCGCTTTTCTTTTTTTTTGCTTTCTTTCCTTTTTTACAGTCCGTCACGGAGGATTTATTTACCAAATGTTACTTTTCCTGGATGGAATCTATTTTTGAGGAGCGCAAAAGCAAACAACTGTTTGAAGCTGTCAGGCTTCATTTGATTTATGCATGAATAACACAAATAACTTGAAAATGACCTAGCCTGTTTTTCTCAGATTTAGATAGAAAAACTGCTTCCGGGCAATGGCGATGCCAAACTGTTCACGCCAAGTTTCCAGTTTCGGTGCCAACTGGTTTTTGCAGCCAAGTTGTAACCCTTCGGTAAACATGGTTTGTAATGAAAATGCGGACACAACCTGGATCACAGTACAAGTGGGACTGATGTAAATTTACTCTGAGAATAAAATTCTAGCAGGAACAGGAGGGGAAACGAGCTGGCTCTAGTGTTCCCACCATAATGTGGAAAATATACAAATGATGATATTTGATTACTAAAATCTCATTAGACCCATTTAGGCATTTTATGTATTTCCTTTGCCATCACTGCCAAGTAGCCCTAGGCTCAATTTGAAGTGACTGCTTATTGTCACACAGGGGCTCTTCCAGAGCCCCCACTCCCCACTCAGCCTCCAAGTAGGCAGAGGGGCCTCGAAAATTTCAAGACACCTGTGGTTGTGTTCATCTGAATTGATCAAGATGCAGAGGAAACAATCAAACATTCTCTCTCTTTCTTTTTTCTTTTTTTGTGAGGAAGAGTGGCCCTGGGCTAACATCTGTTGCTAATCTTCCTCTTTCTTTTTGCTTGAGGAAGATTGTTGCTCAGACAACGTCTGTGCCCATCTTTCTCTATTTTATATGGATTGCTGCCACAATGTGGCTTGATCAGTGATGCTAGGTCCTCGCCTGGGATCTGTACCTACAAACCCCGGGCCGCCAAAGTAGAGCCCATGAAGTTAACTACTATGCCACTGGGCTGGTCCCCAAACATTCTCTTGGAGAATCAGCTCCGCAATATCCATTCATGTCCACACTCTTCAGACACGCTGCTTCCAGAGTGCTCTTGGTAAAATCTGAGGAGACGACGTCTTTCCCTTGTTTATAACCTTCCGTAGCTCCCCATTTCTTTAGACTCACACCCCCGCTTCTCAGTGGAACCCCCAAGCCCAAGCAGGCACTGCTTCTTCTGTGTATAAACTCAGTATCTCTCTCCACTCCCTGCTATAGACCCAATATTTGTTTCCCCCTAAAATTTGTACATTGAAATCCTAACCCCCAATGTTTTGGAGGTGGGGCCTTTGGGAGGTGATGAGGTCATGAAGGTGAAGCCTCCATGAATGGGATTAGCGCCAGTATAAGAGAGACCCCAGGGAGCCCCTCAAGCCTTTCCCTATGTGAGGACCCAGGGAGAAGACACCATCTATGAACAGGAAGAGGGCTCTCACGAGACAGAGAATCCGCTGCTGCCTTGACCTTGGATGTCCAGCCTCTAGAACTGTGAGACATCGTGTCTGTTGTTTAAGCCATTTGGTCTGTGGTATTTTGTTACAGAAGCCCGAGAGGACTAAGCCATCCCCATTCGAGCTCTCAGGCTCAAGTGAGACCAACACCCTTTTCACTCCTAGAACATCCCGGCTGATTTCTGCCTCAGGACTTCTGGCTGTCCCCTCTGCTGGGAGAGCCCTTTCTTATGTCTTACTGGCTGGTTCCTTCTTGTTGCTCAGGTCTCAGGTCAAATTGTCCTGCCTCTGAGAGGCAACCCCCAAAGACTCAATCTGAGGTGGCTCCCCCCTGTCCCTCCTTGTCCCCACAAAGCTCCATCTATCTCACTATTGGCTTTTTTCTTCATTGCATATCTGAGATCACTGGCTTGCTTAGTTATTTTCTTGCTCACTGATTAGAGTGTAAATTTGATTAGAGTGTAAATTTTCTAAGAGCCTGGGCTTTTTCCACTGTTTCCTGGTTGCGTTCCTAGGACCAGCCACACAGAGGGCACTCAATACATATTTGTTGAGATAAATGTTTCTTAAGCCAACATCTCCTGTTTACAGGGCAAAATGCCTGGTGTTGGGGATATAGCAAGGAATGAGATACAAGGATGGCGAGCAGAAAAGCAGGTGGCTGCCTCTTCTCTGAATCCAGCCACAGGATACCAGCACGGGGTCGGGCTATGCCCAGAAGGCCCAGGACAAGGAGTACCAACAAGAGGACTTCTGGGAAGACATCGCTGCAGGTGGCGAGAGATGAGTGAGCGTCCACAGGGCACAGAGGATGAGGGAGCCCCATTCCATACTTGCGGTGTTTGTGGCAGATGTTGTCATGCTCACTGCACACGTGAGGCCCTGTGATCCCAGGCAGACCTTGGGGATAGCCGTGGTGAGAAGTGGGCCCCTGGGGCAGTGTCGTGTTGTGCTGGGGTAGCTCTTAGCTTTGGAGAAGGGAGACAACTGTCTCTTTTTGCACAAGAAGCGAGACAGTCCAGGCTTCTGGGGAACTTGGACAAGGCCACTTGCAGTGAGGCATCTTAACTGCCAGAAAGAAAACTTCACTTCTTCTGAGTAAGACGAAGTCTGTTGACTCATGTGCGGTTGACTTCCTGGGATGCTCCTGATGAAGTCGGAGTCAAAGGGCTTAGAGGCTTCCAAATATCGGCAGAAGGAGAGCCCCCTCAGCTAAGGCTGTGGCGAACGCACAGATGCTTGGTGACTCCATACCCTACCCCTTGATGCCACCAGGTCAGAGCATGGACTGTCACCTGCCTGAGGTCACTTAATAAAGAAGTAATGGGGTAGAGGTTTGAATGATGTACAAAATGGATGCAGATCAATATTCAGTGAACAGAATCATGATGATCAATGCACCTCCTAATGACCTCGTCTGAGTCCAACCTCCCCCCCACAGGTTAATTCAGCCTTTTGTGAAGTCGTTACTCACCTGCCCTTTAGTCAACTGCTGTCTACCCATCCCTCCAGCATGCCTGCTTTGGAACATGCCTTTTCTAGACTTTCTCGCTCACCGCTGGGCCTGCCCTTCCCCTACCTTCTCGAGATGAAACTCCAGGCCACCTCGACACAGCCACTCACAGCTGGGCACGCGGTGGTAATGACCGGGACTCGCTCAGCATGTGTCTGGCCTGTTTTCTGGCTTTGGAATGAGGGGAAAAAGTACAAAAGCACCCCAGTTCTTAAATGGGGTTCATATAACCACTGACAGTCGATGAGTAAGTGTGCTCAATGATGTGTGCCTTCCCAGTAAATTCCCTCCTCCTTATCATGCTCGGGCACACAGACATGCAATCTGCAGGGACCTGTGTGACAATTATGTATTGAACTGTTATTTATTTATTGAATAATTATTTACTGGCACTTGCTGTGTCCCCAGCACTCCCTGTGTGGCTCCACTTTATTCCGACCACCGCCCTGTGAGGTCGCTCTGTTATCACCCCGACTTCACAGCTGAGGGGTCCCAGGCTTCCAGGAGCTATGGGGTCACCTGGGGACGTGACTGCCGAGCAGTGATTTACACCCAGGCAGCCAGGATCCAGTGCATTGGCTGTCCATTCTCTTCATTTCTCAAGATTATTCTGGTCATGGGGGAAAAATACCAGGTCAGTTTACAGTCACAAAAATAGGTGATTCCATACTCCAACCAGCGTCAGTTCTGAGATCTGCAACCTTATTCCTTTCTGCCTCAGGTTTTGCATGGGCTTGCTGGGTGGAACATTCTGTGAGATCTGTAAGAAAGGAACTCTATGCACCACCTCCCTGACTCTTCTTCAGTCCTAGGTCCTGGGTCCTGGATCCTGGGTCTTGCATCCTGGGTACCGCATCCTGGGTCCTGGGTCCTGCATCCTGGGTCCTGGGTCCTGCATCCTGGGTCTTGGGTCCTGCATCCTTCATCCAGCGTCCTGGATGCAACATCCTGGGT